>NC_058524.1:317102123-317763790 GCF_904849725.1 Hordeum vulgare subsp. vulgare
AAACCACAGCATACTTCGCACATGCATGACTGATTTGGGATGATTCTGGAGATAACAAAACGACCTTCCCAATTTCGTGGCAGCAACTTGCACCAATGCACATGAATTAGAGGAAGTCACTTCTTACACGTAACATATACCTCGTGTTCGAGACACGAAGACAATGTCTACAAAGTTTCCAGCACTAGCTTAATGTCCAACATAGATCATGGAACAAATTAGAATGTTGCCGATGGTCTCAACAACAATTCATCAAGATACCCATATAAATGGATTTCCATAACTATGTGAGCAAGATATTAGCATTGGTCAGATCAAAGAGTATAATGGTGTATGCTTAGAGAAAATTCATGAGTAAAACACCACTACGAAAATCTTTGGTTCTGAGTTTGATTCAATGATAGCCCATGCTCAAATCAAAATTGAACATGATAATATATGCAACAATTGATCACACGAATCAACCGATGAAAATATCATCTTTCTTCAGACTCACACAACAGAAAGATATCCCTTTTAAATGAGTTGAGTTTAGGCGAAGCTTTTATCTTCCAACTCTCCAATTTGTTGTTTAGCTTAACCAACTAGCTCGGGGTATCCAATGCAGATTCTTGGAGAAGGGGTTGGTTTATAGAAAAACCAACTTGATCACGAGCTCTATCATAACAGTCAGGAAACAACCTGGTAATACTTCCGAGAAGATATTCAGAAAATCACGAACCACCGATATATTATTAAGCTCGAGAACAATCTTGCTTTTCAGGGCAAGATGATGTGATCAATAGAACGAGGGATTGACAAAATCCTAACTCATTGATCAAAAGGTGCACCATGAAACATGGACTAGGTAGCATGGTCAATCTTAGAATGACGATTCAATCACCATCACCATAAGAGTGAAATTATTGTCCATTAGCTACCAAGCAATAGCATTGCTAGGAGTATTGATTTCACACATCATGGTTCACTTGTCGATATTCCGGTTACAACCAACACGAAAACCGAGGGATGAACAAAGATAGCGAGAAGTATCGCTGCATCAAGAGCTCATAAGAGATGGTGCAATTCTCATAACACTCTTGACAAAAAGAGGGTAATACTCCAAGATAGAACAGAACAAAAGCTGGTTTAGCATTTCGATCTGCGAAATACAACTACTTTGACCAAATCCAGGAAATGGAGGTGGTACTTGAGTTTGCTTCTCCCAGTCTTTCGAGAATAGAACAACTTGACACACCACAAAATAAAAGACATCGATGACATGAATGCACAACTACTCTTGACTATCCTTTCAATGATGAAGGTCAAAATACAACTAGATAGGGTCAGCTCAAGAGCACATGATTTCTTGAGTTATGGATGCAGGGATTAGAATGTCGAACGAGTTCAACATAATTCTTCCAGATAACCCATGCGGAAGGGGCGGAATAGGCAGAATCACAATATGGAGTGGAGAACTCATCATGAGCACTCTTATTATGATCTTTAGTTCAAGAAGGACTTTTGACAGAGATGGTCCATGGTATTGGAAGAATGATATACCACGCACCTTCAGGATTACAACAAGGTTACTAATCATTCTAAAGGAACTAGCAACACTATCAACAGAGATGAGCAGAATGATCCTTGGATTCAAAGGCCCAGAAATAGAGTACCTACAAGCTATTTAACATCACGAGATGTTTTTCGAAAATGATGGCCAGAACTATCACACTGGAAGACATGGCACACATCTAGACTATTGGGTAGTTTTCGGAGTAACATGTTTTTCCTAATACTTCAACAAAACATCGAGGTAATAAAGTTCCTCAACACAATTATTAGTGTGCTTTGTCCGGCCAAAAGACATTAGCTCAGGAGGAGGGAATTTGCAATTGCATCAGATTATTTAAGAACTTTGGAAAACTCGGACAACATAACGGCTGTACGGGCATGAAATATGAGGCAACCTGCAAGAAAACTAACAACATAACAATTGAATTCTCAGGGAGACACTGATCCTGGAAGACAACAACTTTTCTATAAGTCTCCAACATAGTAACTCGTCATCCTAATGAATAGATGAGAAAGCCTAATTCTTAAACCCCGTAGAATAAAGAAGAGGGTGACTCCGAATAAGAATGACACAAGGAAAGGAGTAAAAAGAGCCTTACGTCCCCTTCCACAAACAATTCCCTTATATAACTAAAGAGTTGCTAGACACAACATCGACCAATTTGGCTTGGTTATCCTACAGGCAGTCTGTCGGGACCCCGATCCTAAGCCATAGGAATCCAGCCTGTAACACATCGCATCGCTTTGTGGTCTCACGCACGGTTAACTCCACGGCTGCAGCCTTACCTTAGCCGGGACCGTTTGCGTCTTTTGACTCACGTATGCGATAGTGTCGCTAGCAATCCAATGTCAAAGAACCCGGATCGACATGTCTAGTCATAAACCAAAGTGGCAGTACCGCACAAGGACAGGCATACATGACCCATCAAAGCAGGTGTCGGTCATCAGGGAATGTAGACGAATCGTAGCAAGATACAAGGACTCCATTACATCGCGTGACATTTCCCCAAAGGGGACAGACACAGCAGCTGAGAAGGACACATGTCGGTCAACCAATGTGTCCGGAGCAGTAGCGAACTACCAAGGCTCGTTGGATCACGAAGGGGAATTTCCTTGTAAGGAGTGCTACTAAAGTTCACGACTAGGTAATCGAACCCCATACATATCAAGTACGACACACGTACGCATGGCATACCGATATGTATAGATACATCGATGGCATCACAACATAACCATAAACATACAAACTTTATTTAAGACGCTCGGAAGAGCCACACACATAATATTACACATCAAGGGTCTCACGACCCATAATAGCAGTCATTCATTACAAGCCAGCGGAAGAGTCATAAACTGTCTGAGTACAGACAGGGCAACTAGAAGGCACATGGCCTGACAATACTACAGATCCAACGTAGGGCCAGATCATAGCTGGGACACCAGCTACTCGTCGTCGTCGATGTCTACGAAGAACCCTCCATTAGGGTCATTAGCAACCTCTGCAACATGTATTAAGCAAACATGAGTACGAAGGTACTCAGCAAGACTTTAGGACAACTAACTACTCATGCAAGGTATCAAAAGGTATTGTGGGGTTTCATGCGGAAAGCCAGCATTTGAATCGTGGCTAGACAACTTACATTTTGAAATTATTTTTTTACAACTTGATTTCTCGCACACGAGTCCACTAACACCACAACAATACACTATCGTGGAATCATTCCGTCTCCATACGGAAATGCCGTCCACGACACTCACGCTTATCTTGACAATTTTATGAGCAGCCATTGAAGTTATCTATGAACAACATTTGTCTCCAAGTAGTCCATATCCGCGGACGCGGCTATTCGAATAGATCATAACTCTGCAGGGGTGTACTTCGTCACACACGCTCTCGCCACTTATCGCCATGTGCACGTCATGCACCTCGGCAACTTTCAAGCGGAAGCCCAGCGAGGGAGTCGGCCACGACCGTTAACCACACTAGTACCTAGTCCAGGTTTATCGCCTATCTGAGAGTGACCCGTACGGAAGTCCGGCCGAGGTTTCCGCCACGGCCTCAAACGATGTGCGCAGGGTTCCCAAGCCCACCATCCGGGTGCCACTTGGTACACTGTGCCACTGCCTACCGCATCACGGTCCACCTCTCAGGTCAGCACCATGCACAGCCTCCAGCATTACTATAAACACTAGAAACTACTTGCAACTCCTGGACCGAGTACTACGCGATTAATAGGCCGAGCGGGGTCCTATTTCAGGGCCCAGCATGTGGTAGTATCTAGTCTTGGAATACATACACGGAACTGAGTTCCTAAGGACGGTTCCAATGAAATAACGCGTCATGTACTCCTACACGGCCTTTCACCGGTACCTTTACCAAATCAAGTTCAACACACAACCTTTGCTCACCGAACGCATTCTCACAATTCTGTTCATCTCCCAGATGACAGACCATACACAACTCTAAGCATAGCATGCATAGCAGGATAAGACACATCATATCTCAAGCAACTATCAGGTATGCTAGGTTGCAAGGTTCGGCTATTTACTGTGACAAGGTTAGGTCATGCAAAGGAAGTGGGTTCAACTAACGTGGCAAAAGCAGTTAAAGCATTTGATCCTAATGCAATAATAAGTGCAGGAGCAAGAACATGGGAATTATCGGGATGATCAAAAGGGTTGCTTGCCTTGTTGCTCAGAGGAGGAACGATATCCGTCAGACGGATATTCGGTGGAATCGGAGGGTGCGGAGCCTACCGAAAAGAATGGCAATCATTCAATAACAATCATATGCAAACAAGATGATGCATGAGCATGGCATGAGAATGCAAAGTGATAGGTTATTATTTTCAACATGTATTAGGTTTAGAGTTGATTTGAATCACATTCGAATATCAATTCAAACGGGGTATTCACGGGTACCGTTTTAATTGATTCGACCTGATGCTCAGATCAACTTGAAGTTAGCATGCATGAGATGTCATGTTAGGGTACTGCTTTGTAACTAGGACAGTGTGTGATCATTGCATTCATAATGAAATTTGAATAATTTTCCAAATTCCATTTAAAAAGTAATTATAAGAATTGAATTATTCCTTATTCCACATTTTAGGGTTCTGTAACTTTTTCAAACATGGTTGAAAATAGCATAATCAGAATCCTTGAATTTTTCTGATACTTTTTCATATATAAATTATTTTCATTGGAGTTACAGATTAATTTCTATGATTTTTACAAGTTTTAGCAATTTACTGGAATTATTTCTATACTGGAAATTATTTTTATTGCATCAGACTGACGTCAGCAGGTCAGCCGACCTGTTTAGGTCAAACCTGACAGGGGGGACCCACTGGTCAGCCTCTTTGGGACTAATCCCGCGCTGACCAGTCCCTAAACCGAGTTGACTTGGCCTTGGGCCACTTTCAGCGAGAGATTAAGCTCCTAATCTACTGGGTTAGCTTTGCCACGTCGACCCCCACCGGAGCATGGCCGGCGGCGACCACGGGCGTGGCGGAGGGCTCGCCGGAGGAAGCTAGACTGCGCATCGGCCGTCGGCTTTGGGCGCAGAGAAAGCAGCTACGGATAGCTGGTGCAACGCCGCATCTAGCGGAGGCATCAGGGGAAGCTAGGGTCGCCGGAAGGGGCGCCGGCGATGAGCCGAAGTGGCGGCCGAAGCTCGGCCTTCTATGAGAGACGGCTCTAGGGCACGGGGAGGGCAGCTGGAGGGCTCATCGCACTCTTGGAGGCTCCAGGAGCTCAAACCCTAGCTCGAGCGCGTGGATCAGACACCACAGCGACGACGACGACATGACCGGCGGCGAGGAGCTCTCGGCCTTGGTGGGGAACGGGGCTACGATGCACGTATGAGCGTGGGGCGAGAGGGGAAACGACGATGAGCTCACGGCGGTTCCGATGGTGTTGTTGAGGGGCTCGGGGGTGCGCCGGAGGGAGCGAATCGACGGGAGAGTTCCGGCGGCCGGAGGTGGAAGACGATGGCGTTGGGGCGATGCAGAGCTCGGGGAAGTTCGGCTTCTGCAGAGAGGACCAGAACGACGAGGCGGAGCTAACGGACTACTTGGAGGAATGTTCCCATGGCTAGAAGCGCTGCGGCTCGAGCTCGAGCTCGTGGTAATGGTGGAAGCAGGAGGAGGAAAAGATCCGGGAGGAGGGAGAGAGCCGACGCTGGGAATGGATAGGTGAGGCCTCGGGGAGCTTATCCCTGGCCTTTCCAGCACGAGGCGGCGGCCAGGCAGGCGCACAGGTGCGTGGCCGCGCCGGAGGAGGCGGCGGCCACCTCCTGCTCCTACTGGCGCGAGGGAGACGACAGGAGGTGGGATGGGCCGGGCCAGGCTTGGCGACAGGTAAGAGTTTCCCATTTTTTTTTCTATTTCTTTTTCTGTTTTAGCTTCTTCAATATTTTGCTATTTATTTCAGCTCCAAAACAAATTGCAAAAACTATTTTAAACACACCTGAATATTTGTTATAATATTCCCAACCATTTCCAAAGTTTTCAACATTTTTGAAAATTTATAGTTTCTGATTTCAACTTTAAAGTTTGAAACTAGTGGCTTTTTGCATTTATTTAAAATGCTTAAAGTGTCAAGAAAATAGTTTTCTCCAATGCTTATTTACTTTCATGATTTATCAGAAAGTTTGAACATTTCTTGAGGCCATTTTGGGTTCATTGATTTTAACTAGTTTGAGATTTTCTTTATTTGAAGTAGTGGCTAGGGTTTTGAGTTTTTCCTTTGCCACTTTCTTGATCTTGTTGGAAAATCTTAGATGCAAATGCAAAGTAGACATGAGCACAAGACTAACTTGCTTAAGGGTTAGGGATGTGACAACTCACCCCCACTCAAAAGAAGCTCGTCCCGAGATTTAGAAGTCATCGGGAATAACGCAGGATATTCAAGTCGGAGACGATCCTCTCTTTCCCAAGTTGCCTCCTTTTCAGAATGGTTTGACCATTGAACTTTAAGAAACTTGAGGTTTCGACGTCGAGTGGTACGCTCAGCTTGATCAAGAATACGCACGGGGTATTGTCGGTATGAAAGGTTATCCTGGAGATCAAGCATTTCGTGGTCCACTTCACGGATAGGATCCGAAAAGCAACGCCTGAGTTGCGAGACGTGGAAAACATCATGAACCATGGAAAGATACGGAGGAAGTTCCAACTGGTAGGCAACTTCTCCTCGTTTGGCAAGAATGTGAAAAGGACCAATGTAACGAGGAGCCAATTTTCCCTTGATACCGAATCGATGGGTACCCTTCAAAGGTGTAACCCGAAGGTAAGCCTTCTCGTCAACTTCAAAGGTTACAGCCTTATGATGACGATCATATTGGCTCTTTTGACGAGACTGGGTTGTTTTCAACTTTTCACGAATAACGCGAACCTGCTCTTCTGCATCCTGGATCATATCCGGGCCAAAGAGTTGCCTCTCTCCGGTTTCTAACCAATTAAGAGGTGTCCGACATCTTCGTCCATAGAGAACTTCAAAAGGGGCTTTGCCCAAGCTTGATTGGTAACTATTGTTATAAGCGAAATCGGCGAATGGAAGACACTTCTCCCAATTCATACCGAACGAAATAACACAAGCTCGGAGCATATCTTCTAGGATTTGATTCACTCTTTCTACTTGACCACTTGATTGAGGATGGAAAGCAGTGCTAAAAGATAGGTGAGTCCCCATGGCATTCTGAAAACTTTCCCAGAAGCGAGAAGTAAAGATACTTCCGCGGTCCGAGTTAATCTCCAGGGGAACACCATGAAGAGACACTATTCGGGAGATATATAACTCTGCTAGCTGGCTAGCTGTTATACTCTCACGAACCGGAAGAAAATGAGCCACTTTGGAAAGACGGTCAATGACCACAAATATAGCATTATTTCGTTTCTTGGTCTTGGGAAATCCGGTAATGAAATCCATGCTAACTTTATCCCATTTCCATTCAGGAATAGCTAAAGGCTGAAGGGTGCCAGCAGGCCTTTGATGTTCTGCCTTAACTCGACGACAAACGTCGCAGTTAGCAACGAACTCAGCAATTTCTCTCTTCATCCTAGTCCACCAGAACCTTTGGCGTAGGTCCTGATACATCTTAGTACTACCGGGATGAATGGTGAGAGGAGAATCATGAGCCTCCTTAAGGATTAACTGCCTTAGATGTGTGTTCTTAGGAACCACTAAACGGTTCTGGAAGAACACCACACCTTGATCGTTCATGGAAAATTCTTTAGCGTTTCCGCTAAAAATATTCTCCTTGATCCGTGATATACCCTAGTCACGCTTTTGGCCAGCTATAATTTGATCCTTAAGAATAGGCTTCGCCAACAGGGTAGAAAGGAATCCTTGAGGAACAATATGAAGATTCAACTTCCGAAAGTCCTCATGGAGATGTGGTTGACCTTGTTGTAGCATCAAATTGTTACAATAAGATTTATGACTTAGTGCATCGGCCATAACATTTGCCTTCCCCGGGGTGTAAGTTATCCCTAAGTCGTAATCCGAGATCAACTCAACCCACCGTCTTTGCCTGAGATTCAAATCCGGCTAGGTGAAGATATATTTCAGACTTTGGTGATCAGTGAATATTTCGCAACGATTACCCAGAAGGTAATGTCGCCAGGTTTTTAGTGCATGGACCACAGCTGCAAGCTCAAGGTCATGTGTGGGATAGTTATCCTCATGTGGACGCAACTGTCAAGATGCGTATGCGATCACATGATGATCTTGCATGAGAATGCAACCTAATCCTTGTCGCGAGGCCTCGCAATAGATAACAAAGTCCTTAGAAAAATTTGGTGGTAGCAACACAGGTGCGGAAGTCAGGCGTCTTTTCAGTTCCTAAAAACTATGCTCACACTGTGGTGTCCACTCGAACTTTTTATCCTTCTTGAGGAGTTCAGTTAGAGGCTTTGCAACCTTGGAGAAATTCTCAACAAAGCGGCGACAATAGCTCGCTAGACCAAGAAAACTCCTAACTTGCTTAACCGATTCAGGTTGAGTCCAATCAAGGACAGCTTGAACTCTCTCGGGATTGATAGCAATACCCTTACCAGAGATTACGTGGCCTAGATAGGTCACTTCTGGTAACCAAAATTCACATTTTGAAAATTTGGCATAAAGGCGATGCTCTCGAAGTTTCATCAATACCAGCCTTAGATGCTCGACATGTTCTTGTTCATTCTTCGAGTAGATGAGAATATCATCGAGGTATACTACGACGAATTTATCCAAATACTCCATGAAGATTGAATTCATCAGACGAGAGAAGGTGGCTGGGGCATTGGTTAAACCGAAGGACATAACGGTGTACTCATATTGGCCATAATGAGTAACAAAAGCCGTTTTTGGAATATCCCCGTTCTTAATATTGATTTGATGGTATCCCAACCTCAAATCCATTTTGGAGAAGACTGAGGATCCAGCGAGCTGATCGTACAGATCGTTGATCCTGGGGAGCGGATACTTGTTCTTTATGGTGACCAGATTAACTGGTCGGTAACCTACAACCATCCGATCCGTTCCGTCTTTCTTCTTGACGAAGAGGACGGGGCAAGCCCAAGCAGAAGAGCTAGGACGAATGAAACCCTTGTTCAAGGCCTCATCTAATTGCTTTTTATGTACGGCTAGCTCCAGGGGTGCCATCTTATATGGTCTTCTGGCTATTGGGACAGTTCCCGGAACAAGATCTATCACGAACTCTACATCTTTGTCAGGTGGAATTCCTGGCAGTTCCTCTGGAAAGACATCCGGGAAGTCACGGACTACCGGAATGTCTTCGAGTTCCGGAAGAGGGTTGGCATTTAAGGAATAGAGTTGGCATTTGGCAACTCGAGTAGAGACATTTACTATCTCACCCGAGGGATGGGTAAGCTAGACATTTCTAGAATGAGTATCAATCTTGGCATAGTGAGCTGACATCTAGTCCATGCCCAAGATGATATTAATATCCGAAGATTTCAATGCTATCAATGAGGCTAGAAAAACTAGCCTATCTACTAGAATTTCATTGTCATAGGTTATCCTAGAGGTTTGCCATTTACTACCAGGGGTTTGGACGACCAATGGGATTGGCATATCACAAAAAGACATGTTATGCAACTGTGCATAACTTTCTGAAATGAAGGAATGAGAAGACCCAGTGTCAAAGAGAACAGACGCTGGGTGATGATTAACAAGAAGCGTACCCAGCATGACGTCGGGATCCTCTGCAGCTTCTTCTGCTGACACATAGTTCACACGGCCACGTACAGGAGTTGGCTTCACATAATAAGCTTTGCCCGACGGACTTTCCGGGTTGCTTGGCACCCACATTCTGAGGACAATCACGGGAATAGTGCCCTGGTTCTCCACACTTGTAGCATATCACCTGGTTGGCACGTGGTGCAGCATTGCCAGCTGCACCAGCATAAGCTTTTGCTGGAGGGTTGGCCTGATTCGTCTGAGGCGCCACGTAGGATGGCCTCGGAGTGTATCTTGGCGGCAGAGAACTGTTTGGAACCCACAGCCTGCGTTTTGGAAACGCGGAACCAAAAGTTGAGCCAAAGTCACGGGAGTGCTTCCTTGTGGCTTCGAAGTCAGTATGACCAGTCTCGGCACTGATCGCTTTGTTGACCAGGGCTTGAAAGCTTGCACACTCATGGAGGCGCAGGGCACGACGGAGCTCAGGGCTCAGACCCTTACGAAACCTTGCTTGCTTCTTGGCGTCAGTAGACACCTCCTCTGTTGCATAGCGGGCGAGGTTACCGAACTCGCGGCTATAGGCATCCACAGACAACTTGCCCTGATTGAAGGCACAGAACTCCTCTCTCTTTCTATCCATCAGGCCCTCTGGAATATGGTGCAGACGAAAAGCTCCACTGAAGTCTACCCATGTGGCCACTGGTTCAGCGGGACGCATAGCTTCAAAATTCTCCCACCACAGATTGGCGGGTCCTTCCAGGAAATACGCCGCAAAGGTCACCTTGTCGGCCTCAGACACATTCGCAGAGCGAATATTGCGTGAGATGCTGCACAGCCAGTCATCAGCGTCGAGGGGATCGACGGAATGATGAAACTTTGGAGGATTCAGCTTCACAAAGTCATTGAGGGACACTACGGCATTCCTAGGCTGTCGAGTCGTATTCTGCTCAATACGCTCTAGCAGTCGATTGGTCTCCCTTTTGTTTCTTTCTACCTCAAGCATCACTTCCACCAGAGAAGGCGGGTGAGGCAGGTCTTCCTGCGACGCTTGACTACCCTCACCTTGCTCATGAGCAGGGGCACGGTTCAACCTGGTGAACACCATCCTGACAAACAAACTCATAGCTTAGACCAATATCATATCAATACTAACTATGGAGTAAGAATGTACTGAACACACGGAATGCGGAAATGAATATCCGAACAGCATGGTAACAAGAAACTGCTATATATACACCATGGTTCATACACACCCTTACATATTTCAGTACACCCTTAACCGAGGGGCAAACTACTGAAATTGTGAAACTACTCATCAGAGGCTTACAAGCTTCCTATACATTATTTATCTAGGCCTCCGGAATTCATTTCACTTTACATCCATACTTCACAAGTCATGCAGGACTGTGAATGTACGGCTACTACCATACTATCCTTCCGCTCACAGCTCAGGCATCCGCATAGAACATCTCATAGAGATTACCTCCATGACCTTGAAGCTCTACCTGCGGATCAGGAAACACTCTAGCCTGA
The DNA here is from genome assembly GCF_904849725.1 of Hordeum vulgare subsp. vulgare. NCBI lineage: Eukaryota > Viridiplantae > Streptophyta > Magnoliopsida > Poales > Poaceae > Hordeum > Hordeum vulgare. The sequence continues at coordinate 317,113,395 of NC_058524.1, forward strand.
GATCCGTGGGATCCATAAAGACATGGATGTGGCCTTGGTCCCCTGACTGGTGGTAAGAGGGGTCCCCGAAGAGGTGTGACTCCTCCTATAGCTGGCCAGTCAACGTGAGCCGGAAGATGGGTCCTAACAGGGTTCAGCATCTCCATCTCTCCATACCCTGTCTGGACTACCGGTGCCAGCTGCGTCAAAGCTGTCCACAGAAGGGCACGGGTAGCATAAAGATCCATACGGAGAGCACGAGCATCCCTGTCTCTGTTCTCTAGCATCTCAACAGTGGACTGCAGAAGTGGATCCTCCATAGAAGAATCAAAATAGACTCCACTGAGGTATCCCTCTTCACCAGGCTGAGAGGCCGGAACATAGCAGAACTCTGAATTCTACAGCAGTGCATGTCTCGCTCTCATAATGGTCAGCATTAAATAGGCAGCATCTTGTACTGCCATGTCAACAGTGACCCCCAACCCATAGGACCAATGGATTGGCTTCTCCGCTCCAGGGTAATCTGGAAATACCCTAACAGTGCAGATGTGCTGGCTCTGGTTGATGTCGGGGTACCAGCGGTAACCGCACACCGACATCACCCTGACCAGCATGGCCGTATGACCCGGCACATCAATGCACCTGGTCAGACGTACCACCTGACGAGAAGGACGGCCAGGCATCTGTAAATAGAGAGTAATGCAAAAGCATTAGAGCTCCGAATACAAAATTGGGCAGTATAACGGCTGTAAATGTTCAAAAACAAATTTTGAGACAACCCAAAATGGAATAGCGTAACCACTCAACTATCAAGTTCAACTCTCTGATCATCAAACTTACTTCCTGCTTCCTAGGAATAAAAGAAACCAATATCCCTTGACCCGTAGTCCTATAATCTACCGATCAGAAACACGAGCCTAGGAGAAGATGAGTAGCCTAGTCCTTAATTCCCGCAGAAAAGACGAGAATGACCAGAATAGAATAACTTGAGAAGAGAACAAGAGTCTTACGTTCCCTTCCACAAACAATTCCCTTATATATAACTAAAGCAATTCTAGACTTAACTTCGGCCAGTTTGGCTTAGTAATCCTACAGTCAGTCAGGCTCTGATACCAATGCTGTCGGGACCCCGATCCTAAGCCATAGGAATCCAGCCTGTAACACATCGCATCGCTTTGTGGTCTCACGCACAGTTAACTCCACGGTTGCAGCCTTACCTTAGCCGGGACCGTTTGCGTCTTTTGACTCACGTATGCGATAGTGTCGCTAGCAATCCAATGTCAAAGAACCTGGATCGACATGTCTAGTCATAAACGAAAGTGGCAGTACCGCACAAGGACACGCATACATGACCCATCAAAGCAGGTGTCGGTCATCAGCGAATGTAGACGAGTTGTAGCAAGCTACAAGGACTCCATTACATCGCGTGACATTTCCCCAAAGGGGACTGACACAGCAGCTGAGAAGGAAACATGCCGGTCAACCAATGTGTCCGGAGCAGTAGCGAACTAGCATGGCTCGTTGGATCACAAAGGGGCATTTCCTTGTAAGGAGTGCTACTAAAGTTCACGACTAGGTAATCGAACCCCATACATATCAAGTACGACACACGTACGCATGGCATACCGATATGTATAGATACATCGATGGCATCACAACATAACCATAAACATACAAACTTTATTTAAGAGGCTCGGAAGAGCCACACACATAATATTACACATCAAGGGTCTCACGACCCATATTAGCAGTCATTCATTACAAGCCAGCGGAAGAGTCATAAACTGTCTGAGTACAGACAGGGCAACTAGAAGGCACATGGCCTGACTATACTACAGATCCAACGTAGGGCTAGATCGTAGCTGGGACAGCAGCTACTCGTCATCGTCGATGTCTACGAAGGACCCTCCATTAGGGTCATTAGCAACCTCTGCAACATGTATTAAGCAAACATGAGTACGAAGGTACTCAGCAAGACTTTAGGACAACTAACTACTCATGCAAGGTATCAAAAGGTATTGTGGGGTTTCATGCGGAAAGCCAGCATTTGACTCGTGGCTAGACAACTTACATTTTGAAATTATTTTTTTACAACTTGATTTATCACACACGAGTCCACTAACACCACAACAATACACTATCGTGGAATCATTCCGTCTCCATACGGAAATGCCGTCCACGACACTCACGCTTATCTTGACAATTTTATGAGAAGCCATTGAAGTTATCTATGAACAACATATGTCTCCAAGTAGTCCATATCCGCGGACGCGGCTATTCGAATAGATCATAACCCTGCAGGGGTGTACTTCGTCACACACGCTCTCGCCACTTATCGCCATGTGCACGTCATGCACCTCGGCAACCTTCAAGCGGAAGCCCAGCGAGGGAGTCGGCCACGACCGTTAACCAAACTAGTACCTAGTCCAGGTTTATCGCCTATCTGAGAGTAACCAGTACGGAAGTCCGGGCGAAGTTTCTGCCACGGCCTCAAACGATGTGCGCAGCGTTCCCAAGCCCACCATCCGGGTGCCACTTGGTACACCATGCCACTGCCTACCGCATCACGGTCCACCTCTCAGGTCAGCACCATGCACGGCCTCCAGCATTACTATAAACACCAGAAACTACTTGCAACTCCTGGACCGAGTACTATGCGATTAATAGGCCAAGCGGGGTCATATTTCAGGGCCCAGCATGTGGTAGTATCTAGTCTTGGATTACATACACAGAACTCAGTTCCTAAGGACGGTTCCAATGAAACAACACGCCATGTACTCCTACACAGCCTTTCACCGGTACCTTTACCAAATCAAGTTCAACACACAACCTTTGCTCACCGAATGCATTCTCACAATTCTGTTCATCTCCCAGATGACAGACCATACACAACTCTAAGCATAGCATGCATAGCAGGATAAGGCACATCATAGCTCAAGCAACTATCAGGTATGCTAGGTTGCAAGGTTCGGCTATTTACTGTGACAAGGTTAGGTCATGCAAAGGAAGTGGGTTCAACTAACGTGGCAAAAGTAGTTAAAGCATTTGATCCTAATGCAATAAATAAGTGCAGGAGCAAGAACATGAGAATTATCGGGATGATCAAACGGGTTGCTTGCCTTGTTGCTCAGAGGAGGAACGATATCCGTCAGACGGATATTCGGTGGAATCCGAGGGTGCGGAGCCTACCAAAAAGAATGGCAATCATTCAGTAACAATCATATGCAAACAAGATGATGCATGAGCATGGCATGAGAATGCAAAGTGATAGGTTATTATTTTCAACATGTATTAGGTTTAGAGTTGATTTGAATCACATTCGAATATCAATTCAAACGGGGTATTCACGGGTACCGTTTTAATTGATTCGACCTGATGCTCAGATCAACTTGAAGTTAGCATGCATGAGATGTCATGTTAGGGTACTCATTTGTAACTAGGACACTGTGTGATCATTGCATTCATAATGAAATTTGAATAATTTTCTAAAGTCCATTTAAAGAGTAATTATAAGAATTGAATTATTCCTTATTATACATTTTAGGGTTCTGTAACTTTTTCAAACATGGTTGGAAATAGCATAATGAGAAACCTTGAATTTTTCTGATACTTTTTCATATATACATTATTTTCGTTGGAGTTATAGATTAATTTCTATGATTTTTACAAGTTTTAGCAATTTACTGGAATTATTTCTATACTGGAAATTCTTTTTATTGCATCAGACTGACGTCAGCAGGTCAACCGACCTGTTCATGTCAAACCTGACAGGGGGGACCCACTGGTCAGCCTCTCTGGGACTAATCCCGCGCTGACTAGTCCCTAAACCGAGTTGACATGGCCTTGGGCCCACTGTCAGCGAGAGATTAAGCTCCTAATCAACTGGGTTAGCTTTGCCACGTCGACCCCCACCGGAGCATGGCCGGCGGTGACCACGGGCGCGGCAGAGGGCTCGCCGGAGGAAGCTAGACTGCGCATCGGCCGTCGGCTTTGGGCGCAGAAAGCAGCTACGGATAGCTGGTGCAACGCCGCATCTAGCGGGGGCATCAGGGGAAGCTAGGGGCGCCGGCGACGAGCCGAAGCGGCGGCCGAAGCTCGGCCTTCTATGAGAGACGGCTCTAGGGCACGGGGAAGGCAGCTGGAGGGCTCATCGCACTCCTGGAAGCTCGAGGAGCTCGAACCCTAGCTCGAGCGCGTGGATCAGACACCACAGCGACGGCGACGACATGACCGGCGGCGAGGAGCTCTCGTCCTTGGTGGGGAACGGGGCTACGATGCACGTAAGAGCGTGGGGCGAGAGGGGAAACGACGACGACCTCACGGCGGTTCCGATGGTGTTGTTGAGGGGCTCGGGGGTGCGCCGGAGGGAGCGAATCGACGGGAGAGTTTCGGCGGCCGGAGGTGGAAGACGATGGCGTTGGGGCGATGCAGAGCTCGGGGAAGCTTCGGCTTCTGCAGAGAGGACCAGAACAACGAGGCGGAGCTAACGGACTACTCGGAGGAATGTTCCCGTGGATAGAAGCGCTGCGGCTCGAGCTCGAGCTCGTGGTAATGGCGGCAGCAGGAGGAGGAAAAGATCCGGGAGGAGGGAGAGAGCCGACGCTGGGAATGGATATGTGAGGCCTCGGGGAGCTTATCCCTGGCCTTGCCAGCACGAGGCAGCGGCCAGGCAGGCGCACAGTTGCGTGGCCGCGCCGGAGGAGGCGGCGGCCACCTCCTGCTCCTACTCGCGCGAGGGAGACGACAGGAGCTGGGATGGGCCGGGCCAGGCTAGGCGACAGGTAAGAGTTTCCCATTATTTTTTCTATTTTTTTTTATGTTTTAGCTTCTTCAATATTTTTCTATTTATTTTAGCTCCAAAACAAATTGCAAAAACTATTTTAAACACACCTGAATATTTGTTATAATATTCCCACCCATTTCCAAAGTTTTCAACATTTTTGAAAATTTATAGTTTCTGATTTCAACTTTAAAGTTTGAAACCAGTGGCTTTTTGCATTTATTTAAAATGGTTAAAGTGTCAAGAAAATAGTTTTCTCCAATGCTTATTTACTTTCATGATTTATCAGAAAGTTTGAACATTTCTTGAGGCCATTTTGGGTTCATTGATTTTAACTAGTTTGAGATTTTCTTTATTTGAAGTAGTGGCTAGGGTTTTGAGTTTTTCCTTTGCCACTTTCTTGATCTTGTTGGAAAATCTTAGATGCAAATGCCAAGTAGGCATGAGCACAAGACTAACTTGCTTAAGGGTTAGGGATGTGACATAGTCAAGCTCTGATACCAAAGCTGTCGGGACCCCGATCCTGAGTCATAAGAACCTAGCCTGTAACACATCACATCACTTTGCGGCCTCACGCATGGTAAACTCCACGGCTGCCACCTTACATTGGCCGGGACCGTTTGCGTCTTTTGGCTCACGTATATGAATATGTTGCTAGCGTTCATACGACAAAGAACCCGGGTCGACATGACTAGTTATAAACCCCAGCGGTACAACCGTACAGGGACATGCATACATAACCCAACAAAGCAGGTGTCGGTCATCAGCGTGTGTAGACGAGTCGTAGCAAGCTACAAGGACTCCATTACATCGCGTGACATTTCCCTAAGGGGACAGACACAGCAGCAAAGAAGGATACATGCCGGTCAATCAATGTGTTCCGAGCAGTAGCAAGCTACCAAGGCTCGATGGAAGCACAAAGAGGCATTTCCCTGTAAAGAGTACCACTAAAGTCAAACAACTAGGTGTCGAATCCCGGACATATAATGCATTTCAAACATACACACATTATGCACGATATGTGTAGATACAACATGGCATCACAACATAACTCTATGACTCAAGCATTTATTAAAGACTCATAAGAGTCAACATAATATGATATTACAGACAAGGGTCTCGTGACCCGACATTCAAGTCATACAAACAACAAGCGGGAGCAATTCATGTCTGGGAACAGACATCTACTAAAAGTGGCTGGAAGAGTCTGAAAATCTACTATGACCCTACCAAAGGAGTCAGACCTCTGTCTGGGATTCCCAAGCTATTCCGGTCAACATCGAACACGTCGCGTAGAAACCTTTAATGAGACTAAATCTTCTCTGCAAAACATAAATAAAGCAACCATGAGTACAAAGGTACTCAGCAAGACTTACATCAGAACTATCTACCTATGCCTCATGTTTCAATGAAAGGATTGTGCGGTTTGATTGCAGCAAGCCAGCTTTGACTCTTGGCTAACCTGTACTACGACTACAAGTTCTTTCTTTGAGGTGGTATTGCGCACACGAGTCCACATATTCACCAATTCAATACACCACTATGGATCCACTCTCGTCTCCCTACGAGAAGGCCTTCCATAGCACTCACACTTATCTTGCATGTTTTTGAGTATCCATTTAAATTGTCTATGTACCACGTAATGTTTCCAAGTAGTCCATATCCGAGGACGCGGCTATTCGAACAGATTGAATCACCCTGCAGGGGTATACTTCTTCACACATGCTCCCACCACTTAGCACCATATGCACGTCATGCATCTCGGCAACCTTCAAGCGGAAGCACTGGCGTGGGTGTCGGCCACGACCGTTAACCACACAAGACCCTAGTCCAGGTTTATCGCCTATTTGAGACTGAACCCGCAAGGAAGTCCGACCGAGGTTTCCTGTACGGCCCCAAACGATGCGCGCAGGGTTCCCAAGCCCACCATTCGGGTGCCACTTGGTACACCGTGCCACTGTGTATCTACCGTAGTGAAGCCTACCCCGTCGGGCAGAGCTAAACACGGCCGCCAACACTTTTCCCACAAACACCAGAAACTAATTGCAACTCCTGGACAGAGATCTAGGCAATTAATAAGCCGAGCGGGGTCATATTTCAGGGCCCAATGCATGGTAGTATCTTGTCTTGGATAACACACACAGAACTCAGTTCTTAAGGACGGTCCCAATGAGACAACCCACCATGTACTCCTACATGGCCTCTCATCGCTACCTTTACCAAATCAGATTCACACCTTTACTCTCACAATGTAGGACATGAACACAACCATTCCGATTCATCATCCAGACGGATCAGACCCGACACGACTCTAAGCATAGCAGGCATTTAAACAAGCATGGATGAGTAAGCACAACAAGGCTCAAGCAGTTGCTACTCATGCTAAGTGGTTTCAACTATTTACTGTGACAAAATCAGGTCATGCAGAGGAATGGGTTCAACTACCGATAACATGTACAGTTGAATCGTGTTTGTCCTAATGCAGTAAACGAGAGAAGGAGCGAGAGGGTGGGTTTATATGAATATGCTCAAGGGGGGTTTGCTTGCCTGACACGTATGAAGATAGCAATGAGTCTTCATCAATGTCAACGATCACATCGTCGGAAACATTGTTTAGCGAGGGGGAACAACACCGGCAAACAAGAAAGAACAACAATTACTTCACGGGAATGCAACACTATGATGCATGCTCAAGACATGAAATGAAAGCTGGCAGGGCTAATGTGGCTATCATTTCTTAAGTTGAAGTTGTTTTGAATTAGGATTCAAACATCACGTCAAGCCGGTTATTGTTCCGGGTACCCTTTCAATTGATTCAACCTGATGCTCATAACAAATTGTTTCAACATGTATGGAGTTAGTATTTTGAAGTACTGATTTGCATTGACCAATGTTTGAGCATAGTAATTGAAGTGGAATTCAAATAAGTATCAATTTCCAACTCCAAACTATTTATGAAATTTACCCTATTCATCATTTTGCTTATTTGGTGTTTTTAACTTTTCAAAACATGCATGAAAACGCCATAATCAGATTCCTTGGATTTTTCTGATACTTTTTCATATATAAATTATTTTCATCCGAGTTATATTTTAATTTCTATGATTTTTTACAAGTCTTAGGTATTTTCTGGAATAATTTTATAATTTAAAATCAATTACTGCGTCAGCACTGCATCAGCATTGCGTCAGCAGTCATCTGCGCCTGGGCTAGGTCAAACCTAACGTGTGGGGGCCACACGTGAGTGAGCCAGGGCTTAATCCCACGTTGACCCGCACTAATGGGAGTTTGATCCACGCGTGGGGTCCTCTGTCAGTGGCTCTAGGGGGGGGGGGGGGTTAGCTTGCTAACGACTGGCCACGTCGGCCCCCACCGGAGGGTGGTCGCCAGCGACCATAGTCGTGGCGGAGGGCTCGCCGGAGTGGCGCTAAAACGCGCTACACAGTGCCAAATCGGGCGCGGCTTGCGGCTAATCGACGCTGGCGAAGCGGCTCGTCTTCCAGGGGTAGTAGGAGGGACTGAAGATGGCCGGAGGAACACTGCGACGAGCGCGCGCGGCGGCCGAAAGTCGGGCTCGTCGGGGAGGAGCTCAGGGGGACGCCATCGCGCAGGAAAGAGAGGGGAAAGGAGCAGGGGATCACGGCGGCTCCATTTCTGGCATCGGCGACGAAGGAGAGGCTTGGAGCAGGCCGAATCGACGGCGGCAGATCCGGTGACCGGAGATGGAAATGACGATGACGGCGACGCTTCAGGAGGCTGCGACTTGATTCCTTCAGCTTGGGGGAGGTACTCGTCGTGCCGGAGAGAATGGGCTGCTCAGGGGGCCTTCGCTGCGGTCGGAAAGGCGCCTGTGAGCTCAAGCAGAGCTCGGCCATGGCGGGAAGAAGAAGAGCAGAGGGGGAGAAGGAGGAATGGATGAGGCAGAGGGGTTCGAGGGAGGAGGAAAAGCAAGACACGGGGGTGAGGCATCGCGCTGGCTAGGAGGGACAGGCAGGCAGGGAAGAGGTGGCGCCCCTGTCCACGGCGACGTGCTCATCTTCTCCCCTGCCTTCTGGCAGGAGGAGGGAGACGACAGGGGACCCCCCCTGGTGGGCTGGTCCTAGAGGTGAGCGCAGGTAAGTCTCTCTCTCTCTCTTTTCCTTTTTCTGTTTTTATTTCTTTCTGGCATTTAGGTTTAGGATTTTAATAAACATTTAATCATTTTATAAAACCCTAAGATAGTATTATGTGACAGTGATAAAAATAAGCAATGCCACATAATAGTTTCAACATTTTGTAAAACTAGGAAGTATTGGAAATCAATTAATTAATTGATTTCAGTGGCTTTTGTGTTTAAAATAAAATTCCAAAAATATTTTTTAAAAAGAAAATCAATCCTAAATTGTGTTTTCCAAGATTTAACAAAAATGACAGACTTTTATGGAGGCCATTTTGGGTTCATTGATTTGTCACCACTTTGAATTGTTTTGCATGTAGAGTTGCTAGGGTTTTTCTCTTGTTTTTCCATTTCACTTCTAATGCAATAATGAAGATATGAGCACAACCTTGCTATTCATCAAAGGGTTAACTAGGGATGTGACACCGTCGCGAGAAACCGTGGTGTTTCTCCTCCTTGATGACCACTACGGTAAGTTTCTCTTCTCCTCTTTCATATTATCCTTGCTTTAATTTCCCCTAAAAGACATAATTAGCCCATTTAGCTCCAAAATGCCATAATAACCTCAAAATGGCATAACAACCTTGGTTAGCTCATGAATACTATATACTTAGCTTGTTTTCCTCTAAAATGGGATAATTAGCCCATTTAGATCCAAAAATACATAATTAGGTAATTTAGCTCCAACAAGAGGATAAGAGGAGAAGAAATAGGAAAAATGAAAAGAAAGAAGAAGAAGAAGAAGAAGAATAAGAAGACAAGAAGGAGAAGGAGGAGGAGGAGGAGGAGAAGGAGAAGGCCAAGGACCTTCTACTCCTTCTCCTCCTCCTTCTCCTCCTTCTTCTTGATTTCTTCTTCTTCTCCTCCTCCTCCTCTTTCTTCTCCTATTTCATATTATCCTTGCTTTAATTTCCCCAAAAATGACATAATTAGCCCATTTAGCTCCAAAATATCATAATAAGCTCAAAATGGCATAAGAACCTTGGTTAGCTCATGAATATTATATACTTAGCTTGTTTTCCTCAAAAATGGGATAATTAACCCATTTAGCTCCAAAAAGACATAATTAGGTAATTTAGCTCCAACAAGAGGAGAAGAGGAGAAGAAATAGGAAAAATGAAAAGAAAGAAGAAGAAGAAGAAGAAGAAGAAGAAGAAGAAGAAGAAGAGAAGGACAAGGAGGAGGAGGAGGAGGAGAAGGAGAAGGCCAAGGACCTTCTAGTCCTTCTCCTCATCCTCCTTCTCCTCCTTCACCTCCTTCTTGATTTCTTCTTCTTCTCCTCCTCCTCCTCTTTCTTCTCCTCTTTCATATTATCCTTGCTTTAATTTCCCCAACAATGACATAATTAGCCCATTTAGCTCCAAAATACCATAATAAGCTCAAAATGGCATAAGAACCTTGGTTAGCTCATGAATATTATATACTTAGCTTGTTTTCCTCTCAAATGGGATAATTAGCCCATTTAGCTCCAGAAAGACATAATTAGGTAATTTAGCTCCAACAAGAGGAGAAGAGTAGAAGAAATTGGAAAAATGAAAAGAAAGAAGAAGAAGAAGAAGAAGAAAAGAAGGAGAAGGAGGAGGAGGAGGAGAAGGAGAAGGCCAAGGACCTTCTAGTCCTTCTCCTCCTCCTCCTTGTCCTCCTTCTCCTCCTTCTTCTTGATTTCTTATTCTTCTCTTCCTCCTCCTCTTTCTTCTCCTCTTTCATATTATCCTTGCTTTAATTAACCCATTTAGCTCCGAAATGCCATAATAAGCTAAAAATGGCATAAGAACCTTGGTTAGCTCATGAATATTATATTCTTAGCTTGTTTTCCGCTAAAAATGACATAATTAGTTGAAAAACATCATATTTTGTTTTTCTTCTGACTTTCTTATTCACATTTTTACAGATTGGATATACTACATGCATGGAAGCTGGCATTCATGGAGTTGAACAATGTCGATGGATGAACTTTATATGTATATCATCTAGTTTTTATTTGAGTTGATGAACAATGTCGAACTATATGTATATGTATATATGGATAAACAGTGCAATACTTTGTATGTTGGTTCTTTCGATATATGGGGATGTACATTGATTTATATGTATATCATATATGTGTGGTGAATTATATATATGTGTTGGCAAGTATATGTGTGGTGAACTATATATCATATGTATGTGGTGAATTATATAAATATGATGTCAAATATATATATATGTGTTGTGAAATAATATAAAACAAAAAAATCAGGTACTATATGGGCTCTTTGCCGTCTGCCAGCTGATGGCAAAGACCTGTGCCATCAGCTGGTAGATGGCAAAGGTGCCACATGGCACCCAGCTGTGCATCCTGGGGTGTCTATATAGGCTCTTTGCCATCTGCCTCCTGGGTGGGCAGACGGCAAAGAACAGGGCACAGAGGAGGGGGGGAGGAGGAGGCAGACGACAAAGAGTGGAGGGGGGAGGAGGAGGCAGACGACAAAGAGTGGAGGGGGGAGGAGGAGGCAGACAACAAAGAGTAAGGGGGAGCAGACGACAAAGAATAAGGGGAAGGCAGACGACAAAGAATAAGGGGGAGGCAGACGACAAAGCCTCCGTTAACCCCTAACGGAGGCAACGCCTGTCGGCTGCCGTCTCGAGCACTTTGCCGACTGCTCCTAAGGAAAGTTGACGGCAAAGAGATTTGTCGTCCGCTTTGGGGGGACAGACGGCAAAGAAGGTCCTATGCCGTCGTAGGCTGACGCAGAAATTTTGCCGGCCCTGAGATTCTTTGCCGTCTGTTGTTTTGTCTTTGCCGTCCGGGATTTAGTCTTTGCCGTCTGTGATGGAAGACGACAAAGAAGCTGATTCCTGTAGTGCTGGACCATTTCAATCGACCAGCTGACATCACCGAGACGGAATGCTGTCACAATAAACCTTTCCTGGATTAAACCAAATTCTAAATAATTCTGAAAATTCAAGAAAATGCTGAAAACTTTGAAAAAACATAGAAAATAAATTGTAACTCAGATGAAAATAAATTATGTATGAAAAATTATCAAAAAAAAAAGAATCCGTGTATGGCATTTTCATTCATGTGAGAATAACGTATGTCCTCTGTTTAGGAAAATTCATTTAAATGACATTCAATTAAGCACACATGGAGTTTCAATTTGAACCTTTGGTTCAAACCAACTTCATTTAATCTTGTTGCTAGATGCATCATAGTGTTGCATTTCCGTAATTCAAATATTGTTCCCTTTTTCTGTTTCTGTGTGTTTGTTAACTCTCGGTAGCCGTTACTCCGACATTGTGATCATTGACATTGATGAAGAGAAGTGCCATCTTCATAACTGTCAGGCAAGCAACCCCTTGAGCATACTGATATAATCCCACTCTGTCGCTCCTGCTGTTTTTAAATGCAATAGGAAAATCACGATTTAACAGTTATGTGTTCTCGGTAGTTGAACCCATTCCTTTGCATGACATATCCTTGTCACAGTAAATAGTTGAAACCACTTAGCATGAATAACAACTGCTTGAGCCTTGATGTGCCTACTCATCCATGCTTGTTTAGTGTGTCTGCTATGCTTAGAGTAGTGTGAGGTATGATCCATCTTTGTGATGAATCGAAATGGTTGTATTCATGCCCTATAGTGTGGGAGTTAAGTGTGTGAATCCAACTTGGTAAAGGTAGCAATGAGAGGCCATGTAGGAGTACATGGTGGGTTGTCTCATTGAGACCATCCTTAAGAACTGAGTTTTGTGTATGTTATCCAAGACAAGATACTACCACACGTTGGGCTCCGGGTACTCCAACCTCTCTTGGTTTATTAATCGCCTTCATCTTTGTCTAGGAGTTGGAACTAGTTTTAGGTGTTTGTAGGAAAAGTGTTGGCGGACCGGTTTAGCTCTCCCCGACGGGGTAGGCTTCAGTGTGGTAGATACATAGAGTCACGGTGTACCAAGTGACACCCGGATGGTGGGCTTGTGAAACCAGTGCACATTGTTTGCGGGTAGACTTCCTTGCGGGTTGTCTCAATAGGCGGTAAACCTGGGCTAGGGTCTTTGTGGTTAACAGTCGTGGACGACACCGATGCTAGTGCTTCCGTTTGAAGTTTGCCGAGATGCATGACGTGCATATGGTGATAAGTGGTGAGATGGTGTGTGAAGAAGTATACTCATGCACGGTGAATTAATCTGTTCGAACAACCGTGTCCTCAGATATGGACTACTGGGAAAAGTTATGTGGTACATAGACAACTTGAAATGGACACCCTAAAATGCACAAGGTAAGTGTGAGTGTTATGGATGGCCTTCTCATAGGGAGATGAGAGAGGATCCATAGTAGTCTATTGATTTGGTGAATATGTGGACTCAGGTGAGTTATCCCACCTCAAAGATACTACTTGTAGTCGTAGTACATGTTTTCCAAGAGTCAAAGTTGGCTTGCTGCAATAAACTCCTAAACCCCCTTTGTTGATAATGATGCGTAAGTAGATAGTTCTAATGTAACTCTTGCTGAGTACCTTTGTACTCACGGTTGCTTATTTATGTTTTCGCTGAGGAGACGTTAGTCTCGCTATTGGTTTTCTACGCGAAGTTCGAAGTTGATTGGATTAGCTTGGGAATTTCAAAGAGAGGTATGGCTCCTTTGCGAGGGTCGTTGTATATTTCCTCGCTCCTCCAACCACTTTTAGTAGATGTGTGTACTCATACATCTTTTGCTTCCGCTTGTTGCTTGTATGACTTGAGTGTTGGGTCATGTGGCCCCTATTTGTAATATCACACTGTACTGGCTCTTGTGAGTCTTAATAAATTCTTGAGTCGAAGAATTGTGTCGTGATTCCATGTTGTATCTACACATATCGTGCATATTGCGTGTATGTTTTGAAATGCATTATATGTGTGTGATTACACACCTAGTTGTGTGCCTTTAGTAGCCCTGTTTGCGGGGAAATGCCTCTATGTGCTTCGACCTAGTCATGCTAGTTTGCTACTGCTCCCCACACACTAATTGAACATCGTGTATCCTTCTTTGTTCTTCTGTTTGTCCACACGGGGAAATTTCACACGGTGTAATGGAGTCCTTGTAGCCTCCTATGACTTGTCTACACGCAGTTGATGATAGAAATGTCTCATAGTGTAATGGAGTGTGAGTAGATTACTATGACTCGTCTACATGCAGTTGCTGACAAACACCGGCATTGTTGGGTTACATATGCCTATTCCTGTATGAATGTGCCACTTGGGTTTATAACTAGGCTTTCTATCATTTGAATGCTAGTGACATATTCATATACGTGACCCAAAGGACACAAACGGTCCCGACCAAGGTAAGGTGGCAGCCATGCGGATTACCGTGCATGAGGTCGCAAAGTGACGTGATATCTTACCTGCTAGATTCTTATGGCTTAGCACCAGGGTACCGAGAGCGTTGGTATCAGAGCTTGACTACCTGTAGGATAACCAAGCCAAACTGGTCGATGTTGAGTCTAGAACTGCTTTAGTTATATGAGGGCACTACTGAAATTCAGAAATTTGCCATCTTCCATGGCGGACGGCAAAGGGGGGAACCAAGGACGGCAAAGGCTTTGCCGTCGGTCAGCAGACGACAAATTAGACGTTAAAAATATATCCGGTGACGAGGTTCTTTACCGTCTGGTTTCATAAAGCGGAAGGCAAAGAATCTTTGCCATGAGGGGGCGGACGGCAAACTAAATGGGACGGCACGTACCACAATGGCCCCGTTAAGTGTTAACGGCAGGCCTCCTCTCTTTGCCGTCTGCCATCCTCCCTTTGCCATGTGGGGGCAGACGGCAAAGAGGGGAGAGAGAGGGGGCTGATTCCCCCCTTTGCCGTGTGCCCATCCCCCTTTGCCATGTGGGGGCAGACGGCAAAGAGGGGAGAGAGAGGGGGCAGATTCCCCTCTTTTCCGTCTGTCTACCCCCCTTTGCCATGTGGGGGCAGACGACAAAGAGGGGAGAGAGAGGGTGGAGATTCCCCCCTTTGCCATCTGCCATCCCCCCTTTGCCATGTGGGGGCACACGGCAAAGGGGAGAACCAACCCCTTTTTAATTTATTTTTTATTATATCCAGCATTTTTAACAATAATTAGGATATATATATATTTGACATAAATAAATTTCTTTCCGTACTCATAACCATATTAAAATAACTCTCATCTATAGTGCATACATATTATGCAAGTTGCATCCGTACCAAACCTTATATTACACCAGTTTCATCCACATGCATACAAAGTTTCATATATATCCATATACTACAATAGTTTCAATACAATCCATGGTACAAGAAATCATCTTCAAGCATTCCATCAATATAATCCAAGCTTCCCGTGAAGTGAAGGTAATCTGCAAAATGACAAATAAGAAAGTTAGAAGAATAATACTAGATGAAGAAGTGTATATATAGGTTATTTCGGAGAGAAATTAGCTAAGTATAGACCATTTAGGAGCTAACTGAGCTAACTATGTCATTTAGGTGGAACCCTAGCTAAATATAGGTCGTTTCGGAGCTAACTTGGGTAAAATAGGTCATTCCGGAGCAAACTATGTTTATTAAGCCATTTTGGATCTAGCTAGGCTAATTATAGGCCATTTAATACCTAAGTTAGGGGGAATAGGTCATCTTGCAGCTACGCAAGCCTTATTATGTCATTTAGGAGAGAACTTAGCTAACTATAGGTCATTTTTTTTATTAAATAGGTCATTTTGGATCTAACTAAGCTAATTATGTCATTTCGTAGGATAATTAGCCAATTTAGCCTTTCTTGGATGAGTCTAAGCTACGTAGGAGACGAGAAAGAGAAGAAGAAGTAAAAGAAGGAGGAGGAGGGATAGGAGGAGGAGAAGAAGGTGAAGGAAGAGGAGAAGAAGAAGAAAATAAAAAGGAGAAGGAGAAGGAGGAAGAAGGAGGAAGAAGAAGGAGAAGGAGGAGCTCCTTCACCTTTCTTCTCCTCCTTCTTCTCCTTCTTCTTATCCTCCTCCTTCTCCTTATTCTTCTTCTCTTCTTCTTCTTCTTCCTTCCTTTCATTTTCCTCTTTCTTCTCCTCTTGTCCCCTTCTTCGGGCTAAATTGGCTAAGAATGCCTTTTTGGAGCTAATTATGTCATTTCGACGATAATTAGCTAAGTATAGGTCATGTTTTATTAAATAGACCATTTAGGAGCTAACTAAGCTAATTATGTCATCTAGGTGGAACCCTAGCTAACTATAGGTCGTTTCGGAGCTAACTTGGGTAAAATAGGTCATTCCGGAGCAAACTATGCTTATTAAGCCATTTTGGATCTAGCTAGGCTAATAATAGGCCATTTAATACCTAAGTTAGGGCGAATAGGTCATCTTGCAGCTATGTAAGCCTTATTATGTCATTTAGGAGAGAACTTAGCTAACTATAGGTCATTTTTTATTAAATAGGTCATTTTGGAGCTAACTAAGCTAATTATGTCATTTCGTAGGATAATTAGCCAATTTAGCCTTTCTCGGATGAGTCTAAGCTACATAGAAGAAGAGAAAGAGAATATGAAGTAAAAGAAGGAGGAGTAGGAGGAGGAGGAGAAGGAGAAGGAAGAGGAGAAGAAGAAGAAAAGAAGAAGGAGAAGGAGAAGGAGGAAGAAGGAGGAAGAAGAAGGAGAAGGAGCTCCTCCTTCTCCTTCTTCTCCTTCTTCTTATCCTCCTCCTTCTCCTTCTCCTTCTTCTTCTCCTCTTCTTCTTATTCCTTCCTTTCATTTTTCCTCTTTCTTCTCCTCTTGTCCCCTTCTTCGGGCTAAATTAGCTAAGAATGCCTTTTTGGAGCTAATTATGTCATTATGAGGATAATTAGCTAAGTACAGGTCATGTTTTATTAAATAGACCATTTAGGAGCTAACTAAGCTAATTATGTCATCTAGGTGGAACCCTAGCTAACTATAGGTCGTTTCGGAGCTAACTTGGGTAAAATAGGTCATTTCGGAGCAAACTTTGCTTATTAAGCCATTTTGGATCTAGCTAGGCTAATTATAGGCTTTTTAATACATAAGTTAGGGGGAATAGGTCATCTTGCAGCTACGTAAGCCTTATTATGTCATTTAGGAGAGAACTTAGCTAACTATAGGTCATTTTTTATTAAATAGGTCATTTTGGAGCTAACTAAGCTAATTATGTCATTTCGTAGGATAATTAGCCAATTTAGCCTTTCTTGGATGAGTCTAAGCTACGTAGAAGAAGAGAAAGAGAAGAAGAAGTAAAAGAAGGAGGAGGTGGAGGAGGAGTAGAAGGAGAAGGAAGAGGAGAAGAAGAAGAAAAGAAGGAGAAGGAGAAGGAGGAAGAAGGAGGAAGAAGAAGGAGAAGGAGGAGCTCCTTCTCCTTCTTCTCCTCCTTCTTATCCTTCTTATTATCCTCCTCCTTCTCCTTCTTCTTCTTCTTCTCCTCTTCTTCTTCTTCCTTCCTTTCATTTTTCCTCTTTCTTCTCCTCTTGTCCCCTTCTTCGGACTAAATTCACTAAGAATGCCTTTTTGGAGCTAATTATGTCATTTCGAGGATAATTTGCGAGGTATAGGTCATGTTTTATTAAATAGACCATTTAGGAGCCAAATAAGCTAATTATGTCTTCTAGGTGGAACCCTAGCTAACTATAGGTCGTTTCGGAGCAAACGTGAGTAAACTAGGTCATTTGGGAGAAAACTATGCCTATTAAGCCATTTTGGATCTAGCTAGGCTAATTATAGGCCATTTAATACCTAAGTTAGGGGGAATAGGTCATCTTGCAGCTACGTAAGCTTTATTATGTCATTTAGGAGAGAACTTACATAACTATATGTCATTTTTTATTAAATAGGTCATTTTGGAGCTAACTAAGCTAATTCTGTCATTTCGTAGGATAATTAGCCAATTTAGACTTTCTTGGATGAGTCTAAGCTACGTAGAAGAAGAGAAATAGAAGAAGAAGTAAAAGAAGGAGGAGGAGGAGGAGGAGGAGGAGGAGAAGGATAAGGTAGATGAGAAGAAGAAGAAAAGAAGAAGGGTAGAGAGCCTGCTACTACTCGGGTAGGGGATAGAGCCAGATGCTGCTGAGGGAGGGTCAGGGCCGCGGGGGCTGCTCGTGGAGGGGACACCGCCTGCAGAGGCTGCTTGGGGAGGGGGCGGTTTCTCCTCCAGGAGCGGGAGCAGCAATAGATTGAGAGGGAGGGAGGACCGGAGGAGTGACCTAAACCTAATGTTGTGGCGTCTGTGAAAACGGAAAAATAGGACAACCATTTTTTTCCATTTCTGTGTCAAATGACAAATTGTTGTTGTCACGTCTCTCTTATGGTTGCCTCTCACTAGATGCCTCCAGTTCGGCATAGGTGGTTCCCCTCCCCCTTCACGCTCCACTTTCTAGTGTTTTGATTTTGAGAAGCCAAAGTATACAACACACCTAGTACATAGAATTTTTATATATTAAAAATACATGATGGTCTAACCAGAAAAAGATACAATTAGAAAATTTCACAAGAAAGCAAATCATCTAGCAGTTAATTTGGTGGATCTTCTTTCAATCAACTAAGTATAACCATTAGATTGTTGTAACTGCACCCAAGTTCAATGACTGAGGGGCCCATATTATTTCATTATTTGGTAGATGTACCAACTCCAACACCACACATTTTGATATATTTCGTAACCTTCATATTTTGTCTCTTTTGTTTTATCCCTCCAGTTATCCAATACACACGCATGCACATATCATAGTCTTTAGTTGTTTCCATACATATGCACCTACACATAATCAGACGCCTTTTAAATAGTCACAACTCACAACCACCACACGTCTTGGTATCCGTATGTAAAACTTCTATGACAATCATCAGTTCCTGTCTGCCTACCCAAACATGACCTCATCAGTTCCTACCTGGCTACCTTACTGTGACTAGTGCACCAAAGCGAACTTAAAAATCAATTAAACTATTTCAAATTCAAAATTTGTAAATGGGGGGGAGTCCTATGCATTGTGCATGGGTTACTTAAAAATAGAGTAAATAACAAAGATTTCTGAACATCCAAGAAATAAAAGCACAAACCGGATTCATGTGTGCCTTGATTAGTCGAACCAACTTGTACACCACATATCCGTATTTAAAACTTTAAAGAGACCCATCTGCCTCATTCACATATATATGATGAAACATTCATTCTGTATAGAGTATGAAGTATAGGAAGAGATCACCGTCGAAGTCTAAATGCACTCATAGGATCTGCATAGGATGTATCCTCTACTCCTATCTATTTATCAATAGAAATCTCTATGCTTTTCAAGTGTTGTAATTTGCTCGAGGTTGCTCTTCTCGCCTCTCCATCACTAGCATTGTTGCTCAAAACATGTAAGTAGAGATCATTTGACCCATTTGAAGATCAAATTTATAATTAGAGACCATTCTGAAAGATCTTCATGATTTAGAGTGTTAAATTTGACATGTTGATGATTTCATCTTGTAGGTTGCCACGCGGATGCTCTTTGGACTACGATATGCAGTTGAAGGCATTTGTTTTAGTGCCAAATATTACTTACTAATGCCCGCAAAGTATCGTTGTGTATTATATTTGCTATGGAGGTATGCAAATATGGATGCTATGGAACTATATGTATATATGGATGCTACGGAATTTTGGATGTATGGATGCTATGGAATTTTGATATATGGATCATGAAATTGGTTATGCAACTTTGCATATATGTTATGTGTTGTGGATCAGTAAAACTATTGGGGACATATTATGTACTATATATTTGATATATATGTTATGTGCTGTTGAATTTGTGGTTTTGAAACAAAACATATATAAGCCATAATACCAGATACTAATGGAGCACCACGGGCTATACTAATGGCGCACTGCCTGGTGCGCCATTAGTATATATGCCCTGGGAGGCATACTAATGGAGCACCATGGGCTATGCGCCATTAGTATATATGCCCTGGGAGGCATACTAATGGAGCACCATGGGCTATACTAATGGCGCACTGCCTGGTACGCCATTAGTATATGAGATACTAATGGCGCACCTGTGGTGTGCCATTCGTAAAAAATTCAAATGGCGTGATGATAGTGGTGCACCTATAGTGCGCCATTAGTAGCCAAAACAAGTGCACCACTAGCAGGCCTTTTCCTTGTGGTGTACGCTCCGTGCTAGGGAGAAGATGGAGGCCATCAACCCAGTCCGCCAATGACTACGCCCGCAGTCGGCAAGGAAACCAAGACAGTCAACCAATCACTATGCCCACAGCTGGCCAGGAAGTCCACCCAATCCACCCACACCCATGCCCAGCGCGGGGGTTAGACAACTGGAGGTACGGAGCCGCTCGTACGTCAAGAGGGCCTAACTACGCCCGTAGGCCCTTCCCCCTTTGGGCCAACCTTGGTTTCTGGTCGGTTCAATCGTGGTGAGGTACGCGCGGGGCGGGCCCTCCCGATACAGAGCCTAGTGCGCTCGACAAGCCACTTCAAATCTCTTAGGGAGAACGTTGGAGTCACTCGTATGGCAAGGGGGACTCCTGAGCATCGCGACTCAGGAGCCTAAACTAGGCCCGCAGCCCCTTCCCCTTTTGGGCCGTCCTCGGTTTCCGGTCGGTCCAATCGCGGCGGAGGTATGCACGTGGCGGGCCCTGTCGATGCAGAGTGTCGAAGGAGTTTAGGAGCTTCAAATTGTCAGCTTTTTAGGAAGGACATAGGAGTCACTCGCACGTCAAGGGGGACTCCTGAGCATCGTGACTCATGGGCCAAACTATGCTCGTAGCCCCTTCCCCCTTTGGGCCGTCCTTGGTTTCCGGTCTGCTCAATCAAGGGGAGGTACGCGTAGGGCGGGCCATGACGACGTAGGGTGCTGAAAGTGTTCTGAAGCTTCAAAATACTTGTTGCGTTCCCCTCATGAGGGTAGCTCACGCGTCAAGGGGGACCCATGAGCATCGGAAATCAGGGGCCTAACTGCGCTCGTAGCCCCTTCCCTTTTGGGCCATCCTGGAATTCTAGTTGGTCCAACTGCGGCGAAGGTAAGCACAGGGCGGGCCCTGCCGATGCAGAGTCTCACAACAAATTTGAAAGGAACGAGGCGAAGCAAACATTCAAGCATTCAACCGATTATTACAAGCCTTAGAAGGTCTTTGAAAACGGAAATAAGTTTGACACCTCGACGAGGCACGATGTGCATTGCAGTAAAAACAGGAGGAAGAGGTCAGGAGGAGCTGCCGCCGCTGGACGCCCCGTCTTCAGGGGACTCGTCATCGGCGTCAGAAGCGTCGTCTTCCTCGTCGTCGTCTTCAGCGGCATCCGGAGATGAAGGAGCTGCGACGCGGGCGAACCTCTTCAGCAGCGCCTCCACGGGGCCCTTCACCGCTTCTGCAGCGCTGTGGCGGGCCTCAGTGTGGACCGGAAGGATCACGGAGCCGAAGTCGAATCCCGGCTCGCGAAGATGAAGGTGGCTAAAGACGTGTGTCGCGGCCTCAAAGAAGAGGTCATGGCACACGTTGTCCAAGATCTTGTCCACCTGGATGATGGCATTCTCCAACACCACGGTGAGCTCAACCGCAAGTGCGGCGAATCCACTCTCTGGGGTGGCCAGAGGCTCGCCGAACCTGCCCCGACAGAGGGAGCGGAGCGCCGTGCGAAGCCTGAGCTCCACATCACGGAAGACCCAACATCAGCCGCGTGACGCGCACCGGCCTTGCCCACAGGCATTTAGGGCCCACGACGCCTCAGGCCACCCCAAGACTTCGCCCAGAAGCCAACCCGAGCATGTCGTAGTCCTGGGGGCTACTGTTGGCGTTCTGGGAATGGAGGTACCCAGATCTGCCTGCCTGTGGCCCAGGGCTGGCTCACTTCGTCGACCAAAACTAACGGGCCCGACGCCCCTCAAGGCAAGGCCCTCAGGAGGGGTCAAGGCAAGCCACTCGCGAGGGGCCAAGCCTCATGAGGAGGAGGAGCTTCAATACCCGTAGGGGGCCTCCTCAGGACCCCTCCGGAGCTGCGTATATTCCGAGGGTAGGCCCAGCCTCCGGAGTCAAGGATGATGCATAGGAAGGACAGGAGACCAGCAGGCACAATGGCGGAGGAGTTTCTCCTTTAGTGCAAAGGGGGCAAGGACGTACCGGGGTTCCCAAGGCATCTTCCAAAGGTTTCCTTTCTCGTGTAACAAAGTCATCGCCGCCCGCCAACAGGACGGGCGTCATCCTTGGACCCGACCCTGTTGTGCTGACAGTCACTTTCCAGGCGAAAACCACTTTTGGACAAGGGAAGCATGTTCCCCTGTCCCCCTTCCAAATTTTCCATTGTGGGATCCCTTCCTGCCGAAACAATAAGGGAAGAGGACCGGGGCTGCCACTATATATAAAGGATAGGTTGCTTCGTAGAGAGGGGGATTCATTCATTCACCCACTAGCACCACACAAAGCCAGCAAGCCTCCGGAGGCCCTCAGACACTGTACTAGTTCATCCACCAACCTCCACGAGAGGCAATCCACCAAAGTAGGAGTAGGGTATTACGCTTCCCAGCAACCCGAACCTGGGTAAACAACCGTGTTCGATGTTGTCCCCACCATCGAGTGAGTTCCTTGTCGTACCCGACAAGTGGCGAGCTAGGTGAAGAGACGACAAAAGGTTTCTGTCGACGTAGCAGGGTTTTATCATCACAAGATCATCACACAAGCATACAATGACAGTCATGGCACTCACATCATTAGTTTTGAAAAAGTTTTAACAAGCTCAGATTTTTGCATTACAAGAAAGTGGTAGTAAAACAGGGTGTGACATTAGATGAACTTAATTATCATGAACTTAGTCTAAAAATGCCTTTACAAATATTGTAGATCCAATGGCCAACGCAAATGTCTCATTCAACTTCAACGCGTTCCTAGTGAAAACCAAGCTCAAAGATGATGGGAGCAACTATGCGGATTGGGCTCGTAACTTAAAGCTCATCCTCACTGCTTCCAAGAAGGCATATGTCCTTAATGCACCTCTAGGTGATCCTCCCTTTCCCGCGGAAACCTAGGACGTTAGGAATGCCTCGTAGTTGCGGAGTGATGACTACTCTCTGGTTAAGTGCGGCATGCTTTACAGTTTAGAACCGGGGCTCCAAAGGCGTTTTGAACAACACAGAGCATATGAGATGTTCGAGGAGCTCAAACTTGTTTTTCGAGCTCATGCCCAGGTCGAGAGATATGAAGTCTCCGACAAGTTATTTATCTATAAGATGGAGGAGAATAGTTCTGTCAGTGAGCACATACTCAGAATGTCTGGGTTGCACAACCGCTTGACTCAGCTGGGATTTGAACTTCCGAATGATGCTGTCATTGAAAGAATCCTCCAGTCGCTTCCACCTAGCTATAAAGGCTTTGCGATGAACTACAACATGCAAGGGACGGAGAAAACCATTTCGGAGTTGTATTCAATGCTGAAATCTGCGGAGGTAGAAATCAAGAAAGAACATCCAGTGTTGATGGTCAATAAGACCACCAGTTTCAAGAAGGTCACGGGTAAGAAGAACTTAAAGAAGGACGGCAAAGCAGTTGCCATTCCCGGTAAACCAGTTGCCGGGAAGAAACCAAAGAAAGGACCCAAGCCTGAGACTAAGTGCTATTACTGCAAGGGAACGGCCACTGGAAGCAGAATTGCCCTAAGTACTTAGTGGACAAGAATGCCGGCAACGTCAATGGTATATATGATATACATGTTATTGATGTGTACCTTACCAGCGTCATAGTAGCTCCTGGGTATTTGATACGGGTGTTGTTGCTCACATTTGCAACTCTAAACAGGAACTATGGAACAAGCGTAGGCTAGCTAAGGACGAGGAGACGATGCGTGTCGGGAATGGTTCCAATGTCAATGTGATCGTCGTATGCACGCTACCTCTACATTTACCTTCGGGGTTAGTTTTAAACCTTAATAATTGTTGTTGACTACCAGCTTTGAGCATGAACATTGTATCGGGATCTCGCTTGATGCAAGATGGCTACTCATCTAAATCTGAGAATAATGGTTGTTCTATTTATATGAGTGGTATGTTTTATGGTCATGCCCCGCTGGTCAATGGTTTATTCTTGATGATTCTCGATCATGATGTTACACATATTCATAGTGTGAGTGCCAAACGATGTAAAGTTGATAACGATGGTCCCACATACTTGTGGCACTGCCGCCTTGCTCATATCGTTGTCAAGCGCATGAAGAAACTCCATACAAATGGTCTTTTGGAGTCTCTTGATTTTGAATCATTTGACACATACGAACCGTGCCTCATGGGCAAAATGACCAAGACTCCGTTCTCTGGAACAATGGAGCGAGCAACCAACTTATTGGAAATAATACATACCGGTGTATGCTGTCCAATGAGCGTCGAGGCTCATGGTGGCTATCGTTATGTTCTCACCCTCAATGATTATTTAATTAGATATGGGTATGTCGACTTAATGAAGCATAAGTCTGAAAGCTTTGAAAGGTTCATGGACTTTCAGAGTGAGGTGGAGAATCAACATGACAAGAAAATAAAGTTCTTACGATCTGATGTGGAGGAGAATATTGAGTCACGAGTTCGGCACGCACCTAAGGAAATGTGGAATTGTTTCACACCTCACGCCGCCTAGCACACCTCAACGTAACAATGTGTGTGAACGTTGTAATCACACTCTATTGGATATGCTACGAACTATGATGTCACTTATTGATTTACCTCCATTATTTTGGGGATATGCATTGGAAACTGTCGCATTCACTTTAAATAGGGCACCAACTAAATCCGTTGAGAGGACACCATATGAATTATGGTTTGGTAATAAACCTAAGCTATCGTTTCTGAAAGTTTGGGGCTGCGATGCTTATGTGAAGAGACTTCAACCAGAGAAGCTCGAACCCAAAGCAGAAAATGTGTCTTCATATGATACCTTAAGGAAACTATTGGGTACACCTTCTATCTAAGATCCGAAGGCAAAATATTTCTAGCGAAGAACGGATCCTTCGTAGAGAAAGAGTTTCTCTCGAAAGAAGTAAGTGGGAGGAAAATAGAACTTGATAACGTAATTGTACCTCCTCTTGAACCGGAGAGTAGCACAGCGCAAGAACATGTTTCTGAGGCGCCAGTGCCGGCTAGAGAAGAAGTTAATGATGATGGTCATGAAACTTTAGATCAACTTGCTATTGAACCTCGAAGGTACGCAAGGGTACGTTCCGCACCAGAGTGGTACTGCAACCCTATGATGGAAATCATGTTGTTGGACAACGATGAACCTTCGAACTATGAATGAGCGATGGCGGGCCCTGATTCCAAAAAATGGTTTGCGGCCACGAAATCCGAGATAGGATCCATGTATGAGAATAAAGTATGGAGTTTGGTGGACTTGCCCGATGATCGGCGAGCCATAGAAAATAAATGGATCTTTGAGAAGAAGACTAACACGGATGCTAATGTGACCATCTATAAGGCTCGAATTGTCGCTAAGGATTACCGACAAGTTTAAGGGATTGACTACGATGAGACCTTCTCACCCGTAGCGATGCTAAAGTCGTTCCGAATCATGTTAGCAGTTGCCGCATTATATGATTATGAAATCTGGCAAATGGATGTCAAAACGGCATTCCTGAACCGCTTTCTTAAGGAAGAATTGTATATGATACAGCCGGAAGGTTTTGTTGATCCTAGCAATGCTAACAACGTATGCAAGCTCCAAAGCTCCATCTATGGGCTGGTGCAAACATCTCGGAGTTGGAACATTCGGTTTGATGAGGTGATCAAAGCTTTTGGAACTACTGGAATTCAGAAATTTGTCGTCTCACACATGGCAAAGAGCTTCTTTTGTCGTCAGCTGGCACAAAGCAGACGGGAAACACAACATCTACGGCAAAAGTTTTGTTTGCCGACAGCCTTCCCTTTGCTGTCGGCCAGGGACGACAAAGGAACCAAAGGCAGACGGCAAAGGGGTGGCAGACGGCAAAGGGGGTGCCACCCTAACGGCAGGAGCCCACCCCACCCACCCACCCCTTTGTTGTCTGCCACCCAGCCTTTGCAGACGGCAAAGGGGGCTCCCTCTCTAATGGCGCACAACCCCCACACCCTCCCCTAACAGCTCTCACGCCCACGTCGGCCCGCTCTCTCTCTCTCCCTGCCCTCTCTCTCTCGCCTGCCCACCTGTCACCGCCGCCGTCGGAGCTGCTCTGGCCCACCACCCGACCCTGGCCGCCACAGCCGCCCCCGGCCACCCCAGTCTGCTCCGGCCCTCGCGGCGCTCCTACCACCCACCTGTCGTCTCTCACGCCGCTCCCCTGCCGTGCGCCCCCATGCCGTCGTCCACCACCGCTGCCGCCGCCCCCCTCCCGCCGCCTGTCGTCATCCACCGCCGCCCACGCCACCCGCCGCCCACTGCCAGTGAGTTATTAGGTTAGTTTTCTTTTTTATCAAGTTAATTACTTTAGTTAGTTTATTAGGTTAGTTTTTTATTATAGATTAATTTAGTTAGTTTATTAGGTTAGATTATTAGGCTAATTAGGTTAGTTAGTTAGGTTAGAAGTAAAAAGAGGAAAAGAAGAACGAAAAAAATGAAAAAGACAAAAGGAAAAGAAGAAAATAGTTAGAAGAAGGAAAATAAGAAGGAGAAGAAGAGGAGGAGGAGGAGGAGGAGGAGGAGGAGAAAAAAGAAGAAGAATAAGAAGAAGAGGAGGAGGAGGATGAGGAGAAACGATAAGAAGAAGAAGAAGAAGAAGAAGAAGAAGAAGAAGAAAAGGAGGAGGAGGAGGAGGAGAAAGAAGAAGAAGAAGAAGAAGAAGAAGAAAAAGAAAAATAGGAGAGATGAGAAGAAGAAAGAAGAGGAAAAAGGAACCACGACACCCCGACACTGACACTCGACCCCTGACGCCCGACGCCACTGACCCCCAACCCCCGACCCCACTGACCCTCGACACCCAACGCCACTGACCCTCGACTCCCGACCCCCGACGCCACTGACCCCCGACCCTCGACCCCCTACGCCACTAACCCTCGACCCCTAACGCCACTAACCCTCGACCCCCGACCCCTGACCCTCAGCCCACAACCCCCGACGCACGACGCCACCAACCCCCGACCCTCGACCCCCGACGCCTGACGCCACTGACCCCGACCCCCGACTCCTGACCCCCGACGCCACTGACCCCCGACGCCCGACGCTACTGACCCTCGACTCCGAACGCCACTAACCTCGACCCCCAACCCCCGACCACCAACGACACTGACCCCCGACCCCCGACCCCCGATGCCACTGACCCCCAACCCCCGACCCCCTACACCTCGTTGGCCTCTTGTTGACCGAAAAGACCCCCGACCCCCGACGTCACCGACCCTCGACCCACAACGACACTGACCTCCGACCACCGACGCCACTAACCCCCGACCCCCGACGGCACCGACACCCGACACCACCGACCGTCGACGACACTGACTCCCGACGCCAGTAAGCCCCGACCCCTACACCTCTACTGCCTCCTGTTGAACGAGAAGTTGCTTTTCGGCCTTGTAGAGGCCGACGGGGTCATAGTTTTGGAAATTATGAGTTAGGTCACATATTTTACGATTATGTTAATTATAAAAACATCATATTTGTGTTGATCGGGTGAATTTCAATGTGCAGTTGTTCGACGACCTCCACGTGCGTTGGACGAGTTTCGCCCCTGCGTTTGTTGGTGAGCACAAATGACTTCTCCTCCTACCCCCTTAATTTGGTCTGTTCCGGTCTTCGTGCCAATGAAACTTGCTAGCTATAGGTTTCGTCAATCATGAGTATGCGTGACCAGTATGTGTCTCCCGTTTGAAAGGGCGACATCTATAAATATGCATGTCTTTACATATTTATAACCTCCATACTTTCGAATTGTCCAACGTTATCCATGGACAGCACGAGTATGTGTAGATTGGGTTTGTTTTCCCGTATGTTGTGCTCCAGATCCGATGTGGAATTATGTCAGTGCCTCCCTGTTATTCTCTGGGTACACATCATATCATCTTATTGCCCAGACGTGTCTCAGGAGAACAGTTGTGGCACCCCAGCTCAGAGGAAACCGGAACACCCCGTATTCCAGCCCAAGGACAAGTATTCTGGAATACGGAACCGTTGGCACAGAACAAATCAGTTCTTTATTACTATGGAAAAGATTACAAGTATACATGGATTACATCGCCTTGGCGATACTACACATGCCTATGGTAAATCCTACGCTAGCAGCGGAACATCTACCGATGTTATGAACTCCACTCCGCAGGGACTCTGGCTGGAACGCGCATCCCAGCTCGCAACCCGTAATCCTCGGCAATCAAACAATCCAGGCATGACCTGCAAACTGGCATGACAAGCCAGGTGAGTACTTCGAATGTACTCGCAGGCTCACAACAATCATCAGCATTAAGGCAAGACAACATCATAGCAATCAAGATTATGTAAAGGGTTGTTACTACTAAACGAGGGGTAGCAAACTAACTATACTAGAATACACTCACCGTACTCGGAGAATACCAACTCTTGTGCTCTTACCAAGAACCTTTAGCGAGTATCCTCAAGACGGATACAAAGAATTATCACCGGCACGATGCCCAACTATAACACCTGGCACGATGCCCAACTGTAACATACTCAGACGAGTTCTTCCATCATTACTATCATAGATACGGTTGACCATCTACTGAGGTCTAGTCGGGATGTCCAATACCGTGGACTCGCCTATTCGAATAGGTTTGACACTCTGCACAGGTTGCACACTTTACCCACACTATGGAGCACTGACCTCGTGATCCCATTTGGGTGGACCAGCATTACTCCAACGAAACTTGCCTGACCCGTGACTCTCTCATCGTAACCCCGGCAATCCCTCCCTTCTGGAGTCTTGCCCTGGGTGGCCCTGTGTCCTCATGACACCTGCCACCGTCGTGGCCAAACTGAACTGTCCCACCTAGGGACGGGCCCAACTCAACTCAACTGGGCTCACAGGATTATCAACGCCCACCTGATCAGGGTAGCACGCGTGCATAATCCTCCCTCTTTGGGAGTACCGGTGAAAGGTCACGCGATCAGCCCAAGTCACGACCGTCCCATATCGGCAAATGTGGTTGCACGGATAAGCCAAGACAGGTGACTCTGATCAACCAACTAGATTATCTTGCCTCCGAATAATCTGTCATAGTTGACACTCCGATGTCATAGCAATCCGATAATTAATAAGCTCAAGCGACTATTGTTGATCCACGTTCACGAAGTAATCATAGACAGTAATCTCAACGGTATAGTGTAAATTAGTGGGTGAAAGTATTAGTTACTAACGGTCTTGTGCTCAACACGGCAGTCATCTATTCAGACAGTGCATGCTCACATTCGAGAGGTATCAACAGGTATATTCATTATTAAAGTAGTTAATTAGACTATAATATTGCAATGCTATGAAGCAAATGAAAGTTGTGGCTTGCCTGGAATGATGAAACCACCGGGAATAAGCGCGAGAAACTCGCGGAAGGAATCGCCGGAAACAGTTCTTTCTCGAAGGAGGGGCTGTTTACGGCAAGGGCAACATGGTCATTTCGACTATGTGATCACATGGTGGAAATGATACCATCTTGTCGGGCTCGACGAGACGAAGACGTGGGCTTTGGAATCACTGAAATCGGAGTTACGGGTAAAAATATATGAAGGTTTTGGTGCAAAGGACTATTCTGCAATAAAGATAATTGCATCTGGGTCCCTGGTAGCTGAGTTGGTCGCGCACTCAGGGAGAATACGGTTTCCCTTGAGGAAAACATAATTACTCCCGAGGCGTTTCCACTTAAGCTGCGCGGGCCCAGGGGTTGACCTCTGTCTCTCTATGACGGGTGGGGCTCGCCCTATCCACTCCCTTTTCTCTCACTATCTCTTACGCCTGGGGTCCACCCCCATCTTCTCTTTCTCTCTCCTCCCTCTTGTCCGTCGTCTTCCTCCCGCTCGTGCCTGCGAGGCAGAGAGAGGGACTCGGCGCCAATGTTCGCCAGCGCGGCTCCGGCCACCCCCCACCAAACGGAGGCCACCGGAGGGCTCACCGATGAGCGGCGCTTCCATTCTTGGGGGGGCACGGCTAGTGGGGAGGGCCTGGTGGCGCGGCATCTCGCGGCAGTCACGGCTCTTCTTCGACGAGATTTTGGCGACCGAAGGGTTTCCCGGAGCAACCGAAGGTGGGGATGGGTTCCTAGGGTCGCGGCGCATCCGTTGGTGGACTCGAACGGAGCCGGGGACGACCGGAGAGAGGGTCGCGGCGCGATGGCCAAGGGGAACCATGGCGTCCTTCGGCCAGGGAGCAATGGGGAAGCTTCGAGGCTTGGGGAGGGGTGAGGGGGTTTAGCTCATCACAGGAGGGCTTCGGGGCATGCCTTAAATTGGTCCGGGGAGAAGCTACGCAACGGTAGCCGAAGCTCCGAGACGGCAGCTCAGCGACCGCGTCGCTACAGGGCGTCGGGGCCAACCACAGGCTAGGAGACGAGGGGGAGAAGACTCTGGAGGGCACACGCGTGCGGTGGGCAGCTCTCCGGCGCTCGCGGACAAGTCGGAGCTTGCTGGAGAGGAGCTCCCGTCGCTGTCAATGCATAGAGCGCCATTTTGGCTTGCTCTGAGCGTGGTCACCACGTGCACTACGTGATGTGGTGTGCCACTGCTCCTCCCTTCATTTCAAACAGGCCAGACACTGCTCAAATGGATAAGAGTCAAGGGTGGAATCCACTAGAGGGCTCTGGGGAGGAAGAAAAATGCTCAAATAAAATTCAACAACAACCTGTTTGGAGTGGGGTGGGGGAGATCTGGCTGGGGAAAGGTTCTGGTTTTTGGCTGAGGGTGATCCCATACCAAGGTGATCATTTCTATAAATTTTCAGCTCATTTGGAGGAATAAAAATAACACTTGCAGTTCAAAGGGTCTTCAAGGACGGAAATACAAAATATGAAGTGGCACTCACCTACTCGCTTGGATGGAGCTGGAACTTGGAGGACATAAATATTTTAGGTTTGTGAAGATGTTGTATAAATTTCATGCCATCTTGATAAGCCAAAGTGGCACTTCCTTCACACAGTATCCCATTGGACAGAAACTTAAACGAATTACTGGGATTAATTGGCTAGATAAAATAAGCTCAAAATTGGTTTAGCAAGGTTTTATAGATAGGGGAATCTCCTCTTAAATTTCAGAATTTATGGAGCAACATAAAATATAGTTGCTTCACAAACCAATATAATGACGAGAGACAAAGATTTGAAGCTATGGTCCCATGGTTGAAGCTGTGATCCTCAAATTTGGTGGAGAGGAATAATTTGAGCATATTGACATCATGGCAAAGCTTCAACTCATTTGAACACTCCTAGCTAGCACTTGTTTCAGAAAGCTTCTT
This sequence comes from Hordeum vulgare subsp. vulgare, assembly GCF_904849725.1. Taxonomy (NCBI): domain Eukaryota; kingdom Viridiplantae; phylum Streptophyta; class Magnoliopsida; order Poales; family Poaceae; genus Hordeum; species Hordeum vulgare. The sequence continues at coordinate 317,144,667 of NC_058524.1, forward strand.
GTGGATCAGAAACTTTGGAAATTTGCCAAGAAATATTTAATATATAAATTGAGTTGAATTTTGGCATGAGGCAATGATATGGCTGGGAAAGAGTGTCCACAAATTTTGAGAGCAATCAAGCAAATGAAAAGGGTACTTGCTTCATAACTTAGCAGATAGGACAAAATCAGTTATTTTTGAACATGGCATAGAAATATTTTGTTATTTCTGAGGAAGATATGACCCGATAGATTTATGGGAAATATTTGTGAATTTTTTGAGAGATAGAAATGAGGGTTGCTTCATAACTCAAGGCAAACAGGATTATTCCTTTAAAAGAAAAAGGAATATTCCCATGGAAAAGAATCTTGGGGTTGGCTCAAGATGGAAATGGCTAGGTCTTGGGGTGGTTTGTAGATCGGCAAGCCAATAAGAAAAAGAAATCAAGGGTAATACATTTAGGTTCCAAAACTGTTAAGCCTCAAAAAGCAAAACCAGATTAAATTTAAAAGAAAAAGAAATGGGCAAAATCCAGGGTGTTACAAACCTACCCCGCTTAAAGAAATCTCGTCCTCGAGATTTGAATGCTCAAGGTTCAACATAGTTATCCTCACTTGAAGAAACCGTTTCCAACTCGGGTTTCCTTCTTACCTTAGTATGATACTCCTGTAATTGTTTTTTAACTGACTAACTGTCTGGCTCTGAAAGCGTTTGTTTTACTCGATCCTTAGATGATACTCTGGCTTCCATCCGAGTATGTATGCGGACTTAACTGACGGAAGTTCTAGCGGAAAGATCTTGTTCACGGGAAACTATCTTTTTACTGATTTCCATATGTGAGGACACATGCTTCGAGGTTGTTGTCCCATATTCTGTTCGTTCCGTCTGTCGACACCTTTAAATGGGTAATGGGCCGTGTAAACTTTTGACATTTCTGTTGCAATCTAACTGCTGAGTGATCTTCATAGATTTGAGAATCTTCTTTTGACGATGCTGAGCATATCTGGTTGGGCTGAGTGGATTGACTCTATATTGGGTACTTGCAACTTGAATAGACTCCATGGGTGTGTTCCCACGGTGTTTGATATCGAACCGAACTATCTTGATATATGCATTATGTTGGTCTTGCAACCATTATCATACCTGTATGGGCAATCTTGCTCTTTCGTTATAGTTCTCTTTGCTTGGATCCTTAGCTGGAAGAGCTTGGTCTCAAGTATTCTTTATTCTTTCGGATGACTATGGATACTGCCCGGTACCATGTTTCAGCAAGCATATTGCTTAACAAGTTGTAGCTGTAGGGTAACGATCGTCTGAACCCTTGCATAAAACCGGCAAATAAACCAGTAGCCACCAGAATGGTCTTTACAACTCAGATCTGGGACATTACTGGAGTAACTCAACCCCGACTCAAGACGGCTGAAAAGCAGCTCAAAGCATGAGACGGTGTCGATAAGAAGAAAGTAGCAGTTCCCTAAGACTGCCGATAAACAGCTCAGAGCATAGGGTCACTACTACGAAGAGAAACTCAACAACTGTCCGAGACGGCCGAGAAAGCAGCTCAGAGCATGGGACAGTTGTTGACAAGAGAAATAAAAGTTGGCATCCACCCCGGACGGCCGAAAACAGCTCAGAAAACAGGCGTGGTGCCTTCATTAAAGAAAGATAGGCAAGGGTTCATCCGTGTCCCATTCAGCTTATCCATAGGTTGTTGGTCATCTCACTGAAGTGCATAATTCGCGTCCTTCTTCTTTATATAGCTCATGCAATAGTTAGATTCTCATCGGGATGACATCGTTGTAGGATCAACTCCTATGGCCTTGGCAGCATGTCCACCATATATATTGGGTTTATGTGGCGGAGTGCTTGATTCCTGAAGCAGGCTTGGGTCTTGACTGGCTATTTTGCCTTCTAACCAACTATTGCGAATTTAATCCTTGAGATGCATGGTGATATGCTGCCAACTGTTGGTGGAATAACTTGTACCACTGAGAATATGATGCCTTTTCCAACAAAGGTTTACTTAGCTTGTGTTGTAAGTCATCCAGGGTATCGTGTCTAGGAAGACTGTGTAGCTTGTGCTTGATGCTTCGATCGGGGTAGCTTCTCGAAGAAGATTGGGTACCATATCTCAAGTGTTTTCCTTTCTTGAAGACTTGTTGGGTAAGACTCGGTACCTTATGCTAGAAGCTTGTTGTGATGTCTTACTGGAGAAGCATGGGTGTCTTGAACAAAGCTCTGTGTCGCATTGGGGAAGTCACTTGAATCTTGTGCCATAAGTCTTTTGGGTAGCTTGCGGGGAAAGATTGGGTTGCTTATACCTGAAGCGTCCTTTTGCCATATGCAAGCTAAATGCATGTATATATCCTTAACGTTCCTGCTATTGGTCACTTGTTGTATGCAATATCGTATTCGGCTAACCTTCTTGCTGGACACTAAGTTCATAGCTCATTCTGACTTCCTTTCGTAGTGTAGCCGGTTTCGAATTTTATTCATCACAAACTCTACCGTGTATATGCATCATACCTTTGACTCGAACTATACGCATCTCTTCCTTCTTGTTGATTCCATCATTGTGCTGAAAAAGTTGCACGGATGTATACTTGATGCTGATAATTCATCTGGTCAGGTTACCATTTCTATTCAGGCTCGATATTCCTGATGTAATGCATTCTGCTGAAAATTCCATATCGCTGAACTGAGATTTCAACTGACTATCTCTTCACAGATTCTTTGAGTCCAATGTTGGGGAGCAATTTCGATAAAGGGAAAATAAGGTAACACCAAGGGCCCAAAGAAAGAAGCAAACAACGAACACAAAGCGGCAAAATCACATACCGGTAATAGCACACACTCTACAACTATTCACCACAATGATATGCATTCCTACTTAAGCACAAAAATCTTGCAAGAGCTCTGGTACTATGGTCTAACATGCTGTGACGGTCTGCATGAAGGTGAATCAATGTGTGGAAGGGGGTCGATGTAAACAAAGCTACACCAAATACGGGCTTACACCGGTTCCGTATGGACGGACACGGTGGCAAGGACGAACTTCGTGATCGTGGGTCGGAACACAAGGTCTCGACCACGTCATCATCAAGAGTATGGAGAAAACCATACTCGTCCAGTGAACGAATGGCAGGGAAGGATAACTATGAAAAGAAGGGCTTGCGGGCATTGCCCTTTTCTGATAGGCAAGATCAGTAAGGGTTGCCAATGCGGCTAGAGGGAGGGGCAAGATCCGGGATAGAAGCATGTCTATCACCGAGACAACAAGGCGGCTGAAGAGAATGCATAGGTGTGGTACCGGTGCATCAATCCGACAAGGGATAGGCATCACCAGGCACCTTGCCATTACTCCGCTAAAGTGAAGGTGACACCACACCAAGGAAGAAGAAAGCTGGCTGGATAGCGCACGTGGTGAATCGAAGCCGATGCCACCTACACTCACCAGATCCATCGTTAGTAATAAAATATCTAGTCTATATGCATGCTATACGCAATCAAATGCAACAAACAAGTGTAGCAAACCAACTGGATCCTATACTACCGGTTACTAACGCTCGCACGGTCTATGTCGTCCTACAGCCAGACCTGTTGTGATACCAACTCTTGTGGCACCCCGGCTCAGAGGAAACCGGAACACCCCATATTCCAGCCCAAGGACAAGTCTTCTGGAATACGGAACCGTTGGCACAGAACAAATCAGCTCTTTATAACTATGGAATAGATTACAAGGATACATGGATTACATCGCCTTGGTGATACTACACTTGCCTACGGTAAATCCTACGCTAGCAGCAGGACAACTACCGATGTGATGAACTCCACTCCACAGGGACTCTGGCTGGAACGCGCATCCTAGCTCGCAACCCGGAATCCTCGGCAATCAAACAATCAAGGCATGACCTGCAAACTGGCATGACAAACCAGGTGAGTACTTTGAATGTACTCGCAAGCTCACAACAATCATCAGCATTAAGGCAAGACAACATCATAGCAATCAAGATTAAGTAAAGGGTTGTTACTACTAAAGGAGGGGTAGAAAACTAACTATACCAGGCTACTCTCACCGTACTCCGAGAATACGAACTCTTTTGCTCTTACCAAGAACCTTCAGCGAGTATCCTCAAGACGGATACCAAGACTTATCACCGGCACGATGCCCAACTGTAACAACTGGCACGATGCCCAACTGTAACATATTCAGATGAGTTCTTCCATCATTACTATCATATATATGGTTGACCATTTACTGAGGTCTGGTCGGGCTATCCAATACCGTGGACTCGGCTATTCGAATAGGTTTGACACTCTGCACAGGTAGCACACTTTACCCACACTATGGAGCAGTGACCTCGTGATCCCATTCGGGTGGACCAACATTACTCCAACAAAACTTGCTTGACCCGTGACTCTCTCATCGTACCCCCGACAATCCCTCCCTTCCGGAGTCTTTCCCTTGGTGGCCCTGTGTCCTCATGACACCTGCCACCGTCGTGGCCAAACTGAATTGTCCCACCTAGGGATGGCCCCAACTCAACTCAACCGGGCTCACAGGATTATCACCGCCCACCTGATCAAGGTAGCACGCATGCATCATCCTCCCTCTTTGGGAGTACCGGTGAAAGGTCATGCGATCAGCCCAAGTCACGGCCGTCCCATATCGGCAAATGTGGTTGCACGGATAAGCCCAGACAGGTGACTCTGATCAACCAACTAGATTATCTTACCTCTGAATAATCTGTCATAGCTGACACTCCGATCTCATAGCAATCTGATAATTAATAAGCTCAAGCCACTATTGTTGATCCATGTTCACAAAGTAATCATAGACAGTAATCTCAACAGTATAGTGTAAATTAGTGGGTGAAAGTATAAGTTACTAACTGTCATCTATTCAGACAGTGCATGCTCACATTCGAGACTATCAACAGATATATTCCTTATTAAAGTAGTTAATTAGACTATGATATTGCAATGCAATGAAGCAAATGAAAGTTTTGGCTTGCCTGGAATGATGAAACCACTGGGAAGAAGCACGAGAAACTCGCGGAAGAAATCGCCGTAAACAGTTCTCTCTCTCGGAGGGGCTGTTTACAGCAAGGGAAACATGGTCATTTCCACTATGTGATCACATTGTGGAAATTATGCCATCTTGTCGGGCTCGATGAGACGAAGATGTGGGCTTTGGAATCACTGGAATCGGAGTTATGGGTAAAAAGATATGAAGGTTTTGGTGCTAAGGACTATTGTGCAATAAAGATAATTGCATCCGTGTCCCTGATCGTGCAATAAGAGAGAATACGCTTTCCCTTGAGGAAAACGTAATTACTCCCGAGGCGTTTCCACTGAAGCTGCTCGGGCCCGGGGGTTGACCTCTCTCTCTATGACGGGTGGGGCCCGCCCTATCCACTCCCTTTTCTCTCACTTTCTCTTACGCCTCAGGTCCACCCCCATCTTCTCTTTCTCTCTCCTCCCTCCTGGCCGTCGTCTTTCTCCCGCTCGTGCCTACGAGGCAGAGAGAGGGCGCTAGCGCCATCGTTCTCCAGGGCGGCTCCGGCCACCCCCGACCAAACGGAGGCCACTGGATGGCCTGCTGGTGAGCGGCGCTTCTATTCATGGGGGACAGGACCAGTGGGGAGGGCGTGGTGGCGCGGCATCTCGCGGCAGCCACGGCTCGGGTTCGGCGAGATTCCGGCAAACGGAGGGTTTCCCGGAGCAACCGAAGGTGGGGACGGGTTCCTAGGGTCGAGACGCATCCGTTGGTGGGCTCGAACGGAACTGAGGACGGCCGGAGAGAGGGTTTGCGGCGCGGAGGCCGAGGGGAACCGCGGCGGCCTTCGGCCAGGGAGCAATTGGGAAGCTCTGAGGCTTGGGGAGGGACGAGGGGGTTTTGATCGTCACAGGAGGGCTTCGGGGCATGCCTTAAATAGGCCCGGGGAGAAGCTACGCGACGTTATCCGAAGCTCCGAGACGGCGGCTCCGCGACCGCGTCGCAACAGGGCGTCGGGGCCGACCACAGGCTAGGCGACGAGGGGGAGAAGACTCTCGAGGGCACACGCATGCGGTGGGGAGCTCTCCGGCGCTCGCGGACAAACCGGAGCTTGCTGGAGAGGAGCTCCCGTCGCTGTGAATGCACAGAGCGCCATTTCGGCTTGCTCTGAGCGTGGTCACCTTGTGCACTACATGCTCGGCTGTGCCACTTCTCCTCCCTTCATGTCAAACAGGTCACACACTGCTCAAATGGATAAGAGGCAAGGGTGGAATCCACTAGAGGGCTCTGGGGAGGAAGAAAAATGCTCAAATAAAATTCAACAGCAACCTGTTGGGAGTGGGGTGGGGGAGATCTGGGTGGGGAATGGTTTTGGTTCTTGGCTAAGGGTGATCACATACCAAGGTGATCATTTTTGTAAATTTTTAGCTCATTTGGAGGAATAAAAATAACACTTGCGGTTCAAAGGGTCTTCCTGGACAGAAATACAAAATATTAAGTGGCACTCACCTACTGGCTTGGATGGAGCTGGAACTTGGAGGAGACAAATATTTTAGGGTTATGAATATGCTGCATAAATTTCATGCCATCTTGATAAGCCAAAGTGGCACTTCCTTCACACAGTATCCCAGTGGACAGAAACTTAAAAGAATTACTGGGATTAATAGGCTAAATAAAATGGGATAAAAATTGGTTTAGCAAGGTTTTATAGATAGGAGAATGTCCTGGTAAAACTTCAGAATTTATGGAGCAACATAAAATATAGTTGCTTCACAAACGAAAATAATGACCAAAGACAAAGATTTGAAGCTATGGTCACATGGTTGAAGGTGTGATGCTCAAATTTGGTGGAGCGGAATAATTTGAGCATATTGAGATGATGGCAATGCTTCAACTCATTTGAACACTCCTAGCTAGCACTTGCTTCATAAAGCTTCTTGTGGATCAGAAACTTTGGAAATTTCCCAAGAAATATTTACTAGCTAAATTGAGTTGAATTTTGGCACGTGACAAAGATATGTCTAGGAAAGAGTGTCCACAAATTTTGAGAGCAATCAAGCAAATGAAAAGGGTACTTGCTTCACAACTTGACAGATAGGGCAGAATCAGAAAAGGAATTTTTCGGAAATATTTTTGAACATGGGACAAAAATATTTTCTCATTTATGAGGAAGGTATGACCCAATAGATTTATGAGAATTATTTGGGAATTTTTGGAGAGATTGAAATGAGGGTTGCTTCATAACTCAAGGCAAACATGATTATTCCTTTAAAAGAAAACAGAATATTCCCATGGAAAAGAATCTTGGGGTTGGCTCAAGATGGAAATGGCTAGGTCTTGGGGTGGTTTGAAGATTGGCAAGCCACTAAGAAAAAGAAATCAAGGGTAATCCCTTTAGGTTTCAAAACTGTTAAGCCTCAAAAAGCAAAAGCAGATTAAAATTAAAAGAACAAGAAATGGGCAAAATCCAGGGTGTTACAACAGCGGGGAGGTGCTGCTGAAATTCTGCGTCAGATCTGGAGCAAAGCATGGGAAAACGAACCAAATCTACAGATACTCGGGTGGGATTAGGACCTATCTTTACCTTTTAGCGTGTAGGTTGCATGGACGTAATAAAACTGACAAACTTGATTAGCGGATGAATATAGATGATGGAGTATAAATTTATTTCTTGTGTGCCATAGGTAGCTAGGCAAGATGAGTGATCGTGCTTGTATGTACACTGGTCACCCTAGTCATAAAGACATGACCCATGAATGGTTAACAAAAACCAGGTGGTTTGTGAGAGCCGCATTTGCAAATGGCCAGCAAAAAACATGGTGCCCTTGTCCCAACTGCGACAACTGGAAAAAGAAAACATAGTTTGAAATGGGTAACCACGTGCAGAAGTGGGGTTTTACGCCTAATTATAAGGTGTGGACTTTTCATGGTGTGTCTGACCAATGTGCCAGGGCTGAGGTGATTCTTCATAGCACCGACGAGCATGGTACCGGGATCGAAGACATGGTGCAAGACTTTGATCATGCTCGGGATTCGAACGATGAGATGGAGGAATCTACAAAGGCCTTCTATGAAATGTTGGAGTCTTCAAAATGTCCTCTCCAAGAGCAGCCTAAGCTTTGTCAGATGGATGCCATCGTGCAAGTAATGGCTCTAAAGGATCAATTCCTCCTAGGCAGAGAATGCTACGTCACGATGATGCCGATATTTGCACGCTTTCTACCCAAAGGCCATGTAATGCCTGCAAACCTGTACCAGTCAGAGAAAATCCTCCGAGTACTTAAGATGTCCTATGAGAAGATACATGCCTGTGAGAATGGATGTGCCTTATTTAGGCTTGAGTATGCGGCCTTGAACTATTGCCCCATTTGTAATTCTTCCAGGTATAATGTGGTAGACAATGGTATGGGTGAGAAGAATCAGACCAAAATCCCCATTAGTGTTCTTCGGTATCTGCCAATCCTACCAAGACTTCAATGTATTTTCATGGTCGAAGAGACGGCCAGACAGATGACATGGCACAAATTGGGCAAAAGAACTGAACTAGATGCAGATGGGAACAAGATGCTGGTACACACTTTAGATGGTTTTGCGTGGAAGCACTTCGATGCATTACATAAGGATAAATCGGAAGATCCAAGGCATCCTAGAGTTGCCATCATCACGGATGGGTTCAATGTGTATGGTATGACGGCAGCACAATACAGTTGTTGGCCTGTATTTGTCATTCCACTCAATCTCCCACCCGGAGATATTATGAAAGGAAAGAACATTTTCTTGACATTGACAATTCCAGGGCCCAACTGTCCGGGGAAGAATATGAATGTGTACATGTAGACGCTTAAGGATGAGTTTCAAGAAGCCTAGGATAATGGGATCAAGACCCACGACACCTTTCTCTTTGTGCGAAAGAACTATCTCCTGGCGTGCTAGATGAAATGGAAGAGTTGGCGGCGGAGTTGACGTGCAAATTAGGAAAGATCTTTCCACCAGACTTTTTAAACCAATGCAGCATTTCATTTTGCATCTCCCGACTAAGGCAAGATTGGGGAGCGTTCAAAATCGATGGTGCTACTCAACCGAGAGGATGCATAAGATGCTTCAAGCTAAATGTAAAAATAAACGTAGAATTGAAGCATCGATGGCCGAGACATTCATTACTAAGGAGGCGGCACACTTTGTGGCAGCACACTATGAAGCCAAAAATCATCATTTGCATAACCCGAAGCCTCGGTACAATGATGGCGATCCTAAAAAAGGTCGATCCAACCTCAGTCTATTCAAAGGGAAGCTCGCACCATCCGGTGCTTCGAAAGGGAAATCGTTGGACGTCGAAGAATGGTGGACCATTTCATTGTATATCTTCACCAACCTAACAGAAGTGTGGCCGTACATCGAGTAAGTTCTCATTAAATTATTGTTCCGCAACTTCTAATTCCTTTGAACTACTCTTATTCCCGGATATTTGATATGGTCGATACGTCGCCGAATTCTTGGATGGAGCGGTCATCGAAAAGGATTCCGTCAAAGAGTATGAGCTTCTCGCAAAGCATGGAGGCGACTATCCCGGTTTCATCTCTTGGTTCAAACAAAGGGTAATTAATTACCATTAATGGGCAATTTGATTTCTTGGTCTAATTTGCGGCTAATGCATCCATTCTTTTGTATTAAACTTCTAGGCTGATGCAGATTCTATGGACGCCGAGTTGAGACAAGTCGCTAATGGTTTTGACTATAAGGTCCATTCATTTGACGAATACAACATCAACGGGTATCACTTTCGTACCTTTGGCAAAGTGCTATCTATGCCCTACCTAAAGACTACAAATTGTTCTGTGTCTGCTATCGGCAAAGGAGGCACCGAGTATTATGGAAGAGTTGAAGCCATTTATGAACTTCTATTCTATGGTGAAAACCCATCGACCGTCGTAGTCTTCAAATGTTATAGGTTTGAGCCGAGCGAGACTAGAAGGACTCATGAACATATAGTACTAGTCGAAATCAACCAAAACACCCCACTTAGATGTTCCCGATGTCTATGTTACGGCTCAACAGGTGACACAAGTTTTCTATCTCCCGGAGGTGGAGATCGATGGTGTTTTGTGCCACACGAGGGCCGACATGGTGATCCGACAGTTCTAGGTATTTTCTCCTTTACACAATTATAAATCAACCATAGCTAGTTATTCTACTAATCGGTGTTGTCTAGTTGGTAGACCTACTACAGGTGTTAGGAGGGATACGACGAGGACGCGACAAAGGTTATCAAAACCGAATCTCGCCGCCTACTTCAAATTTTTTGGCACGAGGCTCGTGTGCACACTGTTTGAGATTATTATGCCTCGCGGCGTATTAGGAAGGACAGGGCGAAGTGTCGCGATTCTAAGATGGAGAAGGAGCATTACATTAAGGTAATTACATATTAATAAGGCCTTGTAGTTAGTTTCCTTGATTTGATTCTTACACGTTGTGCTCAGATTTCTCTTTATTAACTTAGGTCCCCCGAGATGGTGTGTGGATAAGATGGATTGTTGGGAGGCCTTGGTGGATCAGTGATGCTCCGAAACATGGGAGGCCAGCCACAAGAACGCCAAGGAGAGGCGTGTCAAAATGGTTGGTGTGCCACACCATCAACTGAGCGTCAACTTAATCCAATTTGGCGAGAACTCGGTATGTGGTTTTATTCATGCCTCATGCAATTAATTCTTAAGGCTATATTGAGCCATTTACTAATACATTTTCCCTCTCTCTCTCTTTTAGGCATGTCACAATAAGACGGAGGTGCCACAGATGTACGACCTGTATGCGATGGCCCATACTGCCTCGTACAAGAAGGTCAAGGCATTCTCTAAGTCTGACCTCGAGCATCCAGAAAACTTCACCAACATCTCCTCTCACCACTAGTTCGTGAAGTACAGAGACCACGGGAAGGCGAGGAAAGGGGAGGACTTTAACCCGAGCGAGGGCCCTATTGATCCAGAGATGGTGATGATAGCTGGCAATGGGAGGCCCCATGGCTCGATCGCCATTGGAGACGGCCTTATACGTTGTCATAGCACTCTCCGGCATATAAAGGCATGCAAAACGAGCTCCTGTCCTAAGATAACACCTCGTCCATGGCCAGTCGAGCTTGCCATCGAGGTTAGTTTAACGAACTCAACTATCTTTCCGCATTATGTTGTGTGTGGGAACCAATATGATTACAATGCTAACAATGAGTTGTGTTGCAGGCTGCTATTCTAAAAGAGAGAGAGGCAATGCAGTCGCTTTTGGTGGAGAAGGGTAAGGAGATGAAGGAGCTGGAGGAGAGGACAGATGCATTGGTGGAGGCGGAGAGGGCACGGAATGATGCGTCTAACATGGCCATGTACGAGCACTTCATGGTAAGTTTCTTCTTCATATTATTTCAAATCTTGCATTTTAAGGTCCGTTTCATTAAAAACAAAAAAGTTTGACTTGTCGAAACCAAATGTACAGTCTATGTGCGAGAAGACCGGCCACGTCCCTCCGGCGATGCCAGTCATTAACATGGCGGGGACAGTGAGTTTCATTTCAATGCAGTAATCTCAAGAGTGTCATCATGCTAATGACACACTACAAACGATGTTTGGTGCAAAATATCTCCCGAAACGCATCGCACGACCCTTCTACAGTGGAGACTTCACCAGGGCAGCCTTCTCGAGGTGAAACAAGCCAGAGCCACTGTGCTTCACCGTCGTGATGACGATAATGGTATGTTATTTCTAGTGTTTTGCTTAACAACCGCATAATGGTCCAATATGGCTTAATAAACATACATAGCTCCAAAATGACATATTTAACCCAAGTTAGCTCCAAAATGACATATAGTTAGCTTGGCTTCCACCTAAATGACATAATTAGCTTAGTTAGCTCCAAAATGACCTATTTAATAAAAAATGACCTATTTTTAGCTAAGTTCTCTCCTAAATGACATAATAAGGCTTACATAGCTCCAAGATGACCTATTCCCCCTAACTTAGCTATTTAGTGGCCTATAATTAGCTTAGATAGCTCCAAAATGGCTTAATAAGCATAGTTAGCTCCGAAATGACCTATTTTACCCAAGTTAGCTCCGAAATGACCTATAGTTAGCTAGGCTTCCACCAAAATGACATACTTAGATTAGTTAGCCCCAAAATTGTCTATTTAATAAAAAATGACCTATACTTACCTAATTATCCTCCAAAATGAAATGGTCTTCTTCTTCTCTCCTCCTTCTTCTCCTTCTTCTTCTTCTTCTTCTCTTCTTCATTTCTTCTTCTTCTCGTCCTCCTTCTCCTTCTCCTTCTCCTCCTCCTCCTCCTCCTCCTCCTTCTTCTTCTTTTTCTTCTTCTTTTTCTTCTCCTTCTTCTTCTCTTCTTGCTTCTTATCATTCTTCTTCTACGTAGGTAATTTTCCCCATCAAACTCAGACTTAGCTAATTATCCTCCAAAATGACATAATTATCTTAGTTAGCTCCAAAATTGTCTATTTCATAAAAAATGACCTATACTTAGCTAATTATCCTCCAAAATGACATAATTAGCTCCAAAAAGGCATAATTAGCCAATGTAGCTCGAAGAAGAGGACAAGAGGAGAATAAAGAGGAAAAAATGAAAAGAAGGTAGAAGAAGAAGAAAAGAAGAAGAAGATAAGAAGAATGAGAAGGAGAAGGAGGAGAAGGAGGGATCCTTCTCCTCCTTCTCCTTCTTCTTCTCTCCTCCTTCTTCTCCTTCTTCCTCTCTTCTTCTTTTCTTCTTCTTCTCCTCCTCCTCCTCCTCCTTCTTTTTCTTCTCCTTCTTCTTGTCTTCTTGCTTCTTATCTTTCTTCTTTTACGTAGCTTATTTTCCGCAATTAAGACATACTTAGCTAATTATCCTCCAAAATGACATAATTATCTTAGTTAGCTCCAAAATGGTCAATTTAGTAAAAAATGACCTATACTTCGCTAATTATCCTTCAAAATGACATAATTAGCTCCAAAAAGGCATAATTAGCTAATTTAGCTCGAAGAAGAGGACAAGAGGAGAAGAAAGAGGAAAAATGAAAAGAAGGAAGAAGAAGAGGAATAGAAGAAGAAGAGAAGAAGACGGAGAAGGATAAGGAGGAGGAGAAGGAGAAGGAGCCCTCCTTCTTCTCCTTCTTCTTGTGCTTCTTCTTCTTCTCTTCTTCTCTTCTTCTTCTCCTCCTCCTTATCCTTCTCCTTCTCCTCCTCCTCCTTCTTCTTCTTCTTCTTCTTTTTATTCTCCTTCTTCTTCTCTTCTTGCTTCTTCTCATTCTCTTCTACGTAGCTTATTTTCCCCAACAAAGACATACTTAGCTAATTATCCTCCAAAATGACATAATTAGCTTAGTTAGGTAAAAATATCATAAGAACCTTGGTTAGCTCAATAAAATGACTAATTTAGCTCCAAAATGACATAATAAGCTCAAAATGGCATAAGGACCTTGGTTAGATCATGAATATTATATACTTAGCTTGTTTTCCTCTAAAATGACCTAATTAGCCCATTTAGCTCCAAAAATACATACTTAGCTAATTTATCTCCAAGAAGAGGAGAAGAGGAGAAATGAAAACAAGGAAGAAGAAGAAGAAGAGAAGAAGAAGAGAAGGAGAAGGAGAAGGAGAACGAGGAGCCTTCTTCTCCTTCTTCTTATCCTTCTCCTTCTCCTCCTTCTTCGTCTTCTTCTTATCTTCTTCTTCTCTTCTTCTTCTTCTTCTTTCTTTTCATTTCTCCTATTCTCCTCTTCTTGGAGCTAAATTAGCTAAGTATGTCTTTTTGGAGCTAAATGGATATGAAACTTATGTCTTCTCCTCTTCATCTAGTCTTCTTCTTCTAACTTACTTATTTCCCATTTTGCAGATTACATTCACTTCTGTGAAGCTTGGATTATATTGGTGGACTGCTTCAATATGGTTTCTTCTAAAATGGCTTCACGGAAGCTTGGATTGAAACTATTGTAGTAAATGGATATGAAACTTTGTATGTATGGATGAAACTAGTGTAATGTTGTTGTTGCTATTGTTGTCGTTGTTGGATGAAACTTGCATAATATGTATGTATTATGGATGAAACTTATTTTAATATGGTTATGAGTATGGGGCAGTTTGTGTGAAATATATTATGTATTATGGATTATGGATGAAACTGTCAAATATATATTTTATATTTTGGACGAAAGTGTCAAATATATATATATATATATATATATATATATATATATATTCCTGATTTGTGCGGAAATTGCTGGATGTTATTAAAAATAAAATAAACAGTGGCAGTTTGGACCCTTTGTCGTCTGCCCACCAACGGCAAAGGAGCTACAGCAGATGACAAAGGGCCCAAACAGGTCCTTTGAATCAAACTGGGTGTCCCCTTTGTCGTCTGCCATGCTTGTGGGTAGACGACAAAGGGGCAAAGGGCAGACGACAAAGGGGCAAGCGAGAAGGGCTTTGGTGGCACATTTGCCGTCATCCCACCAACATGGCCGACGACAAAGGGGTCCATGGAAGACGACAAAGGGGTCCATGGAAGACGACAAAGGGGTCTGTGGGCCCAGTAGGCTGATGGTAGCACTTGACAGAAGTGCCCGTAGATGTGTCATCCTATATTCTTTGTCGTCTGCCCCCTCACGGCAAAGATCCTTTGTCGTCAGCTGTCCCAGTGCGGACGGCAAAGAGGCCCTTCACCGGATTTTTGTATGCCGTCCAGTTTGCCACTGTTGACGGACGACAAAGGACTTTGCCGTCCGGGGTGTCCCCCTTTGCCGTCTGGAATGGCAGATGGCAAAGCATCTGCTCCATATAGTGTGGGTTTGTACGAACTTATGGAGAAGCCTGCATTTACAAGAAAGTGAGTGGGAGCTCTGTAGTGTTTCTCATATTATATGTGGATGACATATGGTTGATGGGAAATGATATAGAGCTATTGGAAAGCATAAAGGCTTATTTGAATAAGAGTTTTTCAATGAACGATCTTGGAGAAGATGCTTACATATTAGGCATCAAGATCTATAGAGATAGATTGAGATGCCTCATAGTTCTTTCACACATACCTTGACAAGATATTGAAGAAGTTCAATATGGATAAGGCTAAGAAGGGGTTCTTGCCTGCATTACAAGGTGTGAGGTTTTGTATGACTCAACGCCCGACCACGACAGAAGATAGAGAAAAGATGAGTACCGTTCCCTATGCTTCAGCCATAGGCTCTATTATTTATGCCTTGCTGTGCCTGATGTGAACCTTGCCTTAAGTTTGGTACGGAGGTACTAGAGTGATCCAGGAGTGGATCACTGGACAGCGGTCAAGAACATCCTTAAGTACCTAAAAAGAACTAAAGATATGTTTCTCGTTTATGGAGGTGCCGAAGAGCTCATCGTAAAGGGTTACGTCGATGCTAGCTTCGACACAGATCCACATGACTCCAAGTCACAAACCGTATACGTGTATATTTTGAATGGGCAGTTAGCTGGTGCAGTTGCAAGCAAAGCATCGTGGCGGCATCTACATGTGAAGCGGAGTACATAGCTGCTTCGGAAGCAACACTAGAAGGAGTTTGGATGAAGGAATTCATCACCGACCTAGGAGTGATTCCAAGTGCGCCGGGCCCGATGATTGTGTTCTGTGACAAGACTGGAGCTATTGCTATTGCAAAGGAGCCTAGGTTTCACAAGAAGGACAAGCACATCAAGCGCTACTTCAACTCCATTTGTGGATACATCTAGGATGGAGATATAGATATTTGTAAAGTACATACGAATCTGAATGTCGCAGATCCGTTGACTAAACCTCTTCCAGGAGCGAAACATGATCAGCACCAGAATTCTATGGGTGTTCAATTCGTCACAATGTAACTAGATTATTGACTCTAGTGCAAGTGGGAGACTGTTGGAAATATGCCGTAGAGGCAATAATAAAGTGGTTATTTTTATATTTCCTAATTCATGATAATTGTCTATTATTCATGCTATAATTGTATTAACTCGAAACCTTAATACATGTGTGAGTATATAGATCATAATGTGTCCCTAGTGAGCCTCTAGCTCGCTAGCTCGTTGATCAATAAATGATCATGGTTTCCTGATCATGCACATTGGATGTCATTGATAATGGGATCACATCATTGGGGAATGATGTGATGGACAAGACCCAATCCTAAGCATAGTACTAGATCGTATTGTTAGTCTCCTAAAGATTTTCTAATGTGAAGTATCATTTCCTTAGACCATGAGATTATGCAACTCCCAGAGACCGTAGGAGTGCTTTGGGTGTATCAAACATCAAAACATAACTAGGTGATTATAAAGGTACGAATCAAAACATAACTACAGGTATCTCCGAAAGTATGTGTTGGGTTGTACGAATCAAAACTGGGATTTGGCACTCCGTGTGATGGAGAGGTATCTCTGGGCCCACTTGGTATTCCATCATCATAATGAACTCAATGTGACTAAGGAGTTAGTGATGGATTATGTGTTATGGAACGAGTAAAGAGACTTGCCGGTAACGACATTGAACCAGGTATAGGGATACCGACAATCGAATCTCGGGCAATATCATACCGGTAGACAAAGGGAATTGCATACCGGACTGATCAAATCCCCGACATCGTGGTTCATCTGATAAGATCATCATGGAACATGTGGGAACCAACATGGATATCCAGACCACATTTTTGGTTATTGACCGGAGAGGTGTCTCGGTCATGTCTGCATGGTTCCGGAACCCGTAGGGTCTACACACTTAAGGTTCGATGACACTAGGGTTATATGGGAATAGTTTCTTTGTTACAAAATGTTGTTCGGAGTCCCGGATGTGATCCTCGATGTCACGAGGAGCTCCGGAATGGTCTGGAGGTAAATATTCATATATAGGAAGTGAGGATTTGATCTTCGGAAGTGTTTCGGGCGTCACTCGTAATGTACCGGGACCACGGGAAGGGTTCTGGGGGTCCAACGGGAAGGGCCACCAGCACCAAAGTGCTACATGGGCCAAAAGGTGGATGGAAACCAGCCCCGAAGTGGGCTGGTGCGCCACCACCATCAGCCCAAGGTGCAAAAGGGGTGAAGGGGGCCAAACCCTAGGCGTGGAGGGGCAGCTTTGGGCTCCAAGCCGACCTCCTCCACCCTTTGCCCCTTCCCCTTGCCCATCTAGGGCTGCCGCACCCTCCTAGAGTGGAAACCCTAGGGGTGGGCACCCTCCTCCCTCTCCTCCTATATATAGTGTAGGGTTTTGGGGCTGCAACACACAACTTCTTCCACTTCCACGGCGCAGCCCTACTCCTCCCCCTCCTTGTCCTCCGTAGTGCTTGGCGAAGCCTTGTCAGAGTACCACACAGCTCCACCGTCACCACGCTGTCATGCTGCCGGAGCTCTCCCTCAACCTCTCCTTCCTCCTTGCTAGATGAAGGCGTTGGAGACATCACCGAGCTGCATGTGTGTTGAACGCGGAGGCACCGTTGTTCGGTGCATAGATTGAAATCCACCGCAATCTGAATCGTTACGAGTATGACTCCATCAACCATGTTCTAGCAAAGCTTCCACTTAACGATCTTCAAAGGTATGAAGATGTTCTACTCCTTTGCTCGTTGCTGGTTTCCCCATAGATAGATCCTTCTGTGACGTAGATTTTTTTTGAAATTACTATGTTCCCCAACAGCCCCTTCTCAACACCCCCAACAACCCCTTCTCAGCACCCGACGAAAGGCATGTGTGATGCATCCTCCTCCATTCCCTTACCGGCATGGATGGAGCACCCAAAGGTGGCTCATGAGGGCTCGACCCCTGAAGGTAGCTCCCCAACGAGGGACCTCATTACCATCCCGGTCGAGGACGTGTCGACAGGGAGGACCTCCAGCAAGCAGGTGATGATGGCGGTCACCAACAGAGGAGACGAGGTGCCTCCTCAATAGGAGCCCATGGGTAAGCTCCCCTATCTTCGGAATGCTGATTTTATTTTGGACGCCATTGTTTTCTTCCTTCTCTTTTTGTCTTCTTAAACTTCTTCTCAGTCCAAATTTTCTTGTCTTCGTTTAAAGGTCTCGCACCATTGAAGGCCTCGGCGCCAAATGTCAATGTCGAGGGGATCACCAAGGACCGGCCGGGGGTGCCAATCATATCACGGTGGAGGAGGGTGGCACGCGCCGTGACCCTAGGGACACCGACAAGCAAGGCCTTGAGGGGGTGGCCATGGATACGGCGGTCGGCGTTGGAGGAGGCCTTGTTGCAGAAGCATTAAGGGTAGGTATGTCCTTCTCGCTTGGAGCCGCCAGCGGAAGTACCACTAGTCCATCATCAATGATAGAGCGACCTCTGACACGATACCTGCGGCTGAGCGACCTGCAATTTGTTACCATCCCCAGAGACACCATCCTCGGGGTTTCTCCATGGAGGCGGCAATGAACGAGGCAATCGCCGCCCACGAAGGAGAGGTGATAGTCGACCCATTCAGCGGGAGTGGCGAGGCCAAGGAGCATGTGTTAAACGTAGGATTTGGGGGAACCCGCTCAACCCTCTAGGGGTGGCCTATCACATATATTTATAGATGGTGTACCAAGGGTACGTTACAATATACAAGTATATATACAGATAACTATACAGTCTAACACCCTCCGTCAATCCTAACTACTCCCTAAAGAATCTAGGAGAGTAAGATTGCGCCTACAGGCCTCAAACTGTGGTAGAGGGAATGGCTTGGTGAAGATGTCTGCAAGTTCATCCTTTGAAGAGATGAACTTGATCTGTAATAGCTTCTGAGAAACACGCTCCCTCACAAAGTGATAGTCAACTTCGATGTGTTTGGTTCGAGCATGGAATACCGGATTCGCCGAGAGGTATGTAGCACCAATGTTATCACACCAAAGTATAGGAGGCTGCGGTTGTGAAATCCCCAATTCCTGAAGCAAAGACTGTACCCATATGAGCTCTGCAGTGGCATTGGCCACAGCCTTATAATCAGCTTCAGTACTGCTACGTGACACAGTAACCTGTTTCCGAGCAATCCAGGCGATCAAGTTGGAGCCAAAGAACACAGCATAGCCCCCCGTGGATCGCCTATCATCCGGACTGCCAGCGCAATCTGCATCAGAATACGCTGAGAGCACCCCAGTAGGGTTCGGCCGAAGGTGAAGCCCATGGGATACTGTAAGGCGGACATAGCGCAGGAGGCGCTTAACAGCAGACCAATGAGTGTCACAGGGTGCATGAAGATACTGACAAACTCTGTTGACCACAAAAGAGATATCTGGTCTCGTGATCGTCAGATACTGAAGACCACCAACAATACTCCTGTACATAGTAGCATCAACAAAGGACAAAAGCTCACCATCAACAGCAGTGATCTTGTCAGTGGTATACATAGGGGTAGTTGATGTCTTGCACTTAAGCATCCCAGCTCGCTGCAAGAAGTCTAATGAATACTTCTTTTGTGTCATAACAAGACCAGCATCCCTAGGAGCCACTTCAACACCGAGAAAGTAGTGAAGTCTCCCAAGATCTTTGACAGCAAAATCAGTACCAAGAGCACGAACAAGAGCGTCAGCAGCAAACTGTGAAGAACTGAGCAGAATGATATCATCTACATAAACCAACAAGTACATAGTGACCTCAGGTTTCTGTAGAAGAAATAATGATGAATCAGCAGTAGATGGTGCAAAACCATGAGCACGAAGAGCTGTCGCAAGACGAGCATGCCAGGCACGGGGTGCTTGCTTCAGACCATAGAGTGCTTTGGTAAGATGACATAGATAATCAGGACGATCAGGATCAGAAAAACCAGGCGGTTGTCGCACATAAACCTCCTCCTCCAATAAGCCATGAAGGAAAGCATTCTGCACATCAAGCTGACGAAGAGACCAACCTCGAGTAACTGCAAGCGACAGAAGAAGCCTGATACTAGTAGGTTTGACCACAGGGCTGAAAGTGTCCTCATAATCAAGACCATAGCACTGCCGAAATCCCCTAGCAACAAGACGCGCTTTGTAGAGCTCAATAGATCCATCAGAATGCTTTTTTACCTTGAAGACCCATTTAGAATCAACGACGTTGACCCTAGGGGGTGGAGGGACCAGAGTCCACGTCTCATTGCGAAGAAGAGCGTGATACTCCTGCTGCATAGCCTCTCTCCAATGAGGAATAGTCAGCGCAACCTGATACGTACGCGGTTCCGAGGACGGATCCGCAAGAGCAGCAGCCATGCAAGAGGCATACCATGCAACAGTACCGTCGGTGCGCTTAAGAGGGCAGACAACACCACTGCGGCTGCGCGTGTGTGGGCGAGAGGCCACAGGAGCCGGCAAGGGGCCGGCCGGCGATGATGTGGGCCCAGCCGGCGAGGGGCTGGGCGTCGGCGAAGAGGGCCCAGCCAGCGAAGGGCTGGGTGTCGAGGAAGACGACCCAGCCGGGGAGGGGCTGGGCGGCGGTGAAGACAGCCTAGCCGGCGAGGGGCTGGGCGGCGATGACGGGTGCCCAGCCGGCGAGGGGCTGGACGGCGCCGACAAGCGTAGAGACGGTCACGCAGGCGAGGACGGCCGCACGGGCGAGGCGGGGCGAGGGCTCACCGGGGGTGGCGCGGGGCGAGAGGCTAGCGGCAGCAGCCCAGGCGCAGGCGAGACCGCCGGTTGCACCGGCGCCAAGAGGGGGGGCGACCGAACCGGCGTCGCCAGGGAACCACAGTCTTCGCGACCGGCAGCAGCCGGTGCCGCTGCAGGCTCGTCCAGAAGGTCAAGACGAGCACCTCTACCAACACCTGCACCATGGTTTGGTAACAAAATAGGAGCATATGCAACATCATAAAATTGGTCAGAGGCAAGAGAGGATGAATGCATAGATGGCGACTCATGGGTGGACACAGGTAAGTTGGCAAAGGGGAACACATGTTCATCAAACACAACATCCCGAGATATATAGACACGATTTGTGGGAACATGAAGACATTTATATCCTTTATGAAGGGAACTATAGCCAAGGAAAGCACACTTCTTAGAACGAAACTCGAGCTTACATTATTGTAGGGACGTAAATGTGGCCAGCAAGCACACCCAAACGCCTTAAAAAAGGTATAATCGGGTTGTTCATTAAGAAGGAGTTCGATAGGAGTCTTCATGTCTAAAACACGAGTAGGAGTACGATTGATGAGGAAACAGGCGGTGGTAAAAGCATCACTCCAAAACCGAAAAGGAACAGAAGCATGGCCAAAAGAGTAAGACCAGTCTCAACAATATGACGATGCTCACGTTCGACAGAACCATTCTGCTGATGTGTATGTGGACATGCTAAACGATGCGCGATCCCAAGCGAGCTGAAAAAGGAATCAAGGGTGCGATATTCGCCACCCCAATCTGACTGCACATGAACAATCTTATGCTTGAGAAGGCGTTCAACATGTTTTTGAAATTGAACAACTATATGGAACACATCAGATTTACGCTTAAGAAGATAAAGCCAAGTAAAGCGAATGTAAGCATCAATGAAACTGACATAATAATTATGAACACTGGTAGAAGTCTGGGCAGGACCCCATACATCTGAAAAGCAAGTTCAAGAGGATGTTTGACCTCACGACTAGATGCTGAAAAAGGAAGTTGATGACTCTTCCCTTGCTGACAAGCATCACACACTGCTACATCTTATTACTAGACATGGTAGGAAGCTCATGACGACGCAAAATATGACGGACGATAGGAGTGGCAGGATGACCAAGACGAGCATGCCACTGTGACAGCGAAACACGAACTCCGCTAAAAACCTGAGAGACGCCAGGATGCTCCAGACGATAGAGACCCTGGCATAGCCATCCGGTAAGAAGAACGTCCCTCGTGGCCCGATCCTTAATAAAAAGATCAAAGGGGTGAAATTCACAGAGAACATTGTTATCAACATTAAGCTTAGGAACTGAAAGGAGATTACGCGTCACAGCAGGAACGCGAAGAACATTACGAAGTTGAAGACTCCTATTTGGATGGCTAGTGAGAAGATATGCTTGACCAATATGAGAGATGCGCATACCTACTCCATTGGCGGTGTGAACCTTGTCGGTACCGTGGTAGGCCTCATGAGAGTGGAGCTTGCCGAGCTCGCTGGTGAGGTGATCCGTAGCCCCACTGTCCATGTACCAGTGGGGGTCAACGGGATAGGACTGTGTGTGTCCCTGCTGCTCCCGAGGTGCTGGCTTATCAGCCAAGTGCGCCTGGCGCTCGTTGTTGCGCGAGTCCTTGCCGTCGTTGTAGAGGCCAAGGGAATTCTTCTGGAAGCGGCGGTGGCAGTTAGAGGCATAGTGACCCGCACGTCCACAGAGCTGGCACTCCCGGGTAGGACGACCCCCCCCCCCAGAGGACGATGCAGGGGTAGGGGCCGAAAGTAGCGGCGCAGTGGGACCCTTGCCCGAGGGGGCCGAGTGGGCAGCAGAGCCCGAACCGCCGCGACCCGCCTTGTATGCGGCGTTTGCCAAGGGAAGACCTCGGCCACGAGTGCGGCGCGCCTCCACGCGCTGCTCGGTGAGAAGAAGACGCGAGTAGAGCTCGTGCGCCAGCATCGGAGACGTGTGGCCACGCTCGTTGATGATCTCTACAAGTCCATCATACTCCTCGTCAAGACCGTTGACGATGTAGGAGTTGAACTCGGTGTCGGTGAGAGGCTGGCCAATGGAGGCCAGAGTGTCGGCGATGGACTTGACCTTGTGATAGAAGGCGCTGGCCGTGCCATCGAGCTCCTCGCACTCGCCAAGTTGGCGACGGAGAGCACTGGAACGCGCCTGCGACTGCGACGCGAAGGAGCGCTCCAGGATAGTCCAGGCCTCGTGAGAGGTCTTGGCGAAGACGACCATCCCGGCAACCTCCGGGGTAAGCGACCCCTGGATAGCCGAGAGGTTCGCCTGGTCCTGCCCTGTCCATACGCGATGCGCCGGGTTGTAGACGGGTCCATTGACGCTGTCCACGACCGCAGGAGGGCACGGATAGGAGCCGTCGACGTAGCCGAGGAGGTAATGACTCCCAAGGAGTGGAAGAACCTGCGCACGCCAGAACACGTAGTTATCCGAAGATAGCTTGGTGGTGATGAGATGGCCGAACTGGAACGGCGCAGGTAGACTCCCCGGCGTGAAGACAGCAGGCGGCGTATACGTCGCAGTAGCCGTTGTCACAGGCACCGGCGCCACATAGGCACCGAGTGGCGGCGGCGGCTGGGCAGTGTTGGCGTCGAAGTAGGGCTCCATGGCGGGCGTCGTGGCCGGCGGCGTGGAGGCGGCTACCAGCGGCGCCGAGAGGGCAGCGACCGGAGCGGGCGCCGAGGGGGTCCCCGAGGAGGGAACCAATGGCAGCACAGGCACCGGAGGTGGCGACGAGTACGATGCCGCCGAGAAGATGGAGCCGACGCTGAGGGTGCTGATCGGAGCAGCGACAGCAGCGGCGTCGGTCGGGCGGGAGAGGAGCGCAGCGAGGGAGGCCGGGAGGAAACCGGGAGAGGCGGAAGTGGTGGCGGTGGTCGTCATCGCAGCGGCGGCCCGGGAGGATGCAGCGGCGGCCCGGGAGGATGCAGCGGCGGCGGCGAACAGAAGATCGCGGCGGCGGCGGCCCGAGACGGAGCGACCGCGGCGGCGACCAGGAGAGAGGCGGTGGCGACCTAAAACCCTAACCTAGTCTGATACCAATGTTAAACGTAGGGTTTGGGAGAACTGACTCAACCCTTTAGAGATAGTCTATCACATATATTTATAGATGGTGTACCAAGGGTACGTTATATATACACACATAACTATACACTCTAACAGCATGCCACCTAGGTGTCCTTGATCAAGAGCCTCCGGCAGCGGCGAGCGCACTACATAAGCCATTCGGAGAAGTTGGGCCGTCGGGAAGCCCTTCTCGCGGCTGCCGAAGAGAGGTTCCGGGCGCTCCATGCCGAAACACAAACATGAACCGTAAGGAGACCAGTGACTAGCTGGTCGCCCTCAACAAGGCCGAGGCCAAGTTCATCAACTGACAGGCCGAGGCTGAGAAGACCTGGCGGGAGGTCGATGAATACATCGCCAACCAGGATGCCAAACTGAAGGCGTGCAAGATCTCCCTCAACTGCCACTAAGAATAGCTTGCAGCCCGCGAGAAAGATCTTGCTGATAATCTTGGGGTCAGATGGGCAAGAAGGTTCATGTCTTGGAGATGGAGCACAAAGCTGCATTCGAGAGCAGGCGATTGAGTGCACCGGCAAGCTCTAAAAGTTCGTGAATGCTGCTGAGGCCAGCCAAGGCCGTGTTGGAGGGAAAGTTGTAGCTGCTGGAGCTCGAACTCGCCGCTTCTATGTGGAAGTTCTCAAGGCTGAAGGAGAACGCCCAGAAGGACATCCAGGCCTTGGCGGATTTGCAGGACACTCTTAATGGCAAGGCCAAGGACGTGGAGGCCACCACGACCACCAACTCCGATCTGCGCGCGAGGATGAGTGCCTATGAGGACAGCCTCAAAACCGCTCAAGCCACAGAGCGTAGCCGCTCGAGGAGCTCGAGAAGGAGAAAGCCTTGTTTGCTTCTGCCGCACGGTCATCCAACGAGCTCCGGGAGACTGTTCATCTATGGACGGCGCAGCTTGTCGACCTTGCTGGGGAGCTCTCCACCGAGCTGGTGCAGATGGGCTTGGTGGAGTGCGCCTTCTCTAGCAATGGCCCCGAGGCAGAGAGCACGAGGTTATTTATCTTCTCCGGGAGGCTCGTTAGCGCCTTGGCGAAGTATGAGGTGGGTCGGGAAGACGACTTCCTTCAAGGCTGTCGCGAGTTGGGCTACGGGGTCTCCACAAGGTTCTGGTGAAAGCCGCCTACCACAACCCTGGCCTTGACCTGACCAAGGCTCTATCCAAGCTGTCGAAATACTTCGACACCAGCGACCTCGACGCACTTGTCGCTCCCATGTCCAACAAAGATGGTTGCGTGACCCTGAACCGTTTAGCTCTTGTCCCTACAGCATCCGCGCCAAAGACATTTCCTAGGATTAATATCGCGAACTTGTTGTTATCTGTAACGCACTTTAGTCCACCAATACAGGTGCCTCCTTCCTTTCAACGCAATCTTATATTTATATCCGTTTCATCCCTACACTTTGCTGGAAATGCTCGCCGATGCATACATCCTGTCCATGGGTCCTTTTTGGAACTGATCCTTAGTAGCCCTTAGGGAAGCCGCTGCCCGCAAGGCCGCCTTGCCGTCCTTGGCGCGGCTTCTTAGGATGTTAAGCACACTCAAACATCCAAACGTGCATACATTTTCGGGAAGGGCGCCTCAGGTGCTTGTCTTTTTATAAAAATAGCAATTTGTTTCAAGGAAAGATTGTAAAAAGTTTAAAACAGTTTTCACAACTTAGCGTTGCGAGGCCATCATCATGTAGTCGCCCAAATTGCCACCACTCTTCCCCCGGTTAGACTTGCATTCGGGGCCCCCTGTCTCCTTTTTAGAAAAGAGGAAGAAAGGGAACACAGAGGGTGCCAGGGACTATAACATTTCGATGATCGATTCGCCTAAGCGGAAAACGACCACAACATACCATGCAACACACATGAGATTAAGCGTGCATTTTATAATAAGGTTGTGGGATACTTAGCTTTACACATAGGGCGTGCGCTCGTTGACTTCCTTCATACTATGGATTACACGCCTTGGAGGGAGACTTTGTACAAAAGGGCTCGCCGGGAGGCCCAGCAACCGCCCCCACCCCTGCGGGTGATGGTTAGCGAGGACGCTCGTCACTTGTATGAGTTTAGCACCTGAGCACCGTCCCCGGTCATCATGTGGATCTCCCTAGACCTAACGACTCACACCATCTCGGAAAGGCTCGGCGACTTTATTCTTCTTGCTCCTGACGGCTGAAGGCTCAGGTGAGTCATCGAGGGGCGTGCTGTGCTCAGCGGCGCGCTTCCCGGATTCATCACGAGAGTTCCCAGATTTCTTGGACTTGTTCTCCCCCCCCGGGGGTTTTGCCGGTAGGACCGGGTGCTTCATCAGCGGATGCTGCAACTGTCTCCTGGTAGACCTTGTCGATGTATAGGACAACGTCCTTCTTGTTGGCATGGATGGCGATGATGCTCATCGTCCCTGGCATCTTAAGTGTGTTGTAGGCATGGTGGGATGCCGCCATGAAATTGTTTAGTGCTGGACGGCCGCGGATTCCATTATACGGCAACAACATCTTGGCGACATTGAAGAAGACCCTCTCTGTCTTGAAATTGAGTTTCCTACCAAATGTGACCGGAAGGGTTATCTTCCCCTTTGGTTGAGATCTCTCCCTGTCCACTCCTTGGAAGGAGCCCGTTGGTTTGAGGTCTGAATCGTCGGGGATCTACATCCACTTGATCACATCACGCAAAATCAGGTTCAACTGGCCCCACTGTCAACCAACATCTTCGTGACTGTGAGGTTGCAAATTGTTGGTGAGACCAATAACGGCACGCACCCAACCACAATGATGCAATCAGGGTAGTCCTCAGCGTCGAAGATGATGGGAGTGTTGGACCACTTGAGGGGACTCCTTGCTTCTGGCACCGGTTCTGCGGCGTTTACTTTGCAGGGCCATTGCTTGAGCTACCTGTGGGAGGTGTGCAAAGATGCACCTCCATCAACGCACATAGCATCCATGGCCTTCTGGAATTCTTGCTTGTCAGATTCCTCTTTGTCCTCATCATTGTCACCATCACCGTTAGATTTGTCGTCTCGACCTCTAGTAGGCTTCTCTTTCTGATGTCTAGCCTTGCCGTGGTGGCCACCTCAGTCATTGTGACTCCTCTTGTCGCATCCACCGGCACCATCTCGGCCCTTATCCTTATAGCGCCTTTCGTACTCTTGCTTTTGCTTCTCAGCAAGTTGTTCTACTTGGCGGCATTCGGTGATGTCGTGGCGCTTGGTGAGGTGTTTCTTGTAGTACGGCTTGCCAGTATTCTCGCTTGCCACGGCTTCATCATCTCCGGAGCAAATGGCAACGTCCTTTCCGGACTCCTTGGATTTGGCAATCTTGTCGGCGATAGGATTTCTGGAGCTCTTGACAGCCATCACTGCCTTTACCTTGTGCTTCTTGTTGTTCTTGCGTCCATTTTTCAAGGTGGGGCTTGCATTATCGTCGTAGATGAAGTCAACCTCCACGCCAGTGTCCTCCCCCAGGAGCCTTCTTCCTTCTTCAGCCCGCGCACACTTGTTGTCCACAGTGTAGAGCTCGGCAACATCGCGCACCTTGTTGATGCTCATCTCCTCGCGGATGCGGCAATTGCGTACGTTCATGTGAAACGTAGTGATTATCGTGGCAGGGTGGATGTACGGGATGTTGTGTTGGACGTGACTTAACATCTAGATGTACTTCTAGAGGGTCTCGCCATCTCGCTGGGGGAGCACTGGCAGATCGCTGGGCTGCCGCGGGAGCTTGTGCCCCCCATGGGAAGCTCCGATGAACTGGTTGCACATATCCGCCCAGGAGGAGATGGACCCTTCCGGCAAGTTCATCAGCCAACTCCTCACATTGGGCTTGAGTGCCAGTGGGAAGTAGTTGGCGAGCACCTTCTCGTCTCGTCTCCCAGCAACCTGTGATAGAGGCGAAGTTGTCCCTGTCTTTCGATGAGATCGTGGATATCGTTTAGATGGAGTAGACTTTGACGATCCGACTACGAACGTGTGAGGACGTCGCGCCTTAGCAATCGCTAAACCAACTCCGAGAGGTTATTGATCACGCCGGAGCACGATCAACCTGACCACGAGGGTCTGTTTCCTACACGCAAACGAAGAACAAGCAAGAAACCAAGATTGCAATCAGGATATTGCGAATATAAGAGAAAAGCTTTATTGATGAAGGTGGGGTTCTGTGACGTCTTTGTCTGGTCGTAGAACACAAACGAAGAACGCGAAGTTGCAGCTATGGCGAACTTGAAATCTAAACAAAACCCAAGTCTAAACGGTGCCCTAAGGGCTGTATATATGAGGGAAAAGAGAGGCAATTTCGTAACCCTTGGGGAAGGGTTCCGAAAACAGCCCTAGTCTCGGTTTCCCCACACATACGGACTCTAAAAATAGCCTATATTATGGTATTTCGAAATTACATGGGCCTGGCCCAAAAATAAGGTGGCGCAACACCTATAATAGCCTATGGACGAAATTAATAAAGTGGGGTCTTGAATATTTCGTCCAAAGTCTTCATGCTCTCCTTATGGTGGCTTTAAAGTGCGGAAATCACCAAGGGAAGCTCCATTGTTCTCTCCCGCGCGTGCCCCTTGTTTGCCATGCTTCATCCCGCTCCAACGGATATCCTTCTTGTCCATGCTAGGTCCTTCATTCATGAGAACAACAAAAGTATCTAACTTAGGCAGCATCATATGTTCATGAACATTAGAAGTATTCCCAATAAACGAAAGTACCTGGTAATTCAATTGGCGTGCACGAGCTCTAGTAACTGGTCCAGTATGTATAGCAGCTGGTGCTGTGGGTGTAGCAATGGTATTGATGTCCTCATCATCCTCCCCTTCTTGAACTGAAGTCGTCCTCGACGGAAGCTCATCTTCCTCACCCAAATATGGCTTCAAATCTGCAATGTTAAAAGTGGGACTAACCCCAAAATCTGCAGGCAGCTCAAGTCGATATGCGTTATCATTTATTTTTTCTAACACTTTGAAAGGACCACCAGCACGCGGCATTAGCTTTGACTTACGCAAATCCGGAAACCTATCCTTACGCAAATGCAACCAAACAAGATCTCCAGGTGCAAAGACAACATGTTTTCTACCCTTATCTCCAGCAAGTTTATATCTAGCATTCATGCGCTCAATGTTTTCCTTAGTTAACTCATGCATCTTCAATATCAATTCAGCACGTTCTTTAGCATCAAAATTAACCTTCTCCGAAGATGGAATAGGTAACAAATCAATAGGTGCACGAGGTAGGAAACCATACACAATTTCAAAAGGGCACATCTTTGTAGTAGAATGCAGCGAACGATTATAAGCAAATTCAATATGAGGCAAGCATTCTTCCCACAGTTTTATATTGTTCTTCAAAACAGCCCTAAGCATAGTAGACAAAGATCTATTGACTACTTCAGTTTGTCCATCAGTTTGGGGGTGACATGTAGTACTAAAAAGCAATTTTGTCCCCAACTTAGCCCATAAACATCGCCAAAAGTGGCTAAGAAATTTAGCATCACGATCTGAAACAATCGTATTTGGCACACCATGTAAGCGAATAATTTCACGAAAGAACAAATCAGCCACATTAGCGGCATCATCACTTTTATGACATGGTATAAAGTGTGCCATTTTTGAAAATCTATCCACGACAACAAATATGCTATCCCTCCCCTTCTTTGTTCGAGGTAAACCTAAAACAAAGTCCATAGATATATCCTCCCAAGGAACACTAGGTACAGGCAAAGGCATATATAAACCATGAGGATTCAGTCGTGACTTAGCTTTTTGACATGTCGTGCAGCGAGCAACAAAACGCTCAACATCCCGTCGCATCCTTGGCCAAAAGAAATGTGTAGCAAGTACGTCCTCCGTCTTCTTTACGCCAAAGTGTCCCATCAATCCTCCTCCATGCGCCTCCTGTAGCAACAAAAGACGAATAGAGCTAGCTGGAATGCATAGCTTGTTAGCACGAAACACAAAGCCATTATTAATGATGAACTTGTTCCATGTTCTCCCTTCTCTACAATTCTCCAACACATCTTTGAAATCAGCATCATGCACATATTGATCTTTGATGGTTTCCAAACCAAATATTTTAAAGTCAAGTTGTGAAAGCATAGTATAACGACGAGACAAAGCATCAGCAATAATATTATCTTTACCCTTCTTGTGTTTAATGACGTACGGGAAAGTCTCAATGAATTCAACCCATTTAGCATGTCTACGGTTCAGTTTTGCTTGACTTTTAATATGTTTCAAAGATTCATGATCAGAATGTATGACAAATTCTTTGGGCCATAAATAATGTTGCCATGTTTCCAAAGTCCGAACAAGAGCATATAATTCCTTATCATAAGTAGAATAATTCAGACTAGGCCCACTTAGTTTTTCAGAAAAGTATGCAACAGGTTTACCATCTTGTAATAACACACCTCCTAATCCAATTCCACTAGCATCACATTCAAGCTCGAAAGTCTTATTAAAATCAGGAAGTTGGAGTAAGGGAGCATGAGTTAACTTATCTTTCAAAACTGTGAAGGCTTCTTCCTGTGCAGTACCCCAAGAATAAGGCACATCTTTCTTTGTAAGCTCATTGAGAGGTGCAGCAATGGTGCTAAAATCTCTCACAAAACGCCTATAAAACCCAGCGAGTCCAAGGAAACTCCGCACTTGTGTGACCGTTTTGGGTTGCGGCCAACTCTCAATAGCTTCAATCTTAGCTTTATCAACTTCAATTCCCTGTGGAGTAACAACATAGCCAAGAAAAGATACTCGGTCCGTGCAAAAGGTGCACTTCCCAAGGTTACCAAACAAACGTGCATCACGGAGAGCAGTAAAAACAGCACGCAAATGATCCAAGTGGTCCTCCAAAGATCTACTATAAATTAATATATCATCAAAGTAGACTACCACAAAGCGTCCAATGAAAGCACGTAAAACCTCATTCATTAATCTCATGAAAGTGCTAGGTGCATTAGTCAAACCAAAAGGCATAACTAACCACTCATATAATCCAAACTTAGTTTTAAATGCCGTTTTCCATTCATCTCCCAATTTCATGTGAATTTGATGGTATCCACTACGCAAATCAACTTTAGAGAAAATTATAGAGCCACTTAATTCATCAAGCATATCATCTAGCCTAGGAATAGGATGACGATAACGAATAGTAATATTATTAATGCCTCTACAATCAACACACATACGCGATGTACCAT
Source organism: Hordeum vulgare subsp. vulgare (assembly GCF_904849725.1). Lineage (NCBI taxonomy): Eukaryota > Viridiplantae > Streptophyta > Magnoliopsida > Poales > Poaceae > Hordeum > Hordeum vulgare. Next base: position 317,175,495 of record NC_058524.1, read on the forward strand.
CCTTTTTCGGCACTAGAATAATAGGCACAGCACAAGGACTAAGAGATTCACGTATATAACCTTTGTCGAGTAGCTCTTGTACTTGACGCATAATCTCCTTCGTCTCCTCTGGATTGGTACGGTATGGTGCACGGTTTGGTAGCGATGCACCGGGAAGTAAATCAATCTGATGCTCAATCCCTCTAATAGGTGGTAATCCCGGCGGCACGTCTTGTGGAAAGACGTCAGCGAACTCCTGCAAAATGTTAATGACAGCAGGAGGCAAAGAGGATGGCATGTCCTCAAAGGAAAATAATACCTCTTTGCAGACGAAAGCATAGCAAACAGATGTAGTGATATCCAAATCAGTAATATCGGATTTAGTGGCAAGTAAACAACCACTGTTCAGTTTTATTTCAGAGGCAACACTAGATGATGATTTATTAGGCTTATTGTGTTGCTCAAATTCTTTTGCTACAATCTGATTTTCACTCTTATGTAGGTCTTGCTTTGCTTTACTAGCTCTAGCAATGTCATCTTTCATAATATGTTCAGGAGACATAGGAAGCAAAGTTATATTTTGATCCTTATGAACAAGAGTATACTGATTTGTTCTACCATGGTGTACAGAATTTTTATCAAATTGCCATGGTCTACCAAGTAAAACGGAGCATGCTTGCATGGGTACCACATCACAATCAACAAAATCAGAATATGTAGCAATGCTAAAATGCACACGAACAGTACGTGTTACCTTAACCTTGCCACTGTTGTTGAACCACTGGATATAATAAGGATGAGGATGTGGTCTGGTGGTGAGAGATAGCTTCTCCACCATCTCCATGCTAGCTAAGTTGTTGCAACTCCCTCCATCGATGATTACGCGAACAGAACGTTCCTTTACCACTCCCTTAGTATGGAACAAGTTGTGCCTCTGATTTTGTTCAACCTGTGTTACCTGCACACTTAAAACACGTTGAGCAACTAAGCTTTCATACCTGTCAGCGTAGTCAGCAGCCATGTATTGTGTCTCTTGTGCAGTATCATCTACACCCCGTTCTTCACTTGCAATAAGAGCCAGAGTCTCCTCGTCATAATCACTAGCGGAGTCATATCCACCATCCTCAGTAATAATCATCACACGCTTGGATGGACACTCTCTTGCATAATGACCTCCACCCTTGCAACGACGACAGATAACCTCATGTGTTTGCCCTGTAGATGCAGTGGATGAAGAAGAACTCTGTGCGGCCCCAGAAGGTGTACTCTTGGCGAACGATGGTGCAGGGGCCTGTTTCCTGGTATCTCTGGTGGAATTGGCGGCTGAAACAGGTGGTGCGGATGCAGGAGGACGTGTTGAAGTAGACGTGGTTCGTGGCGTCCATGAGGAAGTGCGACCTGCAGAAAAGTTAGTTCTTGCCAAAGCCTGTCGATCCTGCACTTCACGTTCAGCTTTGCAAGCAAGATGGAATAAACGAGTGATAGTGTTATAATCCTTATATTCTAGAATAGTCTGAATATCTCTATTTAGTCCACCCATAAAACGTGCAAGCATAGCTTCATTGTCCTCAACAATACCACATCTAATCATGCCAGTTTGTAATTCCTGATAATATTCTTCGACAGACTTTTTTCCTTGTCTTAAACGCTGCAAGTTTTGAAGTAAGTCTCGTTGATAATATGGTGGAACCCAACGAGTACGCATAGCAGTTTTCAAAGCAGCCCAAGTAGCTGGAATATTAGCATGATGTATTCGACAATATTCAGACCACCAAACACAAGCAAAACTAGTGAAAGAACAAACAGCAGCAGCCACACGTCTATCTTCAGGAAATTGCAAGCATGTAAAACGTTGTTCTGTTTCTAACTCCCAAGTAAGATATAGATCAGGAACATAGCGACCATCAAAACTAGGAATATTCAATTTAACTTTAGGGAGATGGTCGTGATCCCGTACCTGAGGGTGTGGTGCATCCCTACCGTTGCGGTTGTATCCATGTGGACGACCGGCGGCTTGTCGTGGTGGTGGTTGTTGTTCCCCGTGCTGAACTGGAGCATGCTCTCCCTCAGCATCGTAATCACCATCGTAATCATCATCATAATCATCATGCTGCTCAGCCGGAGAAACCTCAGCAGCAGCAGCAGCAGCACCAGCACCAGCACCAGCAGCAGTAGTTGGAGGATCAAGACCAATAAAAGGCTGCACGTGGCCGAGAGGCACGCGTCCCGGTCGTCGCCGTTGTTGTGGTTGCAGGGGAACAGAAGCTATAGCTGGTGGTGGTAATCTGGCAAGCACCTCATTGAACTTGGCATTCATCTTGGTGTCGAATTTCTGCTCCATACCGTCCAGCTTTTCCATGGCCTCTCCAAAGGTTGTTAGGAAACCCTGTACCTGCTGAGACATCATTTGCTGAAATTTATCATAAAGCTCCTGGTTGGTCAGGTTCTCCCAGTCGATCTCCGCGTCGTGTGATCCTGGCATGGTTAGCAGCAATAGGAACACAGCAAAATATGACCCTACAGACTACTAGGAAGTGGTGGTGGTGTGTCACAAATCTGTCAAGCAAATCTCAATTTCTTACAAATTCTTACCCAGCAGCAGGTGGCGATCGGCAACCGGTGTAGTCAAAACTCTCGAAGGTTGGATATAGCGATTGCCAGGTGGTGTCAAACACACGATGTAGATGTATGTGGAGCTGGGAAGGCTTATAATATGGTAGCAAGAAGGGTCAGCTATAATCAGTTCAGAGATGCAAAATTGAAAAGACGCTCAACGACGGTACCGTGCTGGTCCTAGGCTAGATCGTACTAGAGACGCGAGCCTAGACCACCAACGAAGTCACGACGACACGTACTAATCAAGGGAAGAGCCACTCTGATTTTTTTTTTCTTTTTTTTTTTTTTTTTTTTTTTGCTTTTTTTTTTCTTCAGGAAATCACTATAATGGCGAGTGGCTCAAAACTCTTCCCAAGGACTAAAAACAGGATAGGGACGAAATTTTTTGTGGACACTTTTTTTTTTTTTTTTGTAGCGGTGCGGGGCTGCGGCGGCCAAAAAAATGCGAAAAAATCACTATGATGGCGAGGGTCTCAAAACTCTTTAAAAAACCTAACAAAACGATAGGGAAACAAATTTTTCACCCCTCGAAATTTTGGCCTAAAAAGTGCTCTGGAAAGCGTGCCAGACTATTTATTTATTAATTTTTTTTTTTTTTTTTTTTTCCGAAACCTACTCAGGTAAGGAAACGCGAAATCGAAATCAAATAGATCTCGAAATTAACCTAAACCGAAACAGACTAGGATGGTAATGGATATATGGTGGTGGTATATGGCAGCAAGGATAATGGTGGCGTGGTGGTGGTATATGGCAGCAAGGATAATGGTGGCGTGGTGGTGGTATATGATGAAATACGATGCGGTGACGGCGTGACAAACTATGAACCGAACTCGAAACTCTAAAGAACTAGACACTAAGACCAGCAACTCGACACGACGATGTAACCGCAAATTCAACTAAGCAAACTACTGAAAAGATTATGCAAAGGCTCAGATTGGTTCGGATATGAAGATCTAAGCCTAATATTTTTTTTTTGGCTGTTTCGTGGACGATAGGTATGAAGAACAGATCCGATCTAAAGATGAAAAACTGGTAGAATCTCACCGAGCAACCTGAAAATCTGATACCACTTGATAGAGGCGAAGTTGTCCCTGTCTTTCGATGAGATCGTGGATATCGTTTAGATGGAGTAGACTTTGACGATCCGACTACGAACGTGTGAGGACGTCGCGCCTTAGCAATCGCTAAACCAACTCCGAGAGGTTATTGATCACGCCGGAGCACGATCAACCTGACCACGAGGGTCTGTTTCCTGCACGCAAACGAAGAACAAGCAAGAAACCAAGATTGCAATCAGGATATTGCGAATATAAGAGAAAAGCTTTATTGATGAAGGTGGGGTTCTGTGACGTCTTTGTCTGGTCGTAGAACACAAACGAAGAACGCGAAGTTGCAGCTATGGCGAACTTGAAATCTAAACAAAACCCAAGTCTAAACGGTGCCCTAAGGGCTGTATATATGAGGGAAAAGAGAGGCAATTTCGTAACCCTTGGGGAAGGGTTCCGAAAACAGCCCTAGTCTCGGTTTCCCCACACATACGGACTCTAAAAATAGCCTATATTATGGTATTTCGAAATTACATGGGCCTGGCCCAAAAATAAGGTGGCGCAACACCTATAATAGCCTATGGACGAAATTAATAAAGTGGGGTCTTGAATATTTCGTCCAAAGTCTTCATGCTCTCCTTATGGTGGCTTTAAAGTGCGGAAATCACCAAGGGAAGCTCCATTGTTCTCTCCCGCGCGTGCCCCTTGTTTGCCATGCTTCATCCCGCTCCAACGGATATCCTTCTTGTCCATGCTAGGTCCTTCATTCATGAGAACAACAAAAGTATCTAACTTAGGCAGCATCATATGTTCATGAACATTAGAAGTATTCCCAATAAACGAAAGTACCTGGTAATTCAATTGGCGTGCACGAGCTCTAGTAACTGGTCCAGTATGTATAGCAGCTGGTGCTGTGGGTGTAGCAATGGTATTGATGTCCTCATCAACCTGCACCGCAATGGTCTAGATTCCCAGGAACTCCGATGGACTGATATTGCTGTCGTATTTGACCTACAACTCCGGCTCGAAATCCCTACGAGAGGGACAACATGTTGGGGAACGTTGCATGGGAAACAATAAAATTCCTACGCACACGAAGACCTATCATGGTGATGTTCATCTACGAGAGGGAGATCGGATCCACATACCTTTGTAGATCGCTAAGCAGAAGCGTTAATAAACGCAGTTGACGTAGTGGTACGTCTTCACGATCCGTCCCACGATCCGTCCCGCGAACCGTCTCACGATACGTCCCACGATCCGTCCGATCAAGTGTCGAACGGACGGCATCTCCGCATTCCACACACGTACAGCCCGATGACGATATCTGCCTTCTTGATCCAGCAAGAGAGATGGGGATGTTGATGAGTTCTCCAGCAGCATGACGGCGTTCCGGTGGTGGTGGTGATCTTATTCCTGCAGGGCTCCGCCCGAGCTCCGCAGAAAACCGATCTGGAGGAAAAACTACGAAGTAGATGTTTAGGGTTGCACGTGGCAAAGTTGTGTCTCAAAAACCCTAAAACCTCTAGTATATATAGGGGGAGGGCAGAGTCTAGCCTTGAGGCTCAAGAGAGCCTCTAGGGCATAGGCCGAGTGGAGGAGGAGGGACTCCTACTCCAAATCGGTTTGGAAGGAGTCACTTCCTTCCTTCCCCACCTCCTTGGCCGAAATAGCCCTATTGCATTGTTTTTTCCCTTTTGCATTGTTTTTTCTCCTTGGCCGAAATAGCCCTATTGGGCTGGTTACACCAGCCCACTAAGGGCTGGTATACCACCCATGGGCCTATTAGGTTCTCTCCCGGGTGGGTGGCCCCTCCCGGTAAAACCCCGAAACCCATTCGTGACTCCCGGTACACTCCTGGCAATGCTCGAAACCTTTCCGAAAGCCAAATGCAACAATCCTATATATCAATCTTCGTTTCTGAACCATTCCGGAAACCCTGGTGACGTCTGTGATCTCATTTGGGACTGCGAACAAAACTTCGGTCATCAACACATATAACTCAACTATACCGAAACATCATCGAACCTTAAGTGTGCAGACCCTGCGGGTTTGAAAACTATGCAGACATAACTTGAGACACTCTCCCGTCAATAACCAACAGCGGGACCTGGATGTCCATATTGGGTCCTACATATTCTACGAATATCTCTATCGGTTGAACCTCTATGTCAAGGATTCATATAATCTCGTATACTATTCCCTTTGTCCTTCGGTATGTTACTTGCCCGAGATTCGATCGTCGGTATCTCCATACCTAGTTCAATCTCGTTACCGGCAAGTCTCTTTACTCGTTCCGTAATACAAGATCCCATAACTAACTGCTTAGTCACATTGATTGCAAGGCTTATTGTGATGTTGTATTACCGAGTGTGCCCTGAGATACCTCTCCGTCACACAGAGTGACAAATCCCAGACTTGATCCATGCCAACCCAACATACACCTTAGGAGATACCTGTAGAGCACCTTTATAGTCACCCAGTTACGTTGCGACGTTTGATATCCCACAAGATATTCCTCCGGTGTCCGGGAGTTGCATGATCTCATGGTCATAGGAACAGATACATTGACATGCAGAAAACAGTAGCAATAAACTAACGCAATCATACGGTACGTTTATAGTTTGGGTCTTGTCCATCACATCATTCTCCTAATGATGTGATCCCATTATCAAGTGACAACACTTGTCTATGGTTAGGAAACTTTAACCCTCTTCGATTAACGAGCTAGTCAAATAGAGGCTTACTAGGGACAGTGTTTTGTCTATGTATCCACACAAGTATTTGTGTTTCCAATCAATACAATTATGGCATGGATAATAAACGATTATCATGAATAAAGAAATATAATATAACTAATTTATTATTGCCTATAGGGCATATTTCCAACAATCTCCCACTTGCACTAGAGTCAATAATCTAGTTCACATCACTATGTGATTTTAACGAATCCAACACCCATACAGTTCTGGGGTTTGATCACGTCTTGCTTGTGAGAGATGATTTTAGTCAGTGGTCTGAACCTTTCTGATCTGTGTGTGCTTTACAAATCTCTATGTCATCCTATAGATGCTGCTACTACATGCCATTTGGAACTTTTCCAAATGACTGCTCCACTATACGAATACGGTTTACCACTCAGAGTTATTCGGATTAGTGTCAAAGCTTGCATCGACGTAACCCTTTACGACGAACTCTTTAATCACCTCCATAATCGAGAAAAATTCCTTAGGTCACTAAGGATAACTTTGACTGTTGTTCAGTGATTCAATCCTGGATCACTCTTGTTCCCCTTGACAGACTCATGGCAAGGCACACATCAGGTGTGGTACACAACATGACATACTTTAGAGCCTACGACTAAGGCATAGTGGACGACCTTCGTCCTTTCTCTTTCTTCTGCCGTGGTCGGGCATTGAGTCTTACTCAAATTCACACCTTACAACACACCCGAGAACTCCTTCTTTGGTGATCTATTTTGAACTCCTTCAAAAACTTGTCAAGGCATGCATTTCATTTAAAGATCTATTTAGCGTTTTGATCTATCTCTATAGATCTTGATGCTAAATGTAAAAGTAGCTCTTTCCAGGTTTTCCTTTGAAAAACTCATTTCAAACAACCCTTTATGCTTTCCAAAAATTCTACATTACTTCCGATCAACAATATGTGAACCACATATACTTATCAGAAATTCTATAGTGCTCCCACTCACTTCTTTGGAAATACAAGTTTCTCATAAGCCTAGTATAAACTCAAAAGCTTTGATCATCTCATCAAAGCGTATACTCCAACTCCGAGATGCTTGCACCAGTCCATAGAAGGATTGCTGGAGCTTGCATACTTGTTAGCATCCTTAGGATCGAAAAAACCTTCTGGTCGTATCACATACAACCTTTCCTCAAGGAAACCGTCGAGGAAATAATGTTTTGACATCCTATGTGCAATATTTCAGAAATAATGCAGCAACTGCTAACATAATTCCAATACACTTGTAGTATCGCTACGAGTGAGAATGTCTCATCGCAGTCAACTCCTTGAACTTGCCGGAAACCTCTTTGCAACAAGTCGGGCTTTCTTAATGGTGACTTTTCGCCATCATCATCTGTTTTCCTTTTAAAGATCCATATGTACTTAATAGTCTTACGACCATCAAGTAGTTCTTCCAAAGTCTACCCTTTGTTATTATCCATGGATCCTCCCTCTGATTTCATGGCCTCCAGCCATTTGTCGGAATCCGGGTCAACCATCGCTTTTCCACAGCTTGTAGGTTCATTGTTGTTCAACAACATGACCTCCAAGACAGGATTACCGTACCACTCTGTAGCAGTATGCAACCTTGTCGACCTACGATGTTTGTAGTAACTTGATCCAAAGCTTAATGATCACTATCATCTGTTTCCACTTCAATTGGTGTAGGCGCCACAGGAACAACTTCGTGCGCCCTGCTACACACTGGTTGAAGTGACGGTTCAGTAACCTCATCAAGTTCCACCACCCTCCCACTCAATTCTTTTGAGAGAAACTTTTCCTCAAGAAAGGACCCGTTTCTAGAAACAAACAATTTTCTTCTGGATCTGAGATAGGAGGTATACCCAACTGTTTTGGGTGTCCCATGAAGATGCATTTATCCACTTTGGGTTCGAGCTTATCATGCTGAAACTTTTCCACATAAGCATCATAGCCCCAAACTTTTTAGAAACGACAGCTTAGGTTTCTCCATACCATAGTTCATACGATGTCATCTAAACGGAAATACGTGGTGCCCTATTTAAAGTGAATGAGGTTGTCTATAATGCATAACCCATAAACCATAGTGGTAATTCGATAAGAGACATCATAGTTGTTAGAATTATGCCCTAGAGGCAATAATAAATATAGTTATTATTATAATTCCTGTATCAAGATAATCGTTTACTATCCATGCTATAATTGTATTGAATGAAGACTCATTTACATGTGTGGATACATAGACAAAACACTGTCCCGAGCAAGCCTCTAGTTGGCTAGCCAGTTGATCAAAGATAGTCAGTGTCTTCTGATTATGAACAAGGTGTTGTTGCTTGATAACTGGATCACGTCATTAGGAGAATCATGTGATGGACTAGACCCAAACTAATAGACGTAGCATGTTGATCGTGTCATTTTGTTGCTACTGTTTTCTACGTGTCAAGTATTTGTTCCTATGACCATGAGATCATATAACTCACTGACACCGGAGGAATACTTTGTGTGTATCAAACGTCGCAACGTAACTGGGTGACTATAAAGATGCTCTACAGGTATCTCCGAAGGTGTTAGTTGAGTTAGTATGGATCAAGACTGGGATTTGTCACTCCGTGTGACGGAGAGGTATCTCGGGGCCCACTCGGTAATACAACATCACACACAAGCCTTGCAAGCAATGTGACTTAGTGTAAGTTACGGGATCTTGTATTACGGAACGAGTAAAGAGACTTGCCGGTAAACGAGATTGAAATAGGTGTGCGGATACTGACGATCGAATCTCGGGCAAGTAACATACCGAAGGACAAAGGGAATGACATACGGGATTATGTGAATCCTTGGCACTGAGGTTCAAACGATAATATCTTCGTAGAATATGTAGGATCCAATATGGGCATCCAGGTCCCGCTATTGGATATTGACCGAGGAGTCTCTCGGGTCATGTCTACATAGTTCTCAAACCCGCAGGGTCTCCACACTTAAGGTTCGACGTTGTTTTATGCGTATTTGAGTTATATGGTTGGTTACCAAATGTTGTTCGGAGTCCCGGATGAGATCACGGACGTCATGAGGGTTTCCGGAATGGTCCGGAAACGAAGACTGATATATAGGATGACCTCATTTGATTACCGTAAGGATTTCAGAGTTACCGAGAATGTACCGGGAATGACGAATGGGTTCCGGGAGTTCACCGGGGGGGGGGGCAACCCACCCCGGGGAAGCCCATAGGCCTTGAGGGTGGCACACCAGCCCTTAGTGGGCTGGTGGGAAAGCCCAAAAGGGCCCAATGCGCATTGGAAGAAAAATCAAAGAGAAAGAAAAAAAAGGAGGAGGTGGGAAGGGAAGGAAGGACTCCCACCCACCAAACCAAGTCCAACTCTGTTTGGGGGGGGGGGGAGACCTTCCCCCCTTGGCTCGGCCGACCCCCTTGGGGCTCCTTGAGCCCCAAGGCAAGGCCCCCCCTCTCCCACCTATATATACGGAGGTTTTAGGGCTGCTTTGAGACGACTTTTCCACGGCAGCCCGTCCACATACCTCCACGGGTTTTCCTCTAGATCGCGTTTCTGCGGAGCTCGGGCGGAGCCCTGCTGAGACAAGGTCATCACCAACCTCCGGAGCGCCGTCACGCTGCCGGAGAACTCTTCTACCTCTCCGTCTCTCTTGCTGGATCAAGAAGGCCGAGATCATCGTCGAGCTGTACGTGTGCTTAACGCGGAGGTGCCGTCCGTTCGGTACTAGATCGTGGGACTGATCCCGGGATTGTTCGCGGGGCGGATCGAGGGACGTGAGGACGTTCCACTACATCAACCGCGTTCACTAACGCTTCAGCTGTACGGTCTACAAGGGTACGTATATCACTCATCCCCTCTCGTAGATGGACATCACCATGATAGGTCTTCGTGCGCGTAGGAAATTTTTTGTTTCCCATGCGACGTTCCCCAACAATAGTATGCACCATATCAAATAGGGCGCGGCTAGGACATTCAGACACACCATCACACTATGGTGTTCTAGGTGGCATGAGATGTGAAACACTTTTCACATTTGTCTTAATTGTGTACCAAACTCGCAACTCACAAATTCATCTCTATGATCATATCGTAGACATGTTACCCTCTTTTCACGACGATCTTCAACTTCACTCTGAACCTACTTTGAACCTTTGAATAATTCCGACGTGTGTTTCATCAAGAAAATACACTAGTATCTACTCAAATCATTTGTGAAGTAAGAACATAACGATATCCACTGCGTGCATCAGCACTCATTGGACTCCAAACATCCAAATGTATTACTTCCAGTAAGTTACTTTCTAGTTCCATCTCACTAGAAAACGAGGTCTTCAGTCATCTTGCCCATGTCGTATGATTTGCATGTCTCATGTGATTCGAAATCAAGGGAGTCCAAGCGATCCATCTGCATGGAGTTTCTTCATGTGTATATACCAATAGGCATGGTTTGTATGTCTCAAACATTTCAAAAATGAGTGAGTACCAAGATCCATCCGCATGGAGCTTATTCATGCATTTTATACCAACATGACTCAAGCGGCAGTGCCACAAGTAAGTGGTACTATCATTACTAATTTGTATCTTTTCGCATCAATATTATGAACATGTGTATCACTATAATTGAGATTCAATAAACCATTGAAGGTATTTATTCAAGCAAATAGAATAACCATTATTCTCTATAAATGAATAATCATGTTTCAATATACATGATCTAATCATGTTCATGCTCAACGCAAACACCAAATAACAATTATTTAGGTTTAACACTAATCCGGATGGTAGAGGGAGTGTGCGATGTTTGATCACATCAACCATGGAAACACTTCCAACACATATCGTCACCTCACCTTTACCTAGTCTCTTTTTATTCCGTAGCTTTTATTTCGAGTTACTAACACTTAGCAACTGAACCGGTATCTAATACCATCGTGATACTAGGAGTACTAGTAAAGTATACATCAATATCATGTATATCAAATATACTTCTGTCGACTCCGCCAGTCTTCTCATCTACCAGGTATCTAGGGTAGTTCCGCCTTAGTGACCGCTCCCCTCATAACAGAAGCACTTAGTATAGGGTTTGGGTTTAACCTTGGGTTTCTTCATTAGAGCAGCAACTGGTTTGCCGTTTTATGAAGTATCCCTTCTAGCTCTTGCCCTTCTTGAAACTAGTGGTTTTACTAACCAACAACAATTGATGCTCCTACTTGATTTCTACTTTCGCAGTGTCAAACATTGTGAATCGCTCAAGGATCATCATATCTATCCTTGATATGTTATAGTTCATCACGAAGCTCTAGTAGCTTGGTGGTAGTGACTTTGGAGAACTATCACTATCTCATCTCGAAGATTAACTCCCACTTGATTCAAGCGACTGTTGCACTCAGACAATTTGAGCACATGCTCAACGATTGAGCTTCTCTCCTTTACTTTGTAGGCAAAGAATCTTGTTGGAGGTCTCATACATCTCCACAAGGGCACGAGCATGAAATCCCGATTTCATCTCTTAGAACATCTCATATGTTCCGTGACGTTAAAAACGTCTTCGGCGCCTTACTTCTAAGCCTTTTAAGCATTACACACTGAACTATCATGTAGTCATCAAAAACGTGTATGTCAGATGTTCGCAACATCTACATGCGATGTTATGGGTTTAGCACACTGAGCAGTGCATTAAGGACATAAGCCTTCTGTGCAGCAATGAGGACAATCCTCAGTTTACAGACTCAGTCCGCAAAATTACTACTATCATCTTACAACTAAATTTTCTCTAGAAACATATAAAAAAGTGGAGCTACAACGCAAGCTACAACATAATTTCCAAAGACATTTTGACTATGTTCATGATAATTAGTTCAATTAATCATATTACTTTAAGAACTCCCACTCAAATAGACATTCCTCTAGTCATTCGAGTGGCGCATGATCCAAATCCACTATCTCAACTCCGATCATCACGTGAGTTGAGTATAGTTTCAGTGGTGAACATCTCCATGTTGACCATATCAACTATATGATTCATGCTTGACATTTCGGTCTCTTGTGTTCCGAGGCCATGTCTGTACATGCTAGGCTCGTCAAGTTTAACCCGAATGTTCCGCGTGTGCAACTGTTTTGCACCCGTTGTATGTGAACGTTGAGTCTATCACACCCGATCATCACGTGGTGTCTCGAAACGACTAACTGTCGCAATGGTGCACAGTAGGGGAGAACAAATTTTATCTTGAAAGTTTAGTGAGGGATCACCTTATAATGCTACCGTCGTTCTAAGCAAGCTAAGGTGCATAAAAGGATTAACATCACATGCAATTCATAAGTGACATGATATGGCCATGATCTTTTGTTTCTTGATCTCCATCACCAAAGCACCGGCATGATCTTCACCGTCACCGGCGCCACACCATGGTCTCCATCATCGTGCCGCCAACGAGGTTGTCGTGCTATCTATGTTATTACTACTAAAGCTACAACTGTGACAGCCCGATGCCGACGTTCCAAAAGATCCCCTTTTCTTTCCGTTTTTGTCGTGTGTCTATTTTTCTTTTGTTGCATCATCATCGCATCATGTGCATCATCAGCATTGCATCGGCATCCCGTTGCCGCCCGTTTTCAAAACTTGCATCCGTTGTTAGTTGCCGGTTCTCGTCGTTATACGTTCTGAGCCCGACCTCACACGCACGCGGCCGCGGCACCGTCCAGACCCTGTTTTAAAAGTGTGTTGAAAACTTTCTCTGATTGGGGTGAGATTTGACGTGTGGTCGTATTTTAATATAGCCAGGCCGTATGTCGAATTTCGTCGCGATCGGAGTCCGTCTGGTACCCGAACGATCGACCGTAGCGGCACCGTATTCGGTCTACCGTCGGACGTGTGTCGGTGTTTTAAAAATCGTTGCCGCGTCGCCCGTTTCCCTCTCATCTCCAGTAAACCACTCTACACGGCCGCGTAGCCGTTCCTGCGTGCGGAATCGTTCGACTCCGACCCCGCGGTTGGATCCGAAACGGAATTCCGGGTAACCTAGCCCCCCGTTTGTCTATATATACCCCTACATCATATTTCTAGACAACCCCTCTCTCTCCTCCTCGTTTTCCGTGCAGCACCCACCAAACCCTAGCCTCCCACCTCTCTCTCTCCCCCTCCAGCAGCCGGGCTCGCGAAGCCCATCTAGGGCCCGCCCGAGCCCGGTTTGTCCCGAGCCGCCGCCGCCCGCTCGCCCGAGGCTGCAACCTCACCCCGAGCTGCCCCAAGCCGTGCGAGCTCCTCGCGCCGCTGCCTTCCGCCGGCCGGAGCGCCACCGCCGGTGCGCGCAGCCGCGCAGCTCCCTCGCCGCTGCAACCCCGCCGCCTTGCCTCTCCTCGCTGGAACCAGACCGCAGCCTCTGCCGAAGTTCTTGCGAGCTCCTGCCGAGGTTCGTCATCGCGCCGCCGCGGGACTTTGCCAGCCGAGCCCTCGCGCCGCCGCGGGACTTTGCCGGTCGAGACCTCGCCCCAGCTCGCAGGTCCGCCTTCGCCGCCGCCTTGTGGTGCCTCACCGAGGTCGCCGTCGGAGGACCTGCCCCAAGAGCCGCTGCGGCGCCGGTGCCCTATCGGGATCGAGGGATCTGGGGATGCCGTTGACCGCCTCCTCGTGGGCCTGCAGCAGCCAGGCCGGCCAGGCTCCCTCCCTTCCCCCGCTGCGGCCATCTACCGGCCTAGATCCGAAGGCCAGCCGAGCCGGCCCATCGCCCGCGCAGACCGTTGGTCATCCGCGCCGCTGACTGAGGCGGCCTGCCTCTCCACCGACTTGGGCCTCGGCCCGCGACGGTGAGCCCCTCTATTCCTCGCCCGAGGCATGTGACTGCCCCGTATGCCCATGTGTAGTTTAGGCCCATTAGATATTAGTTATTTTTCGGAATTAGTAAATTCCAGAAAATAGCTATTTTAAAACCCCCGTAACTTATATTCAATAAGTCGGATCGAGGTGATCTTTATAAGGATTTGGTGTAGAATTTCGCGTAGTATCCATTTTTGCAACTTGCATAAATGTTTGATGAGGTTTGACCCACTGTTTGCCTAGAGTAACATGCTGACCCACTAGAATAGTGCCCGTATTTATTTTTCACGCAAGATCGGATTGCCCATATGCCTTAGATAAAATGCCCATGTTTTAGAAACTAATTTTCCATGTATTTTAGAGCGGTCATTGGTATTTCTTACGTGTAGGGTTTGTAGGTAGTTTATTTTCCCGTGAATAGATTATTTTTCTCGCATTTACGTGTGGCATTATTTTGTTGTGCAACCCCACATATTCTATATGTTTTCGGGGTAGAAAAATCCCATGGATTTTTCTGTGCAATTAGTTTTAGCTTTTGAGCAAGTTAGTTCGTGAGATATTATGCCGAGATGCCCTTTTGTTTAATTCATAGGATTTATTCTATGCTTCGTTTGACGGAGTTGTCAACTAGAGAGTTGATCTTTGATGTTTTGTCTAGCTCCTGGTATTTTTGGTTGCAATAGAAATGCATGTTTAGGTGTGGTTTGATTGCCCTCAAGTTGCTAGATATAGTGCTGATTTGGACGTGCTGAAATATTTCTATGTCTGAAATCTGTTATATTTTGTTGTTGTCTTGTCTTGCTTGTGTCTTTTGATCTGTAGCTCTTTTGAGGTTGGTCCAATGGAGTTAGTTGTACCCCTTGTGTTTCTCTAGCATGCTGTAAATTTTCATGCCACTTGGAGTCCTGTAGCTATAGGTTTTGCTGCTGTCAATATTGCTTCAGATCGAAAACTGCACTTTCATGAGGTGTAATTTTGTGTCTTCTTTTCCTAGTGTGTGAGATGCCATTTTGTGTCTTCTTTTCCTAGTGTTCCTTGCTCCCATGCTAGTTTTTGTTAGTTGTTTGTTGTAGTGCTTCTTGCCCTATTTCATGTCATGCCTTGGTTGATTATATTTGAGTTGTGTAGCTCATAGTTGTGGAGTGTAGAAAAGCTGTTTTGGCAGATTGTAGTGAGTTTGTGTTTTGCTCGTAGTTTTTGATCCATAGCTCCGTTGAAGATGTTCTTTATGTGTAGATTGCTTGACATGATGCGTAGAATCACGTGAACCTATTTGTTTTGATGTTTAACAACCAATTAAATGCATTAGTTCAGATCTGGACAGAATTGTAAATTAACATATGAGGTCGTCTCGGAGATGCTATATGTCATTTCCGACCTCATTTAAAATGTCTAGATAGGTAGTATAATTTCCTCTTCACCTCGTGCATGTTTGACAACCTTAATATTGTCGTGTAAATAACCAGGAGGGAACTAAATAATTCATATGTGGAGTTTCGTCAATATGCATCTCGTTGCATATAGAACTTCACTTAATGTGTAGTGTATGTATGCGTGAATTGTCATGTCGTGACTTGCATGTATTCAGCTTCTCATGCGTCATATGTGTAGTGCATCCTGTGGTGAATTCCGTGTGATGATTTGTGTTCCGTTTTGCTTCGTCTCGATAGAGTTCCGCAGCGTGCCGGATTGTGAGGACCCGTTCGACTACGTCGGTTCGTCTGCTTCACGGAGGCATTCTTCTTCCAAGCGGGATTTCAGGAAAGATGATCATTTCCCCATATACCATTACTATCATTGCCATGCTAGTTTTACCATTTCTATCGATTATGTCATGTTGCCTACCACCTGTTAAATATTAGCCTCTCAACAATGCCATGATCACTTTCAACCTGTACGACCTAGCAAACCACTGATTGGCTATGTTATCGCTTGCTTAACCCTGTGTTAGCGTTGCTAGTTGCAGGTGCATTGCTTCCGTGTGAAAACATGGGTTCCTTGTTATTTCACCCTATTAAATGCTATTTAATTTAATGCACCTATATACTTGGTAAAAGGTGGAAGACTCGGCCTTTCTAGCCTGGTGCTTTGTTCCACCTTTGCCCCCTTAGTTTCTGCTACCGGTGTTATGTTCCATAATTTAGCACTCCTAATACAATCGGGGTTGTTATGGGGACCCCCTTGATAATTCGTTTTAGATTAAAGCTGGTCTGGCAAGGCCCAACATTGGTACTACATTTGCCCAACATAATAATTCTGTTAAATTGAAATGCATAGGGAGTTAGCGCTACCCGAGGAGTAAATACAGGTAGGGCCAGTGCTGATGGTGCTGGTCCAAAACAGAGCATCGTGCGGGGCCACCGCGAGGAAACTCGAGGTTTGGCACTCGTACGCTTCGCTTATCCGTCGTGTCCTGAGAACGAGATACGCGGCTCCTATCGGGATCGTCGACACGCCGGGCGGCCTTGCCGGATTAGTTTTACCTTTGACGAGATATCTTGTGCATCGGGATTCCGGTGATGCTCTGGGTAATCTCAGAGTTGAGGTTTTCCACTAGGGAATCCGACGAGATCGTGAGCTTCGCGATTGAGGATTTCTATGCGGCTTGTGGTAATTTGTGATGGACTAGTTGGAGCACCCCTGCAGGGTGAAATCTTTTTGGAAAGCCGTGCCTGCGGTTATGTGGCAACGTGGAAACTTTGTTTAACACTTGTTCTAGATAACTTGAAGTTAACTTAATTAAAACTTGCCAACTGTGTGCGTAACCGTGACTGTCTCTTTCGTGAGTTCCTTCTCCGATCGAGGGCATGGTGGGGTTATGTCTGACGTAGGTAGGTGTTCAGGATCATTCATTTGATCTTCAGTAGTTCACGTCCGTTAAGCATAGATCTTCCCCCTCTTATTCTTGTACTCGTAAGTTTAGCCACCAAATATATGCTTAGCCCCTGCTGCAACCTCACCACTTAACCATACCTCACCCATTAAGCTTTGCTAGCCTTGATACCTTTCGAAATGAGATTGCTGAGTCCTCTGTGGCTCACAGATTACTACAACACCAGTTGCAGGTACAGCTAAAGGTTACTTTACGCGAGCGCGTTTATTGTACATTTGGAGTTGATTCTTCTTCTTCTTCTTCATGTATCTAGGATGGGTTCCAGGCCGGCAGCCTCAGATAGCAAGGATGGACGTCGTTCTTCTTTTGTCGTTTGTTTTCGTCTATAGTCGGACCCTGCTCTTACTCTTGATGTTTATGTAATGTACTGATGTGACTCTGATGTAGCTTGTGGCGAGTGTACGCCAATTCTATATATATCTCATCTTTTCAGTACAGGTACTTGTAACGATATCCATTCTTGCGACACGACGAGATGCGCTTCTATCCCTGACGAGGCCTTCAAGCCAAATTGATGATAGGGTCGGATCTTGGGCGTGAAAAGTTGGTATCAGAGCAGTTCCAACTTAGGAGCCCCCTTGATTGATCGAACTTGGCCGAGTCGAGTCTAGTGAAAAAATACTTTGAGTCTAGTTATATATCGGAGAGTAGGATTCTTTTTTCTCCTCTTCTATGCTCTGGTGAGGAATCTTGACGTAATAATTTAATTCTACTCCTCTTCCCACTCATTTTTTTTAGGATCACGCGGATATTTTGAGATCTATATGATGCCGATGTGACGGAGTTCTGTCTTGGTGCCTCCTATCCGCTTTATGTTTCAGGGGAGTTGAGCTCCAGGGGATTCTTGAGCACATCGTTATCATTCAGATTTCTTAGTATCTTAGGACGAAGGATGTTCGTAATTGCTTCAATACTAGTAGTGGCGAGATAACCCCGATGTCCCCAGTACTGGTGCAGATTGTTCGGGAGTACTGCCATACTTTGTATCGTTGTGATCACGAGGGTCTGTTGTAGATGAAGGTCCCAGATTCTGGTTGTGTGTTGACGGATGTGATACAGGTGACGTGTTAGTATAGGAGTTGAGTGATAAGTACTCCTTGTATCCGTGTACCAGATTGCATGACCAGATATTTTGGGAATTCATAGGTGGGAATTCAAGTAGTTGCTTATAGGACAATCTTCCAACAAATCCTCACCCTTTGTTTTGTTGAACTATGGTAATTCAAGTTGCTTCGATGTCAAATGGTGATTTCAGATCTTTCCTAAGAGGTGTTCTTATATTTTTACATGAATGCTAATTCTTTTGCTCAATCAGTTGTCTTATCAATTCTTTTCAATCGGAGTTGTCGTATCAATTCAATTCAACTGGTGTGCTTCTCTGCAACTGAATTCAATCTTCTCCAGTTGTTGCAGAACATTCTCTCATTTTATTCCGGAGTTCATCTCATCTATCACATGTTGTCTCTGTTTTTTCCCGCCCTCCCACCCTTTTCTTCAGTGATTGGATTTTCGTCCAAGAGTTTTCTTTTCATTGTTGCTTCAGCTATCTTTTATTCCGTGTCGTATCCGGTGATTCATTGTGATGATTCTCAGGAGTTTCGTGCTCATCTTTATTCAGTCTTGTTTTCTTTTCCGGTGAATTTAATTCAGTTATCCAGGGTCATCATATCCTTTTCAAACATTAAATTCTTTCCTATGTTGGGAATTCTTATGAACCTATCTTGTTATTCATTCCTCTCTCTTTCTATCCGGAGTGTTGAAGATATTTCAGATGTCCTGATTCTCGATCCTTCAATTATTTCCAGGTGCTAACCTCATCAAGTTCTCTTAGACCGGTGCAATTTCTCTCCCGGTGAGCAATCTTTTCAATGGTGGTACTTTGAGTGGGCCCGTAACCCACAGGTTTTTCCCAGGATCTTATATGTCTCTTCTATTTTTCCAGAGGTCTTTAATTCTTTTCAACTATGACGTAAGTATGAATTTCATCAGTCATATCGCTTATCCAAGATCTATTTGGATTAATTCTCATATTGGTTCAACCTTTCATTCTTCTTTATCCCGGAGTGTCTCCTTAACTTTTGGTGGTGTTGTTCTCGTCATCATTCTCAGCTTGCAAATTTGAAGGAGTGTTTCTCTCAGTCTTGTTCCATTCTTGTGAAGATTGTCATCTCAACTTCGTGTATCCTCTCATTTGTTGTCAATCATGAGTAATCCCTTTCTTGCTATCCGGTGCATTTCTGAGTTGTTTTCATTCTCGTTCCTCCGAAGGCCATCATTTTAGAAGATTTTTAGTTCTCAGCTTTCAGCTTTCATCCTCAACTCTTCTCCATTGTTGTCTCTTCGTTCGTCTCTCAATTATTCCGGTGCCTTATTCAAGTTTTCTGTTAGGTGGATCATGATCTCTTCATTCTCATGTGTTTCCATGCATTCTTGGTATCCCCATTTAATTTTGAATTCTTACCGGTGCTTCCTTAATTTTACTTCAAGTGGTACTTATCTCTCTGCCTCCTCAAGATTCATTTGTATAAGAATAAGTGGTATGCTAAATCCGTTGCTTGTCATCAATTAAACTTGATGAAGGATGAGCATAACATAATTGTTATTATTGTCCTTCCTTCCTCCAAGAGATTTCAATTCTTCTTCCGGAGGACTCATGATATCAATTCTTTTCTCAAGTGTTCTTTCTCTTGCTTTTCCAATGCGTTTGTTCTTCCTTTATCCTTTCAGGTGGTATTATAGCATTCTTGTTAGTGTAGGATCCTCGAAGAGATTTCCTTTCAAGTATGAGATAATTAAATCCATCAATTCTATGATCATGAGATATTTGCAACCCATGATTTCTTCATTGAGCTATCTTGGTTTGGATTTCACCTAAAGCTTTTCGTATGGATTGTTGCTATCATGGTGCTTGTCATTAATCCAAGTTCTCAATGTATCCTCTTGGTGTAAGAAGTTTTGCTTGTCTTGTTTCCCGAATCTATCCTTGTTTCTTTAGTGGTTGGTTGTCACCTCATATTTGTTGAGATGATTTTCATAAGCCCACTACTATCTTGCTCTTTTCGTTGTTGGTTTTCCAATTACTAAGTCAATTCTCTCTCCGGAGGCTCTTCAATTCTATTGTAACGATAGTTGGCATTCTTTCTTCATTCTCTTCTTCCGCTTGAGCTAGTTCCTATTCTATTGTTCCAGAGGCATTGTGATGTTCCTCTTTTGGGTCAATTTTGTTGTTCTATCAAGATCATGGTGTTCCCTTGCTCTATTTACTTGTTTGTTGTGAATATTGTCTAATTCTCCCATCTTATTGAATTTTTTGTCCCATTTTCCTACCGAAGTGCTGCCGAAATTTTCCGTGAATTTTTGCTTGTTTCTCATTTCATTCCTCATCTCTTTGCAACTTTCAAGGCTCGTTGGTTTCACTCGTTTGTCAAAGAAGCGACTAAGTTTGTACCTCTTGTTCCTTCTCATCCTATCCCCCTTTCATTCTTGGATCTCGGGGCGAGATCCTCATGTAGTGTAGGAGAATTGTGACAGCCCGATGCCGACGTTCCAGAAGATCCCCTTTTCTTTCCGTTTTTGTCGTGTGTCTATTTTTATTTTGTCGCATCATCATCGCATCATGCGCATCATCAGCATTGCATCGGCATCCCATTAACGCCCGTTTTAAAAACTTGCATCCGTTGTTAGTTGCCGGTTCTCGTTGTTATCCGTTCTCAGCCCGACCTCACATGCACGCGCCCGCGGCTCCGTCCAAACCCTGTTTTAAAAGTGTGTTGAAAACTTTGTCTAATTTCGGTGAGATTTGACGTGCGGTCGTATTTTAATATAGCCAAGCCGCCTGTCGAATTTTGTCACGATCGGAGTCCGTCTGGTAACCAAACGGTCGACCCTAGCGGCACCGTATTCGGTCTACCGTCGGACGTTTGTCGGTATTTTGAAAATCGTTGCCGCGTCACCCGTTCTCCTCTAATCTCTGGTAAACCACTCTACACGGCCGCGTACCCGTTCCCGCGTGCGGAATCGTTCGAATCCGACCCCGCGGTTGGATCCGGAACGGAATTTCGGGTAACCTAGCCCCCCCGTTTGTCTATATATAGCCTACATCATATTTCTAGACAACCCCTCTCTCTCTCCTCCTCGTTTTCCGTGCAGCGCCCACCAAACCCTAGCCTCCCACCTCTCTCTCCCCCCCTCCAGCCGCCTGGCTCGTGAAGCCCATCTGGGGCCCGCCCGAGCCCGGTTCGTCCCCGAGCCGTCGCCGCCCATTCGCCCGAGGCAGCAGCCTCACCCCGAACTGCCCTGAGCCGTGCGAGCTCCTCGCGCCGCTGCCTTCCGCCGACCGGAGCGCCACCGCCGGTGCGCGCAGCCGCGCAACTGCCTCGCCGCTGCAACCCCGCCGCCTTGCCTCTCCTCGTCGGAACCAGACCGCAGCCTCTGCCGGAGTTCTTGCAAGCTCCTGCCGAGGTTCGGCGTTGCGCCGCCGCGGGACTTTGCCTGCCGAGCCCTCGCGCCGCCGCAGGACTTTGCCGGTCGAGACCTCGCCCCAGCTCGTAGGTCCGCCTTCGCCGCCGCCCTGTGGTGCCTCACCGAGGTCGCCGTCGGAGGACCTGCCCCAAGAGCCGCTGCGGCGCCGGTGCCCTATCGGGATCGAGGGATCTGGGGATGCCGTTAACCGCTTCCTCGTGGGCCTGCAGCAGCCTGGCCGGCCCGGCTCACTCCCTTCCCCCGCTGCGGCAGCGACCGGCCCAGATCCGAAGGCCAGCCGAGCCGGCCCATCGCCCGCGCAGACCGTTCGTCAACCGCGCCGCTGACCGAGGCGGCCTGCCTCTCCACCGACTTGGGCCTCGGCCCGTGAAGGTGAGCCCCTCTATTCCTCGCCCGAGGCGTGTGACTGCCCCGTATGCCCATGTGTAGTTTAGGCCCATTAGATATTAGTTATTTTTCGGAATTAGTAAATTCCAGAAAATAGCTATTTTAAAACCCCCGTAACTTATATTCCGTAAGTCGGATCGAGGTGATCTTTATAAGGATTTGGTGTAGAATTTCACGTAGTATCCGTTTTTCAACTTGCATAAATGTTTGATGAGGTTTGACCCACTGTTTGGCTAGAGTAACATGATGTCCCATTAGAATAGTGCCCGTATTTATTTTTCGCGCAAGACCGGATTGCCCATATGCCTTAGATAAAATGCCCATGTTTTAGAAACTAATTTTCCATGTATTTTAGAGCGGTCATTGGTATTTTTTACGTGTAGGGTTTGCCGGTAGTTTATTTTCCCGTGAATAGGTTATTTTTCTCGCATTTACGTGTGGCATTATTTTATTGTGCAACCCCACATAATTGATATGTTTCGATTTTTCTGTGCAATTAGTTTTAGCTTTTGAGCAAGTTAGTTCGTGAGATATTATGCCGAGATGCCCTTTTGTTTAATTCATAGGATTTATTCTGTGCTTCGTTTGACGGAGTTGTCAACTAGAGAGTTGATCTTTGATGTTTTGTCTAGCCCTTGGTATTTTTGGTTGCAATAGAAATGCATGTTTAGGTGTGGTTTGATTTCCCTCAAGTTGCTTGAAATAGTTCTGATTTGGACGTGCTGAAATATTTCTAAGTCTGAAATCTGTTATATTTCGTTGTTGTCTTGTCTTGCTTGTGTCTTTTGATTTGTACCTCTTTTGAGGTTGGTCCAATGGAGTTAGTTGCACCCCTTGTGTTTCTCTAGCATGCTGTAAATTTTAATGCCATTTGGAGTCCTGTAGCTATAGGTTTTGCTGCTGTAAATATTGCTTCAGATCAAAAACTGCACTTTCATGAGGTGTAATTTTCACTAAGTCTGAAATAGTGTGTGAGATGCCATTTTGTGTCTTCTTTTCCTAGTGTTCCTTGCTGCCATGCTAGTTGTTGTTAGTTGTTGGTTGTATTGCTTCTTGCCCTCTTTCATGTCATGCCTTGGTTGATTATATTTGAGTTGTGTAGCTCATAGTTGTGGGGTGTAGAAAATGCTATGTGGCTGATTTTGGCAGATTGTAGTGAGTTCTTGTTTTGCTCGTAGATTTTGATCCGTAGCTCCGTTGTAGATGTTCTTTATGTGTAGATTGCTTGAAATGATGCGTATAATCACGTGAACCTATTTGTTTTTCTTTTTAACAACCAAGTAAATGCATTAGTTCAGATCTGGACAGAATTGTAAATTAACATATGAGGTCGTCTCGGAGATGCTATATGTCATTTCCGACCTCATTTAAAATGTCTAGATAGGTAGTATAATTTCCGCTTCACCTCGTGCATGTTTGACAACCTTAATATTGCCGTATAAATAACCTGGAGTGAACTAAATAATTCATATGTGGAGTTTCGTCGATATGCATCTCGTTGCATATAGAACTTCACTTAATGTGTAGTGTCTGTATGCGTGAATTGTCATGTCGTGACTTGCATGTATTCAACTGCTCATGCATCATATGTGTAGTGCATCGTGTGGTGAATTCCGTGTGATGATTTGTGTTCCGTTTTGCTTCGTCTCGATAGAGTTTCGCAGCATGCCGGATTGTGAGGACCCGTTCGACTACGTCGGTTCCTCTGCTTCACGGAGGCATTCTTCTTCCAAGCGGGATCTCAGGCAAGATGATCATTTCCCCAGATACGATTACTATCATTGCCATGCTAGTTTTACCGGTTCTATCGATTATGTCAAGTTGCCTACCACCTGTTAAATATTAGCCTCTCAACAATGCCATGATCACCTTCAACCTGTACGACCTAGCAAACCACTGATTGGCTATGTTACCGCTAGCTTAACCCTGTGTTAGCGTTGCTAGTTGCAGGTGCATTGCTTCCATGTGAAAACATGGGTTCCTTGTTATATCACCCCATTAAATGCTATTTAATTTAATGCACCTATATACTTGGTAAAAGGTGGAAGGCTCGGCCTTTCTAGCCTGGTGTTTTTTTCCACCTTTGCCCCCTTTGTTTCGGCTACCGGTGTTATGTTCCATAATTGAGCACTCCTAACACGATCGGGGTTGTTATGGGGACCCCCTTGATAATTCGTTTTAGATTAAAGCTGGTCTGGCAAGGCCGAACATTGGTACTACATTTGCCGAACATAATAATTCTGTTAAATTGAAATGCATAGGAAATTAGCGCTACCCGAGGAGTAATTCTACATAATACAGGTAGGGCCAGTGCTGATGGTGCTGGTCCAAAACAGAGCACCGTGCGGGGCTACCGCGAGGAAACTCGAGGTTTGACACTCGTATGCTTCGCTTATCCGTCGTGTCCTGAGAACGAGATACGCGGCTCCTATCGGGATAGTCGACACGCCGGGCGGCCTTGGTGGATTAGTTTTACCTTTGACGAGATATCTTGTGCATCGGGATTCCGGTGATGCTTTGGGTAATATCAGAGTTGAGGTTTTCCACTAGGGAATCCGACGAGATTGTGAGCTTCGTGATTGAGGATTTCTATGCGGCTTGTGGTAATTTGTGATGGATTAGTTGGAGCACCCCTACAGGGTTAAATCTTTTCGGAAAGCCGTGCCCGCGGTTATGTGGCAACATGGAAACTTAGTTTAACACTAGTTCTAGATAACTTGCAGTTAACTTAATTAAAACATGCCAACTGTGTGCGTAACCGTGACTGTCTCTTTCGTGAGTTCCTTCTCCGATCGAGGACACGGTGGGGTTATGTCTGACGTAGGTAGGTGTTTAGGATCATTCATTTGATCATGAGTAGTTCACGTCCGTTATGCATAGATCTTCCCCCTCTTATTCTTGTACTCGTAAGTTTAGCCACCAAATATATGCTTAACCGCTGCTGCAACCTCACCACTTAACCATACCTCGCCCATTAAGCTTTGCTAGTCTTGGTACCTTTGGAAATGAGATTGCTGAGTCCTCTGTGGCTCATAGATTACTACAACACCAGTTGCAGGTACAGGTAAAGGTTACTTGACGCGAGCGCGTTGATTGTACATTTGGAGTTGATTCATCTTCTTCTTCATCATCGATCTAGGATGGGTTCCAGGCCGGCAGCCTGGGATAGCAACGATGGACGTCGTTCTTCTTTTGTCGTTTGTTTTCGTCCGTAGTCGGACCCTGCTCTTACTCTTGATGTTTATGTAATGTACTGATGTGACTCTGATGTAGCTTGTGGCGAGTGTAAGCCAATTCTATATATATCTCATCTTTTCAGTACATGTACTTGTAACGATATCCATTCTTGCGACACGACGAGAGGCGCTTCTATCCCTGACGAGGCCTTCGTGCCAAATTGAGGATAGGGTCGCATCTTGGGCGTGACAACAACCTAGCAATATAGTAAAACCATTTGCAAGCACAAACATTAGTTTAAAGACAACCCTATGGCTCCTGTCGGTTGCCTTAGCATCGACGTGCAAGTTGATATTTAACTATTACAACATGATCATATCATACATCCAATATATCACATCATGTCTTTGGCCATATCACATCACATGCATACCGTGCAAAAACAAGTTAGACGTCCTCTAATTTGTTGTTGCATGTTTTACGTGGATGCTATGGGTATCTAGTATTATCGCATCTTACTTACACAAAGCCACAACAGTGATATGCAAAATGCTATTTAACCTTTCTCCAAGGATCACCTCGGTCAAATACGATTCAACTAAAGTTGAAGAAACAGACACCCGCCAGTCATCTTTATGCAACCAGTTGCATGTTGGTCCGGGCCGCTTCAATCCAACAATACCGTCGAAACGAGAAAAGACCAAGGAGGGCAGCAAATCGAACATCTACGCCCAAAAAACTTTTGTCTTCTACTCGAGATTACATCTACGCATGAACCTATCTCATGATGCCACTGTTGTGGAACATTGCATGGGAAACAAAATATTTCCTACGCACACAAAGACCTATCATGGTGATGTTCATCTACAAGAGGGAGATCGGATCCACATACCCTTGTAGATCGCTAAGCGGAAGTGTTAATATATGAAGTTGATGTAGTGGTAAGTCTTCACGACCTGTCCCACGAACCGTCCCACGATCCGTCCCGTGAACTGTCTCACGATCCGTTCCACGATCCGTCCCGATCAAGTGCCGATCGGACGGCACCTCCGCGTTCCACACACGTACAGCCCGATGACGATCTCTGCCTTCTTGATCCAGCAAGAGAGACGGGGATGTAGATTAGTTCCCCGATAGCGTGACGACGCTCCGGTGGTGGTGGTGATGTTATTCCTGCAGGGCTCCGCCCGAGCTCCGTAGAAAACCGATCTAGAGGAAAAACGACGAAGTAGAGCTTTAGGGTTGCACCTGGCAAAGTTATGTTTCAAAAACCTTAAAACCTCTAGTATATATAGGAGGAGGGGAGGGGCTAGCCTTGAGGATCAAGAGAGCCTCTAGGGCGTCGGCCGAGTGAAGGAGGAGAGACTCCTACTCCAATTCGGTTTGGAAGGAGGAGTCCCTTCCTTCCTTCCCACTTCCTGTTTTTTTCCTTTTGCATTGTTTTTTCTCCTTGGCCGAAAGAGCACTATTGGACTGGCTACACCAGCCCACTAAGGGCTGGTATACCACCCATGGGGCTATTAGGTTCTCTCCCGGGTGGGTGGCCCCTCCCGATAAAACCCCAGAACCCATTTGTGACTCCCGGTACACTGCCGGCAATGCCCGAAATCTTTCCAGAAGGCAAATGTAACAATCCTATATATCAATCTTACTTTCCAAACCATTCCAGAAACCCTCGTGATATCTGTGATCTCATCTGGGACTCCGAACAAAACTTCGGTCATCAACACATATAACTCAACTATACCGAAACGTCATCGAACCTTAAGTGTGCAGACCCTGCGGGTTCGAGAACTATGCACACATGACCTGAGACACTCTCCCGTAAATAACCAACAGCGGGACCTCGATGTCCATATTGTCTCCTACATATTCTACGAAGATCTCTATTGGTTGAACCTCTATGTCAAGGATTCATATAATCCCGCATACTATTCCCTTTGTCCTTCGGTATGTTACTTGCCCAAGATTCGATCGTTGGTAACTCCATACTGATAACCCACAAGTATAGGGGATTGTAACAGTTTTCGAGGGTAGAGTATTCAACCCAAATTTATTGATTCGACACAAGGGGAAGCCAAAGAATATTCTCAAGTATTAGCAATTGAGTTGTCAATTCAACCACACCTGAAAGATTTAGTATCCGCAGCAAAGTATCAGTAGCAAAGTAGTGTGATAGCAACAGTAGCAACAGTAACCAGTAGCACCAAAGTGACAGCAGTAGCAGCAGAGTAACAACAGTAGCAACATAGTAACAGTAGCAGCAGTGATAGAAGTAGCAATAAAGTAACGTAGCAAGGATCAGTAGTAAAAAAACTCATAGGCATTGGATCGGTGATGGATGATTATGCCGAATGTTATTCATCATGCAACAGTTATAACACGGAGAGATATGTAACTAGCTCCAGTTCGTCAATGTAACGTAGGCATGTATTCCGTATGTAGTCATACGCGCTTAGGGAAAAGAACTTGCATGACATCTATTGTCCATCCCTCCCATGGCAGCGGGGTCCTAAGGGAAACTACGGGATATTAAGGTTGTCCTTTTAATAAAGAACTGGACCAACGCATTAACACATGGTGAATACATGAACTCCTCATACAATGGTCATCTCCGGGAGTGGTTCCGGCTGTTGTCACTGTGGGGTTGTCGGGTCATAACACATAGTAGGTGACTACAACTTGCAAGATAGGATCAAGAACACACATATATTGGCGACAACATAATAGGTTCAGATCTGAAATCATGGCACTCGGGCCCTAGTGACAAGCATTAAGCATGGCAAAGTAGTAGCAACATCAATCTCAGAACATAGTGGATACTAGGGATCAATCCCCGCCAAAACTAACTCGATTACATCATAGATCTCATCCAACCCATCACCGTCCTGCAAGCCTACGATGAGATTAATCTCGAACGGTGAAGAGCATCATGGAATTGGCGATGAAGGAAGGTTGGTGATGACGATGGCGATGATTTGCCCTCTCCGGAGCCCAGAACGGACTCCAGATCTGCCCTCCAGAGGGAGAACAGGTGGTGGCGGCGCCTCCGTATAGTAAAACGCGATGAACTCTTCTCCTCAATTTTTTGCCGGACGAAACGGACTAAATAGAGCTGAGATTGGAGGCGGTGGAGCAACGTGGGCCCCACAAGCCTGCCACGCGCGGCCAGGGGGGCCCGCACCTGGTGGGCTTGTGGGCTCACAGCTCCACCCCTCCGGTTGATTCTTGCGCCAGTATTTTTGATATATTCCACAAAATATCCCCGTAAATTTCCAGGTCATTCCGAGAACTTTTTATTTCTGCGCAAAAACTACTACATGGCAATTCTGCTGAAAACAGCGTTATCTGGGTTAGTTCCATTCAAATCATCTAAATTAGAGTCCAAAACAAGGGCAAAAATGTTTGGAAAAGTAGATACGATGGAGAGTATCAACTCCCCCAACCTTAAAACCTTGCTTGTCCTCAAGCATTTCAGTTGACAAACTGAAAGAGACAAAAGAAAAATTTTACGAACTCTATTTGATCTTGTTGTTGCAACTATGTCTAACTCATATCTAGAATTTCAGCAAGATCACAAGCTAACTGATAACCCACAAGTGTAGGGGACAGCAACAATTTTTGAGGGTAGAGTATTCAACCCAAATTTATTGATTCGACACAAGGGGAAGCGAAAGAATATTCTCAAGTATTAGCAGCTGAGTTGTCAATTCAACCACACCTGAAAAATTTAGTGTCTGCAGCAAAGTATCAGTAGCAAAGTAGTGTGATAGCAACAGTAGCAACAGTAACCAGTAGCACCAAAGTGACAGCAGTAGCAGCAGAGTAACAACAGTAGCAACATAGTAACAGTAGCAGCAGTGACAGAAGTAGCAGCAAAGTAACGTAGCAAGGATCAGTAGTAAAAAACTCGTAGGCATTGGATCGGTGATGGATGATTATGCTGGATGTTATTCATCATGCAACAGTTATAACACGGAGAGATATGTAACTAGCTCCAGTTCGTTAATGTAACGTAGGCATGTATTCCGTATGTAGTCATACGCGCTTAGGGAAAAGAACTTGCATGACATCTATTGTCCATCCCTCCCATGGCAGCGGGGTCCTAAGGGAAACTACGGGATATTAAGGTTGTCCTTTTAATAAAGAACTGGACCAACGCATTAACACATGGTGAATACATGAACTCCTCATACAATGGTCATCTCCGGGAGTGGTTCCGGCTGTTGTCACTGTGGGGTTGTCGGGTCATAACACATAGTAGGTGACTACAACTTGCAAGATAGGATCAAGAACACACATATATTGGCGACAACATAATAGGTTCAGATCTGAAATCATGGCACTCGGGCCCTAGTGACAAGCATTAAGCATGGCAAAGTAGTAGCAACATCAATCTCAGAACATAGTGGATACTAGGGATCAATCCCCGCCAAAACTAACTCGATTACATCATAGATCTCATCCAACCCATCACCGTCCAGCAAGCCTACGATGAGATTAATCTCGAACGGTGAAGAGCATCATGGAATTGGCGATGAAGGAAGGTTGGTGATGACGATGGCGATGATTTGCCCTCTCCGGAGCCCAGAACGGACTCCAGATCTGCCCTCCAGAGGGAGAACAGGTGGTGGCGGCGCCTCCGTATAGTAAAACGCGATGAACTCTTCTCCTCGATTTTTTGCCGGACGAAACGGACTAAATAGAGCTGAGATTGGAGGCGGTGGAGCAACGTGGGCCCCACAAGCCTGCCACGCGCGGCCAGGGGGGCCCGCACCTGGTGGGCTTGTGGGCTCACAGCTCCACCCCTTCGGTTGATTCTTGCGCCAGTATTTTTGATATATTCCACAAAATATCCCCGTAAATTTCCAGGTCATTCCGAGAACTTTTATTTCTGCGCAAAAACTACACCATGGCAATTCTGCTGAAAACAGCGTTATCTGGGTTAGTTCCATTCAAATCATCTAAATTAGAGTCCAAAACAAGGGCAAAAATGTTTGGAAAAGTAGATACGATGGAGAGTATCAACTCCCCCAACCTTAAAACCTTGCTTGTCCTCAAGCATTTCAGTTGACAAACTGAAAGAGACAAAAGAAAAATTTTACGAACTCTATTTGATCTTGTTGTTGCAACTATGTCTAACTCATATCTAGAGTTTCAGCAAGATCACAAGCTAACTGATAACCCACAAGTGTAGGGGACAGCAACAATTTTTGAGGGTAGAGTATTCAACCCAAATTTATTGATTCGACACAAGGGGAAGCGAAAGAATATTCTCAAGTATTAGCAGCTGAGTTGTCAATTCAACCACACCTGAAAAATTTAGTGTCTGCAGCAAAGTATCAGTAGCAAAGTAGTGTGATAGCAACAGTAGCAACAGTAACCAGTAGCACCAAAGTGACAGCAGTAGCAGCAGAGTAACAACAGTAGCAACATAGTAACAGTAGCAGCAGTGACAGAAGTAGCAGCAAAGTAACGTAGCAAGGATCAGTAGTAAAAAACTCGTAGGCATTGGATCGGTGATGGATGATTATGCTGGATGTTATTCATCATGCAACAGTTATAACACGGAGAGATATGTAACTAGCTCCAGTTCGTTAATGTAACGTAGGCATGTATTCCGTATGTAGTCATACGCGCTTAGGGAAAAGAACTTGCATGACATCTATTGTCCATCCCTCCCATGGCAGCGGGGTCCTAAGGGAAACTACGGGATATTAAGGTTGTCCTTTTAATAAAGAACTGGACCAACGCATTAACACATGGTGAATACATGAACTCCTCATACAATGGTCATCTCCGGGAGTGGTTCCGGCTGTTGTCACTGTGGGGTTGTCGGGTCATAACACATAGTAGGTGACTACAACTTGCAAGATAGGATCAAGAACACACATATATTGGCGACAACATAATAGGTTCAGATCTGAAATCATGGCACTCGGGCCCTAGTGACAAGCATTAAGCATGGCAAAGTAGTAGCAACATCAATCTCAGAACATAGTGGATACTAGGGATCAATCCCCGCCAAAACTAACTCGATTACATCATAGATCTCATCCAACCCATCACCGTCCAGCAAGCCTACGATGAGATTAATCTCGAACGGTGAAGAGCATCATGGAATTGGCGATGAAGGAAGGTTGGTGATGACGATGGCGATGATTTGCCCTCTCCGGAGCCCAGAACGGACTCCAGATCTGCCCTCCAGAGGGAGAACAGGTGGTGGCGGCGCCTCCGTATAGTAAAACGCGATGAACTCTTCTCCTCGATTTTTTGCCGGACGAAACGGACTAAATAGAGCTGAGATTGGAGGCGGTGGAGCAACGTGGGCCCCACAAGCCTGCCACGCGCGGCCAGGGGGGCCCGCACCTGGTGGGCTTGTGGGCTCACAGCTCCACCCCTCCGGTTGATTCTTGCGCCAGTATTTTTGATATATTCCACAAAATATCCCCGTAAATTTCCAGGTCATTCCGAGAACTTTTATTTCTGCGCAAAAACTACACCATGGCAATTCTGCTGAAAACAGCGTTATCTGGGTTAGTTCCATTCAAATCATCTAAATTAGAGTCCAAAACAAGGGCAAAAATGTTTGGAAAAGTAGATACGATGGAGAGTATCAACTCCCCCAACCTTAAAACCTTGCTTGTCCTCAAGCATTTCAGTTGACAAACTGAAAGAGACAAAAGAAAAATTTTACGAACTCTATTTGATCTTGTTGTTGCAACTATGTCTAACTCATATCTAGAATTTCAGCAAGATCACAAGCTAACTGATAACCCACAAGTGTAGGGGACAGCAACAATTTTCGAGGGTAGAGTATTCAACCCAAATTTAT
The DNA here is from genome assembly GCF_904849725.1 of Hordeum vulgare subsp. vulgare. NCBI lineage: Eukaryota > Viridiplantae > Streptophyta > Magnoliopsida > Poales > Poaceae > Hordeum > Hordeum vulgare. The sequence goes on from NC_058524.1 coordinate 317,207,458, forward strand.
TGATTCGACACAAGGGGAAGCGAAAGAATATTCTCAAGTATTAGCAGCTGAGTTGTCAATTCAACCACACCTGAAAAATTTAGTGTCTGCAGCAAAGTATCAGTAGCAAAGTAGTGTGATAGCAACAGTAGCAACAATAACTAGTAGCAACAAAGTGACAGCAGTAGCAGCAGAGTAACAGCAGTAGCAACATAGTAACAGTAGCAGCAGTGACAGAAGTAGCAGCAAAGTAACGTAGCAAGGATCAGTAGTAAAAAACTCGTAGGCATTGGATCGGTGATGGATGATTATGCTGGATGTTATTCATCATGCAACAGTTATAACACGGAGAGATATGTAACTAGCTCCAGTTCGTTAATGTAATGTAGGCATGTATTCCGTATGTAGTCATACGTGCTTAGGGAAAAGAACTTGCATGACATCTATTGTCCATCCCTCCCGTTTGAGCGGGGTCCTAAGGGAAACTACGGGATATTAAGGTTCTCCTTTTAATAAAGAACCGGACCAACGCATTAACACATGGTGAATACATGAACTCCTCATACAATGGTCATCTCCGGGAGTGGTTCCGGCTATTGTCACTCCGGGGTTGCCGGGTCATAACACATAGTTGGTGACTACAACTTGCAAGATAGGATCAAGAACACACATATATTGGCGACAACATAATAGGTTCAGATCTGAAATCATGGCACTCGGGCCCTAGTAACAAGCATTGAGCATGGCAAAGTAGTAGCAACATCAATATGACAACATAGTGGATACTATGGATCAATCCCCGTCAAAACTAACTCGATTACATGATAGATCTCATCCAACCCATCACCGTCCAGCAAGCCTACGATGAGATTACTCACGAACGGTGAAGAGCGTCATGGAATTGGCGATGAAGGAAGGTTGGTGATAACGATGGCGATGATCTGCCCTCGTCCGGAGCCCAGAACGGACTCCAGATCTACCCTCCAGAGGGAGAACAGGTGGTGGCGGCGCCTCCGTATCGTAAAAACGCGATGAACTCTTCTCCTCGATTATTTTTCCGAACGAAACGGACTAAATAGAGCTGAGATTGGAGGTGGTGGAGCAACGTGGGCCCCGCAAGCCTGCCAGGCGCGGCCAGGGGGGCCACGCCTGGTGGGCTTGTGGGCTCACAGCTCCACCCCTCCGGTTGATTCTTCCGCCAGTATTTTTTATACATTCCAAAAAATATCCCCGTAAATTTCCAGGTCATTCCGAGAACTTCTATTTCTGCGCAAAAACAACACCATGGAAATTCTGCTGAAAACAGCGTTAGTCCGGGTTAGTTCCATTCAAATCATGCAAATTAGAGTCCAAAACAAGGACAAAAGTGTTTGGAAAAGTAGATGCGATGGAGAGTATCAACTCCCCCAAGCTTAAAACCTTGCTTGTCCTCAAGCAATTCAGTTGACAAACTGAAAGAGACAAAAGAAAACTTTTACGAACTCTGTTTGATCTTGTTGTTGCAACTATGTCTAACTCATATCCAAAATTTTAGCAAGATCACAAGCTAACTAATAACCCACAAGTGTAGGGGATCGCAACAGTGTTTGAGGGTAGAGTATTCAACCCAAATTTATTGATTCGACACAAGGGGAAGTGAAAGAATATTCTCAAGTATTAGCAGCTGAGTTGTCAATTCAACCACACCTAAAAGATTAGTGTCTGCAAGCAAAGTATCAGTAGCAAAGTGGTATGATAGCAATAGTGCCAGAAATAGGTCTGTTGACGGCAGACTATTCCTAACTTGTTGTATCAATGGCGCTAGTAAAATAGCACATTGACGGGGAACTATTCTTAAGAATAATGCTTCCTCAGCTACGGCTCCAGAGAAGTGTTGCAGCAAGTAACAACAAAGTAGCAAGTAACACCAGAGTAACAAAAGTAGCAAGGAACAGCAGTAGTGACAGCAGCACAAGTAGCAGCAGTAGTGACAGCAGTAGCAGCAAAGTAACATAGCAAGGACTAGTATTGAAAGACTCGTAGGCAGTGGATCGGTGATGGATGAGTATGCCAGATGTGATTCATCATGTAACAGCTATAAGATGGAGAGATAAGTAACTAGCTCCCGTTGTTCAATCTAATGTAGGCATGTATTCCGTATGTAGTCATACGTGCTTAGGGAAAAGAACTTGCATGTCCCTCCCGTGGCATCGGGGTCCTAATGGAAACTACGGCATATTAAGGTTCAGCTTTTAATAAAGAACCGGACCAACACATTAACACTTGGTGAATACATGAACTCCTCATACTATGGTCATCTCCGGGAGTGGTTCCGGCTATTGTCACTCCAGGGTTGCCGGGTCATAACACATAGTAGGTGACTACAACTTGCAAGATAGTATCGAAAACACACATATATTGGCGACAACATAATAGGTTCAGATCTGAAGTCATGGCACTCGGGCCCTAGTGACAAGCATTAAGCATGGCAAAGTAGTAGCAACATCAATCTCAGAACATAGTGGATACTAGGGCTCAATCCCCGTCAAAACTAACTCGATTACATGATAGATCTCATCCAACTCAGCACCATCCAGCAAGCGTACGATGAGATTACTCACGGACGGTGAAGAGCATCATGGAATTGGCGATGGAGGAAGGTTGATGATGACGATAGCGACGATTTCCCCTCTCCGGAGCCCAGAATGGACTCCAGATCTGCCCTCCAGATGAAGAACAGGAGGTGGTGGCGCCTCCGTATCGTAAAACGCGATGAATCCTTCTCACTGCTTTTTTTCCAGGCGAAACAGAATATATAGAGCTGAGTTTGGGGGCGGTGGAGCCTCGTGGGCCCCAAAGGCCCTCACGGCGCGGCCAGCGGGGTGGCCGCGGACCCTTGGCTTGTGGCCCACTGGCTCACCTCCTCCGGTGGATCTTTGCGCAGGTATTTTTCATTAATTCTAGAAAAATTCTCCGTAAATTTTCACGTCATTCCGAGAACGTTTATTTCTGCACAAAAACAACACCATAGCAATTCTGCTGAAAAGAACGTTAGTCTGGGTTAGTTCCATTCAAATCATGCAAATTAGAGTCCAAAACAAGGGCAAAAGAGTTTGGAAAAGTAGATACGACGGAGACGTATCAACTCCCCCAAGCATAAAGCCTTGCTTGTCCTCGAGCAACTCAGTTGACAAACTGAAAGAGACAAAAGAAAAACTTTGATGAACTCTGTTTGATCTTGTTGTTGCAACTATGTCTAACTCATAACCAGAATTTCAGCAAGATCACAAGCAAACCACATAAGCAAATTACATATAGGTCTCACGGTAAACTCATATCAATGGCATAATTAGCTAGCGAGCAAATAATAATAAGCCTCAAATGTCAACACTTCAATCAAAACAACATGAAGTAGTACGAACATGTGGTATCTCGCTAGATCTTTCTGAGACCGCAAAACATAAATGCAGAGCACCTTCATAGAGCAAGGGCTGACTAAACATTGTAATTCCATGCAATGAAGATCCAGTCATAGTCATACTCAACACAGTTAAAAGCAAAGCATAAAAATGACAGAGGTGCTCTCTAATTAGTGCTTTTATAAGAGGAGGATGACTCAACAGGAACATAAATAGACAGGCCCTTAGCAGAGGGAAGCATTGATTTGCAGAGGTGCCAGAGCTCAAGCTTTGAAAACAGAGATAATAATTTTGGGTGGCATGCTTTTCATTGTCAACACAATGACTAAGAGTTCTCAACATCTTCCACGCTATACATGTTATAGGCGGTTCCCAAACAGAAAAGTAAAGTTTTGACTCCCCCACCACCAGTCAATCACACTCCACGGCTAGCCGAATCCTCGGGTACCGTCCATACCAACATCAATCCTGGAGGAGTTTTGTTTGCAATTATCTTTTCCATTTGAGCATGGAACTGGGATTTCCAATTACCGGCCCCTTTCTCGTGAATGATAGTGAATAAACACATATCGAGGATAACACGCCTAGCATGGAAGATACCAATAGCCCCCTGTCACCACATGAGCGGTTCGGGCATGCAAAACAGATTATTTCTTGAAGGTTTAGAGAGTGGCACATGCAAATTTACTTGGAACGGCAGGTAGATACCGCATATAGGTAGGTATGGTGGACTCATATGGAACAACTTTGGGTTTATGGGAGTGGATGCACAAGCATTATTCCTGCTTTGTACAAGTGAAGGCTAGCAAAAGACTGGGAAGCGACCAACTAGAGGGCAACAACAGTCATCAAAATGCATTGAGATTAACTAACATTGAGTGCAAGCATGAGTAGGACATAAATCACCATGAACATGAACATCATAGAGGCTACATTGATTTTGTTTCAACTACATGCGTGAACATGCGCCAAGTCAAGCCACTTGAAACATTCAAAGGAGGATACCATCCTATCATACTACATCATAGTCATCTCAAAATTCATGTGGGCATCAAGACAAACCATTATAAGCTCCCAGCTATGTAAGCATGGCATAAGAAACTATGATCTCTAAGTTGTCATTGCAAATATGTGTCCCTCACAACAAAGCTGAATCAGGCATGATGAGCTAGTCATATTTACAAAAACAAAATAGGTCGAGTTCATACCAGATTTTCCAGGCTCAGGCACTTCATCATATATCTTCATTATTGCCTTTCACTTGCACGACCGAATGATGTGAACAATAATAAGAGTGCTCGTGCATTGGACTAAAGCTGGAATCTGCAAGGAAACACAAAGGAGAAGACAAAGTAATATGGCTATTTGAAAGCTAAAGAGGTATGCATGCAAGAGACACTAAACATTGTAACCAATATCTTCTACCTTGACCCAAAGAAAAAAAACTATTTACCCGGGAAAGCTCCCGACAAGCAAAAGAAGAAAATAAAATCTTTTTGGGTTTTCTCAAACTTAGACAGACACACGAAAAGAAAACGAGAAAAAGGAATAAACTAGCATAGATGATACAGTGAAAAAGTGTGAACACCGGCTAACAAAGTGACAACATAAGCAAGAATGTACAGTCGGTGAGAACACGTACTCCCCCAAGCTTAGGTTTTTGGCCTAAGTTGGTCTACTCCCAAGGATGGTCCTGGCGAAACTCAAAATCATAATGGGAGTTATACGGGAGCGCTGCAGCCACTTCCTGAATAGCTACCTCATGGAGATGAGCAGCCTTTGCCTCCCTCTCATACTCCTCTGCCTCTCCTCTGGTTATGTAATATCTCCGTTTTACTTGAAAGTCAAAGAAGGCAGGAGCAGGAAGGGTAATATGGAAAACACGCTACTGGTTAAATATTAGATGGTACAGGAGGGATTCATCATCCCTCTCAAGGAACTGGTAGCGTGTCAAAGCAACGCGGTCAAGGAAAGTTGTATGGAGCGGGGGATCTCCTTCGTGGATGGGTACTCCAAGAAACTTTTCTATGCGAGTGACATAGATCCCATCAAAGAATTCCCCTTCATTAGCATTCTTATTCAGCCTCCTTGCTATTAAAGCTCCCATATTGAAGCTTTTGTCACCCATCACTCCGCTCTTAAGGATACTGAGGTCGGGTGCGCAGAGGTGACAATGCTCAATTTTGCCATTAATGCATCTGCTTATGAAGAGGACAAAGTAATGCAAGGCAGGAAAATGAATACTCCCCATGGTAGCTTGCGTAAGGTCTCTAGTTTCTCCAACAGTAATACCAGAGCAAAAATCTCTAACCGAAGATTTAGGAGGATCCTTGAGGCTACCCCAAATAGGTATTTTGCAAATTCTATTGAAATCCTCTATATCCATGGTATACGATTTATCATAGAGATCAAACAGTACCGATGTATCATGGCCAACTGAAAATTTGAATCTACGAACAAAAGAGGCAGTGAGAGCAACATAGTGTTCACATTTATCGAAGATGAATTCTTCAAGTCCGACGTTGTGATCAAGTGCATCAAACTCATCTTTAAAGCGTGCCTTAATCATAAATTCATCAGAAGGCCATTCACATGGTTGTACCTGCGCGTCCCTTGGTTGGTAAGGATCAGGCTCCCGAATCGCAAGACGAGGACCTCTCTTGCTTGAGGAACCACCATGAAAGCTTCTCTTGAACATCTTCCTGTTCTAAACTTTTCAATGATCCAAAGGAAAAGTGAACAAGGCTCAACTAAACTAGTAGCAACTACTCCCACAAGTGCCTAGAGGCTATATTACGCATCAAAACTATTTGGGACCAGCTAAAATCAGCATGCAAAGCTCAAGAACATGGTCACCAAGGCAGCAAAAATACGCGGAGTATAAGGCACTAGAGCAAAAAATAATTGGTCCAATGGAGGAGTCACTTACCAAGGAGTAATTTCCCCAAAACAGTTCGGAGAATGGTGATTTGAGCAAAGAGATCAAAAATCCCAGCAAGAGGAGCAAGAACACGGGTTTGAGCTACGAAACGGATTTTTCTGGAGGTAGGGGAGCCACATGAGAGCAAGAATGAGTGGAGGGGGTGCCTGTGGGTCCCACAAGCCTGGGTGGTGCGGCCAGGGGGGTTCCCGCGCCGTCTGGGCTTGTGGCCCACTGGTGCAGCCCCTAGAGAAGCTCTTTGTCTTAGAATTTTTCAAAAATTCCAGAAAAAATCATACTTGATTTTCACGGCGTTCGGAGAACTTTTATTTTCGGGGTACTTTTCTACCGGACGCTAAAACAGAAAACAGGGAAAACTAAACTAAATCTATCATTTTTCTTCTAAGCAACCTGAAGTGAAATCTTGGAACAGAGGTTTGTGACTCCTCGATTCATCCATCTCATGGTCATCGAAAGAAATCCGTCAGTGAGGTTGATGAAGCCTCTCTGACAAACTTTTCGAATCGCAAAAGAGAACGGAGAATTTTCGAATAGTCACTAGGTCACCTCAATGGGGATATGAATCTCCCCAACAGGAAAATCATACTTCATCTTGACACGTGGTATAGGGCATTCAAAGCTCCCACTAAGAATCGATAAAGTTTTTTCGATAGCATTGATGCAATGTACTCGATATTGTTTCTTCGAAAAGTGCACCATATGCTCATTACTGTTGACATGGAAAGTGACATTGCCTTTGTTGCAATCTATAAGATCCCCTGTAGTTCTTAAAAGGGGTCTTCCGAGGATGACCGCCATGGCATTCTCCTCAGGAATATCCAAGATAACAAAGTCTGTTAAGATAGTGACATTAGCAACCACAATAGGCACATCCTCGCAAATGCCGATAGGGAAAGCAGTTGATTTGTCGGCCATTTGGAGAGAGATTTTAGTGGGTGTCAACTTATCCAGTTCAAGTCTGATAAAGAGAAAGAGCCATAACACTAACACCGGGTCCAAGGTCGCATAAAGCAGTTCTAACATAGTTGCCTTTAATGGAGCAAGGTATAGTGGGCACACCGGGATCACCTAGTTTCTTAGGAGTTCCACCCTTGAAGGTATAATTAGCAAGCATGGTGGAAATCTCAAGCTCAGGCATCCTCCTCTTATTAGTCACAATATCCTTCATGTACTTAGATTACGAAGACATCTTGAGCATATCCTTCAAACGCATTTGCAGAAATACAGGTCTGATCATTTCAACGAATCGCTCAAAATCCTCATAATCCTTTTTCTTGGATGGTTTGGGAGGAAAGGGCATGGGTTTCTGAACCCATGGTTCCATTTCTTTACCATGGTTCCTAGAAGTGAAGTCATTCTTATCGTATCTCTTAGTCTTAGGTTGTGGGATAGCAAGATCAATAGGTTCAATCTCCACATCCTTATCATTGCTAGGTTGAGCATCTTCATGAACATCACTATTGATATTATCATTAGGCTCATGTTCATCACCAGATTGTGTTTCAGCATCAGAGACAGAGGCATCGTTTGGACTATCAGGTGTAGCAGCAACAGGGTTGCTGGTGTTCCTATCATCTTTCTTCTACTTTCTAGGATGACTAGGTGCATCAGTGCTAACTCCTTGAGAATCTTGTTCAATTCTCTTCGGATGACCCTCAGGATACAAATGTTCTTCGGTCATTCTACCGCCTCTAGTGAGGACTCTAATGGAATTGTCATTCAACTCATTGAGCAAGTCATTTTGAGCTTTAACTTCTTGTTCTACCTGAGTAGTAACCATAGAGGCATGTTTACTCAGAAGCTTAAGATCATTGACATTTCTGTCCACACAAGCACTTAAATGACAAAGCATACGAGCATTCTGTTCCAATTGTCCGCTAACATATTCATTGAAACTCTGTTGTTTGGCAACAAATTTATCAAATTCATGCATGCATAAGCTAGCAGGTTTATCAAAAGGAATATCACTCTCATCAAACCTACACACAGAATTTACTTCTACTACTTGTATCGGGTTATCAAGACCAGGGATCTCTTTGATAGGTGGTAGATTTTTGACATCTTCAGATTTAATGCCTTTCTCTTGCATAGATTTCTTGGCTTCTTGCATATCTTCGGGACTGAGGAATAGAATACCTCTTTTCTTCGGAGTTGGCTTAGGAGGTGGCTCGGGAATAGTCCAAGCGTTCTCATTGCACAAGATGTTATTCAGTAGAATTTCAGCTTGTTCTATGGTTCGTTCCCTGAAAACACAACCGACACAACTATCTAGGTGGTCTTTGGAAACATTTGTAAGTCCATTATAGAAGATATCAAGTATTTCATTCTTCTCAAGAGGGTGATCAGGCAAAGCATTCAGTAGCTGGATGAGCCTCCCCCAAGCTTGTGGGAGACTCTCTTCCTAAGCTTGAGCAAAGTTGTATATTTCCTGCAAGGCAGCTTGCTTCTTATGGGCAGGGAAATATTTTTCAAAGAAGTAGTAGACCATATCCTGGGGGCTACGCACACAACCAGGAGCGACAGAAGTGAACAAAGTCTTAGCATCAACCTTTAGTGAGAAAGGAAAGAACTTGAGGATATAGTACTGGCGAATCTTTTCCTCACTAGTGAATAGGGTGGCTATATCGTGCAGTTGGGTAAGATGGGCTACAACAGTTTCAGACTCATAACCATGAAAAGGATCAGATTCGGCCACAGTGATTAACTCAGAGCAAGATTTCAGTTCTTGGATCTCTCGGATTCCTCATAGCGACCAGCAGACAAAATCCCAAGTGACTCAGAGAATGTAGTTGTGCCTCCCCGGCAACGGCGCCAAAAAATAGTCTTGATAACCCACAAGTGTAGGGGATCACAATAGTTTTCGAGGGTAGAGTATTCAACCCAAATTTATTGATTCGACACAAGGGGAAGCGAAAGAATATTCTCAAGTATTAGCAGCTGAGTTGTCAATTCAACCACACCTGAAAGATTAGTGTCTGCAAGCAAAGTATCAGTAGCAAAGTGGTATGATGGCAACGGTGCTAGAAACAGGTCTGTTGACGGCAGACTATTCCTAACTTGTTGTATCAATGGAGCCAGTAAAATAGCATGTTGACGGGGAACTATTCTTGAGAATAATGCTTCCCCGGCTACGGCTCCAGAAAAGTGTTGTAGCAAGTAACAGCAAAGTAGCAAGTAACAGCAGAGTAACAACAGTAGCAAGGAACAGGAGTAGTGACAGCAGCAGCAAGTAACAGCAGTAGTGACAACAGTAGCAGCAAAGTAACGTAGCAAGGACCAGTAGTGAAAGACTTGTAGGCAGTGGATCGGTGATGGATGAGTATGCCGGATGTGATTCATCATGTAACAGCTATAACACGGAGAGATAAGAAACTAGCTCCCGTTCGTCAATCTAATGTAGGCATTTATTCCGTATATAGTCATACGTGCTTAGGGAAAAGAACTTGCATGACATGTATTGTCCATCCCTCCCGTGACAGCGGGGTCCTAATGGAAAGTACGGGATATTAAGGTTCTCCTTTTAATAAAGAACCGGACCAACGCATTAACACTTGGTGAATACATGAACTCATCATACTATGGTCATCTCCGGGAGTGGTTCCGGCTATTGTCACTCCGGGGTTGCCAGGTCATAACACATAGTAGGTGACTACAACTTGCAAGATAGGATCTAGAACACAAATATATTGGCGACAACAAAATAGGTTCAGATCTGAAATCATGGCACTCGGGCCCTAGTGACAAGCATTAAGCATGGCAAAGTAGTAGCAACATCAATCTCAGAACATAGTGGATACTAGCGATCAATCCCCGTCAAAACTAACTCGATTACATGATAGATCTGATCCAACTCATCACTGTCCAACAAGCCTACAATGAGATTAGTCACGAACGGTGAAGAGCATCATGGAATTGGCGATGGAGGAAGATTGATGATGACGATGGCGACGATTTCCCCTCTCCGGAGCCCAGAACGGACTCCAGATCTGCCGTCCAGACGAAGAATAGGAGGTGGCAGCGCCTCCGTATCGTAAAACGCGGTGAATCCTTCTGTCTGTTTTTTTTCGTGCGAAACAGAATATATAGAGCTGAGTTTGGGGGCACTGGATCCTCGTGGGCCCAACAAGCCCTCACGGCGCAGCCAGGGGGGTGGCTGCGGCCCCTGGGCTTGTGGCCCACTAGCTCACCTCCTCCGGTGGATCTTTGCGCAGGTATTTTTCATTAGTTCCAGAAAAATTCTCCGTAAATTTTCAGGTCGTTTCGAGAACTTTTATTTCTATACAAAAACAACACCATGGAAATTCTGCTGAAAACAACATTAGTCCGGGTTAGTTCCATTCAAATCATGCAAATTAGAGTCCAAAACAAGGGCAAAAGAGTTCAGAAAAGTAGACACGATGGAGACGTATCACTAACCACATAAGCAAATGACATATACGTCTCACGGTAAACTCATATCAATGGCATAATCAACTAGCGAGCAATAATAATAAGTTTCAAACGTCAACACTTCAATCAAACAATCATGAAGCAATACGAGCAGATGGTATCTCGCTAGCTCTTTCTGAGACCGCAAAACATAAATGCAGAGCACCTTCAAAGACCAAGGGCTGACTAAACATTGTAATTCATGGCAAAGAAGATCCAGTCACAGTCATACTCAACATCAGTCAAAAGCAAAGCATAAAAATGACAGAGGTTCTCTCTAATTGGTGCTTTTAGAAGAATAGAATGACTCAACAGAAACATAAATAGACAGGCCCTTCGCAGAGGGAAGCATTGATTTGCAAAGGTGCCAGAGCTCAAGCTTTTAAAACAGAGATAATAATTTTGGGTGGCACGCTTTTATTTTCAACGCAATGACCAAGAGTTTTCACCATCTTCCACGCTACACATGCTATAGGCGGTTCCCAAACAGAAAAGTAAAGTTTTGACCCCCCACCACCGATCAATCACACTCCACGACTAGCCGAATACTCGGGTTCCGTCCATACCAACATCAATCGAGGGGGAGTTTTGTTTCCTAACATGGAAGATACTGATAGCCCCCTGTCACCACATGAGCGGTTCGGGCATGCAAAATAGATTATTTCTTGAAGGTTTAGAGAGTGGCACATGAAAATTTACTTGGAACGGCAGGTAGATGCCGCATATAGGTAGGTATGGTGGACTCATATGGAACAACTTTGGTTTTATGGAAGTGGATGCACAAGCGGTATTCCCGCTTAGTACAAGTGAAGGCTAGCAAAAGACTGGGAAGCGACAAACTAGAGAGCGACAATAGTCATCAAAATGCATTGAGATTAACCAACATTGAGTGCAAGCATGAGTAGGACATAAATCACCATGAACATGAATATCATAGAGGCTATGTTGATTTGTTTCAACTACATGCGTAAACATGCGCCAAGTCAAGCAACTTGAATCATTCAAAGGAGGATACCATCCTATCATACTACATCACAGTCATCTCAAGATTCATGTTGGCATCCAAGACAAACCATTATAATCTCCTAGATAATTAAGCATGGCATTAGAAACTATGTTCTCTAAGTTGTCATTGCAAACATGTTTCTCTCACAACAAAGCCGAACTAGAAACGATGAGCTAGTCATATTTACAAAAACAAAATAAATCGAGTTCATACCAGTTTTTCCAGGTCGAGTCACTTCCTCATATATCGTCATTATTGCCTTTCACTTGCACGACTGAACGATGTGAACAATAACAAGAGTGCTCGTGCATTGGACTAAGCTGGAATCTGCAGGCAAACACAAAGGAGAAGAAAAGTAATATGGCTCTTTGACAGATAAACAGATATGCATGCGGGAGCCACTAAACATTGTAACCATGGTCTTCTACCTTGACCCAAAGAAAAAGAAAACTATTTACACGGGAAAGCTCCCAACAAGCAAAAGAAGAACGAAAAATCTTTTGGGTTTTCTCAAACTAGAAAAACACACGAGAAGAAAACGAGAAAAGAAAATAAACTTGCATGGATGATACAGTGGCAAAGTGCGAACACCGACTAACAAAGTGAAAGCATAAACAAGAATATAAAGTCGGTGAGAAACACATACTCCCCCAAGCTTAGGCTTTTGGCCTAAGTTGGTCTAATCCCAAGGAGGTAAATAACCAGCTCCGGGGTAATCAGGAGTGTACTGAGGGTGCCACTGCTGTGTGAGCAACTCTGGCTCCCAATGATAAACTGGCGTCTGGTACTCGACTAGTGGCTCGGGCACGGGCACCTGTGGTTGGGCTATGCCCCAATATGCGTAGATGTCCGAGGGCATAATAGTGTACCTGCATGTATGAAGATTGAACAAAGAAGGAGCAGGAAAAGTAATAGTCTCACGAGTACCCTGACTAAATACGAGGTTATAAATCATCCTTCTATTTATATCTCTATTAAGAAAGTCATGGCGAACCATGCTATCATAATCTAGATAACTCTCAGGAAGAAGAATCTCTTCTTCCTCGTCCAGTCTAATAGGTATCTCAAAATGTCTAGTAAGACGAGTAGCATAGATACGTCCATAGACAACACCTTTAGAACGGTTCGTCTTCAACCGTTGAGCTACTATAGCGCCCAAGCTATAAGTTTTATCATTATAAAGGGCTTCACGCAAGACCGCAAGATCTGGGGAGCTAAGGGACCCAGCTTTCCCATGGCGAATCAAACATTTTCCCACGAATAATGAGAAGTACCGAAGCATGGGAAAATGTATGCTAGCAGCTCTAGCGCAAGACACTCCTCTCTCCTCTCCTACAACAATTGTATCTATGAAAGCCTCCAAGTCCTGTGGACGAGGTTCATGAATATCCCCAACATAAGGTAATTTCCAAACATTGCAAAAATCTTGAAGTGACATGCGCTGGGGGATATCATATAATTTTAACTCAACCATAGGAGGATTCTTCCTTGGATAGAAGTTAAAGCTTTGCACGAAAATATTAGTGAGGAGGAGGTATTGCAGACACTTATCTTCAACGAAGGCTGTAAGGCCTGCGTTCTCCACCAAGTAGTAAAAGTCCTCATAAAGTCCGGCGGCGCATAAGAACACATCGCTTGGCCACTCGCATGCTCGAACTTCCGCAACTCGAGGGACCGAATACTTGGGTTTCTTCTTCTCAGTTCCATCATTCTTGGGGTCACGGCTTGAAGAGCCTCTTAAGAACCTCCTCATCTTTTCTCTTTTCTTTCACTGAAAATTTCTGAAATTTTTAGTGATTCTAAGGAAAAGTGAACAAGGTCCCACGAAACTCATAGCAACTACTCCCACAAGTGCCTAAAGGCCATATCACGCGTCAAAACTACTTGGGACCAGATAAAATTAGCATGCAAAGCTCAAGAACAGGGTCACCAAGGCAGCAAAAATACGCAACGAATAAGGCACTAGAGAAAAAACTAATTGGACCAATGGAGGAGTCACATACCAAGGAGCAATTTCCCCAAAACAGTTTGGTGAATGGGGCTTTGCACAAGGAGATCGAAAATCGCAGCAAGAAGAGCAAGAACACGGGTTTGAGCTGCGAAACGATTTTTTCTGGAGGTAGGAGAAGCAGATGGGAGCTAGAATAAGTGGAGGGGTACACGTGGGCCCCACAAGCCTGGTAGGCGCCTCCAGGGGGGTGCCCGCGCCTTCGGGGCTTGTGGTCCACTGGTGCAGCCCCCTGACTAGCTCTCTGTCTCAGTATTTTTCAAAAAATCCTACAAAATTCATACTTGATTTGAGGACGTTCGTAGAACTTTTATTTTCAGTGTACTTTTCTACGAGACGCAAAAAGCAGAAAACAAGGAAAACTAAAGCTAAATCTATCATTTTTCTTCTAAGAAACCGAAGGTGAAAGCTTGGAATAGAGGTTTGTGACTCCTCGATTCATCCATCTCATGGTCATCGAAAGAAATCCGTCAATGAGGTTGATCAAGTCTCCTTGACAAACTTTTTCGAATCGCATAAAAAGGAACGAAGAATTTTTGAATAGTCACTAGGTTACCTCAATGGGGATGTGCATCTCCCCAACAAGCAAATCATACTTCATCTTAGAAGTAGGTATAGGGCATTCAAAGCTGCCAATAAGGATCGATGAAGTCTTTTCGATAGCATTGATGCAATGTACTCGACATTGTTTCTTTGGAAAATGCACCGTATGCTCATTACCGTTGACATGGAAAGTGACATTGCCTTTGTTGCAATCAATAATAGCCCCTACAGTGTTTAAAAAGGGTCTTCCAAGGATGACCGCGATGGAATCATCCTCGGGAATATCCAGAATAACAAAGTCTATTAAGATAGTTACGTGAGCAACCACAACAGGCACATCCTCACAAATGCCGATAGGGAAAGCAGTTGATTTGTCGGCCATTTGCAGAGAGATTTTAGTGGCTGTCAACTTATCTAGTTCAAGTCTACGATAAAGAGAGATAGGAATAACACTAACACCGGCTCCAAGATCGAATAAAGCAGTTCTAACGTAGTTTCCTTTAATGGAGCAAGGTATAGTGGGCACTCCGGGAACGCATAGTTTCTTAGGAGTTCCACCGTTGAAGGTGTAATTAGCAAGCATGGTGGAAATCTCAGCATCAGGTATCATCCTCTTATTAGTCACAATATCCTTCATGTACTTAGCATACGGAGACATTTTGAGCATATGTGTCAAACGCATTTGCAGAAAGACAGGTCTAATCATTTCAAAAAATCGCTCAAAATCCTCATCATCCTTTTTCTTGGATGGTTTGGGAGGAAAGGGCATGGGTTTCTGAACCCATGGTTCCCCTTCTTTACCATGCTTCCTATCAGCGAAGTCATTCTTATCGTATCTCTTATTCTGAGGTTGTGGGTTATCAAGATCAGCTGGTTCAATCTCCACATCCTTATCATTGCTAGGTTGAGCATCAACATGAGCATCAGTATCGATATTATCATTAGGATCATGTTCATCACCAGATTGTTGTTCAACATCAGAAACAGAGACATCGTTTGGACTCTCAGGTGTAACAGCTATAGGGTTGCTAGCGTGCAAATTCCTATCATCATCTTCTTCTTCCTAGGATGACTAGGTGCATTAGTGCTAACTCCTTGAGAATCTTGTTCAATTCTCTTAGGATGACCCTCAGGATACAAAGGTTCCTGGGTCATTCTACCGCCTCTAGTGATGACTCTAACGGAATTGTCATTCAACTCATTGAGAAGGTAATTTTGAGCCTTAAGTACTTGTTCTGCTTGAGTAGTAACCATAGAGGCATGTTTACTCAGGAGCTAAAGATCATTGACATTTCTATCCACACAAGCACTTAAATGACTAAGCATACGAGCATTATTTTCCAATTGTGTGCTAACATAATCATTGAAACTCCGTTGTGTGGCAACAAATTTATCAAATTCATCCATGCATAAGCTAGCAGGTTTATCAAAAGGAATATCACTCTCATTGAACCTACAAAGAGAATTTACTTCTATTACCGGTATCGGGTTATCAAGACCATAGATCTCTTCGATAGGTGGTAGATTTTTGACATCTTCAGATTTAATCCCTTTCTCTTTAATAGATTTCTTAGCTTCTTGCATATCCTCAGGACTGAAGAATAGAATACCTCTTTTCTTCGGAGTTGGCTTAGGAGGTGGTTCGGGAATAGTCCACGCATCCACATTGCACAAGATGTTATTCAATAGGATCTCAGCTTGTTCTACGGTTGGTTCCCTAAAACACAACCGGCACAACTATCTAGGTGGTCTATAGAAGCATCCGTAAGTCCATTATAGAAGATATCAAGTATTTCATTGTTCTCAACAGGGTGATCAGGCAAAGCATTTAGTAGCTTGACGAGCCTCCCCCAAGCTTCTGGGAGACTCTCTTCTTAAACGTGTGCAAAGTTGTATATTTCCTGCAAGGCTGCTTGCTTCTTATGGGCAGGGAAATATTTCTCAGAAAAATAGTAGATCAAATCCTGGGGGATACGCACACAACTAGGAGCAAGAGAAGTGAACCAAGTCTTAGCATCATCCTTTAGTGAGAAAGGAAACATCTTGAGGATATTGAAGTGGCGGATCTTTTCCTCACTCGTGAATAGGGTGGCTATATCGTGCAGTTTGGTAAGATGGGATACAACCATTTCAGACTCATAACCGTGAAAAGGATCAAATTCGACCAGAGTGATTAACTCAGGGTCGACAGAGAATTCATAATCCTTGTCGGTCACAAAGATAGGCGAAGTAGCAAACTTCGGGTCGTATTTCATCCTAGCGTTCAAAGATTTTGCTTTCCACTTGCGCAGTAA
This sequence comes from Hordeum vulgare subsp. vulgare, assembly GCF_904849725.1. NCBI lineage: Eukaryota > Viridiplantae > Streptophyta > Magnoliopsida > Poales > Poaceae > Hordeum > Hordeum vulgare. The sequence goes on from NC_058524.1 coordinate 317,224,055, forward strand.
TTTCTCAACATCATAGCTATCCTTACAAGCAAGAAAGTCCTCAGCTATCTCTCCCTCCATAACATAACACTCACGCATATCAGACAATTCATATCTAGGAGAGCTAGTTCTAACAGGCAAAATAGCAGGTTCTACTTCAATAGTATCAGTAGTTTCAGAAGTATCATCACATCTAGCAGCAACTCTAGCAATTTGTGCATCAAGGAATGCACCAAGTGGCAACGCAGTATCAAGCATAGCATCATCACAAGCATCATGGACAGCTGAAGTAGCATCATCAAGCACAGGCGACATATCAAGATTTCTATCAAGAGGTGGTGTCTCAAACTTACTCATAATTGAAGGTGAATCAAGTGCAGAGCTAGATGGAAGTTCCTTACCTGTCCTCGTAGTTGAGGGCAAGATTTTAGTTCTTGGATCTTTCGGATTCCTCATAGTGGCCAGCAGACGTAAATCCCAAGTGACTCAGAGAATAGTGCTAAGCTTCCCCGGCAACGGCGCCAGAAAATAGTACATTGAGGGGAGAATATTCTTGACTTCGCTTCCCCGGCAACGGCGCCACAAAATAGTCTTGATAACCCACAAGTATAGGGGATCGCAACAATTTTCGAGGGTAGAGTATTCAACCCAAATTTATTGATTCGACACAATGGGAAGCCAAAGAATATTCTCAAGTATTAGTAGTTGAGTTGTCAATTCAATCACACCTGAAAGAGTTAGTATCTTCAGCAAAGTATCAGTAACAAAGTAGTGTGATAGCAACAGTAGCAACAGTAACCAGTAGCAATAAAGTGACATCAGTAGCAGCAGAGTAACATCAGTAGCAACAAAGTAATAGTAGCAGCAGTGATAGCAGTAGCAGCAAAGTAACGTAGCAAGGACCAGTAGTAAAAGACTCTTAGGCATTGGATCGGTGATGGATAATTATGCCGAATGTTATTCATCATGCAACAGTTATATACGGAGAGATATGTAACTAGCTCCAGTTCGTCAATGTAATGTAGGCATGTATTCCGTATGTAGTCATACGTGCTTACGAAAAATAACTTGCATCACATCTATTGTCCATCCCTCCCGTGGCAGCGGGGTCCGAATGGAAACTATCAGATATTAAGGTTCTCCTTTTAATAAAGAACCGGACCAACGCATTAACACTTGGTGAATACATGAACTCCTCATACTATGGTCATCTCTGGGAGTGGTTCCGGCTATTGTCACTCCGGGGTTGCCGGGTCATAATACATAGTAGGTGACTACAACTTGAAAGATAGGATCAAGAACACACATATATTGGCTACAACATAATAGGTTCAGATCTGAAATCATGGCACTCGGGCCCTAGTGACAAGCATTAAGCATGGAAAAGTTGTAGCAACATCAATCTCAGAACGTAGTGGAACCTAGGGATCAATCCCCGTCAAAACTAACTCGATTACATGATAGATCTCATCCAACCCATCACCGTCCAGCAAGCCTACGATGAGATTACTCACGAACGGTGAAGAGCATCATGGAATTGGCGATAAAGGAAGGTTGGTGATGACGATGGCGACGATCTCCCCTCTCCGGAGCCCAGAATGGACTCTAGATCTGCCCTCCAGAGGAAGAACAGGTGGCGGCGGCGCCTCCGTATCGTAAAACGCGATGAACTCTTCTCCTTGATTTTTTTCAGGACGAAACAGACTAAATAGAGCTGAGATTGGTGGCGGTGGAGCAACGTGGCCCCACAAACCTGCCACGCGCGGCCAAGGGGGCCGCGCCTGGTGGGCTTGTGGGCTCACAGCTCCACCCCTCCGGTTGATTCTTGCGCCATTATTTTTTATATATTCCACAAAAAATCCCCATAAATTTCCAGGTCATTCCGAGAACTTTTATTTCTGCACAAAAACAACACCATGGCAATTCTGCTAAAAACATCGTTAGTCTGCGTTAGTTCCATTCAAATCATGCAAATTAGAGTCCAAAACAAGGGCAAATGAGTTTGGAAAAGTAGATACGATGGGGACGTATCACATACCTAGTTCAATCTCGTTACCGACAAGTCTCTTTACTCGTTCCGTAATACAAGATCCCATAACTAACTCCTTAGTCACATTGCTTGCAAGGCTTATTGGGATGTTGTATTACCGAGTGGGCCCCGAGATACCTCCTCGTCACATGGAGTGACAAATCCTAGTCTTGATCCATGCCAACCAACAGACACCTTTGGAGATACTTGTAGAGCACCTTTATAGTCACCCAGTTATGTTTGAATGTTTGATAACCCACAAGGTATTCTTTCGGTCATAGGAACAGATACATTGACATGCAGAAAACAGTACCAATAAACTGACACGATCATACGCTACGTTTATAGTTTGGGTCTTGTCCATCACATCATTCTCCTAATGATGTGATCCTGTTATCAAGTGACAACACTTTCCTATGGTTAGGAAACTTTAACCATCATTGATTAACGAGCTAGTCAACTAGAGGCTTACTAGGGACAATTCTTTGTCTATGTATCCACACATGTATTTGTGTTTCCAATCAATACAATTATGGCATGGATAATAAATTATTATCATGAATAAAGAAACATAATAATAACTAATTTATTATTTTCTCTAGGGCATATTTCCCACACAGCAGGCGTGCCTCTGCATGGGTGACGGTGTCCCGGAGTAGGGGGTACTCACCATGTCGCCTACCGACCGGTAGGGCGGGCCGAGGACCAAAATGGTGGTTCACTAATAGCTAGTTTGAACAGCCCATGATGCATACAAGGGATATTCCACAAGACTTGACGCACAAGACAAGGACTCATCTAAACCCCAGGCCTACGGTACTGTAACGCCCAAGATGCGATCCTATCCTCAATTTGGCATGAGGGCCTTGTCAGGGATAGAAGCGCATCTCGTCGTTTTGCAAGAATGGATATCGTTACAAGTACATGTACTTAAAAGAAGAGATATATGGAATTGGCTTAGACTTGCCACAAGCTACATCAGAGTAACATCAGTACAATATATAATCATAATGAAGAAGAGTAGGGTACGACTACGGACCAAAACAAACTAGAAAAGAAGAACGACGTCCATCCTTGCTATCCCAGGGTGCCGGCCTGGAACCCATCCTAGATCGATGAAGAAGAAGAAGAAGAAGCAACTCCAAATGAACAATCAACGCGCTCGCGTCAAGTAACCTTTACATGTACCTGCAACTGGTGTTGTAGTAATATGTGAGCCACAGGGAATTCAACAATCTCATTTCCAAAGGTATCAAGACTAGCAAAGCTTAATAGGTGAGGTATGGTTAAGTGGTGAGGCTGCAGCAAGCGACTAAGCATATGTGAGGTGGCTAGCTTACGAGTACCAGAATAAAGAGGGGGGAAGATCTACGCATGATGGACATGAACTACTGATGATCAAATGAATGATCCTGAATATAACCCCACCGTCAAACATAACCCCACCGTGTCCTCGATCGGAGAACGAACTCGCGAAAGAGAAAGTCATGGTTACTCACTCAGTTGGCAAGTTTTTATTAAGTTAAATTCAAGTTATCTAGAACCAGTGTTAAACAAAGTTTCCACGTTGCCACATAACCGCGGGCACGACTTTCCGAAAGATTTAACCCTGCAGGGGTGCTCCAACTAATCCATCACAAATTACCACAAGCCGCATAGAAATCCTCGATCACGAAACTCACGATCTCGTCGGACTCCTTACTGGAAAACCTCAATTCTGAGATTGCCCAAAGCATCACCGGAATCCCGATGCACAAGATATCTCATCAAAGGTAAAACTAATCCAGCAAGGCCGCCCGGCGTGTCGACGATCCCGATAGGAGCTACGTATCTCGTTCTCAGGACATGACGGATAAGCGAAGCGTACGGTGGCCTGATAGACATCTCCTGAGTTGCCCGGTTTGGCCCCGCACGATGCTCTATTTTGGACCAGCACCATTAGCACTGGCCCTCCCTGTATTATGTAGAATGACTCCTAGGGTTCATGACGCCCTATGCTTTCAGTATTAACAAAATTATTATGTTGGGCGAATGTAGTACCAATGTTGGGCCTTGCCAGACCAGCTTTAATCTAAAATGAGTTATCAAGGGGGCCCCCATAACAACCCCGATCGTGTTAGGAGCTCTAAATTATGGAACATAACACGGGTAGCCAAAAGTAAGGGGGCAAAGGTGGAACAAAACACTAGGCTAGAAAGGCCAAGCCTTTCACCTTTTACCAAGTATATAGGTCCATTAAATTAAATAGCATTTGATAGGGTGATATAACAAGGAACCCATGTAAACACATGGAAGAGACAGCACCTGCAACTAGCAACACTAACACATGGTAAAGCAAGAGTTAACATAGCCAATCAGTGGTTTGCTAGGTTGTGAAGAGGTTGAAGGTTTCATGGCAATGTTGAGAGGCTGATATTTAACAGGTGGTAGGCAACGAGACATAGTCGATAGAAGCGATAAAACTCGCATGACAATGATAGTAATGGTATCTGGGGAAATGGTCATCTTGCCTGAGATCCCGCTTGGAAGAAGAGTGACTCCGTGAAGCAGACGAACCGATGTAGTCGAATGGGTCCTCACAATCCGACACGCTTGCGGAACTCTATCGAGACGAAGCAAACCGGAAACCAGCATCAACACACGATATTCACCATGGCACATCCACGACAAGATGCAATCCACATATGATGCATGACCAAAAGAATATATGCAAGACATGGCATGGCATTTCACAACAAACAAACACTACACATTAAGTGAAGTTCGATATGCAACGAGTTGCATATTGACGAAACTCCACATACGAATTATTTAGTTCTATCCCGATTAGGTACATGTCAATATTAAATGTGGTTAAACATGGAAAGAGGTGAAGCGTAATTAAACTACCTATCTAGACATTTTAAATGAGGTCGGAAATGACATATAGTACCTCCGAAACGACCTCACATATTAATTTACATTTCTGTCCAGATCTGAAGTAACATGTTTAAACGTTTGTTAAACAGCAACATAAATAGGTTCACGTGATTCTACGCGTCGTTACAAGCAATTTACACATAGAGAACATCTCGAATGCAGCTACGGTTCAAAAGATACGAACACCGCAAGATATGATGGCATGAATGCAAAATGTGTGCAACGGCAGTCACAAGCATTTCAAAGCATACAACCAGCAAGATAATATGAAACTACATGAGATTCTAAGAAAGTTTCATATAGGACACGATCAAAACGGAGAAACAGTTCAACAACTACGAGCTAAACAAGAAATCACTACAATCTGCCAAAATCAACCACATAGCATTTTCTACACCCCACAACTACGAGCTACACAAAACCGAAAGGCTCAAACAAGGCATTAGACAATAGAGGGCAAGAAGCACTACAATATTCAACTAATAACACCTAGCATGGAAGCATGAACCACTAGGAAAATAAGTCACAAAATGGCATCTAACACACTATTTCAGACTTTGTGAAAATACCAGTTTATGCTAGTGCAGTTTTTGATCTGAAGGCATATTGACATTAGCAAAACCATAAGCTACAGGAGTCCAAATGGCATGAAAATTGATAGCATCTATAAAATCCTAAAGTCTACAACTAACTCCATTGCACTAACCTCAAAAGAGCTACAGATCACGAGATAAACTCATGACAAGGCAGCAACAAAATATAACAGATTTCAGACTTAGAAATATTTCAGCATCTCCAAAACAACATTATTTCCTAGCAAGATGAGAGCAAGAAAATCACACCTAAACATGGATTTCTATTGCAACCAAAATTACCAGAGGCTAGACTAAACATCCAAGAGCAACTCTCTAGTTGACAACTCCTTCATATCGTTCACGGATTAAAACCCACAAAATGAACAAAAGGGCGACATGGCAAAATATCACGCGCACTAAGTTGCTGAAAAGCTAAAACTAAATGCACAGTTAAATCCTATGGATTTTTCTACCCCGAAAACATATATAACATGAGGGGTTGGAAAACAAAAGCAACGCCACACGTATATGCGGGAATACGTCCTAAACACGGTATAGCAAACTAGCGACGGAATCATGCATGTTAAAATACCAACAACTACTCTAAAATACATGGCAAGAGGTCCCTAAAAACATGAGAATTTGATCTACGGGGTTTGAGCAATCCGAACACGCACGAAAATAAACACGGGAGGCTAACATATTAAGACAACACACAAAACTAGGCCTTCAGTGGGTCAAACTACTTCAAACATTTATGCAAGTTGCAAAATCTTAATCTACGTGAAAAACTACACAAGTTCCATATACAATACGTTCCGATCGGACATACGGATTAAAAGTTACGGGCGTTCGAAAAAATCTATATATTCCTGAAAATAATAATTCGTAGAAAAAATTTCCTAAAATACTTATATGGGCCAAAACTCCTAATACTACTAGGCTACACGGGTCGCAAGTTTTCTATGCATTGCAAGGGCGGGGAATAGCTAACACGGGGGCTACTCACCTTGGGCCATCGGGCTGGAATATGGAGGAGAGGAGGCAGGCCGGTGCAGAGGAGAGGTGGGATAGTCAGCTTGGAACTGGGCCGCGGCCAGCTAGCGAAGTTGGGCCGGCTACCTGGCCCATGCGGGGCGAGGAGGCCCAAGCGGCCAAGCGCTACGCTCGAGCAGGCCGATGCGGGAGGATCCCGATCGGATCGCGACAGGGAACGGAGGGCTCGGTGGCGAGGCGGGGGAAACTACGGCGGCCTCCAGAAGGCGGCGGGTTCGGCAGAACCGGTTGACGCAGGGTCGGGCCAGCTTCTCCAGCAGGGGCGGCGCAGATCTCTAGCCGAGGCGGCGGAGGAGCTGCTCGGCATTTGATCCGGCGGGGTTGCTGGTTCTGGTGTCCGACAGTCTCACTTTGGCCTGGTAGTCCGGCGAGGTTGCTCCGGCGGCGGCCGGCGAACTCTGACGGGGAGGCTGCGAGGTAGGTTGATGGGAAGAGGCGATGGGATCGGGCCCCATGGGACTGCGGCTCGGAGGCTGCAGGAGCTCTGCGAGGAGCCGACGGCGGCTCGGGTGGTCCGGGCCCGGCGGGCCGGATCTGGGGTCGTGGGGCCCGCGACGGCTGGGCTCAGGAGACAGGAGGGAGGTGGCTGTGGGAGATTACAGTTTGCATGGAAATCGAGGAGGGGAGAGAGGGGCTGCTAAAAATGACATGGGGGTCCTATTGATAATGATGGGGGGGCTAGGTTTAGCAGTTTTTTGCCCCGGTTTCAACCGCGCGTTATAAAACGAATGGTTTCGCATGCGGGGATGGGTAAGTGGCTGTGTAGAGTGGTTAGCCGGAGACGAGAGGGAAAACAGGCGACCTGGCAACAAGATTTAAAATACCGAAAGACGTCCGACGATAGACCGTATACGGTGCCGCTATGGACGACCGTTCGGGTACCAGACGGACTCCGATTGCGACGAAATTTGACAGGCGGCCTACCTATATTATATGAAGACCGCACGCCAAGTTTCAACTCAATCAGAGAATATTTTATACACACTTTTAAAAATAGGTTTTGACGATGTCGCGGGCGCGTGCGAGTGCGGTCGGGCTCAGAACGGACAACGACGAGAACCGGCAACGGAATGCAAGTTTTGAAAACTGGCGGCACCGAAATGCCGATGCAATGCAGATCATGGGATGATGATGCGAAAAATAAAAATAACCACACGATGAGAACGGAAAAGAGGGGAATCTTCTAGAACGCCGGTCTCGGGTTGTCACAACTCTCCTACACTATAAGAGGATCTCGACCCGAGATCCAAGAATGAATGGGGAAGGGGATGAGAAAGGAAGAGGTAAAAACTTAGTTGCTTCTTTGACACACGAGTGAAACCAACAATCCTTGGAGGTTGCAAAGATAATAAGAATGACAAGAGAATCAAGCAAGAATTCATGGAAAATTTCAGCAGCACTTCGGTAGGAAAAGGGGACAAAAAATTCGATAAGATGGACATAGCTTGAGAAAATTCAGAACAAACTAACTAAATTGAACAAGGGAACAATATGATATTGATAGAACAACATGATTGACCCAAATGAGAAACATCACCACAACTCTGGAACAAGAGAGTATAAACTAGATCTTGGAAGAAACGAACTAAGAAGAAATTGAGAACTACTACCACAAAATCTTGAAGAACACCTTGAGAAGAATTGAAACCTAGATGCACCACCATGAAGAACCTCTTGGGGAACACCAGAATGAAATGATGAAAGAATTAGATTAAAGGCCTTGCAATGATTTAGATGAATCTTTTCATAGAGATACTTGACAGAACTTGGAGCTTCAGAAAAGAAAGATAGGCACTTGAGAAAAGACTTGATATCATGAGGCACTCCGAAAGAAGAATTGAAACCATTTGATGAAGAAAGACTACGAATTATGTTATGCTTATCCTTCATCAAGTTTAATTGATGACAGGCAACGGATTTAACATACCCCTTATTCTTCTTGAAAGAAACTTGAAGAGAGAGATAGATGTGCACCACATGAAGCATAATTGAAGTAAGCACTGGTAAGAATTCACAATTGAATGGAAATACCAAGAGTTAATGGATATACATGAGAATGAAGAGATCATGAGCCACCTAAGAGAAAACTTGAACAAGGCGCCGGAATAACCGAGAGACGAACGAAGAGGCAACAATTGAGATGATTTTGGGAACGAAAGCTGAAAGCCGAGAACGAAGAAATCTTCTGAAATGCTGGCCTTCGGAGGATCGAGAAATGAACACAACTCAGAAATGCACCGGATAGCAAGAAAGGAATTACTCATGATTGGGAACAATTCAAGATGATGCCACAAAGCATAAATGATGAATCCACAAGAGAGTAGAACAAGATTTGAGAGAAACACTCTTTCGGTCTTCCAAGCTAAAAAGGATGAGAAGAACACCACCAAGAATAACTGAGACACTCCGTAATAAAGAAGAATGAAAGGTTGAGCCAAATATGGGAATTAATTTGAATTGAACTTGAAGAAGGAATATGAGTGATGAAATTCATACTTACGTCATAGTAGAAAATAATTAGAGGACTCCGGACAGATTACAAGAGCTAGACAAGATCCTGGGAAAAACCTCTGGGTTATGGGCCCACTCGAAGAAACCACCATTGAAACAACTGATTAGAAAAGGGAGATTGCACTGATATAAGGAAAAACTTGATGAGGTTGAGCACCTTGAAATAATAGAAAGAATTGAAAAAAAGAACTCTGTGATATCTTCAACGCTCCGGATAGAAAGAGAAAGGAATGAATAAACAAGATAGGTTGATAAAAATCTCCAACATGGGAAAGAATTACAAGGATGAATAGGATATGATGACACGGATAACTGCATTGAATTCATCGGAAAAGGGAACAAAATTTTAAGAAATGATGAACTCGAACTCCTGAGAATCTTCACAATGAATCACCGGATCCGAGAGAAAAGAAAGGATAACAGAAGCACAATGAAAAGAAAAGTCTTGGTTGAAAATTGAATCACTGAGAAAAAGGGTGGGAGGGCGGGAAAAACAAAGACAACATGGGACAGATGAGATGAACTCCCGAAAGAAAAGAGAAGCACACCAGTTGAAAAGGATTGATATGAAAACTCCGGTTGACAAGAATTTATAAGGCAACTTGATTTGATCAAAAGGATTAGTACTCTCATAAAAATAGGAAAGGTCTGAAATCACCGCTTGACATTGAAGCAACTTGAATTACCATATACCAACAAAACACAGGGTGAGGCTTGCAAATTAGCCAGAACAAACTCATGAGAGAGATTTCGTCCAATATTTTCGTGGACAGGATCGCACGGTCTCGATCCTTACAGTAGTCATCCTGTGCAAGGCAGTGCACAAGACATACGAAGCGTCCTCGAGTCGTAGCAAGCTACAAGGACTCTTTAAGACACAACGAGAACCTCTGTAAGACGACCATGAACAAACGAATCCACTAGATGTCGAACCCCAACCTAACATCATGCATTTGTTGGAAGATTGTCCTATAAGTAACTACTTGAATTCCCACCTAAGAACTCCCGAAATTTCTGGTCATGCAATCTGGTCCACGGATACAAGGAGTAATATATCACACAACTCCTATACTAACCCGTCCAGTGTATCACATCCATCAACACATAACCAAAATCTCGGAACCTCATCTACTTCAGACACTCGTAATCACAACGATACAAAGTATGGTGATACATTGGAACTCTCCGCACCAGTACTAGGGAAGCCGGACTCCTCTCGCCACTACTAGCATTAAAGAAATTTCGAACATCCTTCGTCCTGAGATACTATGAAATCTGAATGATAACGATGTGCTCAAGAATTCCCTGGAGCTCAACTCCTCGGAAGAAATCAAGTCTGACAGGAGGCACCAAGAAAGAACTCCGTCACACCGACATCATATACATTCCAAAAATATCCGGGTGATCCTAAATTTTTTTTTGAGTGAGAAGAGGAGTAGAATTAAAATATTACGTCAAGATTCGTCACAAGAGCATAGAAGAGCACAAAAAAGAAACCCACTCTCTGATATATAACTAGATTCAAAGCAGTTTTTCACTAGACTCGACTCGGCCAAGTTCGATCAATCAAGGGGGCTCCTACCTCGGTACTGCTCTGATACCAACTTGTAACGCCCAAGATGTGATCCTATCCTCAATTTGGCACGAGGAACTCATCAGGGATAGAAGCGTATCTTGTCGTTTAGCAAGAATGGACATCGTTACAAGTACATGTACTGAAAAGAAGAGATATACGGAATTGGCTTACACTCGCCACAAGCTACATCAGAGTCACATCAGTACAATATATAATCATCATGAAAAAGAGAAGGGTCTGACTATGGATGAAACCAAACGAGAAAAGAAGAACGACGTCCATCCTTGCTATCCCAGGCTGCCGGCCGGGAACCCATCTGTGACAGCCTGATGCCGACGTTCCAGAAGATTCCCCCTTTTTCCGTTTTCGTCGTGTGTCTTATTTTATTTGTCGCATCAACATCGCATCATGCGCATCATCTCCATTGCATCCGTTATTAGTTGCCGGTTCTCCTCGTGTTCGTCGTTGTCCGTTCTGAGCCCGACCACTCACGCACGCGCCCGCGGCATCGTCAAAATCCTGTTTTTAAAAGCGTGTGTAATACTTTCTCTGATTGTGTTGAACCTTGGCATGCCAAATTTCATCGCAATCGGAGTCCATCTGGTACCCGAACGGACGTCCGTAGCAGCACCGTATTCGCTCTATCGCCACAACATATTTTTCTCATCCCCACCTAACCGCTCTACACAGCCAGTCTAGCCCTTCTATTCCATTCCCGCGTCCGTGACCGCCCGATTGCGATCCCGCGGTCGAAATGGGAAGTGGATTCGGGTAACCCTAACCCCCTTTCTTATTTAATCTTCCCCTCCTATCCATTTTGGGACAACCACCCTCTCCACCTCGAAATCCGTGCCAGCCACCCCCACCTTCTCCTCCTCCTCCTCCTCTAGATCCGATCTGGACCGTCGGATCGATGATTCAGCGGACCAAATCATCCCATGGTCGTGCTTCTCCTCCTCCCGAGCTCCTCCCATGGCAGCCTCCCGTGCTCCTCCTCGTCGTCTTCCTGTGGGCACCCGGCCGAAGCCCTCATCGTCACCGGCCGGAGCTCGCCGGAGCAGCAGCCCCGCTGGACCTCCTCCTCCCTTCCCCTTCTCTGTCCCTCTCCCTCACCGTTTCCCTCTCTCTCTCTCTCTCTCTCTGCGGAGGGAGCAAGCCGCCGCGCCATGGGCCGCACCTCCTCGAGCTCCATCGCTGCCGGATCTCCCTCCTGCCGCCGCCTCGGGTCGGATCCCGTCGGATCCCGCCACCCCTCGGGGTCCCTTGCCAACCCGTGCCTTCGCCTCACCGCCTGAGTGTTGCCGCCGTTCGTTCCTGCCTTGGGAGGAAACGAGCACGAGGGCTTGCTCGCGTGGCCGACCAGTTGGGCCAGCTCCCTGCCTCGCTGCGGCCCAGCAAGGTCGGTCACTGCTCAACCGCGGCCTCCCTTGCTCTGTGGCCGGCCCAGGCCTCGGCCTCCTCCTTCGAGACCGGCCCGGCAGCCCCTCTCCAACAACCGGCCCATGTGGCCTCTGGTAACCCTCCCTATTCCCCGCCCCAGTGCACCTTAGTTACGTTGCGCGTGCCTGATGAGCCCATCAGCAGTTAGGCCCGGTAGTTATTTTCTTTTTTGGGATTTTCGGAATTATTTAAATTCCATAAAATTGTCGGATATTAAAACGTTCGTATCTTTTAAACCGTATGCCGGATCAGAGCGAGTTGTATATGGATCTCATGTAGAATTTCGCGTAGATTACGAATTTGCAACTTGCATAAATGTTTCAAGTAGTTTGACGTGCCTAATGCCTAGTTTAGCGTGTTGTCCCTATAGGGATTGTTCTGTATTTATTTTACGTGCGTGTCCGGTTTGTTCGAACACCATAGATAAAATGCTCATGTTTTAGGAACCCTTTTGCGATGTATTTTAGAGTAGTCGTTAGTGTTTTTTGCATGTAGGATTCTGTAGCTAGGTTGATTCTGTAGTAATCGTATTAAAATAAACACGATCCAATCATGTTCATGCTTAACGCAAGCACCAAATAACAATTATTTAGGTTTAACACCAATCCCGATGGTAGAGGGAGCGTGCGACGTTTGATGATATCAACCTTGGAAACACTTCCAACATGTATCGTCACCTCGCCTTTAGTTACTCTCTGTTTATTCCGTAGCTTTCATTTCATGTTACTAATCACTTAGCAACCGAACCGGTATCCAATACCCTCGCGCTACTAGGAGTACTAGTAAAGTACACATCAACATCATGTATATCAAATATACTTCTGTCGACATTGCCAGCCTTCTTATCTACCAAGCATCTAGGGTAGCTCCGCCTCAGTGACCGTTCCCCTCATAACAGAAGCACTTAGTCTCGGGTTAGGGTTTAATCTTGGGTCTCTTCATTAGTGCAGCAACTGTTTTGCCGTTTCACGAAGTATTCCTTCTAGCCCTTGCCTTTCTTGAAACTTAGTGGTTTTACTAACCATCAACTATTGATGCTCCTTCTTGATTTCTACTTTCGCAGTGTCAAACATCGTGAATCGCTCAAGGATCATTGTATCTATCCTTCATATGTTATAGTTTATCACGAAGCTCTCACAGCTTGGTGGCAGTGACTTTGGAGAACCATCACTATCTCATCTGGAAGATTGACTCCCACTTGATTCAAGCGATTGTCATACTCAGACAAAGAATCTTGTCGGAGGTCTCATACCTCTTAACAAGGGCACGAGCATGAAATCACAATTTCATCTCTTTAGAACATCTCTTATGTTCCGTGACGTTTCAAAACGTCTTCCGCGCCTTGCTTGTAAGCCATTAAGTATTTTGCACTAAACTATCGCGTAGTCATCAGAAACGTATATGTCGGATGTTCACAACATCCACAGACGATGCTCGAGGTGCAGCACACCGAGTGGTGCATTAAGGACATAAGCCTTCTGCGCAGCAACGAGGACAATCCTCAGTTTTACAAACTCAGTCCGCAAAGTTGCTACTATCAACTTTCAACTAAATTTTCTCTAGGAATATATAAAAAATGTAGAGCTATAGAGCAAGCCACATCATAATTCGTAAAGACCTTTTGACTATATTCAAGATAATTAGAGTTTAACTAAACAAATTAATTTTAAACTCCCACCCAAAAAGTACATCTCTCTAGTCATTTGAGTGGTACATGATCCAAATCAACTATCTCAAGTCCGATCATCACGTGAGCTGAGAGTAGCTTCAGTGGTAAGCATCTATTTGCTAATCATATCAACTATATTATTCATGCTCGACCTTTCGGTATCATGTGTTCCGAGGCCATGTCTGTACATGCTAGGCTCGTCATGTTTAACCCGAGTAGTCCGCGCGTGAAACTGTTTTGCACTCGTTGTATGTGAACGTTGAGTCTATCACACCCGATCATCACTTGGTATCTCAAAACGATGAACTGTGGCAACGGTCCACAGTCAGGGAGAACACAATTTGAGCTTGAAATTTTAGTGAGAGATCACCTCATAATGCTACCGTCGTTCTAAGCAAGATAAGGTGCATAAAGGATTAACATCACATGCAATTCATAAGTGACATGATATGGCCATCATCAAGTGCTCCTTGATCTCCATCACCAAAGCACCGGTATGATCTTCTTGTCACTGGCACCACACCATGATCCCCATCATCATGATCTCCATCATCGCGCCGCCATCGAGGTTGTCGTGTATGCTATGCTATTACTACTAAAGCTACGTCCTAGCAATATAGTAAAGCTACGTCCTAGCAATATACTACGTTAGTTTGAAGACAACCCTATGGCTCCTGTCGGTTGCCGTAGCATCGACATGCAAGTCGATATTAACTATTACAACATGATCATCTCATACATCCAATATATCACAACACGTCGTTGGCCATATCACATCACAAGCATACCCTGCAAAAACAAGTTGGACGTCCTCTAATTTTTGTTGCATGTTTTACGTGGTTGCCATGGGTATCTAGTAGGATCGCATCTTACTTACGCAAACACCACAACGGAGATGTATGGATTGCTATTTAACCTCTCTACAAGGACCTCCTTGGTCAAATCTGATTCAACTAAAGTTGGAGAAACCGACACTCGCCAGTCATCTTTGAGCAACGGGCTTGATCGTAGCGATGAAACCAGTCTCTCGTAAGCGTACGAGTAATGTCGGTCCGAGGCGCTTTGATCCAACAATACCGCGGAATCTAGAAAAGACTAAGGAGGGCAGGAAATCGCACATCACCGCCCACAAAAACTTTTGTGTTCTACTCGAGATAACATCTACGCATGAACCTAGCTCATGATGCCACTGTTGGGGAACATCGCATGGGAAACAAAAAATTTCCTACGCACACGCAATACCTATCATGGTGATGTTCATCTATAAGAGGAGATTTCCGATCTACGTACCCTTGTAGTGTTGGAAATATGCCCTAGAGGCAATAATAAATTAGTTATTATTATATTTCTTTGTTCATGATAATCGTTTATTATCCATGCTATAATTGTATTGATTGGAAACACAGTGCATGTGTGGATACATAGACAAAACACTGTCCCTAGTAAGCCTCTACTTGACTAGCTCGTTGATCAAAGATGGTCAAGGTTTCCTAACCATAGGCAAGTGTTGTCACTTGATAAAGGGATCACATCATTAGGAGAATCATGTGATGGACTAGACCCAAACTAATAGACGTAGCATGTTGACCGTGTCATTTTGTTGCTATTGTTTTCTGCGTGTCAAGTATTTGTATCTATGACCATGAGATCATATAACTCACTGACACCGGAGGAATGCTTTGTGTGTATCAAACGTCGCAACGTAAGTGGGTAAATATAAAGATGCTCTACAGGTATCTCCGAAGGTGTTTGTTGAGTTAGTATGGATCGAGACTGGGATTTGTCACTCCGTGTGACGGAGAGGTATCTCGGGGCCCACTCGATAATACAACATCACACACAAGCCTTGCAAGCAATGTGACTTAGTGTAAGTTGCAGGATCTTGTATTACGGAACGAGTAAAGAGACTTGCCGGTAAAAGAGATTGACATAGGTATGCGGATACTAACGATCGAATCTCGGGCAAGTAACATACCGAAGGACAAAGGAAATGACATACGGGATTATATGAATCCTTGAAACTGAGGTTCAAATGCTAAGATCTTCGTAGAATATGTAGGATCCAATATGGGCATCCAGGTCCCGCTAATGGATATTGACCGAGGAGTCACTCGGGTCATGTCTACATAGTTCTCGAACCCGCAGGGTGTGCACACTTAAGGTTCGACGTTGTTTTATGCGTATTTGAGTTATATGGTTGGTTACCGAATGTTGTTCGGAGTCCAGGATGAGATCACGGACGTCATGAGGGTTTCCGGAATGGTCCGGAAATGAAGATTGATATATATGATGACTTCATTTGGTTACCGGTAATGTACCGGGAATGACGAATGGGTTCCGGATCTTCACCAGGAGGGGGAACCACCCACCCAGGAGGGCCCAAGGACCTTGGGGGTGGCGCACCAAGTAGGTGGTGTTAGACCAAGGCTGTCTTGCGCAAGAGATAAAGAAAAACCAAAATAAGAGAAAGAGAAAAAAAGGGGATAGGTGGGAAGGAAGAGAAGGACTCCTCCTTCCAATCCTAGTTGGACTAGGATTGGAGGAGGACTCCAACTCCTCCTTGGTGGCACAGCCCTTGGGGCTCCTTGAGCCTCAAGACAAGCCTCCCCTCCCCTCCTCCTAGATATATGGAGCTATTAGGGCTGATTTGAGACAACTTTTGCCACGGCAGCCCGACCACATACCTCCACGGTTTTTCCTCTAGATCGCGTTTCTGCGGAGCTCGGGCGGAGCCCTGCTGAGATTAGATCACCACCAACCTTCGGGGCGCCGTCATGCTGCCGGAGAACTCATCTACCTCTCCATCTCTCTTGCTGGATCAAGAAGGCCAAGATCATCATCGAGCAGTACGTGTGGTGAACGTGGAGGTGCCGTCCGTTCCGCACTAGGTCAGAGCGGATCGTGGGACGGATCGCGGGACGGTTCGTGGGACGGTTCGCGGGGCGGATCGAGGGACGTGAGGACGTTACACAACATCAACCGCGTTCACTAACGCTTCTGCTGTATGATCTACGAGGGTACGTAGATCGGAAATCGCCTCTCGTAGATGGACATCACCATGATAGATCTTCGTGCGCGTAGGAAAATTTTTGTTTCCCATGCGACGTTCCCCAACAGTGGCATCATGAGCTAGGTTCATGCGTAGATGTCTTCTCGAGTAGAACACAAAAGTTTTTGTGGGCGGTGATGTGCGTTTTGCGGCCCTCCTTAGTCTTTTCTTGATTCCGCGGTATTGTTGGATCGAAGCGGCTCGGACCGACATTACTCGTACGCTTACGAGAGACTGGTTTCATCGCTACGAGTAACTCCGTTGCTCAAAGATGACCGACGAGTGTCGGTTTCTCCAACTTTAATTGAATCGGATTTGACCGAGGAGGTCCTTGGATGAGGTTAAGTAGCAATTCATATATCTCCGTTGTGGTGTTTGTGTAAGTAAGATGCGATCCTACTAGATACCCATGGTCACCACGTAAAACATGCAACAACAATTAGAGGACGTCTAACTTGTTTTTGCAGGGTATGCTTGTGATGTGATATGGCCAATGATGTGATGTGATATATTGGATGTATGAGATGATCATGTTGTAATAGTTAATATCGACTTGCACGTCGATGGTACGGCAACCGGCAGGAGCTATAGCGTTGTCTTTAAACTAACGTTTGTGCTTGGAGATGCGTTTACTATATTGCTAGGACGTAGCTTTAGTAGTAATAGCATGAGTAGCACGACAACCCCGATGGCGACACGTTGATGGAGATCATGATGATGGAGATCATGCTGTGACGCGTGTCACAAGAAGATCGTGTCGGTGCTTTGGTGATGGAGATCAAGAAGCACATGATGATGGCCATATCATGTCACTTATGAATTGCATGTGATGTAAATCCTTTATGCACCTTATCTTGCTTAGAACGATGGTAGCATTATGAGGTGATCTCTCACTAAAATTTCAAGACAAAATTGTGTTCTCCCCGACTGTGCACCGTTGCAACAGTTCTTCGTTTCGAGACACCACGTGATGATCGGGTGTGATAGACTCAACGTTCACATACAACAGGTGCAAAACAGTTGCACATGCGGAACACTCGGGTTAAGCTTGATGAGCCTAGCATGTGCAGACATGGCCTCGGAATACATGAGACCGAAAGGTCGAGCATGAATCGTATGGTTGATATGATTAGCATAGAGATGCTTACCACTGAAACTATTCTCGACTCACGTGATGATCGCACTTGAGATAGTGGATTTGGATCATGTACCACGCAAATGACTAGAGAGATGTACTTTTTGAGTGGGAGTTCCTAAGTAATATGATTAATTGAACTAATTGTCATGAACATAGTCTAATGGTCTTTGCGAATTACGATGTAGCTTGCGTTATAGCTCTACTGTTTTTATATGTTCCTAGAGAAAATTTAGTTGAAAGTTGATAGTAGCAAACTTTGCAGACTGAGTCTGTAAGACCGAGGATTGTCCTCGTTGTTGCGCAGAAGGCTTATGTCCTTAATGCACCACTCGGTGTGCTGCACCTCGAGCGTCGTCTGTAGATGTTGTGAACATCCGACATACACGTTTTTGATGACTACACGGTAGTTCAGTGCAAAATACTTAATGGCTTAGAAGCAAGGCGACAAAGACGTTTTGAAACGTCACGGAACATAAGAGATGTTCTAAAGAGATGAAATTGTGATTTCATGCTTGTGCCCTTGTTAAGAGGTATGAGACCTCTGACAAGATTCTTTGTCCACGAAGTAAAGGAGAAAATCTCAATCGTTGAGCATGTGCTTAGATTATATGAGTACGACAATCGCTTGAATCAAGTGGGAGTTGATCTTCCAGATAAGATAGTGATGGTTCTCCAAAGTAACTGTCACCAAGTTGTGAGAGCTTCGTGATGAACTATAACATATTAAGGATAGATACAATGATCCTTCAGCGATTCGCGATGTTTGACACTGCTAAAGTAGAAATCAAGAAGGAGCATCAATAGTTGATGGTTAGTAAAACCACTAAGTTTCGATAAAGGCAAGGGCTAGAAGGGATACTTCGTGAAACGGCAAAGCAGTTGCTGCACTAATGAAAAGACCCCAGATTAAATCCAAGCCCGGGACTAAGTGCTTCTGTTATGAGGGGAACGGTCACTGAGGCGGAGCAACTCTAGATACTTGGTAGATAAGAAGGCTGGGAAAAGTTGAAAGAAGTATATTTGATATACATGATGTTGATGTGTACTTTACTAGTACTCCTAGTAGCACAAGGGTATTGGATACCGGTTCATTTGCTAAGTGATTAGTAACACGAAATGAAAGCTACGGCATAAACGGAGACTAGCTAAAGGCGAGGTGACGATACGTGTTGGAAGTGTTTCCAAGGTTGATATGATCAAACGTCGCACACTCCCTCTACCATCGGGATTGGTGTTAAACCTAAATAATTGTTATTTGGTGCTTGCGTTAAGCATGAACATGATTGGATCGTGTTTATTGCAATACGATTATTCATTTAAAGAGAATAATGGTTACTCTATTTGCTTGAATAATCACCTTCAATGGTTTATTGAATCTCGATCGTAGTGTTACACATGTTCATGATATTGGTGCCAAAAGATACAAGGTAATGATGATAGTACCACTTACTTGTGGCACTCCCGCTTGCGCCATGTTGGTATAAATTGCATGAAGAGGCTCCATGCTGATGGATATTTATACTCACTTGATTTTGAATCACTAGTGACATGCACATCATACCACATGAGCAAGGCCTTGTTTTCATTGAGATGAAACAAGATAGTAACTTGTTGGCAGTGATACATTTTGATGTATGTAGTCCAATTGGTGCTGAGGCACGCAGTGGATATCATTATGTTCTTACTTCAATGACGATTTAAGTAGATACAAGAGTATTTACTTAATGAATCACAAGTCTGAAATATTGAAAAGTTCAATTCTGTTTCGGAGTGAAGTTTGTCGTAACAACAGGATAAACTGTTTACGATATGATAATAGAAATGAATATCTGAGTAACTAGTTTAGGTACGCAGTTAAGACAATGTGGAAATTGTTTCGCAGTTCATGCCACCTGGAACATCATAGTGTGATGATGTGTCTGAACGTCATAGCCATGCATTATTCGGTATGGTGCATGCTATGATGTCTCTTATCGAATTACCACTATCATTTATGGGTTATGCATTAGAGACAACCGCATTCACTTTAAATAGGGCACCGCGTATTTCCGTTGAGATGACATAGTATAGACTGAGGTTTAGAGAAATCTAAACTGTCGTTTCTTGAAAGTTTGGGGCTTCGACACTTATGTGAAAAAGTTTCGGTCTGATAAGCTCGAACCCAAAGTGGATAAATGCATCTTCATAGGATATCCAAAACAGTTGGGTACATCTCCTATCTCAGGTCCGAAAGCAAAGTGTTTGTTTCTAGAAACGGATCCTTTCTCGAGGAAAGGTTTCTCTCGAAAGAATTGAGTGGGAGGGTGGTAGAACTTGATGAGGTTACTGAACCATCACTTCAACCAGTGTGTAGCAGGGCGCAGGAAGTTGTTCCTGTGGCGCCTACACCAATTGAAGTGAAAGCTGATGATGGTGATCATCGAGCATCGGATCAAGTTACTACAAACCTCGTAGGTTGACAAGGTCGCGTACTACTGCAGAGTGGTACGGTAACCCTGTCTTGCAGGTCATGTTGTTGAGCAACAGTGAACCTACGAGTTATGAAGAAAGCAATGGTGGGCCCGGATTCCAACAAATGGCTGGAGGCCATTAAATCCAAGAGAGGATCCATGTATAAAACCAAAGTGTAGACTTTGGAAGAACTACTTGATGGTCATAGGACTATTGAGTAAAGATGGATCTTTAAAAGGAAGACAGACGATGATGGTGATAAGTCACTATTAAGAAAAAGCTCGACTTGTCGTAAAGATGTTTCCGATAAGATCAAACAGTTGACTATGATGAGACTTTCTCACTCGTAGCGATGCTAAAAGTCTGTTAGAATTATGTTAGTAGTTGCTGCATTATTTATGAAATATTGCACATAGGATGTCAAAACATTGTTTCCTCGACGGTTTCCTTGAGAAAACATTGTATGTCATACAACCAGGAGGTTTTGTCGATTCTAAAGATACTAGCAAGCATGCAAGCTCCAGCGATCCTTCAATGGACTGGTGCAAACATCTCGGAGTTGGAATATACACTTTGATGAGATGATCAAAGATTTTGGGTTTGTACAAGGTTTATGAGAAACTTGTATTTCCAAAGAAGTGAGTGGGAGCACTATAGAATTTCTGATAAGTATATGTGGTTGACATATTGTGGATCAGAAGTAATGTAGAATTTCTGTAAAGCATACAAAGTTGTTTGAAAGGAGTTTTTCAAAGGAATACCTAGATTGCGCTACTTGAACGTTGAGCATCAAAGATCTATGGAGATAGATCTAAAGGTCTTAATAGAAGTTTCAACAAGATGCATGCCTTGACAAGTTTTTGAAGGAGTTCAAAATAGATCAGCAAAGAAGGAGTTCTTGGTTGCGTTGTGAGCTGTGAATTTGAGTAAGACTCAAAACCCGACCCCGGCAGAATAAAGAGAATAGACGAAGGTCGTCTTCTATGCCTTGGCCGTAGAATCTTAATTATGCCATGCTGGGTACCGCACCTGATGTGTGCCTTGACTCAAAGTTTGTTGAGAGGTACAGAGAGTGATCCATGATTGAATCACTAGCAGCGGTCAAAATTTAACCTTAGTAACTGATGGACTAAGGAATTTTTCTCGATTATGGAGGTGGTTAAAGAGTTCGTCGTAAAGGGTTACGTCGATGCAAGCTTTGACACTAATCTGAATAACTATGAGTAGTGAAACGGATTATTATAGTAGAGTAGATGTTTGGAGTATTTCCGAATAGCACATAGTAGCAACATCTATAAGATCATATAAATATTTGTAAAGAACACATGGATCTGAAAGTTTCAGAACCGTTGACTAAAACCTCTCTCACGAGCAAGACATGATCAGACCCCATAACTACATGGGTGTTGGATTCGTTGGAATCACATGGTGATGTGAACTAGATTATTGACTCTAGTGCAAGTGGGAGACTATTGGAAATATGCCCTAGAGGCAATAATAAATTAGTTATTATTATATTTCTTTGTTCGTGATAATCGTTTATTATCCATGCTATAATTGTATTGATTGGAAACACAGTGCATGTATGGATACATAGACAAAACACTGTCCCTAGTAAGCCTCTACTTGACTAGCTCGTTGATCAAGGATGGTCAAGGTTTCCTGACCATAGGCAAGTGTTGTCACTTGATAACGGGATCACATCATTAGGAGAATCATGTGATGGACTAGACCCAAACTAATAGACCTAGCATGTTGATCGTGTCATTTTGATGCTACTGTTTTCTGCGTGTCAAGTATTTGTTCCTATGTCCATGAGATCATATAACTCACTGACACCGGAGGAATGCTTTTGGTGTATCAAACGTCGCAACGTAATTGGGTGACTATAAAGATGCTCTACAAGTATCTCCGAAGGTGTTCGTTGAGTTAGTATGGATCGAGACTGGGATTTGTCTCTCCGTGAGACGGAGAGGTATCTCGGGGCCCACTCGGTAATACAACATCACACACAAGCCTTGCAAGCAATGTGACTTAGTGTAAGTTGCAAGATCTTGTATTACGGAACGAGAAAAGAGACTTGCCGGTAAACGAGATTGAAATAGGTATGCGGATACTGACGATCGAATCTCGGGCAAGTAACATACCGAAGGACAAAGGGAATGACATACGGGATTATATGAATCCTTGGCACTGAGGTTCAAACGATAAGATCTTCGTAGAATCTGTAGGATCCAATATGGGCATCCAGGTCCCGCTATTGGATATTGACCGAGGAGTCACTCGGGTCATGTCTACATAGTTCTCGAACCCGCAGGGTCTGCACACTTAAGGTTCGACGTTGTTTTATGCGTATTTGAGTTATATGGTTGGTTACCGAATGTTGTTCGGAGTCCCGGATGAGATCACGGACGTCACGAGGATTTCCGGAATGGTCCGGAATTGACGATTGATATATAGGATGACTTCATTTGGTTCCCGGAAGGTTTTCGGGCATTACCGGTAATGTACCGGGAATGACGAATGGGTTCCGGATCTTCACCGGGAGGGGGAACCACCCACCCGGGAGGGCCCAAGGACCTTGGGGGTGGCGCACCAAGTAGGTGGGGTCAGCCCAAGGCTGTCTTGCGCAAGAGATAAAGAAAACCAAAAGAAGAGAAAGAGAAAAAAAGGGGATAGGTGGGGAGGAAGAGAAGGACTCCTCCTTCCAATCCTACTTGGACTAGGATTGGAGGAGGACTCCAACTCCTCCTTGGTGGCGCAGCCCTTGGGGCTCCTTGAGCCTCAAGGCAAGCCTCCCCTCCCCTCCTCCTAGATATATGGAGCTATTAGGGCTGATTTGAGACAACTTTTGCCACGGCAGCCCGAATACATACCTCCATGGTTTTTCCTCTAGATCACGTTTCTGCGGAGCTCTGGCTGAGCCCTACTGACATTAGATCACCACCAACCTCCGGAGCACCGTCACGCTGCCGGAGAACTCATCTACCTCTCCCTCTCTCTTGCTTGATCAAGAAGGCCGAGATCATCGTCGAGCTGTACGTGTGCTGAACGCGGAGGTGCCGTCCGTTCGGCACAAGATCGGAGCGGATCGTGGGACGGATCGCGGCACGGTTCGTGGGACCGTTCGCGGGGCGGATCGAGGGACGTGAGGACGTTCCACTACATCAACCGCGGTCACTAACGCTTATGCTGTACGATCTACAAGGGTACGTAGATCGGAAATCGCCTCTCGTAGATGGACATCACCATGATAGGTCTTCGTCCGCGTAGGAAAATTTTTGTTTCCCATGCGACGTTCCCCAACATGTAGATCGCACAAAGCTAAGCGTTAAGAAACACGGAGGATGTAGTGGAAAAACTTGCGTGATTAAAATCACCGTAGTCGTACACTCCATCCTACAATCTCATTACGATCCGTCCCGCGAACTTCATCACGATCCGTTTCGCGATATCATCATGATCCTTCCCGATCTAGTGCCGAACGGACGGCACCTCCGCGTTCAGCGCACGTACAGCTCGATGACGATCTCCGCCTTCTTGATCCAACAAGAGGGGGCGGAGAGGTAGAAGAGTTCTCCGGCAGCGTGACGGCGTGCCGGTGGTGGTGATGATCTACTCCGGCAGGGCTTTGCCTAAGCTCCACAGAAATACGATCTAGAGGAAAAACTGCGTGGTATAGGGCCGAGAAGCACGTGGCAAAGTTGTGTCTCAAAAACCCTCAATACCTCTAGTATATATAGGATGGAGGGAGGGGAGGAGGCAGCCTCAAACCCTCAAGGTTTGGCCGAAATTGGAGGTGGAGGAGTCCTACTCCAATCCTAATTGGAGTAGCATTCCACCTTCCCACTTGGAAACTCTTTCCACCTTGTGTTTTTTCCTTCTCAAACCTTATTGGCCTTAGTGGGAACTTATTCCAGCCCACTAGGGTTGGTTTATCTCTTCCCATAGCCCATGAGACCCTTTGGGGTGTGACACCCCTCCCGATGGTCCCCGCCACCCCTCCCGGCACTCCCAGTACACTACTGATGAGCCCGAAACTTTTCCGGTGACCAAAACAGGACTTCCTATATATCAATCTTTACCTCCGGACCATTCCGGACCTCCTCGTGACGTCCTGGATCTCCTCTGGGACTCCGAACAACTTTCGGTTACCAACACCTATAACTCAACTATATCGAAAATGTCACCGAACCTTAAGTGTGCAGACCATGTGGGTTCGAGAACTATGTAGACATGACCCGAGACATTCCTCGGTCAATATCCAATAGCGGGACCTGGATGCCCATATTGGATCCTACATATTCCGGAGATCTTTATCGGTTGAACCTCAGTGTCAAGGATTCATATAATCCCGTATGTCATTCCCTTTGTCTTTCGGTATGTTACTTGCCCGAGATTCGATCGTGGGTATCCGCATACCTATTTCAATCTCGTTGCCGACAAGTCTCTTTACTCGTTCCGTAATACAAGTTCCCGTGACTTACACTTAGTCACATTGATTGCAAGGCTTGTGTGTCATGTTGTATTACCGAGTGGGCCCCGAGATACCTCTCCTTCATACGGAGTGAGAAATCCCAGTCTTGATCCATACTAACTCAACGGACACCTTGGGAGATACCTGTAGAGCACCTTTATAGTCACCTAGTTACGTTGTGATGTTTGATACACACAAGGTATTCCTCCGGTGCGAGTGAGTTATATGATCTTATGGTCATAGGAACAAATACTTGACACGCAAAAAACAATAGCAACAAAATGACACGATCACATGCTACGTTCATAGTTTGGGTCTAGTCCATCACATGATTCTCCTAATGATGTGATCCCGATATCAAGTAACAACACTTGCCTATGGTCAGGAAACCTTGACCATCTTTGATCAACGAGCTAGTCAACTAGAGGCTTACTAGGGACAATGTTTTGTCTATGTATCCACACAAGTATTGTGTTTCCAATCAATACAATTGTAGCATGGACAATAAACGATTATCATGAACAAATAAATATAATAATAACAAATTTATTATTGCCTCTAGAGCATATTTTCAACGAGTTCCTTCTCCGATCGAGGAGACGGTGGGGTTATGTCTCACGTAAGTAGCTGTTCGGGATCATTCATTTGATCAATAGTAGTTCACGTCTGCTATGCGTAGATCTTCCCCCTCTTTATTCTTATACTCGTAAGTTAGCCACCTCACATATGCTTAGTCGCTTGCCGCAGCCTCACCACTTAACCATACCTCACCTATTAAGCTTTGCTAGTCTTGATACCTTTGGAAATGAGATTGCTGAGTCCCCTGAGGCTCACAGATTACTACAACACCAGTTGCAGGTACAGGTAAAGGTCACTTGATGCGAGCGCGTTGATTGTTCATTTGGAGTTGCTTCTTCTTCTTCTTCATCGATCTAGGATGGGTTCCAGGCCGGCAGCCTGGGATAGCAAGGATGGACGTCGTTCTTCTTTTCTCGTTTGTTTTCGTCCGTAGTCGGACCCTACTCTTCTTCATGATGTTTATGTATTGTACTGATGTGACTCTAATGTAGCTTGTGGTGAGTGTAAGCCAATTCCATATATCTCATCTTTTTAGTACATGTACTTGTACCGATATCCATTCTTACGAAACGACGAGATGCGCTTCTATCCCCGACGAGGCCCTCGAGCCAAATTAAGGATAGGGTTGCATCTTGGGCGTTACACCATCCTAGATTGATGATGAAGAAGAAGTAGCAACTCCAAATGAACAATCAACATGCCCGCGTTAAGTAACCTTTACATGTACCTGAAACTGGTGTTGTAGTAATCTGTGAGCCACAGGGGACTCAGCAATCTCATTTCCAAAGGTATCAAGACTAGCAAAGCTTAATAGGTGAGGTATGGTTAAGTGGTGAGGCTGCAGCAAGTGACTAAGCATAAGTGAGGTGGCTAACTTACGACTACCAGAATAAAGGGGGGAGATCTACGCATAACGAACGTGAACTAGTGATGATCAAATAAATGATCCTGAACACCTTCTTACGTCAAACATAACCCCACCGGGTCCTCGATCGAAGAAGGAACTCGCGAAAGAGACAGTCACGATTACGCACTCAGTTGGAAAGTTTTTCTTAAGTTAACTTCAAGTTATCTAGAACTAGTGTTAATCAAAGTTTCCACATTCCCACTTAACCGCGGGCACAGGTTTCCGAAAGATTTAACCCTGTAGGGGTGCTCCAACTAATCCATCAAAAATTACCACAAGCCGCATAGAAGTCCTCGATCATAAAACTTGCGATCTCGTCAGACTCCTTAGTGGAAAACCTCAACTCTGAGATTACCCAAAGCATCATCGGAATCCCGATGCACAAGATATCTCGGCGATGGTAAAACTAATCCAGCAAGGCCACCGGGCGTGTCGTCGATCCCGATAGGAGCCGCGTATCTCGTCCTCAGGACACGACGGATAAGCGAACATACAGTGGCCTGATTGACATCTCCCGAGTTGCCCCGGGTTGGCCCCGCGCGATGCTCTATTTTGGACCAGCACCATCAGAACTGGCCCTCCGCGTATTATGTAGAATTACTCCTCAGGTTGATGACACCCTATGCTTTCAGTATTAACAAAGTTATTATCTTGGGCAAATGTAATACCAATGTTGGGCCTTGCGAGACCAACTTTAATATAAACGAATTATCAAGGGGGTCCCAATAACAACCCCGATCGTGTTAGGAGCGCTCAATTATGGAACATAACACCGATAGCCGAAACTAAGGGGGCAAATGTGGAACAAAACACCAGGCTAGAAAGTCCAAGGCTTCCACCTTTTACCAAGTATATAGGTCCATTAAATTAAATAGCATTTTATAGGGTGATATAACAAGGAACCCATGTAAACACATGGAAGCGACTGCACCTGCAACTAGCAACACTAACACATGGTAAAGCAAGCGGTGGCATAGCGAATCAGTGGTTTGCTAGGTTGTGAACAGGTTGAAGGTTTCATGGCAATGTTGGGAGGCTGATATTTAACAGGTGGTAGGCAACGAGACATAATTGATAGAAGCGATAAAACTAGCATGGCAATGATAGTAATGGTATCTGGGGAAATGGTCATCTTGCCTGAGATCCCGATTGGAAGAAGAGCGACTCCGTGAAGCAGACGAACCGACGTAGTTGAACGGGTCCTCACAATCCGACACGCTTGCGGAACTCTATTGAGGCGAAGCAAACCGGAAACAAGCATCAACACACGATATTCACCATGGTACATGCACGACAAGATGCAATCCACATATGATGGATGACCAAAACAATATTAAGTGAAGTTCAATATGCAATGAGTTGCAGATTGACGAAATTCCACATACGAATTTTTTAGTTCTATCCGGATTAGGTACTCGTCAATATTAAATGTGGTTAAACATGGAAAGAGGTGAAGCGTAATTAAACTACCTATCTAGACATTTTAAATGAGGTCGGAAATGACATATAGCACCTATGAAACGACCTCACATGTTAATTTACAATTATGACCAGATCTGAACTAACATGTTTAAACGTTTGTTAAACAGAAAAATAAATAGGTTCACGTGATTCTACGAGTCGTTACAAGAAATTTACACATAGAGAACATCTCCAACGGAGCTACGGTTCAAAAGATACGAACACTTCAAGATATGATGGCATGAATGCAAAATCTGTGCAACGACAGTCACAAGCATTTCAAAACATACAACCAGAAAGCTAATATGAAACTATACAAGATTCTAAGCAAGTTTCATATAGGACACGATCAAAACGGAGCAACGGTTCAACAACTACGAGCTAAACAAGAAATCACTACAATCTGCCAAAATCAGCCACATAGCATTTTCTACACCCCACAACTACGAGGTACACAAAAGCAAAAGGCTCAAACAAGGCATGAGATAGTAGAGGGCAAGAAGCACTACAACATTCAATAAATAAGACCTAGCATGGAAGCATGGACCACTAGGAAAAGAAGTCACAAAATGGCACACACTGTTTCAGACTTAGTGAAAATACCAGTTTATGATAGTGCAGTTTTCGATTTGAAGGCATATTGACAGCAGCAAAACCATAAGCTACAGGACTCCAAATGGCATGAAAATTGACAGCATGCTAGAGAATCCTAAAGTCCACAACTAACTCCATTGCACCAACCTCAAAAGAGCTATAGATCACCAGATAAACACATGACAAGGCAGCAACAAAATATAATAGATTTCAGACTTACAAATATTTCAGCATCTCCAAAACAACACTATTTCCTAGCAAGATGAGAGCAAGCAAATCACACCTAAACATGGATTGCTATTGCAACCAAAATTACCAGAGGCTAGACTAAACATCCAAGAGCAACTCTCTAGTTGACAATTCCTTCATATCGTGCACGGATTAAAACCCACAAAATAAACAAAAGGGCTACATGACAAAATATCACGCGCACTAACTTGCTCAAAAGCTAAAACTCAAAGCACAATTAAATCCTATGAATTTTTCTACCCCGAAAACATATATAACATGAGGGGTTGCAAAACAAAAACAATGCCACACGTATATAAGGGAATACGTCGTAAACACGGTATAGCAAACTAGCGATGGAATCCTGCATGCTAAAATATCAACAACTAATCTAAAATACATGGCAAGAGGTCCCTAAAAACATGAGCATTTTATCTACGGGGTCTGAGCAATCCGGACACGCACAAAAATAAACACGGGAGGCTAACATATTAAGACAACACGCAAAACTAGGGGTTCGGCGAGTCAAACTACTTCAAACATGTATGCAAGTTGCAAAATCATAATCTACGCGAAAAACTACACAAGTTCCATACACAATACGTTCCGATCCGACATACGGATTAAAAGTTATGGGCGTTCGAAAAAATCTATATATTCCTGAAAATAATAATTCACAGAAAAAAATCCCTAAAATACTTATATGGGCCAAAACTCCTAATACTACTGGGCTACACGGGTCGCAAGTTTGCTATGCATCGCCATGGCGGGGAATAGCTAGCAGGGGGGCTACTCACCTTGGGCCATCGGGCTGGAATCTCGAGGAGAGGAGGCAGGCCGGTGCAGAGGAGAGGTGGGCTGGTCGGCTTGGAACTGGGCCGCGGCCAGCTCACGAAGTTGGGCTGACCACCTGGCACATGCGGGGCGAGGAGGCCAAGCGCTGCGCTCGAGCAGGCCGATGCGGGAGGATCCCGATCGGATCGCGACGGGGAGCGGAGGGCTCGGCGACGAGGCGGGGGGAAACTGCGGCGGCCTCCAGCAGGAGACGGGTTCGGCAGAACCGGCTGAGGCACGGTCGGGCCGGCTTCTCCGGCAAAAGCTGCGCAGATGTCCAGCCGGGGCGGCGGAGGAGCTGCTCAGTCTTGGATCCGGCGGGGTAGCTGGTTCTGGTGGCCGACAGTCTCACTTTGGCCTGGTAGTCCGGCGTGGTTGCTCCGGCGGCGGCCGGCGAACTCCGACGAGGAGGCGGCGAGGCAGGATGACGCGAGGAGGCGACGGGATCGGGCGCCATGGGGCTGCGGCGGAGGTTGCAGGAGCTGTGCGAGGAGCCGGCGGCGGCTCGGGTGATCCGGGCCCGGCGGGCCGGATCTGGGCTCGCGGGGCCTGCGGCGGCTGGGCTGAGGAGAGAGGAGGGAGGTGGCTGTGGGAGACTAGGGTTTGCACGGAAATCGAGGAGGGGAGAGAGGGGCTGCTAAAAATGACATGGGGATCCTATTTATAATGATGGGGGGGGCTAGTTTTAGCAGTTTTTCGCCCCAGTTTCAACCGCGCGGTCTAAAACGAACGGTTTCGCACGCGGGGACGGGTAAGTGGCTGTGTAGAGTGGTTAGCCGGAGATGAGAGGGAAACCGGGTGACCCGGCAACGATATTTAAAATACCGAAAGACGTCCGACGATAGACCAAATACGGTGCCGCTACGGACGACCGTTCGGGTACAAGACGGACTCCGATTGCGACGAAATTTAACTGGCGGCCTACCTATATTATATTAAGACCGCACGCCAAGTTTCAACTCAATCAAAGAATATTTTATACACACTTTTAAAAAACAGGTTTTGACGATGCCGCGGGCGCGTGCGAGTGCGGTCGGGCTGAAAACGGATAACGATGAAAACCGGCAACTAACAATAGATGCAAGTTTTGAAAACTGGCGGCAACGGAATGCCGATGCAATGCATATGATGCGAATGATGCGACAAATAAAAATAACCACACGACGAGAACCGAAAAGAGGGGAATCTTTTGGAACGCCGGTCTCGGGTTGTCACAGGTACGTTATATAAACCGAGGCCACACTAGTCAATAGACATCTCTCATATTCATTACAACAATCTCGTGGTAGATACATGTACTATGTGCTATCCCTATCTCAGTACAATCAAAAGCAGGACGTAGGGTATTATCTTCTTAAGAGAGCCCAAACCTGGGTAAAATCCTGTTTCCATGTTACCATCGCTCCAAGGCGTCTAGCACAGGACCCCTACTACGAGATATGTCGGATTCAACATCGACATTGGTGCTTCAATTGAGAGCCTGCTCGGCGATCGACACGGATCTATGAGAAGATGAGATGCTATTTTTTCACTTCAATTTTTTCCACACAAATTGATTCCATTAAAGAATTATTGTTGTTGGATCACAATTCTATTTTACGAGGCTCGTCGACGATTGGTTTCGATCATAAATCGGATCACGCAATCTATGCGTCACACAGTAGCTAAGAGTCAAGAGATCGGCCCAACCAAGGTCGAAAGCATCTTCGTCGGCTGAGCGCCGGAGTCCTCGATCCCGGGTCCCAAGCGGCGCATGTAGAGGGATGATCCTCTACTCTTCTTTTCCTTCTGTTTTATTATTGAGGTGGCGACATTACCGTTTGTCGGATGCTAGTTTGCAGTTTTGTTTAGACTACTTGCAATGACGAGTAACATAAATTAGTAATATACATATGTTACTATTTTAAGTTACTATCTTAAGAGTAGATAGTACTATAGGGGTAGTAACATTAAGCCTTTCATTTATTAGCCTATAGACTCATCTTGCCTTGATATTCATTATGTTACTTTAGTATGAGTAACTTGCTAAGTTACTCAATTTCTCTCTCTTTTTATTTATTTATTGTCATATAATATTTTTTGTTTATATGACATCTATATTACTACCTATGTTACACTCATTCTTACTAGTCTTAATTAGTATATGGCTACTACTTCACTTGGAGATCAAATCGCTTTGTGAAAAGGCACAGCGGCGCTCGCGTATCTTAGAGCACCCAAAACGCATGGGACCATTGGGAGTACAAACCGACCGGGAGTTTCACGTGAAGGACTCTACCTTTTTTGCTACTAATCAATCATCTCGTTATACGAGGCGTGATTGATCTCCACAGAAGACAAAATACTGCTACAAGTTGATATTTTCCAGTACTCCTTCCGTTCTCAAATATTCTAAAGGACTACATACAGAGCAAAATGAATGAATCTACACTCTAAAGTATGTCTATATACATCCGTATGTAGATTTTTAGTGGATTCTTTAAAAAGACTTATATTATGGAACGGAGGGAGTACTAATGTTGCACGTACGGTTTATTTTTAGAATTTATTGCTTCGACTATTTATATATTTTTCATAGACCGATCAATATGGTGCACGACCTGATCATAGCGCCACCGTCTCGTGCCAACGTTGGTTATGCGCTGCTTCGAGTGCCATGACCACCTCATGTGAGGTCGACCGTCGTCCCATTGATTTTTGACCTACGTCGACATCTCCACGCCGCCACTCTAACGAGGCTTCCACGGAACCAGGCTATATGCCTCGAATTATTTACTTCTCGTAAATTAATAGTGCAAAGTTTTTTAAGTATTTTCTTTTTTGAAGGAAAACTGTAAGGGAACCCCCACAGCGAGTTTTTTTTTTTTTGAAATAATAAAAACTTAAATTCACGCCCGTGGAGACGTGAATTTGGGTGGCTGGGTTGTACATCCACTCCACTAGCCAAGTGAGCCTAGCTCACTTCCTAGTTTTTTTTAAGTATTATTATTATTATTATTATTATTATTATTATTATTATTATTATTATTATTATTATTATTATGCGTTGCAACGGGAGAAAAAAATATCATACGCTTTTAATTTTTTTTATAATCATTTTGATTTATCTCTCCCTAATAATAAAGCAAATAGGGTTTCTCATCGTTCGTCGTGGCATTTTTACAGAAAAGTCTCTCTCTTTGTCACAATTCAACCCGCAGTCCAGTAAATAAGTGAAAAACGGTTCGTGTGTTTTCTTTTTTCTTCTCCATCCCAAGCGCTCTCACCCCTTCCATGGCAGCCGCCGCCACCTCCCCTCCAGCGCACGCCTCCTACTTCCTTTGTTCCTCTACTCCTCTCTTCAGGTGGCCGTCTTGCGGTGGATGCATGCCCGCTCCTGATCTAGGCCCGCTCCTTCTTGCTTTGTTTCTCATTCAGGTCGCCATCTTTGGGTGGATCCAACCCATGCTAGATGAAGAGGAGGATGGCACAGGGAAGGACCGGCGCTGGTGGTGGTCATATGGCAGTGGCGACTGGTGGAGGGAGGAAAATAGTAGGGCAACTGTTGCCTTCTCTGGATCCCGCTTTCTCCCTCGTGCCACCGTGTCACCGGGAGGACTCCGATGGTGACGATTCCAGCCAAGTAGCAGCGAAAGACGAACACGATGGAGACGCACAAGCAAGAGACCAACGGGCAAGTGGCAAGTCTGCTCTATGCCTTACAAGTCCCACCTGCATTAGCTTTCCCTGCAGGTAGTATAGATAGCTTCTACCATACTTTGGATCGGTGAAAGTCCCAGTGCTCACAACGTGTTCGACGAAATAACAATGATGTTGTGCTTCTGAGGTCACTC
Organism: Hordeum vulgare subsp. vulgare; assembly: GCF_904849725.1. Lineage (NCBI taxonomy): Eukaryota > Viridiplantae > Streptophyta > Magnoliopsida > Poales > Poaceae > Hordeum > Hordeum vulgare. Next base: position 317,257,360 of record NC_058524.1, read on the forward strand.
ACCAAAAGGGCACATGTACACACATGTACATCGCCGGATGCGTCCCCCTCCACCTGCAGGATGATTTGTGTGGCACAGCCCTCCTCACGTCTGAGCACTACTAAACACATGCGGCTCTCTAAAGGAATTCATGACCAAATTTGTTGTATGGTTAGCACTGGCATCAGTTACAACATGTAATTGCCTTGCAAAGTTTCGCAGAGAACAAGCTATGTGGGAATTTCTTCGAGTAGCAGCAACGTCCGAACAAGCAAAACTATACCATGTAAATAACTTCCAGAACCATAGTTCTCTATTTTTACATTTCCCTGTATTGGATTTCCATATACTGAACACACTCCTTTATCAATGAAAGAAACGCCTGATTGCCTTCATATAAAAACACAATGTGTACACGTACGAGGCGATGTATAGCAGGAATAGGAAAAAAATGTTGTTCGAAGGTGTGTGCAAGTGTATGGTTTCCTAGAATTATGTTCTTGGCGTAAGTTACTACATTCTCAAATATATCACATTTTTAATTATCTAAAAACTAAAAATCAGTACTTGAGTTGTAGTAATGAAACTGATTAAATTCCCTTGCTAATTAAAAGTGTAGTTTCTTTTATTTCACCACAATGGTTTTTGGAGAATGATCATGCATGTTTCTAATACATTCGTTGAAATAAGTACTAACTTGACTGACGAAGGTTAACTTTGTGTCGTAGTATATCTACTCTACGAATTTCCATGTAAACTATTTTATTTATGACCAACTCGTCGTCATGGGATTGACCACCATAGAAGACAATGTTGAAGAGAAAAGACAACAAGAATGAATGGCTATGGGCATCAAAGATTTTTTTTCTCCCGTTGCAATGCGCGGGCATATTTGCTAGTAAAAATAATAAGCTAACTAACTAATGTAGTCAGTCCTATTCTATTTTGTTGAGGAATCAACCCGTCCATTGTTAATTCCACCATGATGAGAAATTGAGCAGGACAAGCAAAGCAAAACAAAGAGGTTATGTGAGTTGATCAATGGACTGTTATCTTATTTCACTCATGGGGTAAAGAATGTGGGATCATATGACAAACTGAAGGTGGTGTTCCATTCGTTGTCTCTACAACAATACAATCTTACATTCAATACATTCATTCATCAGCAAACAAATCCCCACAAAACAAAATTTCTTGCCGGTGCTTGGCACACGATTGGAGGCATGGGGAGGGGATCTCACCAGATAATGAGTTCCTGCCGGAGGAGGGGATACGATGAGGGGAGCAAGGGTTAGGCGCCTCTATCTAGCCATAAGGAGTTGCCTTTGCCGCGCCATAACCTCGGAGTTCCCCGTGTGAGCCATGGAGGTCCGCCTCCACCTGCAAGTACTTCGCTCCGCCGCGCCTTATCCGCACGCCGCCGCCATTCTGCATCGAGCAGACGCATCATCCGCAGTCACTGTAGATTTCGCGTTGATTTGATCCAGAAGCTGTGCTCGAGCGCCGAAACGGGGGAAGCAAGTTGGCAGAGGTACGACCGCGGAGGCGGGTCGGTTGAGATCGACAACAGTGGTGGTTGAGGTCGGCCGTGACGACGAGTGGTGTGGCAGCGGCCTGGGCACAGGCCAGGGTGGACCAGGGTCGATGTGATGCGATCGAGCGCCGCAACAGGGGCAGTGAGTGGGGAGAGGTACGGCTGCGGAGGAAGGTGGGTTGAGATCGGCAGCGGTGGTGCTTAAGGTCGGCCGCGGCGGCGAGTGGTGGGGCGGCGGCCTGGGCACAGGCCACGGGGGCCCAGGGTCGACGAGAGGAGGCGATGCGTACGGGTATAATTTTTTGCAGCAAATCATTTTTTCCTTTTGTGTTGCAGATAAATGATGGAGCGCGGGGTGAATAACAAAAAATACAGGGGCTTTTTTATAAAAATGCCGTCGTGGGTTTTCCAACGAAAGTAATAGCCATTTTATTATTAGGTATAGATTATTATTATTATTATTATTATTAGCTTGCACTATTTTATGTGTGTACACTAGTAAAAGGGGAGCTATAGCCCTGATTTGGTTGGGCCTTTAGCCCCCGTTCACGAACCGGGGCTAGCAAGACGGGACTAATGCTAGCCCCGGTTCGGCCCCGAACCGGGGCTAATGTTCCTCCACGTAGTGGGGCTGGGGGCTAAGGGGGGAGGGGTATTAGTCCCGTTTCTTATTACAAACCGTGTGTATTGCTTCACTACTTTTTTAGCACTTTTTAGGGTTTAGGGGTTTGCACTAAATTGGATGGGGCTATTTTTCTGCCCCATATTTTCTTATTTATTTGTTTTGGGCACTTTTTAATTCTTGTTTTGTACTAAATTGGACGGTACATACACATCCATAAAGGAAGAACTATATTGCACATCATCGTCACGAATATATTACACCATCTCATTTGTGGTGCTTTGTCGAACATATTACAAAATGTAGACACGAGTTAGACATGCACATATGCATCTCTTTTACACTTTAACATTTCATCTGAATTGTATCGACGGACAATAATATTCTCCCTTCACATCTAGGACCTCTGCATCTAAGAATCCAACAATTTCCTCTTAAATTGCTCGTACACGTTCCTGTGGTAGAAGACCGTCCCGCAACCGTTCGATCTAATTTAAATAAGGGGTCAATTATATCAATGAAACCGAACACAATTGACGGTAATAAAATAAAGTTGTGAGTATTGTTTATCGTACTTCAATTTTTTGTATGTCCTGGTTTTTGTCCGTCTCATGGGTCGTTTGGCGAATGAACTCGCAAATATAGTATCCACATAAATTGTTCCCCTGTTTCTGCCTCAAGCATTTACGAGAACAGAGTTCAATCAAAAACATAATCAAGAATGATAATGGTATTGAAACTAGAACAAAGAGATGCGTGGATCTAGCTAATAGTTACTTGCATCCATTTGTTTAAACGTAAGCGCTGGCTTCCAAACACCCCGACACTTGGCGGTGAACCATTTCCAAGCCCTGCCAAGAAAACGAAATGAATAATGGAGTTCTTTATTAATCTCTTGCTATCAATAAATGAACACAAAGTTGTCGATATTGTGTCATAATGATTGAAATTGCGTCTGGAGGCATTCCTGCATGTTCGCCCATTCAGCGAGGGGTGTGCGTTTTGGGTCCATGACTTTTACTAGTCCCTCGTCACATACAATGATTAATAGAATAAAGTGGAACCTGCGCTCGCATAACGAGTCAAGTATACACTTATAGTAACATCGAGTAAGCGAAAATAGAATGTGTGTAGTAACACTCACTTGAAGTTGTAAGAAAATAGTATTTCCCTTTTGGTTGCGGAAAACCTTAACCCTTGTACCAAGTTATTATAAGTCTCGTGGGGACTCATTGCGAGACTTGGTGATGAATGAAATTTGGGTCAATGAACCCAATGTCATAGATTTGTCCTCTTCTGCATTCAAGAATCTTCATTCTACAAAATTAATATAGTGATGAGTAAGATTATACATGCAAGAACGAGCTGAGTAAGACTTAATGACATAAATTAATAATACTTACAAACAATAGACACTGATGATAGATTTGTCGAGGGCATCTTGTTTGTGTAACTGAAATAATTCATCGAATTTAATCATTAGCACGCCTTCTCCATACCCATAATCATCGTCTTTATATGCACAGTAGATCCGGTTTTGTTGTTCAGCACATGCTCGCATGTATCAGTCACGCAATCTTTGCATTTTTGTTGGTATCTCGTTGACTAACTCATGTTTGACGAGAGGAGTCCCGTGCCGGTACACGTATGTTATGTTAGCGAATTCCTGCATATGGTTTAAGTACACATCAATAGATATGCCATGAGCCTTGGCAGCTTCTTCGTATAGGGCAACAAAGTCCGGATTGATACTAGCTATTTCATCATTCCTCTGCTCGATCGCAGCTCCGCTCGAGCACACCTTTGTATCGGAATACACATTGAGCAGGGCACGATTGGTTTTTCTGTTGTCCGAGCTGGGCAAATGATTTCCCGCTGGACGTACTACTCTTCAACCCCTGCTTTTTTGCATGAGCTGACTTGAGAATAGAGCGTTCATAGTCTGCTGGCAACGGTGGTGGGGGATCTGCAAGGGCTTTTAGCAATTTCACGCACGCGGCGTGATCTTCTGGGGTGACTAGGAACTCTGGCTCTTTCGGCTTCTTCTTGTTAGCCTTGTCTACCATCCACTGTTGATGCTAGGCGTCTGCCCTCTTAATATTTTCCTCTCCAGTATAGTCCCAAGGTCTCATCTCCATATCCTTATGAGGTACTTTTGGGAGGGGCAACAACTTATGTTTCGGTGATTGGAACCCCTTTTTGCCACCACTATTTGCGGTGGTACGTTTCCGCTTTTTGCTCCAATCCTCACTGGACGGAGACGGCTGACGGGTCGGTGGGGACGGCTGATGCGGGGATGGAGACGGCTGCGCTGGAGACTTGTGAGGCGGCCAAGACGACAGTTGTGCTAGAGACTTGTGAGGTGGCGAAGAGTACGGTTGTGCTGGAGACTGGTGAGGTGGAGGCGAAGAAGGATTGCTGCTCTGAGAAGTCGGTGGCCTTGGTGGCCAATTTGAAAGCAATATGTGCTCCTTTGGCCATACAACGGTGTGTTTCTTGACTTCTCCAAGTTTAGTCAAATTCCTATCTTCACCTGCACGGTAGTCGAGCTTCAGCTCCTCATATTCTTTCATCACTTCATCCACCGCGACGACAGCGTACCCTTTTGGAACCGGGGAGCAATGCCACGCCGACCACCACCATCACCCTTAAGTTAGCAAGATTCACCTTCAGCTCACAAGGTGTGCTCTCTATGATATCATCCACTGGGTAGCGACAAGGAGGAGCCGTCGTCAGTGCATCATCATCACCATCATCCTGGAGCTGCGTGGAAGCGGCACTGCATTTTTGATTCGATGCAGCTTCTATCATGAGCCGCTGATATAGGCTGCTACCTTGTAGTTTGTCGATTTGATCCTGCTGCAGCCGCTTTACTGCTTCTTCTATATTACGAAGCCAGTCTGCAGAAGCCGCTTTCTACGCTGCCTCCTTTTCCTTTCTCCTCTGATGGGTTCTATCGGGAAATATCTTCCTTCCCTCGGAAAAAACAAGCATCCACGGTGGGGAGCTTGGTAAGCCTCGTGCTCGCCCTTTGTGTTCATCACTCCCAGGGGCGCGTGAGAGCTCACCGTTCTCTCTATCGGGAACAAACCGTCCCTCTTCAACATCCTTTACTACACGTCTAATGTTCTCGATGGGTAAGGGATTATCTTTGTATCTTTGGTTATATATTGCCTTACCTTCTGCGTCCAACAAGCCCCCATGCCCGTAAAACCAGTTTCTTGCCCGTGCGATCCATCTTAAGGGCTCTGGAGGGATATTGTTAGCCAGACATGATGCCTCAAGTGCTTCTCACTTAGCCATGTGACTGGCGTATCCACCAGGCCCCATAACATGGTGGTACTTCTTCATACTTGCATTCCTCTTATTTGGTGCAGACTTTTTCAAGGTGTCCTCCGATTTCTTGTACACCACAAATTTTGCCCAGTAGTCTTTTATCTTCTCATAGCTGTTATCGAAATCTGGACTCTTATCACGCAAGATAAATTCTTGGTGCAATATTTTCTTCCAGCCCATGAATAGATTGACCATATTCTTAAGAGGTCACTCCTTTACTTTTTTCTCTAGGGCCTCATTTCGCCTCTTCATTTCCTCCTCATTTGGCTCCTCCTCATCTGGATCCACCTCTGGCGCCGGCAGGGTGAAATGAATCATGAGCTTTCTCCAAAGGTTTTCTTTGGCTACTGTGCCGACATATGAGACTCCTTCCTCCCTTGGCTTAATCCATTCTCGAATGGTGATAGGGACATGGTCCCTAACAACAACTTCGCATGCCTTCACAAACTTCTTCTTTACATTTGGGGTAGCAATTGGTTGCCCAACATTTGAGACGCCTTCGATCCTGTACTTCTCACCGTCATCCATCTTCTTGGTTGGGCCTCGTTTTGTCCGTACTGAACTTTTGCTTGATCCGTAGGGCTAAAACAAAGAGCGTTAATATATGTGTATAGATAGTAGAGGATTAATGTATTAATATATATGCACCTCGATGGAGCCATCGGCTTCTCCCTCGTCAGCTTCTTAATCATTGGAGCCACCGAGTCCTCCCTCGCTCGAGGCGTGGGCGTCTACCTCACCGGAGCTTCTACCTCTTGTGTTGAGAGACACATCTCCCTCTCCGGACTCATTCAGAAACTGATTGGTGACATCGCCAACAATAAAATCATCCCCGTGGCCGACACCATGCATCACGTCTTCGTGATATTCGTCTCTGCCGTGTATTGGATCCATAGTTTCTGCAAATTAATTAAACATAAAAAACTAAATTAACTAACAACTAAAACTCCCGCTTATATATACATCGAATAATCCACTTAATTAATGCATCATCGAATAATCCACTTAATATTATCGAATACATAATCTGGAATACATCAATAATACATCTCTCGAATACAGTAATACATCTCTCGAATAATATATAACTGATCAACCAACAAAGAGCCGTCAATGTACTGAGTCGCGGGCGGTGGTCACCAAAAGAGTATGGACCATCACCGGATCATAGCTCGGGTGAGATCCGTGAAGTACCTCCCAGGTATTGGAGGACCTGGCATCCAACGCCTCCATGTAGCGACGGACGTGCTCGTCCTCCTCCCCTGACACGGTGACGTACCTCCTCCCCGGTGTCCGGCACCCTTGGCACCGAAAGTGGCCCCCGCGACCGCCACCAAACAAGCTATGGGTCGACGACGGGAGCCCGGTTCTTCACCAAGTTGCGCGCCCCGGAAGGTAAGTCCTCCCAGTGCTAGCCCGGCGGAGCCCAGTCTCGCACATGCTGGTGCCTATCAAGAAGGTCGTCGCCTCCGAGTCGACGACGATGATGCGGGCCGGGCATCGTATGTCCTACTATTTAATAAAATTATCTAAACTTGTACTCCCTCCATTCCAAAATATAAGACCTTTTAAAGATTTCATCAGAAAACAACATACGGACAAAATGAGTGAATCTATACTCTAAAATATGTCTAACGGATTCTCTTAACCTTTAAGGGATTTAACAAAATGGCGACATTCTGAATGTGTAGAAAATGATCCATATTTTTCCTGATCTCATCTACCCTTCTATATGTCACAATGTCTACTGTCTAAGGATTCAAGAAAACCATGACTTCATCATTACCTAGTAGTAATAGGCGCATGATGATATGAAGCTTAAGAAAGTTGTTTTGTAACAGAATCCCGAATAGGATAATTAGCTTTTTGGTACGCAGTCCAAAAAGATCCATCCGAATATCAGTATTCGGAAGGACTTTGCTGAACTTCGTACCAAAAAAACGAATTATTCTATCAGAAACTCTGTTCCAAAACAACTTTTGAGAGCTTCATAGCGCCATGCGTCTATTACTACCAGGTAATGATCAAGCCATTGATTTCTTCAATACTTTGATAGACAACGTGACATAGAGAATCTAGCTAGCTAGCAAGGTTACATAGATGAGATCAATAAAAATTAAATCAACTTGTGCACATACATAATGTCGCATTCTTGATAAATCCATTATTAAAGGAGTAATCATAATTAATTTATATAATGTGCACATACATTAGCAGGACACCTCATTGGCGATCGTCGGGGACTTCTCCGACAATCATCCGGTACTCACCGGCGATCGTCGAGGAGTCTTCCGGCGATCATATATGCAACATATATTGATTATATGCGAAATAATGAACAACTTTTAACAACATTCCATATAAGGAGCATATTGCAAATGAATTTATCACAATATACATATGTTTATCATAGATATTATACGTTAATTGATCGTCACACATATTGCAAATTAATTTAACTTCATACATATAAACAACGTATTGCAAAATTACTTAATTTACATATATAAACAACATATCATCATACCACTTTTAACAACATCATAGAACATGCATATATCATCATATATTCATCCTACATATACATATTGCAAACTAATTTATTAAGAAAAATAAAAAACATATTGCAAAATTAATTTATCATCATACATATAAACAACATATTGCAAAATTAATTAAATTATATTTATAAACAACATATCATTATACAACTTTTAACAACATCATAGAACATGCATATATCGTCATATATTCATCCTACATATACATATTGCAAATTAGTTTATTAAGAAAAAGAAAAAAAAATGCTTGGAGGGGCGCTGGAACTGTGGGTTCTCACCGGCAAGGCCTGCGCATAGCACGCGGTCGTGGAGGTGGGGCGAGGCGGCCGACAGAGGGGCTCAGGCGGCGTAGGGGCGCTAGAGGCGGCACGGGGGTGAACACGGGCCTGGTGGCGCAGGCGACGCGTCGGTGCTGCGATGAGCAGGGAGAAGGTCCGGTGCTGGCGAGGAGGACGACACGACATCGGCGATGATGCGCAGCCTGGAGGCGTCGAGGTGTTCGTCCGGTGGGTAGCGAGAGGAGGAAGAAGAGATCGAACTGGCGGCGATTTGGGTTGGAAATTTCCAACTCCCGCTTGTATAGGAGGACCATTAGTCCTAGGTTGGGGTTCGAACCGGGACTAATGACCCCCCTTTAGTCCTAGTTTGAGACCCAGACCGGGACAAAAGGCCCTTTTTTGGCAGCCCAAAGGCGGGAAGCACGGGTCTTTAGACCCAGGTTGGGGCTCGAACCGGGACTAATGACCCCCCTTTAGTCCCAGTTCAAGACCCAACCCGGGACTAAAGACCTCGGCTCGCACCGGCGAAGTGCAGGGTAAAGTTTAGTCTCACCTCGCTTGTCGAGAGGAGATAAGACTGGTTTATAAGCCCCGCTACCTGAACCGTCTAGAGCTCCTCTCAAACGCAGGCTTCCGGGCCTAAACGCACTCTCTCTGCCTAAATTTCAAAATAGATGCGAATTTAAAGACAAAATTCAACCAAAATTCAAAGTCTTAACTCCACTTTAAATTTAGGTTGAATTTTCTCTATAAATTCGCATCTATTTTTTTTTAAAAACCATTATTTTTGTTTTCTTTTTTGCTTTATTTATTTTGTTTTTTTCTACTTACACCTAAATACTTGCACCTAATTATTTAGTTTTCAAATTTGAATAGTTTCAATTTGAATTCTTTAAAAATTGTGAATAACTTTACTTTCATTCTTTCTATTAAAGATTTTTTTTCTCTTTTATTTTTGTTTCCTATTTAAGATTTTAACAAAAAACTTTATGAAAATTCTTTTGAGTTGATATTTTTTGTTTCTTTTTAGTTAATGTTTTACTTGATTCTTTTTAACAAATAAACACTTTGATAATTTTAGTTGATTATTTTTCATTTATTCTTTCTAGTTAATATTTTTGTTGATTCTTTTTAGTTGACTCTTTTTTTTTTGTTTTCTATAAAAGATTTTAACAAAAAAAACTTTATGAAAATCCTTTTGAGTTGATATTTTTTGTTTCATTTTTTGAACTTATTTGAACTCCATACTTTTTGTGTGTTCAAAATGCATCACTCAAAGACACATCATCAATTTTTTAAAAATTCAGACTTCATTTAATATTTTTCATGCATTTACTTTTTTTGAGCTAATTAACCCTGAAATTGAAAAGCACTACAAATGAACTCTGAAAATGTTGAAAGTTGGCATGGTATCATCATTTCACCTACATAGCTTGTGCTAAAAATTAGAGAGGGTTAAGACTAAAACTGGATGCACTTCGTGTACAAAACTGGATGCACTTTGGTATATTTCATGCATTTACTTATGTTTTTGAGCTAATTGACCCTAAAATCGAAAAGCACTACAAATGAACTCTGAAAATGTTGAAAGTTGGCATGGTATAATCATATCACCCACATAGCATGTCACTACTGGAATCCAGTTCTTTGCCGTTAGCTAGTTCTTTGTCGTCTGCTGGCTGATGGCAAAGAACCTCTTTGCCGTTAGTTGAAACAAGGCACACGGCAAAGGGCTGACTGATGGCAAAACTACTATTTGCCATGTGTCGGCCCTTTGTCCTCTGCGAGCGGACGGCTAAGAGACCCAGGGCAGACGGCAAAGAGGACGGGTTGGTCCCATGCCTGCCGTGTCCAACGGAAGGCAAACTTTCCCATCTGGGGGCCTTTTGCCGGCCGCCATGGGCCCCTTGGTCGTCGGGGGGCGAACGGCAAAGGGGCCGACCCTAAAACGACTGTCAACCCCCTCCTCGCTCACTGTCTCTCTCTCCCCCCTGGCCACTCTCTCTCTTCCCTCACCCACTCGCCCCCCGCCGCCCTCCCTCCTTGCAACCCTCCCATCCACCTTGCAGCCCTCCTCCAGCACCCCCCGCGGCGACCCCCTCCCTGTGGCGACCCACCCCCCACGACGACCCCCTCCCCGCGGAGAGCCCCTCCCGCGGCGACCCCCTCCCTGTGGCGACCCCGTCCTTGCGGCCCTCCCGTCACTACGGCCCTCCTCCCCAACCATCATACAGTGAGTTCAGTTTCTTTCATTTTTTTCTTTTTTTCATTTCATTGCATCTGTTAGTTTAGGTTACTGTCAGTGTTAATTAGGTTAATGTTAGTTTAGGTTAATTAGGTTACTAATAGTTTAGTGTTAATTAGGTCGAGGAGGAGGAGGAGGAGAAAAAAGAGTAATAATAATAGTAATAAGATGATAAAGAAGAAGAAGAACAAGACGAAGAAGAAAAAGACAAGAGAGGAGAAGAAGAAAGAAGAGGACCCCGACCCCCGACCCCCCGCCCACGACCCCCGACGCCCGACGCCACCAACCCCCGACGCCCGGCGCAACCAATCCTTGACCCTCGACCCCCGACCCATGACGCCACTAACACCCGACTCTTCACACCCGACGCCCGACACCACCAACCCCCGACGCCCGACACCACCAACCCCCGACGCCCGACGCCACCAACCCATGACCCTCGACTCCCGACCCCCGACGCCACTGACACCCGACTCCCGACCCCCGACACCCAACACAACTGACCCCCGATCCCCGACTCCCAACCCCCGACCCCCGACTCCACTAACCCCCGACCCCTCACGCCACTGACCCTCGACTCCCGACGCCACTGACCCACGACCCCCGACCGCTGATGCCCGACGCCACTGACCCTCGACTCCCGACACCACTAACCGTCGACCCCCGACCCCCGACCCCCGACGCCACTAACCCTCGACCCCCGATCCCCGACCCCCATACCCCCGACCCCCGACGCCACTAACCCCCAACTCCGGACCCCCAACACCTCTTTGGCCTCTTGTTGTTCGAAAAGACCCCAACCCCCGACGCTAGTGACCCTCGACCCCCGACGACACTGACCCCGACCATCGACGCATTTAACCCGACTCCTGACCACCGACACCCGACATCACCGACCCTCGACGCCACTAAGCCCCGACCCCCGATACCTCTTCTACTTAATGTTGAACGAGAAAGTGCTTTTCGGCCTTCTAGAGGCCCACGGGATCATAGTTTTGTAAATTATGAGTTAGGTCACATATTTTCCGATTATGTTAATAATAAAAACATCATATTTGTGTTGATCGTTTGAATTTCAATGTGCAGTTGTTCGACGACCTCCTTGTGCGTTGAATGAGCTCTACCCATGCGTTTGTTGGTGAGCACAAATGACTTCTCCTCCTACCCCCTTAATTTGCTGTGTCGCGGTCTTCGTGCCGATGAAACTTGCTAGCTATAGGTTTCTTCAATCATGAGTATGCGTGACAAGTATGTGTCTCCTGTTCGAAAGGGCGGCATATATAAATATGCATTTCTTTGCATAAATCATGAGTATGTCTTTGCATATTTATAACCACCATCATTTCGAATTGTCCAACATTATCCATGGACAGCCCGAGTATGTGTAGATTGGGTTCGTTTTCCCGTATGTTGTGCTCTGGATCCGATGCAGAATTTCGTTAGTGCCTCCCTGTTATTCTCCGGGTACACATCCTCTCTGCTTATTGCCGAGACTTGTATCAGGAGAACAGTGGGGAGGTGCTGCCGAAATTCTGCGTCGCATCTGGAGCAAAGCATGGGAAAACGAACCCAATCTACACATACTCGGGTGGGATTAGGATCTATCTTTACCTATTAGCGTGTAGGTTGCATGGAATAACGAAACTGACAAACTTTATTAGCCTATGAATATAGATGATGAATTAATATTTATTTCTTGTGCGCCCATAGGTAGCTAGGCAACATGAGTGAGCGTGCTTGGATGTACACTGGTCACCCTAGTCAGAAAGACATGACCCATGAATGGTTAGCCAAAATCAGGGGGTTTGTGAGAGCCGCATTTGCAAATGGCCAGCAAAAAACATGGTACCCCTGTCCCAACTTCGACAACTAGAAGAAGCAGCAGAGTTTGAAATGGGTAAACACCTGAAGAAGTGGGGTTTTACGCCTAATTATACGGTGTGGACTTTTCATGGTGAGTCTGACCAACGTGCCAGAGCTGAGGTGATTCGTCGTCACACCAACGAGCATGGTACCGGGATTGAAGACATGGTACAAGACTTTGATGATGCTCGGGATTCGGATGATGAGATGGAGGAATCTACAAAGGCCTTCTTTGAAATTTTGGAGTCTTCAAAACGTCCTCTCCACGAGCAGACCGAGCTTTGTCAGCTGGATGCCATTGCGCAAGTAATGGCTCTGAAGGCTCAATTCAACCTAGACAGAGAATGCTACGATGCGATGATGACGATATTTGGACGCTTTCTACCCAAAGGCCATGTACTACCTGCAAACCTGTACCAGTCAGAGCAAATGCTCTGTGTAATTAAGATGCCCTATGGGAAGTTACATGCCTGTGAGAATGGATGTGCCTTATTTAGGCTTGAGTATGCGGCCTTGAACTATTGCCCCATTTGCATCTTCCAGGTATATTGTGGTAGACAACGGTATGGGTGAGAAGAATCAAACCAAAATCCCCATTAGTGTTCTTCGGTATCTGCCAATCGTACCAAGACTTCAACGTCTTTTCATGGTCGAAGAGACGGCCAGACAGATGACATGGCACAAATTGGGCAAAAGAACCGAACTAGATGTGGATGGGAACAAGATACTGGTACACACTTCAGATGGTTTTGCGTGGAGGCACTTCGATGCATTACATAAGGATAAATCGGAAGATCCAAGGCAACCTAGAGTTGCCATCAGCACGGATCGGTTCAATGTGTATGGTATGACGGCAACACAATACAGTTGTTGGCCTGTATTTGTCATTCCACTCAATTTGCCACCCGGAGAGATTATGAAAACAAAGAACATTTTCCTGACGTTGATAATTCCAGGGCCCAACTATCCGGGGAAGAATATGAATGTGTACATGCAGCCGCTTAAGGATGAGTTGCAAGAAACCTGGGATAATGGGATCAAGACCTACGACGCGGCTACCAAAACAAATTTCAAAATGCATGTGTGGTACATGTACTCGACGCATGATTATCCGGCGTTTGCGCTATTCGCTGGCTGGTGTGTGCATGGAAGGTTCCTGTGCACCACATGCAAGGTAGCTCTTCAGTTCCGTTGGCTGCAGGCTGGTCGCAAGTTTTCTTGCTTCGACATTCATAGACAATTCCTGGATCCTGACCATAAGTTCAGAAAAGACAAGAAGAATTTCATCAAAGGTAGAGTTGTCAAAAACACTGCACCAGCTGCGTTGACAGGCCAACAGACCCTTGATCAGTTAAACGCTCTCGACCCTGATCCTTTGCGTCCAGGATACTTCAAAGGCTATAATACAGAACACGCCTCGACTCACAACTCATGCTTATGGGATCTGCCTTACTTCAAAGACCTCCTTTGCCCACACAACATCGATGTGATGCACACTGAAAAGAATATTGCGGAGGCCATTTTTGGTACATTGTTCGGCATAGAGGGGAAGTCAAAAGATAATCCTATGGCTAGAATCGACCTGGAGGCTCTATGTGATAGACCGTTGCAAAACTTGAGACAACGGAAAGGAAAGCGAAGCATAGCGAAGCCAAAGGCATGGTTCAATCTTGAAAGGCCAGCTATGCAGGAAATGCTATTGTGGGTGAAAATGCGGTTGATGTTCCCCAATGGATATGCTGCAAATCTAAAGAGGGGAGCGAGTCTTGAGAAAATGAAAATATTTGGTCTCAAGAGTCATGATTGGCACATATGGATTGAGCGGGTAATGCCGGTGATGTTGCGTGGCTTTATCCCTGAGGATGAATGGCTAGTACTGGCAGAGCTGAGCTATTTCTGCCGTTCTCTTTGTGCGAAAGAACTATCGCCTGGCATGCTAGATGAAATGGAAGAGTTGGCAGCGGAGTTGATCTGCAAATTAGAAAAGATCTTTCCACCGGGCTTCTTTAATGCAATGCAACATTTGATTTTGCATCTCCCGACCGGGGCAAGAATGGGGGGGGCGTTCAAAATCGATGGTGCTACTCAACTGAGAGGATGCAGAAGACGCTTCGAGCTAAGTGTAAAAATAAATGTAGAATTGAAGCATCGATGGCCGAGGCATTCATTACTCAGGAGGCGGCAAACTTCATGACAACACACTACGAAGACAAAAATCATCATTTGCATAACCCGAAGCCTCGGTACAATGATGGCCATCCAAAAAAAGTCCGATCCAACCTCAGCCTATTCAAAGGTAAGCTCGCACCATCCGATGCTTCGAAAGGAAAATCGTTGGATGTCGAAGAATGGCGGACCATTTCATTGTGTATCTTTACCAACCTAACAGAAGTGCGGCCGTACATCGAGTAATTTCTTGGTAAATTATCGTTTTGCAACTTCTAATTGCTTTGAACTACTCTTATTCCTGGATATTTGATATACTCGATACGTCGCCGAATTCTCGGATGGAGCGGTCATCGAAAAGGATTCCGTCGAACAGTATGAGCTTCTCGCAAAGCATGGAGGCGAATATCCCGGTTTCATCTCTTGGTTCAAACAAAGGGTATTTAATTACCATTTAGGGCCCATTTGATTTCTTGGTCTAATTTGCGGCTAATGCATCCATTCTTTCGTATTAAACTTGTAGGCTGATGCAGAGTCTATGGACGCCGAGTTGAGACAAGTCGCTAATGATTTTGACTATAAGGTCCGTTCATTTGACAAATAAAACATCAACGGGTATCACTTTCATACCTTTGGCAAAGAGCTATCTATGCCCGACCTAAAGACTACAAATTTTTCTGTCTCTACTATCGGCGAAGACGGCACCGAGTATTATGGAAGAGTTGAAGCAATTTATGAACTTCTATTCTAAGGTGAAAACCCACCGACCGTCGTAGTCTTCAAATGTTATTGGTTTGAGCCGAGGGGGACTAGAAGGACTCATGAACATATAGGACTAGTCGAAATGAACAAAAACACACACTTAGATGTTCCCGATGTCTATATTACGGCTCAACAGGCGACACATGTTTTCTATCTACTGTGGGCCTACCAAACTGATCCAAATCTCAAAGGTTGGGATGTCATTTATGAAGTGCCACCACATTTTAGACCACCTACCCTCAATGAAGAGGATTATGAACCTCACATTAACCCAGACACATATGAAAGAGAATTCTTCCAAGAAACACGTATGTCCAAGAAACGTTTCAAGAACTGCTCTACTTCACCCAGAACATTGAAGTAGACAGCAACAGTGAATCCGTCTTAACCCCTGAGCCCGAACAGGAAGAGCTGGAAGAAGAAGAGGTTACTGCTGCGGATGACCTGTCACTTCTTGACCGATTACATAATGGTGGCCTTCCACATGTTCTTCCTGATAGTGATGATGATGATGAATTTATTGAAGATAGTGATGATCATCATGTATTTATTGACCCCGAAGCATATATATATGAGCACGATTGTTATTAGTTCATGTCAGGTATTCAACTATTACTATATATAAATTTTGAGTTCATGTTAGGTATTCGATTTTTATTAGTCATGTTGGTATTTATGACAATGATACACTTAAATTATATACATTTTATTACTGATGTTGGTATTTATGTTGTACTAATTTCGTTTACTCTTTGTCATGACAGGTGTTGAAAGATGGTGGGAAAGGGTCGAAATCACTCCACGGCTCCTTGTTCGTCGGCGGGTGGTGGGATGGGTACATCCATTCCTGCCTCGCCTCTTCGGAGAGCGTTGCTCTCTACTCTACAAGGAGCGCCCCTCGTGAGAGGAGGTCGACCTCCCGTGAAGCCGAGAGGTACTAAAGGTACACGTTGTATTCCTGTTGATATTTATGTTGTACTCATGTTGTATGCATATTGGTATTTATATACATTTTATTACTCATGTTGGTACTTATGTTGTACTAAAGGTACACGTGGCCGCGGGAGACGTAGGGCGGTGGCTGCCACGCCTTCTAAGGTGGAGGATACATGGTCTCCGCCACCACCCCAAGCTGATTCACCTGAGCACAAGACTTCTAGGGTGGATTCGTCTGAGGTGGAGGCTACACGGTCTCCGGTTCACGAGCCTCGGGTCGACGAGCCTCAGGTCGATGAGCCTTCGACCCACGAGACTCGTGTCCCAGAGGCTTTGTTCCAGGCGACTCCGAAGCAAAGCAGGGATGAGGGTACGTCCCCAGAGACCCAGTGGGATACGTTGGTTGAGCCAAGTGGCCATGCTGGTAGCGACGAGGAGCTGGGTGAGGGGGCTACCGTCTACCAGGGTTGTAGTTCGGGGCTCCCACTCGTGCCGGCGACCCGCGAGCAGAGGTGGTTGATTAGGCCAAATGGGGACAAGTAAGTTAATTTACTCTTATTTAACCTTTTGCCTTTACATTTTCTCAAATATCTAATGTTTTGGCTTTAATTTGTCATACCGCAGGGGTTGGATTGTTGCCAAGGGTGTCCGCAAGCCCAACAGCGTCCTTGTTGTGCTTTGCCGTCAAAACTTCCCAGGGTTTGTTACGTTGCCCGGTCAGGAGCGAGAGGTAGGAATGACCTGGGAGCACTACTTGGATGCCCCGGCTCCGCCGGAGGTGGAGATCGATGGTGTTTTGTGCCACACGAGGGCCGACGTGGTGATCCGACAGTTCTCAGTAATTTCTCCTTCAAAAAATTATAAATCAACCATAGCTAGTTATTGTATTAATCGGTGTTCTCTCGTTTGCAGACCTACTACAGGTGTGAGGAGGGATCCAAGGACGACGTGACAAAGGTTATCGAAACCGAATGTCGCCGCCTACTTCAAAACTTTCGGGTGCAGGCTGTTCGAGACTACTATGCCACGCGGCGTATTAGGAAGGACAATGCGAAGTGCCGTGATTCTAAGATGGAGAAGGATCATTACATGAAGGTAATTACATATTATTAAGGCTTTGTAGTTAGTTTACTTGATTTTGTTCTTACGCGCTCAAATTTCTCTTTATTAACTTAGGTGCCCCCGAGATGGTGTGTGGATAAGATGGATTGTTGGGAGGCCTTGGTGGATTAGTGGTGCTCCGAAACGTGGGAGACCAGCCACAACAAGACCAAGGAGAGGCGTGGCAAAATGGTTGGTGTGCCACCATCAAGGGAGCGTCAACTTAATCCAATTTGGTGAGAACTAGGTATGTGGTTTGCTTCATGCCTCATGCAATTCATTCTTAATGCTATCTTGAGCCCTTTACTAATACAATTTTCCTCTTTCTCACTTTTAGGCACGTCACAATGAGACGGAGGTGCCACAGATGTACGACCTGTATGTGATGGCCCATACCGCCTCGTACAAGAAGGTCAAGGCATTCTCTGAGTCTGACCTCGAGCATCCAAAAAACTTCACCAACATCTCCTCCCACCACAAGCTCGTGAAGTACAGAGATCACGCGAAGGCGAGGAAAGGGGAGGACTTTAACCCGAGCAAGGGGCCTATTGATCTAGAGCTGGTGATGATAGCTGGGAACGGGAGGCCCCATGGCTCGATCGCCATTGGAGACGGCCTTATACGTTGTCCTAGCACTCTCCGGCAGATAAAGGCACGCCAAACGAGCTTCTATCCGAAGATAACACCTCGTCGACGGCCAGTCGAGCTCGCCATCGAGGTTAGTTATTGGACTCAACTATCTTTCCGCATTATGTTGTGCGTTGGAACCAGTATTATTACAATACTAACAATGAGTTGTGTTGTAGGCTGCTATTCTGAACGAGAGAGAGGCAATGCAGGCGGCTATGGCGGAGAAGGATAAGGAGATGAGGGAGCTGGAGGAGAGGACGACTGCATTGGTGGAGGCGGAGAGGGAATGGAATGATGCGTCTAATAGGGCCATATACGAGCTCTTCGTGGTAAGTTTCTTCTTCATATTATTTCAAATCTTGCATTTTAATGTCCGTTTCATTAATAACTAAAAAGTTTGACTTGTCGAAACCAAATGTACAGTCTATGTGCGAGAAGACTGGCCAAGTCCCTCCGGCGATGCCAGTCATTAACATGGCGGGGACGGTGAGTTTCATTTCAGTGAAGTGATCTTAAGAGTGTCCTTATCCCAACGATACATTGCAAACGATGTTTGGTGCAGAATATCTCACGAAACGCATAGCACGACCCTTCTACAGTGGAGCCTTCTCCACGGCAGCCTTCTCCATTTGAAACAAGCCAGAGCCACCGTGCTTCACCGCCGTGATGACGATAATCGTATGTTATTTCTAGTGTTTTAATAAAAATTACATATACTTAGCTAAGTTCTCTCCTAAATGACATAATAAGGCTTAGGTACCTCCAAGATGACCTATTCCCCCTAACTTAGGTATTAAATGATCTATAATAAGCATAGTTTGCTCCGGAATGACCTATTTTACCCAAGTTAGCTCCGAAATGACCTATAGTTAGCTACACTTCCACCTAAATAACATAATTAGCTTAGTTAGCTCCAAAATGGTCTATTTAATAAAAAATGACATATACTTAGCTAATTATCCTCGAAATGACATAATTAGCTCCAAAATGACATATAATTAGCTAATTATACTCCAAAATGACATATTCAATCCAAGTTAGCTCCGAAAAGGCATATAGTGAGCTAGGCTTCATCCTAAATGACATAATTAGCTTAGTTAGCTCCAAAATGACCTATTTAATAAAAATTGACCTATAGTTAGCTAAGTTCTCTCCAAAATGACATAATAAGGCTAATTTAGCTGCAAGATGACCTATTCCCCCTAACTTAGGTATTAAATGGCCTATAATTAGCTTAACTAGATCCAAAATGGCTTAATAAGCATAGTTTGCTCTGGAATGACCTATTTTACCCAAGTTAGCTCCGAAATGACATACAGTTAGCTAGGCTTCCACCTAAATGGCAAAATTAGCTTAGTTAGCTCCAAAATGGTCTATTTAATAAAACATGACCTATACTTAGCTAATTATCCTTGAAATGAAATAATTAACTCCAAAAAGGCATTCTGAGCTAATTATCCTCCAAAATGACATATTTAACCCAAGTTAGCTCCGAAACAACATATAGTTAGCTAGGCTTCCACCTATATGTCATAATTAGCGTAGTTAGCTCCAAAATGACCAATTTAATAAAAATGACCTATAGATAGTTAAGTTCTCTCCTAAATGACATAATAAGGCTAACTTAGCTCCAAGATGACCTATTCCCCCTAACGTAGGTATTAAATGGCCTATAATTATCTTAGCTAGATCAAAAATGGCTTAATAAGCATAGTTTGCTCCGGAATGACACAGTTTACCCAAGTTAGCTCCGAAATGACATACAGTTAGCTAGGCTTCCACCTAAATGACATAATTAGCTTAGTTAGCTCCAAAATGGTCTATTTAATAAAACATGACCTATACTTAGCTAATTATCCTCGAAATGACATAATTAGCTCCAAAAAGGCATTCTTAGCTAATTTAGCCCAAGAAGGGGACAAGAGGAGAAGAAAGAGGAAAAATGAAAAGAAGGAAGAAGAAGGAGAAGAGAAGAAGAAGAAGAGAAGAAGAAGGACAAGAAGAAGGAGAAGAAGGAGGAGAAGAAGGAGAAGGAGCTCCTCCTTCTCCTGCTTCTCCTTCTTCCTCCTTCTCCTTCTCCTTCTTCTTTTCTTCTTCTTATCCTCTTCCTTCTCCTTCTCCTCCTCTTCCTCCTCCTCCTCCTCATCCTTCTTCCTTTACTTCTTCTTTTCTTCTTGCTTCTTCACTTTCTCTTCTTCTACATAGCTTAGACTCATCCAACAAAGACTAAAGTGGCTAATTATCCTACAAAATTACATAATTAGCTTAGTTAGGTGAAAACATCATAAGAACCTTGGTTAGCTCATTAAAATTACCAATTTAGCTAAAAAATGAAATAATAAGCTCAAAATGGCATAAGAACCTTGGTTAGCTCATGAATATTATATACTTAGCTTGGCTTCCACCTAAACGATATAATTAGCCAATTTAGCTCCAATATGGCTTAATAAGCATAATTAGCTCCTAAATGACATATTTAACACAAGTGAGCTCCAAAACAACCTATAGTTAGCTAGGCTTCCACCTAAATGACATAATTAGCTTAGTTAGCTCCAAAATGACCTATTTAATAAAAAATGACCTATAGTTAGCTAAGTTCTCTCCTGAATAACATAATAAGGCTTACGTAGCTCCAAGATTACCTATTCCCCCTAATGTAGGTATTAAATGGCCTCTAATTAGCTTAGCTAGATCCAAAATGGCTTAATAAGCATAGTTTGCTCCGGAATGACATATTTTACCCAAGTAGCTCCGAAATGACCTATTGTTAGCTAGGCTTCCACCTAAATGACATAATTAGCTTACTTAGCTCCAAAATGGTCTTTTTAATAAAACATGACCCATACTTACCTAATTATCCTCAGAATGACATAATTAGCTCTAGAAAGGCATAATTAGATAATTTAGCCCGAAGAAGGGGACAAGAGGAGAAGAAAGATGAAAAATGGAAAGAAGGAAGAAGAAGAAGAAGAAGAGAAGAAGAAGAGAAGAAGAAGGAGAAGGATGAAGGAGAAGGAGAAGAAGAAGGAGGAGAGAAGCTCCTTCTTCTCCTTCTTCTTGTCCTTCTTCTTTTCTTCTTCTTCTCCTCGTCCTTCTCCTTCTCCTCCTCCTCCTTCTTCTTCTTCTTTTTCTTCTCCTTCTTCTTCTCTTATTTCTTCTTCTCTTCTTGCTTCTTCTCTTTCTTCTTCTACGTAGGTTACTTTCCCCAACAAAGACATACTTAGCTAATTATCCTCCAAAATGACATAATTAGCATAGTTAGGTAAAAACATCATAAGAACCTTGGTTAGCTCATTAAAATGACTAATTTAGCTTCAAAAAAGTCATAATAAGGCCAAAATGGATTAATAATCATAGTTGGCTACAAAATGACATATTTTATCCAAGTTAGCTCTAGAATGACCTATACTTAGCTAAGTTCTCTCCTAAATGACATAATAAGGCTATGTAGCTCCAAGATGACCTATTCCACCTAACTTAGCTATTAAATTGCCTATACTTAGCTAAGTTCTCTCTGAAATAACCTATATATACTTCTTCACCTAGTATTATTCTTCTAAGTTTCTTATTTGTCATTTAGCAGATTACATTCACCTCACGGGAAGGTTGGATTATATTGATGGAATGCTTGAAGATGATTTCTTGTACCGGTGCTTCATGGAAGCTTGTATTGAAACTATCGTAGTATATGGATATATATGAAACTTTGTATGCATGTGGATGAAACTGGTGTAATATATGGTTTGGTACGGATACAACTTGCATAATATGTATGTACTATGGATGAAAGTTATTTTAATATGATTATGAGTGCGGAAACATATTTATTTTTGTCAAATATATATATATATATCCTGATTATTGTGAAAATTGCTGGATATAATAAGAAATAAAATAAAAAGGGGCTGGTTCCCCCTTTGCCGTCAGCCCCCTCATGGAAAAGGGGGAGGGCACACGGCAAAGAGGGGAGAGAGTGGGGTTGGTTCCCCCCTTTGCCGTCAGCCCCCTCATGGCAAAGGGGGGAGGGCAGACGACAAAGAGGGGAGAGAGAGGTGCTGGTTCCCCCCTTTGCCGTCCGCCCCCTCATGGCAAAGGGGGAGGGCAGATGACAAAGAGGGGAGAGAGAGGGGCTGGTTTCCCCCTTTGGCATTCGCCCCCTCATGGAAAAGGGGGGAGGGCAGATAGCAAAGAGGGGAGGCCTGCCGTTAACACTTAACGGGACCGTTGGTGGATCTGCCATCCCATTTAATTTTCCGTCTGCCCCCTCATGGCAAAGATTCTTTGTCGTCTGCTTTACAAAAGCACACGACAAAGAACCTCTTCACCAGATTTTTTTTGCCGTCTACTTTGCCGTCTGTTGACGAACGGCAAAGCCTTTGCCGTCCGTGGTTCCCCCCTTTTCCGTCATCCATGGTAGACGGAAAAATTATAAATTCCAGTAGTGTGTGCTAAAAAGTTGAGAGGGTTACGACAAAAACTGGACGCACTTCGTGTACAAAACGGACAATCTCTTTCGAAGTATTAGGGTTTCAACGAGAAGTCATCTCTTACGAAGGGATTTCATTTTTTGAACTTCTTTGAACTCCATACTATTTGTGTGTTCAAACTGCACCATTCAAATGCACATCATAAAATTTCAACAATTTCTGACTTCATTTGGTATTTTTCATGCATTTACTTATTTTTTTGAGCTAATTGACCCTGAAATTGAAAAGCAGTACAAACGAACTCTGAAAAGGTTGAAAGTTGGCATGCTATCATCATTTCACCCACATAGCATGTGCTAAAAAGTTGAGAGGGTTACGACAAAAACTGGATGCACTTTGTGTACAAAACGGACAATTTCTTTCAAAGTATCAGTGTTTCGAACGAGAACTCATCTCTTACAAAGGGATTTTCTTTTTTGAATGTATTTAGACTCCATTCTTTTTGTGTGTTCAAAATGCACCATTCAAAGGCAGATCATAAATTTTCAACAATTTCAGACTTCATTTGGTATTTTTCATGCATTTACTTATTTTTTGAGCTAATTGACCCTGAAATTGAAAATCACTACAAATGAACTCTGGAAAGGTCAAAAGTTTGCATGTTATGATCAGTTCACCCACATCGCATGTGTTAAAAAGCCGAGAGGGTTACGAGAAAAATTGGATACACTTCGTGTACAAAACGGACAATCTCTTTCAAAGTATCACAGTTTCGAATGAGAACTCATCTCTTACAAAGGGATTTCATTTTTTGAACTTATTTGAACTCCATAATTTTTGTGTGTTCAAAATTCACCATTCAAAGGTACATCATAAATTTTCAACAATTTCTGACTTCATTTGGTATTTTTCATGCATTACTTATTTTTTTGACCTAATTGACCCTGAAATTGAAAAGCACTACAAATGAACTTTGAAAAGGTTGAAAGCTGGCATGGTATCATCATTTAACCAACCTAGCATGTGCTAAAAAGTTGAGAGGGTTACGACAAAAAGTGGATGCACTTCGTGTACAAAACGGACAATCTCTTTCAAAGTTTAATAGATTAGTACACATCACATAAAGTTTGGTACATTACATAGATTTATATTTCGATCCCTTGCCTATGATCGCTTTGGCCGTAACCATGGAGCATCTTCATTATTTAATGGGATGCTTGGGTCAATTCTCACTATGAAGGGCGGAAGTTCATCAAACTTAGTATAATCTGATGCAATGTCTGTCTTCTCTTCGATTCCCACGATGTTTCTTTTCCCTGAAAGAACTAAGTGATGCTTTGGCTCATCGTCCGATGTATTCATTTGCTTTTTTTCCTTTTTTCGGTTTGGAGGACATGTCTTTCACGTAGAAAACCTAAGCCACATCATTGGCTAGGACGAATGGCTCGTCTTTATAACCAAGATTCTTGAGATCAACTGTTGTAATTCCGTACAACTGGTCTACCTTTATCCCTTCTCCATTCATGTTCACCCAACTACACCGAAACAAAAGGACCTTAAAAGTAGGTCCATAGTCAAGTTCCCATATCTCCTCTATGTAACCATAGTATGTGTCCTTTTTTCCATTCTCGTCTATCGCATCATAGCAGACACCACTGTTTTGGTTGGTGCTCTTTTTATCTTGGGCGATCGTGTAAAATGTATTCCCGTTTATCTCGTACCCGTGGAAATGTGATACAGTCGAAGAAGGTGACGCAGCCAAGAAGTAGAGTTGATCTCCAATAGTGTTGTCATTCATGAGACGTGTTCGCAACCAACTGCCGAAAGTATCCATTTGTTTTTCTTCAATCCAAAAGGTAGCCTTCCCCGGGAACTAAGAGCGTACAAAATTCTTGTGTTCCTCGATATATGAAGCCACGAAGGTGGAACTTTTTAGAATTGTGTAGTGTGCTTGAGTGAAAGAATGCCCGTCCCTAAATATCACTGCTTTCATACGTTGCTGCTCCTCCTGTGCTTCTGTCGTATCTTTTGTCTTCCCATACACGCCAAGGAAGCCTAGCAGGTTCACGCAAAGATTCTTTGTCATGTGCCTCACGTCGATTGAAGACCGGGCCTCTAGGTCTTTCCAATAGGGTAGCTCCCAAAATAAAGATTTCTTTTTCCACATGGGCACGTGTCCGGTAACATCGTCTTTCAGAACAGATTGACTGCCAGGACCATTTACAAAGATTACTATTTGATCCAAATCCTTGACTATAGCCAATAACTCATCACCAGTAGGGAGGTTAGGCTTCTTCCAATGATTTGCCTCACCGTTGAAATGCTTGCCTTTCTTTCTTACGGGATGATTGGTCGGAAGAAATTGACGACACCCCACGTAGACAACCTTCTTAGATTTTTCCAAATATGTACCTTTAGTATTATCTAAACAGTGCGTGCATGCATTGTATCCCTTGTTTGACTGTCCAGAAATGTTACTAAGAGCAGGCTAATCATTGAAGGTTACAAACAACAATGCTCTAGGTCAAATTCCTGCTGTTTGTGCTCATCCCACACACGTACACATGGTTTGGCCAACAACTGCAAAAGGTCATCAACTAATGTCCTTAGGTACACATCAATGTCGTTGCCGGGTTGCTTCAACCCTCGGATGAGCACTAGCATCATAATGAATTTCCGCTTCATGCACAACCAAGGAGGAAGATTGTAGATACATAGAGTCACGGGCCAGCTGCTATGACTGCGGCTCTGCTCCCCAAAAGGATTCATGCCATTTGTACTTAGACCAAGCCATAAGTTCCTTGGGTCATCTGCAAAGTCCGGCCACTCCCTCTCGATTTTACTCCACTACGACCCATCTGCGTGGTGTCTCAACTTCTCGTCTTTCTTACGATCATCTTTGTGCCATCGCATGAACTTGGCATGGTCAATGTTTCTGAACAGACGTTTCAACCGTGGTATTATAGGAGCGTACCACATAACCTTAGCAGGAACCTTCTTCCTGGGGGGCTCGTCATCGCCCTCAACATCACGAGGGTTATCTTGTCTGATCTTGTACCGACATGCTATGTATACCGGGCATTTGTCCATATTCTCGTACTTCTCACCGCGGTACATTATGCAGTCATTAATGCATGCATGTATCTTCTGCACATCTAATCCAAGAGGGTAGATAGCCTTCTTTACTTCTTACGTAGTCTCGGGAAATTCGTTATCCTTTGGAAGCTTCGACTTCAATATTTTCAGTAGCTTCTCAAATCCCTTGTCACATAAACCAGTTTCTGCCTTCCATTTCAACAGTTCCAGTGTGGTACCGAGCTTTGTGCCGCCATCTTCGCAATTTTGGTACAACAACTTTTTATGATCCTTTAGCATGGCCTCCAACTTCAGCTTCTCCTTGTCTGTATTGCATTGTCTCTTTGCATCAGAAATGACCCGACCAAGACCATTAGCAGGCTTATCTGATGCCGGTTGTTCTTCACCTCCTTCTTCTTGATTGTCTTCCATTGCAATATCACCGTATTCTTCAGTGGACATAGGATAGTTGTTATCGTGATCTTTCTCTTCATTGTCTTCCATCATAACCCCTCTTTCTCCGTGTATGGTCCAACAATAATATGTGGGCATGAAACCTCTCTAAAGCACATGGCCTTGAATTGTTTTCGAGCTAGAGTACTCCTTCACGTTTTGAAAGTCAACACATGGACAACGTATAAAATTATCCACGTTGTTTGCCTCAACCATATCGATAAATTTATGCAGGCCTGCAAATAAATCTGGAACCGCGTCGTTCGCCGTACATCCGTCGCTTCCATGCATCGATGTGCATCATACATGAATAGTGAAATGACCACTGTACATGGACACATGCAATTTTTTGTATCAATTACAAATGAAAAGGATAAGGTTGCTAACCTCGGTCGAGGATATAGTTTTGTGTGAACTTAAGTGTGACTCGGGCATTAGTCCCAGTTCGTAATGTACTCCGAAGTGCGTCAGTCACCGTACATCCATTGGCGGTTCATCAGTATTATGAAATTAAGTATATGAAAAAAACCATTGCAGAACATCATGAATAGAGAAATGACCAAATTAATACAAGTTCATCATCACATTAAAACCAAAGCACAGTAGTGATAAAATGTTATTATTGCAAATAACTACATAAAGTTCTCTCATAAAACAACATAGAACTATGTAAAACATTTAAATGCAACAACAAATGCGATCAAAATCGCAACTAAGGTAACAATTGACC
This sequence comes from Hordeum vulgare subsp. vulgare, assembly GCF_904849725.1. Lineage (NCBI taxonomy): Eukaryota > Viridiplantae > Streptophyta > Magnoliopsida > Poales > Poaceae > Hordeum > Hordeum vulgare. The sequence continues at coordinate 317,284,058 of NC_058524.1, forward strand.
CAACAACATAATAATACCAAGCCTCTTTATCAATGGCATATTTTCTAATATTCTAATCTTCAAGCGCATTGCACCCATCTTCAACCACATTGCATCCATCTTCATCTTGCGATCATCGACGACATCGGCAACATGCAACTCCAGTTCCATATTCTTCTCCTCAATTATTTTCAATTTTTTCTTCAAGTAATTGTTTTCTTTTTCAACCAAATTTAACTTCTCGACAAAAATTTCTATGTGGGTTGGAATTTCCGGTTCACATACCTCCTAGATTAAAAAAATATATGTCACATTGGTCGTCATAATTGTCATAGACACTAAATAAAACAAATAGTTACAAAAGATAATATATACCACATCCGAATCATAGACAGGACGAGGGACGATGGAGGCGGATAACAAAACCATCGCACTATATAATAACAAAAAATAATAAAAGTAAGTAATTTTTAGAAGTATCTATCTAAATCATACAAGTAAGAAAAAAATTCTTTAAAAAAGACGATAAGAACAAGAGGCTCACCACGGTGGTGCTCGCGACGAGATCGGCGCGGGCGATCGACAACGGTGAGGACGTGCACGGGACGACACCCTACACATGTGCAGACTCTAAGAAGTTAATCTTAGGTCAAATGTTGCATCTAAATCAAAATAATAGTGAGAGATGAAAGGATGAAGTAGCTAACCTTTTAGAACACTTGTGTAGTTGGTGCACCGCCAAACCGAGACAAATATTGAGGAAAATGGAGCTTGGAAGTCGAGCTTGGAGAGGAGAAAGCTTAAGTAGTGTGGCTCGGGCATTTCATCGAACACCTCATGTGCATGCATATATATAAGGGAGGCAAGAGCATGGCATGCACACCTCACACAAGCAAAAAACAGAGGAGGGGGTGGGCAGGGGCGTAAATATAGGCATCTCTTTGGTCCCTGTTTGTGGCCAAAACCGGGACACAAGACTAACTATTAGTCCCGGTTCTGGCCACTAACCGGGACTAATGCTCCGTGGCACGCCACGTGGTAGTCGCTGGATCTTTAGTCCCGGTTTTTGCCCCGAACCGGGACTAATGAAATGAAATGAACCGGGACTATTGCGCTCGCAACTCGAACCGAGAGCTGGTTTTAATTCTAATCGAGGCTAATGGTCTTTTTTGCACCGGCTGAAAGACCCATTTTTTACTAGTGGTAGATGAATTGACCTCGGCTATGTCATGCCATCACACCGGCGAGCCAATGTCGTTGTCCCGTCCGTGTCGACCAAAGTTGTGGCATTGCCTCGGCACACGTCCCTGTATCGACATCCTCGTGCTGCCACTTCACTAGACCGACCTTGGCGCTCCTTTAATTATTTGTTTCACTTGAATTAATTAAGCCAAAGAATTCCTTTAATATATATATATATATATTATCATTATTTGTTATTACTTTTGGCTTGCACCATATTATGTGCGCAGGTAATTGACTTCGACTGTATAACACGGTCACCATGACACACCGATGTTGTCACCTCGCCTCGGTCGGTCGAATCATGTCGTCCTTGGTGCACTGCCTAGTTTCGGCATACCCGCGGCATCACTTCATTAAGTAGGTGTCACACTGCTGACCTCACCTCGGTTGGATCGAGAGCTTCAACATCACTTCACCAACCTATAGTTGGGGCTCCGACGTCACTTCACGAGCTGTTGCGTCCCCTTGGCTAAACCAGGGGTTGAGCCCGCCACGTGGACAATGTTGTGTCATCACTCACTGGGCCATCTCGGAACCATCTTGGTGGTTGGGACTCGGCCAAGCCGAGGACAACGCACCATACCGGATTTTGCAAAGAACAATGTGCACTTGCATCCTGCCTCAAGTCTGGACTGCATCATCAATGTCGAGCACATTAACAAGCTAAGTCGCTTTATGCTCAATTTTTTTATAATTTTTTTTGAATCTACCAAGAATTATATTTGTGTTAAATGAAAAAGTTTGTTTGTTAAAAACACTTCCTTTTCTCGTGATAACTGGGGGCTGCATCTTCACTCTGCTGAACTACTCTATCTTCTCCGCTGTATCGGGGGCTTTTGCCTCGTAGTAGCGACCATGTTGCGTTGCCACTTCTCGATGTTATCTCTTCGCTCGATTACCTCGTGCTTGGGGTTGGGAGCTCGGCTAGGCCGAGGAATACATCTCCGTCTCATCACTACCCCGGACTGCACCGAGCACATTAAGTCGTTTTCGTGCTCAGCTCTTTTTGAAATTTTACTCTTTGTTCAATTCAACCAAACATATTTTTTTGATAAAAAAAAATCATTTGTTAAAAGCAATTTCCTTTCCCAAAATTTAATTAGGGACTCTTAAATTTATATGAGCCGTTTTATAAGAAATGTGTTTTCTTCTTTGTCGTTGCAAAGTGTTTTGCTACTACTCCTTTTTCCAACTATAGTTTCTGGTCAATAGCCGGATAGCCTGGTTTCTTTCTAAAGATGCTCGAGTTTAGTTCGCAAAACAGGCTTCAGAGAAACACCACTTCTTCGGAATATGGAGGTTGAAGCGAAAGGCTGACCCGATTGGAGTCCGGAGATGGGATGTATCATGTTAAGGCACGACCGAAGCACAAACTAAATTTTGCACCAATTTCGGATTGACACAATTTCCTTTTACCTAAACGTAAAGTTTTTTGCATAAGTTTTTTGTTTTTTCCGAGCATAACTTTTGCAGCACAACACCAGGTGCATTTCACGCACCGGCAATATTAAAGGGGGTCTACGATTAGCACTGAACCCACCAAACACCGAGGTACTCCATGCAGTCCTCCGCAAAATGACCTCGGTATTTCGCATTTGTATGCATTGATTTCGAGTTCTGTCTTTGGTCTATAGCTGGATTGCCCGGCTCATGCATTTGCCATCACAGACGGCAAAGATTATATCACAAAACATCGAGGTACTACAGGAATTAGCTTCTTTGCCGTCTGCCATCACAGACGGCAAAGAATCTCACTGTCGGCAAAATTTCTGCGTCAGCCTATGACGGCATTGTAGCTTCTTTGCCGTCTGCCTCCCCTCTTCTGTGATGTCTGCCTCCCCCCTCTTCTTTGTCGTATGCCTCCCCCTCCTCCTCCCCCCTCCTCTGTGCCATCTACCTCCCCCCTCTTCTTTGCAGTCTACCTCCCCCCTCTTCTGTGCCGTCTGCCACCCCCTCTTCTTTGCCGTCAGCCTCCACCTCCTCCTCCCCCCTCCTTTGTGCCCTCTTCTTTGCCGTCTGCCCCCCTTGAAGCAGACGACAAAGAAACTATATGGCTAGCTGCTGCTGCCCAGGTTGCACAGCTGGCCACCACGTGGCACCTTTGCCGTCGGTCAGCTGATGGCAAAGGCCTTTGCCATTAACTAGCAGACGGCAAAGAGCCTATATTGTCACATTTTTGTTTATTTTTTCTATTTCACAGCACACATATATATAATTCATAGCACATATATGATAAATAGGTCACAACACATATATGATATACATAAAAAGCTCCTCAATGCCATTTGTTCATCAACGTACATCCCATATATCAAAAGAACCAACACATACAAAGTTTCATCCATATATACATACATATAGTTGCACATATATTGTTCATGCATATATACATATACATATAGTTCCACATTGTTCATCAACTCAAATAATAACGGGAACTAAAGCACTCCAATGCCAGCTTCCATGCATGTAGTACATCCAATCTGCAAAATGGGAATAAGAAAGTTAGAAGAAGAACAACAACAACATATATACGACAAATAAGCTAAATTGAAGAAGAAAGAGAAGAAGCAAGAAGAGAACAAGGAGAAGAAAAACAAGAAGGAGGAGGATGAGGAGGGGAAGGAGAAGGAGAAGGAGGAGGAGAAGAAGAAAAAAGAAGAAGAGAAGAAGAAGGAAAAGAAGAAGGAGAAGAAGGAGGAGAGAAGAAGGAGAAGAAGGAGGGATCCTTCCCCTTCTTCTCCTCCTTGTCCTTCTTCTTCTCTTCTTCTCCCCCTCCTTCTTCTTCTTCTCCTTCTCCTTCTCCTTCTATTCTTCTTCTCTTCTTCTTCTTCTTCTTCTTCTTCTTCTTCTTCTTCCTTCTTTTCATTTCTCCTCTTCTTGGAGCAAAATTAGCTAACTATGTCTTTTTGCACCTAAATGGGCTAATTATGTCATTCTAGAGGAAAACAAGCTAAGTATATAATATTAATGAGCTAACCAAGGTTCTTATGCCATTTTGAGCTTATTATGTCTTTTAGGAGCTTAATTAGTCATTTTATTGAGCTAACCAAGGTTCTTATGATGTTTTTACCTAACTAGGCTAATTATGTCATTTTGGATGATAATTGGCTAAGTATATATTTGTTGCGGAAAATAAGCTAAATTGAAGAAGAAGAGGAGAAGAAGGAGGGAAGAGTAAGGAGAATAAGGAGGGCTCCTTCTCCTCCTTCTCCTTCTTCTTATATTCTCCTCCTCCTCCTTCTACTCCTTCTTCTCCTCTTCTCTTTCTCTTCTTCTTTTTGTTCTTCCTTTCATTTCTCCTCTTCTTGGGGCTAAATTAGCTAACTATGTCATTATAGAGGAAAACAAGCTAAGTATATAATATTAATGAGCTAACCAAGGTTCTTATGCCATTTTGACCTTATAACGTCTTTTTGGAGCTAAATTGGCTAATTATGTCATTGTTGGGGAAATTAAGGCAAGGAGAATATGAAAGAGGATACGAAAGAGGAGGAGGAGGAGAAGAAGAAGAAGAAATAAAGAAGAAGGGGGAGAAGGAGGAGGAGGAGGAGAAGGACTAGAAGGTCATTAGCCTTCTCCTCCTTCTGCTCCTCCTCCTCCTCCTCCTTCTCCTCCTTCTCTTCTTCTTCTTCGTTCTTTTGATTTTTCCTATTTATTCTCCTCTTCTTCTATTCTTGGAGCTAAATTAGCTAACTATGTCTTTCTGGAGCTAAATGTGCTAATTATCCCATTTTAGAGGAAAACAAGTTAAGTATATAATATTAATGAGGTAACCAAGGTTCTTATGCCATTTTGAGGTTATTATGGCATTTTGAAGCTAAATGGGCTAATTATGTCATTGTTGGGGAAATTAAGGCAAGTAGAATATGAAAGAGGAGAATAAAGAGGAGGAGGAGGAGAAGAAGAAGAAATAAATAAGGGGGAGAAGGAGGAGGAGGAGGAGAAGGACTAGAAGGTCATTGGCCTTCTCCTCCTTCTCCTCCTCCTCCTCCGTCTCCTTCTTCTCTTGTTCTTCTTCTTCTTTCTTTTCATTTTTCCTATTTCTTCTCCTCTTCTCCTCTTCTTGGAGCTAAATTAGCTAACTATGTATTTTTGGAGCTAAACGGGCTAATTATCCCATTTTAGAGGAAAACAAGCGAAGTATATAATATTAATGAGCTAACCAAGGTTCTTATGCCATTTTTATGTTATTATGGGATTTTGGAGCTAAATGGGCTAATTATGTCATTGTTGGGGAAATTAAGGCAAGGAGAATATGAAAGAGGAGAAGAAAGAGGAGGAGGAGGAGAAGAAGAAGAAATAAATAAGAAGGAGGAGAAGGAGGAGGAGGAGGAGAAGGGCTAGAAGGTCCTTGGCCTTCTCCTCCTTCTCCTCCTCCTCCTCCTCCTCCTTCTCCTTCTTCTCCTCCTCCTTCTTCTCTTTCTCCTTCTCTTATCTTTCTCTTCTTCTTTTTATTCTTCCTTTTCATTTCTCCTCTTCTCCTCTTCTTGGAGCTAAATTAACTAACAATGTCATTATAGAGGAAAACAAGCTAAGTATATAATATTAATGAGCTAACCAAGGTTCTTATGCCATTTTGACCTTATAATCTCTATTTGGAACTAAATTGGCTAATTATGTCATTGTTGGGGAAATTAAGGCAAGGAGAATATGAAAGAGGAGAAGAAAGAGGACGAGGAGGAGAAGAAGAAGAAATAAATAAGAAGGAGGAGAAGGAGGAGGAGGAGGAGAAGGACTGGAAGCTCCTTGGCCTTCTCCTCCTCCTTCTCCTCCTCCTCCTCCTCCTTCTCCTTCATCTCTTCTTCTTCTTCTTCTTTCTTTTCATTTTTCCTATTTCTTCTCCTCTTCTCCTCTTCTTGGAGTTAAATTAGCTAACTATGTCTTTTTGGAGCTAAATGTGCTAATTATCCCATCTTAGAGGAAAACAAGTTAAGTATATAATATTAATGATCTAACCAAGGTTCTTAAGCCATTTTGAGGTTATTATGGCATTTTGGAGCTAAATGGGCTACTTATGTCATTGTGTGGGAAATTAAGGCAAGGAGAATATGCAATAGGAGAAGAAAGAGGAGGAGGAGGAGAAGAAGAAGAAATAAAGAAGAAGGAAGAGAAGGAGGAGGAGGAGGAAAAGGACTAGAAGGTCCTTGGCCTTCTCCTCCTCCTCCTCCTTCTCCTTCTTCTCCTCCTCCTTCTTCTCCTTCTCCTTGTCTTGTATTTATTTTCTTCTTTTTGTTCTTCCTTTTCATTTCTCCTCTTCTCCTCTTCTTGGAGCTAAATTAGCTAACTATGTTATTATAGAGGAAAACAAGCTAAGTATATAATATTAATGAGCTAACCAAGGTTCTTATGCCATTTTGACCTTATAATGCCTTTTTGGAGCTAAATTGGCTAATTATGTCATTTTTGGGGAAATTAAGGCAAGGAGAATATGAAAGAGGAGAAGAAAGAGGAGGAGGAGGAGAAGAAGAAGAAATAAATAAGAAGGAGGAGAATGAGGAGGAGGAGGAGAAAGACTAGAAGGTCCTTGGCCTTCTCCTACTTCTCCTCCTCCTCCTCCTCCTCCTCCTTCTCCTTCTTCTCTTCTTCTTCTTCTTCTTTCTTTTGATTTTTCCTATTTCTTCTCCTCTTCTTCTCTTCTTGGAGCTAAATTAGCTAACTATGTCTTTTTGGAGCTAAATGTGCTAATTATCCCATTTTAGAGGAAAACAAGTTAAGTATATAATATTAATGAGCTAACCAAGGTTCTTATGCCATTTTGAGGTTATTATGGCATTTTGGAGCTAAATGGGCTAATTATGTCATTGTTGGGGAAATTAAGGCAAGGATAATATGAAAGAGGAGAAGAAAGAGGACGAGGAGGAGAAGAAGAAGAAATAAAGAAGAAGGAGGAGAAGGAGGAGGAGGAGGAGAAGGACCGGAAGGTCCTTGGCCTTCTCCTCCTTCTCCTCCTCCTCCTCCTCCTGCTCCTTCTCCTTCATCTCTTCTTCTTCTTCTTCTTTCTTTTCATTTTTCCTATTTCTTCTCCTCTTCTCCTATTCTTGGAGTTAAATTAGCTAACTATGTCTTTTTGGAGCTAAATGTGCTAATTATCCCATTTTAGAGGAAAACAAGCTAAGTATATAATATTAATGATCTAACCAAGGTTCTTAAGCCATTTTGAGGTTATTATGGCATTTTGGAGGTAAATGGGCTAATTATGTCATTGTTGGGGAAATTAAGGCAAGGAGAATATGAAATAGGAGAAGAAAGAGGAGGAGGAGGAGAAGAAGAAGAAATAAAGAAGAAGGAGTAGGAGGAGGAAAAGGACTAGAAGGTCTTTGGCCTTCTTCTCCTCCTCCTCCTTCTCCTTCTTCTCCTCCTCCTTCTTCTCCTTCTCCTTCTCTTCTATTTCTCTTCTTCTTTTTGTTCTTCCTTTTCAGTTCTCCTCTTCTCCTCTTCTTGGAGCTAAATTAGCTAACTATGTCATTATAGAGGAAAACAAGCTAAGTATATAATATTAATGAGCTAACCAAGGTTGTTATGCTAGTTTGAGCTTATAATGTCTTTTTGGAGCTAAATTGGCTAATTATGTCATTGTTGGGGAAATTAAGGCAAGAAAAATATGAAAGAGGAGAAGAAAGAGGATGAGGAGAAAAAGAAGAAGAAATAAAGGAGGAGAAGGAGGAGGAGGAGGAGAAGGACTAGAAGGTCCTTGAACTTCTCCTCCTTCTCCTTCTCCTCCTCCTCCTCCTCCTTATCCTTCTTCTCTTCTTCTTCTTCTTCTTCTTTCTTTTCATTTTTCCTATTTCTTCTCCTGTTCTCCTCTTCTTGGATCTAAATTAGCTAACTATGTCTTTGTGGAGCTAAATGGGCTAATTATGTCATTGTTGGGGAAATTAAGGCAAGAAGAATATGAAAGAGGAGAAGAGAAACTTACCGTAGTGGTCATCAAGGAGGAGAAACACCTGGAGAAGTGTCATGCGATGCCGCTCGGGAGTTATTCTGCAGAATAGATATTTTGCAATGTCTCAGTTAGCATGATGACACTAAATTATCAATACTAGTTTATAATGAAACTCACCGTGCCAATCGATGAGAAGACGGGCATCGGCGGAGGGACTTGACCGCTCTTCTCGCACAGACCGTGAAGAGTGGGTCGTATTAGTTAGTAATGAAACATACATTACACACATGATTTGGCTAATGTGAAAAAAAACTTACCACAAAAATCTCGTACAGGGCCCGTTGACCCGCCTCATTCGGGGACCTCTCCTCCTCAATCAATCGTGCCGTGGTCTGGTCCCTCTCATCAAGAGCAGCCTGAAGAGCAGCCTAGCTTGCCAATCTCTCTTTCTCAAGAGCAGCCTGGTTTGCCAATCTCTCTTTCTCAAGAGCAGTCTGGTTTGCAAATCTCTCTTTCTGAAGAGCAGCCTGAAACACCATTCATCGTTACCACAGTAATGATCTATGGTGACACGCATAATGAAATGGATGAAAGTGTTCTTAGTCCGTACAACTAACCTCGATGGCAAGATCGACTCGTCGTGGACGACGCGTTATCTCAGGACAGCTGCTCGACTGGCGCGCCTTGATCTCTAGGAGAGTGAGTGGACAACATATTATCCCATCTCCAATGGCTATCGAGCCATAGGGCCTCCCGCCACCAGATATCATCACCAGCTCTCGATCCAAAGGTTCCTGGCTAGGGTTAAAGTCATCCCCTTTCGTAGCCTTCCCCGCGTCCCTGTATGCGACGAGCTTGTGGTGGGATGATATGTTGGTGAAGTTATTGGGATCATCCAGGTCAGACTCAGAGAATGCCTTCGCCTTCTTGTACGAGGCAGTATGGGCCATGCCATAAAGGTCGTACAAGTGTGGCATCTCCGTCTTATTGTGATGCGCCTAAAAGAGAGGAACAAAATATTAGCTTGAAGAATGAATTGCATGAATCATGAAGCAAATCACATACCTAGTTTCGTCCGAACTGAAGTAAGTTGGCGCTGCCTTGATGGTGTGGCACACCAACCATTTGGCTACGCCGATCCTTCGCATTCTCGTGGACGGCTCGCCAGCTTCCTGTGCACCACTCATCAACCAACGCTTACCAACAATGCATCTTATCCGCACACCATCTCGGGAGCACCTGTAAGTTATTAGAATGAATTTTGAGCGCTACGCCTATGAATGAAATCAAGAAAACTACGTAGAAGGACTTAAGAATAGGTAATTACCTTCATGTATTGCTCCTTCTTCAGAAACCTTCCGCGGCAATCCTTCTTGTGCTTCTTAATACCACGTGTGGCGTAGTAGTCTCGAATAGCCTGCGGCCGAGCCTCGTGGCATAAGTTCTGTAGTAACTGCCTACACTCGGCCTCGAGAACCTTGGCCGCCTCCTCCTCATATCCATCCTCACACCTATAGAAGGTCTGCAATCAAACGTGAAAACACCGATTAGTATAATAACTAGCTATATTGTTAATGTTAGATTGTGTAAAAGGATAATTGACTCGAAAGCTCTTGATCACAATCTCGACCCTCGTGTGGCACAAGACACCATCTATAATCTACTCCGACGGGGCCTGCGCAGCCTGGTAGTGCTCCCAGGAAAATCGTAGTGTAGGAACCTGACCCTCACCAGGCAACGTGACAAACCCCGGGAAATTTGTCCGGCAAAGCACACCAAGGACGGAGTTCGGCCTGCGGACTCCAAGAGGGTGTACCCATCCCTTGCAGTATGATAAGGTCAACACATTAGATATTTGAACAAACTTGAAGGCAAAAGCTAAAAAAAGAGTAAATGTACTTACCTATCCCCTTCAGTATTAATCACCGGCCTCCGCTCGTGGGTAGCCGGCACGACCAGGAGACGTGTACTACCATGCTTGTACACGGTGGCCCCGTCCACCTGCACACCGCCCTCACTATCCGTAAATTCATCCCCGTCATCCCCGCCCCCGGAGCCACCCTGACCCTCGGTCCAATCCGGCAACTCGGTCCGATCCGGCCAGGTATCCCATCCGGGCCTCTCCACGTCGGGTGAAGCCTCCGGAACCGTAGTCTCGTGGGCCGAAGGCACCTCGACCCGAGGCTGATCCTGGACCGGATTCTCATGGGACGAATTCCTGTCAACACCAGGCTCCTAGACCGGAGTCCCCGTAGCCTCCTCCGCAAACGGGTCGACCATAGTAGTCCTATTCTCGAGTGAAGGAGATGGTGGTGGTTGCGAGGATGGCTCAACAGTCCTCCTGGATCTTCCGCGGCCACCACCTCTCCCGGTACCCTTCCCCTTCTTCCCTACCCGACCAGCACCTCTCCCAGTGGGCCATGCCACCGACGAAGAAGAACCCACGGGTCGTGTCGACAGACTGTCTGCCAAGGCTCTACGGAGACATAGGGGTGGAAGGGAAGTACCACCCCTCGTGCGGGGTAGCTGGGAAGAACCCATCGAGCGCTCTGGACCAGCGCCCACCAACTTTCAACACCTGGTGACCTCCCATGATAAAGATTAAAAGAAATTAGTACAACATAAAAAAATTGAATAACTGACCTGAATAATAATATGTACATGAATAATAAAGATTAAAATATATATAATTTAAGTTGTGAATCTTACAAACTAATAATCATCATCAATAAATGCATCATCTTCATGAATGACGTGCTCGTCGGGTTCAACGGTGTGAAGTTGTGAAAGGCCTTTCTTTAATCGTTGAAGCATTGACAGGTCATCCGCATCAGTAACCTCTACGAGTTCCAGGTCTTCTGGTTCCGGCTCAGGCGTGGAGTCGGGTTCATTGTCGCTGTCTACTTCCATGTTCTTGGGTGAAGCACGGCGGTTCTTGAAACGTTTCTTGGAAAGACGTGTTTCTTGGAAGAATTCTCCATCATATGTGTCTGGGTTAAGTGAGGCTCATAATCCTGTTCATTTGGGAGAGGTGGTCTGACATGTGGCGGCACTTAATAAACAACATACCAACCTTCCAGATTCTTATCCGTTTGGCATGCCCACGGTAGATAGAAAACTTGGGTCGCCTGTTGAGCCGTAATATAGACATCGGGAACATCTAAATGGGTGTTTGGATTGATTTCGACTAGTCCTATATGTTCATGAGTCCTAGTCTCCTTAGGTTGGAACCAATAACATTTGAAGACTACGACGTTCGGTGGGTTTTCACCATAGAATTGAAGTTCATAAATTGCTTCAACTCTTCCATAATACTCGATAACACCTTCGCCGATAGCAGAGACACCACAATTTTTAGATTTCCGGTCGGGCATAGATAGCTCTTTGCCAAAGGTACTAAAGAGATACCCGTTGATGTTGTATTTCTCAAATGAACGGACCTTATAGTCAAAACCATTAGCGACTTGTCTCAATTCGGCATCCATAGACTCTGAATTAGCCTACAAGTTTAATACGAAACGATTGTTGCATTATCCGCAAGTTATACCAAGAAATGAAATGGTCCATTATTGATAATTACCGTTTGTTTGAACCAAGAGATGAAACCGGGATAGCCGCCTCCTGTCTTTGACAGAAGCTCGTACTCTTCGACGGAATCATTATCGATCACCGCTCCATCCGAGAATTTGGCGACGTAACGACTGTTTGAAATATCCGGGAATAAGAGCGGTTCAAAGGAATTAGAAGTTACGGGAAAATGTGCCGAGAACTCACTCGATGTACGGCCGCACATCTGTTAGGTTGTTGAAGATATACAACGAATTTTTCCGCCATTCATCGACATCCAACATTATTGGTTTCGAAGCACCGGCTGGTGCGAGCTTCCCTTTGAATAAGCTGAGGTTGGACCCACCTTTTTTAGGGTCTGCATCATTGTGCCGAGGCTTCGGATTATGCAAATGATGATTTTTGGCTTCGTAGTGTGCTGTCACAAAGTTTGCCACCTCCTCAGTAATGAATGCCTTAGCCATCGATGCTTCAATGCTACGCTTATTTTTACATTTAGCTCGAAGGGTCTTCTGCATCCTCTCAGTTGCATAGCACCAACGATCTTGCATGGGCCCACCCAATCTTGCCTTGATCGGTAGATGTAAAATCAAATGATGCATTGGATTAAAGAAGCCCGGTGGAAAGATCTTCTCTAACTTGCACAACAACTCCGGTGCAAACTCCTCCATGTCTTCTACCACGCCAAGCGCCAATTCTTTTGCACAACGAACATGGAAGAAATAGCTCAGCTCCGCCAGTACTAGCCATTCATTCTCAGGAATAAAGCCACATAATATCACCGGCATTACCCGCTCTAGCCATATGTGCCAATCATGACTCTTGAGACCAAAGATTTTTAATTTTTCAAAATTCGCTCCCCTCTTTAGATTCGCTGCATACCCATTGGGGAACATCAAGTGCATTTTGACCCACAAGATAATTTCCATCATAGTGGCCTTCCAAGATTGAACCAGACCTTTGGCTTCGACCACTTCTGCTTTCCTTTGCCTTGTTACATGTTTTGTAACGGTCTATGACATAGTGTCTCTTGATCGACTCTAGCCTTAGTATTATCCTTTGTCTTCCCATCTATGTCGAACAATGTACCAAAAATAGCCTCTCCGATATTCTTTTCAGTGTGCATCATGTCGATATTGTGTGGAAGAAGGAGGTCTTTGAAGTAAGGCAGATCCCAGAAGCATGGCTTGTGAGTCCAGGCGTGTTTTGAATTATACCCCTTGAAATACCCTGGACGCTCTGGATCAGGCTCGAGGGCGTTTAACTGATCCAGGATCTGTTGGCCTGTCAACGCAGGTGGTGCCATGTTTTTGACAACTTTACCTTTGGTAAAGTTCTTCTTGTCTTTTCTGAACTGATGGTCAGGATCCAGGAACTGTCTATGCATGTCAAAGCAAGAATACTTTCAACCCTCCTGCAACCAATGAAACTGAAGAGCTGCCTTGCATTGGGGGCACGGGAACCTTCCATGCACACACCATCCAGAGAATAGTGCATACGTCGGCAAGTCATGCATAGAGTACATTGGGGGCACGGGAACCTTCCATGCACACACATGCATTTTGAAGTTCTGTTTTCTAGCGGCATCATATGTCTTGACCCCATTATCCCAAGCGTCTTCCAATTCATCATTAAGCGGCTGCAGGTACACATTCATATTCTTCCCCGGATAATTGGGCCCTGGAATTATCAAAGTCAGAAATATGTTCTTTCTTTGCATAATCTGTCCGGGGGGAGATTGAGTGGAATGACAAATAAAGGCAACAACTATATTTGGTTGCCGTCATGCCGAAGGGATTAAAACCATCTGTGGCGATGCAGACTTGAGGATTCCTTGGATCTGCCGCTTTATCCTGATGAATCTATCGAAATGTTTCCACGCTTCCCCATCCGATGTGTGTACCACCATCTTATTCCTATCCGCATCTAGTTCGGTTCTTTTTCCCAATTTGTGCCATGTCATCTGTCTGGTTGTCTCTTCGACCATGAAAAGACGTTGAAGTCTTGGTACGATTGGCATATACGAAGAACAATAACTGCGATTTTGGTCTGCCACTTCTCACCCATATCGTTGTCTACCACAAGATACCTGCAAGACTCGCAATTGGGACAATAGTCCAAGTGTGCATACTCCTTCCTAAATAAGACACATCCTTTCTCACGTGCATCTATCTTCTCATAGGGCATCTTAAGTACACGAAGTATTTTGTCCGACTGGTACAGGTTTCCAGGCATGACATGGACTTTGGGTAGGAAGCGTCCAAATAGTGTCATCATCGCGTTGTAGCATTCTCTTCCCAAGTTGAACTGAGCCTTCAGAGCCATTACATGTGCAATTGCATCCACCTGACAGAGCTCAGTGTGCTCATGGAGAGGACGTTTTGAAGACTCCAACATTTCATAAAAGGCCTTTACAGATTCCTCCATCTCATCTTTCGAATCCCGAGCATCATCAAAGTCTTGCACCATGTCTTCGATCCCGGTACCATGCTCATCCGTGCGACGACGGACCACCTCAGCTCTTGTGCGTTGTATAGACTCAACATGAAATGTCCACACCGTATAATTAGGCTTAAAACCCCTCCTCTGCATGTGTTTAATCATTACAGCCTCTGTCGTCTTCTTATAGTTGTCGCATCCAGGACAGGGGCAATAGTTTCTTTCCTAGCCATTTGCGAATGCGGCTTTCACAAATTCCTTTGTCTTTACAAACCATTCTTTTGTCATCTCTTTCTCACTAGGGTGACCGGTATACATCCACGCACGTTCACTCATCTTGCCTAGCTACTAAAGACAGAAGAAATATATTTATATATAATTTAGCATTTATATTCATCGGTTAATCGGGTTCGCCATTTTTATTACGTCCACGCAACCTACACGCTAATAGGTAAAGATAGGTCCTAATCCCACCCGAGTATGTGTAGATTGGGTTCGTTTTCCCATGCTCTGCTCCGGATCCAACGCAAAATTTCGGTAGCACCTCCCCGCTGTTCTCCTGATACACGTCTCCGCAATAAACAAAGAGTATGTGCATCCGGAGAACAATAGGGAGGCACTGACGAAATTCCTCATCGGAACCAGAGCACAACATACGGGAAAACAAACCCAATCTACACATACTCGGGCTGTCCATGGATAATGTTGGACAATTCGAAAGGATGGCGGTTATAAATATGCAAAGACATGCATATTTATAGATGTCACCCTTTCGAACGGGAGATGCATACTGGTCACGCATACTGATAAATTAATTTAATTACCTAAATCTAGAAAGTTTCATCCAGAAATCATGCCACAGTAAATGAAGGGGCGGGGAGGAGATGAAATTTGTACTGACCCACGAATTGAGGGGCGGAGCTCGTACAACGCACAGGGAGGTCTTTGCAGAGCAGACCTCACATCGACGATACAACTATCACATGTAAATCCTCCCGATCAACACAAATATTCTATTTATGTCATTTTAGATGAAAACAAGTTAATAATATAATATTCATGAGCTAACCAAAGTTTTTATGCCATTTTGTAGCTAAATGGGCTAATTATCTCATTGTTGGGGAAAATAAGGTAAGGAGAATAAGATAGAGGAAAAGAAAGAGGAGGAGGAGGAGAAGAAGAAGAAATCAAGAAGAAGGAGAAGGAGGAGGAGGAGAAGAAGGAGGAGAATAAGGAGAAGGAGGACAAGGTATTCTTCTTCTCTTCTTCTCTTCTTCTTTTCTTCTTCTTTTCTTCTTCTCCTTCTTATTTTTGTCTTCTCCTCCTCCTCCTCCTCCTCCTCTTCTTCTTCTTCTCCTCCTCCTCCTCTTCTCCTCTTCTCCTCCTCCTCCTCTTCTTCTTCTTCCTATTCTTTCTGTTAAGCTAACTAACTAACTAACCTAGCTAACCAAGCTAACTAAACCTATCGCTAAACCTAGATAGCACTAAACAGCAAAAAAATAACAAAAACAGAATCTACCACTAAGTAACTAAAAGAGAATCTAGCTAACTAACCAAGCTAACTAACTTCGCCTTCTTATTTTTTTCTTATTCTCTTCTTCTCTTCTTCTTTACTACTTCTCCTTCTTATTTTTTTCTTCTCTTCTTCTTCTTCTTTTTCTTCTCCTCCTCCTCCTCCTACTCCTCTTCTTCTTCTCCTCTTCTTGTCCTCCTCCTCCTCCTCTTCTCCTCTTCTCCTCCTCCACCTAACTAACCAAGCTAACTAAGTAACCTAACTAATTTGACAAGCTACCACTAATTAACAAAACAAAATCTACCACTAAACTACCTACTAAATCTACCACTAAAACTACTAACAAGAACGACTACTAAAAGTACTAAAACTACTAACAAGAAAAACTACTAAAACTACTAACAAGAACAACTACTAAAACTAGTACCACTAAAACTACTAACAAGAATAACTACTACAACAACAATAAAAAATGATGCCGGTAGTCATAATCTAATTCCAAAAAATAATGCGGGTGCGGGGGGGGGGGGGTGTGGGGGCTCACCGAGAGGGGCGGCTGTGGCGGGGCCGGGGGTGTTGGGGGTGGAGGGGCGGCGCCGGGGACGCCAGGGGCGGCGGCGCGACGGTGGTGGGGCAGCAGTAGCAGGGGCGGCGGCGGCCGGTGGGCGTCGGGGATTGGGAGAGAGACAAAGAGGGGTGCGTGGGGTGAGCCGTTACACATAGAGAGGGGCGGGGTCGCGGGAAAGAGCCGTTAATAGAGTTAGCTCTTTGCCGTGTGCCAGCGGACGGCAAAGAGTCTAGACTCTTTGCCGTCTGCCGGCGGACAGCAAAGAGTCTAGACTCTTTGCTGTCTAGCTCCGGAATCTTTGTCGTCCGCTAGCAGACGGCAAAGAAGGGACTCCGGTTTGACCTAACCACCCCGCGGTCAGGTGGGCCCATCGACATCTTTGTCGTCCTCTATGAGACTCTTTGCCGTCTGCTAGATGACGACAAAGATGTGACTGATGGCAAAAACACTCTATGCCATCACCCAGTGCTTTGTCGTCTGCTTTGTTGAAGCTGACGCAAAGACACTCTTTGCCATCAGCCAGCAGATGGCAGAGATTAGGCTGATGGCAAAAAACTGTTTTCCAGTAGTGGTGCTTACACCTTACGTTTCCACTTTGTTCGACTAAGGGGTAAAGGGAGAACCACTTTGATATTTAATTTCGGTTCAACTGGTTATGTGCCTTAGTTGGAGAAAGCCGAAAGCTGATTGTCACAACATGCGTAAATCGGTCAACGAACCAAAGGCAGTGTTTAACCTAATGTAGCCGATTGAGGTCATCAGAGTACAATGAAGGGCCTTTATTTATTGAAAAGGCCAAGTTGTTGGTGGTTGAACCTCGAATAATTTGAGGAGTCAACGTATACAAGGGGCTATTAAGTTGCCCCCAAACATATGCTCCTATGACTAAGTGAAAGTTATAAGCCCGAATATCTGATTGCATTGTTTCCACTAACACAACTGACTCAGGGCACTGAGACATCGTCTAAGGGTTGTCTTGTTTGTATGGACACACCTTGCGTAGAATCTACAAAGGGGTGTGGGAGCCAACGACAGGCCACTTTCAGATTATAAACAGTCCCTACAGAGTCAAAATAAACCGTACGGAGGGTTCCATTGTGGCACCCCAGCATAGATACATCGGGATTCCCGGAGAGCCCAACATATCATCAGCTTTTGTATATGATATACGAAAGTTTCCTTTCATAGTGATCATTATAAATCCATAGATATGCAACAATTTTACTGAAGATTTTAGCCAAGCTGGGTTGTCTGGCTCCTGTTATTACCCCCTATGTTCCCGATTATTCTACTAGGGTGTAAACAGAGAACCTCTCGGATTGTTACTTCCGGGTCATACGGGTTAGTAGCTTAGGCTAGATGTAGCCGAAAGCTAGCAATCTTACGAATATAAAACGTCATCAATGACGAAAGTGTAAATTTTGGTTCATTAAAGGCCATAGATTTAGGGAACATTCCCCAAACTGAATCCTCAATATTTTCCTCCCACATTGATTGGAATTGAGGTTTCACGATCATGTTCATGATGATATCCTATGAAAAGGAGCTTATAAATGAACTATTTTTTCCAAGAAGATGTTTCTTACATTAAATAGTACTCCCTCCATCCCAAAATAAGTGACTCAAAAAAGACACAACTTTGTACTAAAGTTAGTGCAAAGTTGAGTCACTTTTGAGTCACTTATCTTGGGATGGAGGGTGTAATATATAACATATCACTCCGCATACCTTTGTTTATAAAACCATATGACTGAATTACCTTGTTTGCCGTAAATCTTTTCCCTTATAAAGGCTTTATAAAGCAGGGAAAACACTCCTCGGCTACTGGCTGAGGAGGTTGAAGCCGATGGTTGGTCAACAAGGTCTTGTACAATGCGGATCCGAGCATTGATGATGTAAATTACTTGGGTACATAGAATCATTGCACATAAACTATGCCAAATATGATAAAGTTTGTTTCAAACAAATATCAATCCTTAATTTGATCACCCGTGCACAAATTAAGGCTCTGGGGCTACTGAATTTCCTATTCAATGCAACAAATTCAAAGTGCAATACAATTTCCGAGGATATCGATCCTCAGGTTGGTCGGCCACACCCAACCCTAGTCTCGGGAACTATTGTGTACTACATTTCCATCCCTAGCATATGCCGCCGAGCAAGATCTTGATCCTCAAGATGATTATACAAAATTATCTAAGTCTCAGGGGCTATTGGGATCAATGGTTTTATCTTTTTTCCTTGAGGTACATCTCGAATTTTAGTCTGACAAACACCCTGAGGGCTACTATCTATACATCTTGGTTGTAAATAAATCGAAGCGACCGGAAATAAATTCTGCCAAAAGGGCCCAGGACCGAGGTACAGCGCCACCTCGGAAGCAGTCTGGTATAAAGCTCGGATGTAAATGGCTGGCTCCATAGAGAGAATTGCCGGCATTAAGGTCGGATGAATTCCTTCAAATTTTCAGAGGTCGAGGTCATTTATGACGCCTTGGAGGCCTCAGATACAGTTTGGCGTTGGAGGCCGAATGCCAGAGGATACCTCAAATGCCGACTAGTGTTGGAGCTCGGCTGCAAAAGGACACCTCAAATGTCGTTCGGCGTTGGAGCTCGGACACGAGAGGACACCACCGCATGGGAAACACTTCAAACCCGAGGTGTGTTTTTAAAAATTACGAGGCATTGATAAATGCTGAAATCTTAAAGGGGCTCCTCGGATGCGTGATGTGTGAACTCTTCGAATACACTTCAGCGGTTCTCAAGATCGATGATGGGAAGATTTGTTGTATCAGTTTTCAAGACCGGCGGCCGAAGATGAAGAACAGTTCAGAAGAACCGAGGAGCGTCCCCAACTTGAAGACCGGTTCAGGAGGCTGCTCATGGTGTCCTGGACTAGGGGGTACTCACCATGTCATCTCCTCATCAGTAGGGCGAGTCGAGGACCCCCATGGTGGTTCACTAATGGGCTACTTCGGATAGTGCAAGATGCATACAAGGGATATTCCACAAGACTTGGTGTACAAGACAAGGACTCCTCTAAACCCCAGGCCTATGGTCCATTATATAAACCAAGGCCAGTCTAATCAATAGACATCTCTCATATTCATTACAACAATCTCGTGGTAGATACATGTCCTATGTACTATCCCCATATCAATACAATCAAAAGTAGGATGTCGGGTATTATCTCCTCGAGAGAGCCCGTACCTTGGTAAAATCCTGTGTCCATGTTACCATCGCTCCAAGAAGCCTAGCTTAGGACCCCTACTACGATATATGTCAGATTTGACACCGATAGCAGGCGAATTAAAGGTTGGCTCTGCACGACCATCGAATTGGTGATGTGTTTCCCGTTGCCTCTCGATGGTGGTGTGCCCATCCTCCTTGCTCATGTCTTTCCACACTAGGCGCTGGTCTTGATTTAGACGCGGGTCCATCGAGGCTTGAGATACCCCGTCTTTTATGTTGGTCGGGCGGGAAGTTCAGTACTCTCATGGGGGCGACAACACTGTTTGTGTTATCGCGAGGAACCCACCGCGTGTGGCTTGTCATTGTTGGGGAAGCTTAGCAAGCTTTGTATGGTCAGCCTTCACTCCTCCATCATCTCTGGTGTAGCTGGAAAGTTAAGGAGCATATGGTCCTACGCTAAAGCTTCCCCCATGGTTTTAGGGATCGGATATGGTGATGCATGGGTAGTGCTCTTACTTCTGGCAGTGCCAGAAGGACCGCTTTTCCATGCTATCGCACACCGTTTGTCCTCACCAGGGGGGGTGGTTGAGCCTACCCTTGCGCTCCTTGCGCAAGGGTCTTGTGAAGGGCACGGTGAAGGTTCAGTCGCAGCCACCACCATTGTTGTCGTGGCTACGACTGTGGTGTCGCCGCTGGCCGCCACTGGCGCGTTTTGCGCTATCAAGGTGGCAGGATCCTTGTCGTGTCTCGCGGAGCATCGCGTGGTGTTTCGGCTAAGCTCGCCGGTGTGACATGCATGGTGTCGACCCCTGTCTCCATCGCCAGCCTAAGGGCCGCGGTTTCCCGTACCTAAGTCTGGCTGCTAAGGACCCCATTTCTTAGTACAATGACACACCCGGAAAATGCACCTCCAGTTCACCCCATTTGGCTCCTTCTGTATAGGACGTTGTCCATGAACTGGTACATACTTGACTGTCGGGCTACTCTTCCGGCTAACTCTTTTCCTCGGGGTGGTCTCATGTCTAGAGGAATCAGACGACCTTTTGTGCCCATGCCAGAGCCCGTGGATCGACGACAAGGATTAAAGGCATTTCTTCCGCTACGGAGCGCTGATTTCTACAACAAGAGCCACCGGGTCCGTCGGAGCCTGTTGCACATCGGCAGGTGTCTTATCGTCCCTGGAAACCTTCTTTATGGACACTGATGGCTCTTCTAGGAAATATTCTCCGAAGTCGACCTTCCTTTTCTTTTCTCGCCGACCTGATGGTGTGACTGATGGCTAAGTGAGTCGGAGTACAAAGGTGCCTCAGAGGCTCGTTTTGATAGGTCATAAGCAATGTTGTTCTCCGCAAGGGGGCGTGCTCCATTTGTAGACTCTCGAAACGCTCCTCCAACTTCCTCAGTTCATTGAGTATCCTTCCATCAGTGGACTCTGGTAATTCTTGTTAACTTGGTGGAAAACCAGCTGTAAATCCCCTCAGACTATTAATTCCCTGATACCAAGGTCAACCACTATCCGTTGTCCGACAAGTAATCCTTTATATTCAGTTGTGTTGTTGGTTGATAGCTCTCATGGAAAATGCATCTGGATTAAGTACTTGAGGTGTTGTCTTTTGTGCGCGATAAGCAGCACTTCGGCATATGTGCCTTGCTGCAAAAAGGCCCCGTCAAAGTACATGATCCACTCTTGAAGCGCTTCCTTGCCGTGAAGGGTTATTTCTGGGATTAGTTCATCTAGTGTTAGCATCTGATAATCGACAAGTATAGGGTATCAATTGTAGCGTTTCCCAATAAGAAAGAGTGTCGAACCGAACGAGGAGCTAAAGGTAGAACAAATATCCCCTCAAGTTATGTCGACCACCGATACAACTCTACGCATGCTTAACGTTCGCTTTACCTAGAACAAGTATGAAACTAGAAGTACTTTGTAGGCGTGATAGGATAGGTTTGCATGAAAATAAAAAACACGTAAATAAAAACTAGGCACAGCTAAGATAGTCTTAGTAGAGATCTTTTTGTCACAAGAAGGTTATTTGTCCCTAGGCAATCGATAACTAGACCGGTAATCATTATTGCAATTTTATATGAGGAAGAGGCGTAAGCTAACATACTTTCTCTACTTGGATCATATGCACTTATGTTTGTAACTCTACAAAGAATCCGCAACTACTAAAGATCATTAAGGTAAAACCCAACCATAGCATTATAAGGTATCAAGTCCTCTTTACTCCCATATGCAACAACCCACCTACTCACATTTATGCTTCTGTCACTCAATCAACCCACCATAGGCAAATCATGAACACACTACAACACCCTACAGAGGGGATCCCTCACGCTTGCGCGACATGGAGAGCACCACAGGATAGCACCAATAATAAAACATGCAACTCAAACCAATCATGCTCATCAATTAACCCATAGGACAAAACGGATGTACTCAAACATCATAGGATAGCCATACATCTTTGGGAAATAATATATAGCGTTGAGCACCATGTTTAACAAGGGATTACATCGGGGAGTAGGGGTGTTACACCGCTGCAAAGAGGGGGAGAGTGTTGGTGATGACGTCGGCGCAGTTGTTGGTGTAGATCGCCGTCACGATGATGGCCCCGTCGGCGTTCCGGTGCCACCGGGAGAGAGGGGGAGTGAGCCCCCTCCTTCTTCTTCTTCCATGGCCTCCCCCCTCAACGGGAGGAGGTTTCCCCTCTAGTCCTTGGCCTCCATGGAGGCGCAGGGGCGAGATCCCCTCTAAGATTGGACCTCTCTCTCTCTGTTTCCTTCTGTTTCTGCGTTCCATATTCTCGCGTTTCACCGTTTCTTATATTCCCGAAGATCCATAACTTCAATTGGGATGAAATTTTAACACGATTTTTATCCGGATATTAGTTTCTTGCGGCGAAAGAAGGGAACCAACCGCCTTACGGGATGGCCACAAAACAGCCTGGCGCGCCCTACCCCCCAGGCCGCAACCCTTTGGCTTGTGGGCCCCTCGGGCACCGCCTTCTGTAGATTCCACTTCCAAAAATTCACATATATTCCAAAAAAATCTCTGTAAGTTTTTATCCTGTTTGGACTTAGGTTGATATGGATTTTCTGTGAAACAAAAAACATGCAAAAAACAGGAACTGGCACTGCACACTGGATCAATATGTTACTCCCAAAAATAGTATAAAAAGTTGCCAAAAGTATATGAAAGTTGTAAAATATTGGCATGAAACAATCAAAAATTATGGATACGACAGACACGTATCATCATCCATTCAACAATGTACTCTGCCGAGGCTTTGCGTTGTATGGTTGTTGTGCTTTCAAAACTCACATCAAATCTAGCTAGTTCCACAACCCACTCAACAATCCTGCCGGTTGCGTCCGGGTTCCTAAGGATGTGTTGCACTAGGAGGCGGATGAAAACGGTGGTGTGGTGCGCTTGGAAGTAGTGGTGCAACTTCCGGTAGGCCCTGGGAAGGCTGAAGAGAATTTTTTGTAACCCAGAGTACCTTGACCTAGCACCCTGCAGGAGAGAGCTGAGAAAGTATACTGGCCGCTACACCACCTTCTTTCTTTCCACAACCTGCCATCGTACCTCATGTGCCGCTTCCTTGTTCTTGGCTCCTTGTCTTGCCAGGGATGACCCTAGTTAACTGTTTGCTAGCTCAAGGGCTGCTACCTCCTTTTCCTTAGCTTCCCTCTGCGCCATTAGTGCAACACTAATCACTTGTTTCGTTGCCGCAAGATATAGTAGCAATGGCTCCTCTAGTTTAGGTGCGACTAGGATCGGTGGAGCAGACATGTATTTCTTCAAACCTAGCAGCATCGCCTCTGCTTCCGGGGTCCATGTCATGGGACCTACCTTCTTCAGATTTTGAAGAACAACAACATGCGCTCTACGGATTCGAAAATAAACCTTCTCAGGGCAGCGATGCAGCCTGCCTAGCGGCATACGTCCTTGACGCGCTTCTGAGCTTCCAACTACTCGATTGCTTCAATCTTGGCTGGATTGGATTCTATCCCGCATTGTGATAGAAAGAACCCGAAGATCTTGTTGAATGGGACTCCGAACATGCACTCTTGGAGTTGAGCTTCAAGTTGATCTTGCGCCAATTTGCAAAGGTTTCTTATAGGTCTTGAATCAGCATGGCCTCTACCTTGGTCTTGATAACAATGTCATCCATATAGGCTTCCACATTCTTGTGTAGGTGTGGTCCGACACCAATCTGGACAGCTCACGCGAAAGTTAATCCATCACTCTTCAGTACAAATGGCATGCGCTTGAAGCAGTACATGCCACACGGAGTGATGAACACTATTTTATCTTCGTCTTCTTTGGCCATGAAAATACGGTGATAACCGGAGTAGGCCTTAAAGAAGGAAATGCGATCATAGCCAGCGGTTGAGTACACTATCTGGTCAATGCGCGACAAGGGGAAGGGGTCCTTCGGACATGCCTTGTTGACATTAGTGAAGTCGATGCAAAGTATCCACTTCTAGTTTGCCTTGCACACAACCACAGGGTTTGCCAACCTTGTTGGGTGAAGGACACATTTGATGACTCATACGGCTTCCAGTTTCTTATCTCTTCGGCAATGAACTATTGTCGTTCCAGTGCCTGCTTCTGGAACTTCTGCTTAACAGGGCACACGTGGGGGCAGACGATAAGGTGGTTCTCGACCACCTCGCGGGAAACACCGGTGATGTCAGATGGTTGCCAGGAAAATACATCAACATTCACCCACAGGAAGGAGACGAGCATGCTTTCCGATTTGTTGTCGAGGGTGGAACTTATGGTGAAAGTACCGCCCTCGCCCTCTTCCCGCGCGGCCACTTGCTTTGTCTTGGGAATGGTCACTTTGTTTTTCTTGCTTCAAGAGGCAGAAGTTTCAGGTGAGTCCTCGACGAGTCTGTCGCGCTGCTCGAAGTCTTCACGAGCTTTGCCATAAGTCTTTCTCTTGTTCTTCCCCTGGGAGTTTTGTCGATAGGAGCGCGTGCCTTGTTGACACACGGTGCTTCTACTTCTCACGAAACTATTCTACTTGGCGGCACTCGGTGATGTCATGGCCCTTGGTGAGGTGAATCTTGCAGTATGGTCAGCCGGTCTTCTCTCCTGTTGGGGCCTTGTCCTCTCCGGAGCAAGTGACAACATCCTTGCCGAACCCCTTGGACCTGCCCTTCTTGCCAGCACTAGAGTTGCTGGTGCGTTCGATAGCCATGACTGCCTTATCCTGTGCTTTCGGTTGCACTTCTGCCCCTTCTTTCTGGAAGCGGGTGCGCTCTCGTTGTTGTGTGATTTGAATTGTGTGACAACGTCCTCTCTGGGGAGACTTCTTCCTCCTTCGACCCATGCACACCTGTCAACGAGAGTGTAGAGCTCGCTGACATATCGTATCTTGTTGACACTCTTCTCCTCACGCATCTGGCGACTACGTATGTTTGTATGGAATGCGGGGATCACCGTGGCCTGGTGGATGTCAATGATATTGTGATGCACATGGTTGAACCTCTAGATGTACTTGCGAAGGGTCTTGCCATCTCTCTGAGGGATTACATGCAAATCACCAGGCTGCCGTGGGAGTTTTTGGCCCCCGTGGTATTCACAACGAATTGGTTGCACAGAACCTCCGAGGAGGAAATAGACCCCTTCGGCAAGTTCCTCAACCAACTCCTCATGTTGGGCTGGAGCGCTAGTGGGAAGTAGTTGGCGACCACTTTCTCGTAGCGTCTCCCAGCAGCCTGCACCACTATACTGTAGATTTCAAGGAACTTTGACGGTCTAACTCTGCCATCAAAATTGTCCGGCTGATCCGGGTTGAAGGCTGTGCTAGAAAGCCAACGGACCCGCCGCAGCTTGCGGGTGAACGCTGGGAAACCAAACTTGTAAGGTAGGGTACTAGGGACTCCTAGTGTTGTCTCGTCGACGGCTAGACCCACGCAGCCATCCGATTGGTGACACGTCTTCCCTCGCCTCTCAATGGGGAGGCACTCGTCCTCCTTGCACCCATCCTTCGAAACCTGGCATTGGTCTATATTTTTCTGCGAGTATGTTGACGCATAGCACACCTCGAGTTGCATGTCGATCCGGTGGGAAGGTTGTTTCTGTTGTGGGAGCGATTGTACCGTAGGTGCTTCGCGTGCATTGCATCCAGTGAAGGGCCTCGTCGGAGCTGCCTAAAGCGCGCGCGAAGGCTTCACTATGTCTTGTCTATCGCGGTGTGTGAAGCTCAGCAAGCTCTGTATAGTCGCCCTCCTGCCCTCCATCTTCTCTAGCGCAGATGGGAAGTTCAGCAGCAACTGGGTCTGCGCCACGGCTTCCCTCGTGGTTTTCGGCATGGAGCGATGCGAGGCGCGGGTGGCGCTCTTACTCCTCGCAATGTCAGAAAGAGTGTCTTCCCGCGCTGTCATCCGTTGTCCATTATCACTAGGGGCTACCCGATGAGGATGGCCCTTTGCGTCCTAAGAGTAGCGCGCATGGGTCTCGTCGATACACCAGATAGGGTCGCCTCCCCTCATGCGCTGATTGCACTTGTCTTGTGAAGTCCGCGGCAGAAGCGCCGTTGCGTGCACCGTGTCATTAGCAGTGGCACTGGCCGTCACCGATGCTGTAGCATTACCTTCGGACACCTCCGATGCATCCTCGGACACTACAACTGCTAGGTACGAATCGCGACTCACGTACCTTCGTGCAGTTTTGTGATTGTGCGCCCCGGTGCGGTGTGAGCGATGTCTGTCCCCGCTTCGGTCACCAATAGCAGCGGACGAGGGGGCTTAGACGAATACGAGACCACTTCTTATTCTCCCTTGGCCTTCTTGGGTGCCATGGGCGTCAATGACGATGTTGAAGAATACACGCAACGTTGTCCAAGATTCACTTACCAAAGCCTCTCTACTTGGCGCCCAAAAATTTCAGGAGGCGACAAGCTCGACGATCTATGGGGCAGTAAGGCCCCTTCCTGCAGTTCTACTATGGTGACCTTGGGTGCACAAAGAGCATCACCGATAGCTGCATGCACTGTGGTTTAGGCAGGTTCGGGCGGCTCGGAAGCTAAAAAACCTACGTCCTGTGTTTTGGTGCATTATGTATAAGTTCACAATAAAGGAGCACTCGCGAGACAAAGATGTTCGAGGGTCACAGATACACGTGTAGAATGAACGGAGAGTCAACCATTCTAAAGGTTGCATTTGTCCTCCTTATATAGTCCAAGGGGGTACCAAAGTGGCTAAGGCGGTCTTTACATGGGTAAGCAGTCCACATTATAGCTACCAAAACTACTGACATGAGCTATAGTGGGAAATACCTAACTCTAACGAACTGGGATATGCCATTAAATGCGTGAAGAGGTGGTGCGCTAGCGACGTCCCTCGACAAGGATTGACTCTCCTTCTGTGTCATTCGCCCAGCTACATCTTATTCTTCTGCTACGTTGTAGAAAGGGTGTCATTAAAGTTGTTATAACTCCCACCGAGCTGCCACGTGCCCCGGCCAGCTCCATCTAAGCACCTGCCCATTTGGCGGGTAGAGGACTTGGCGTCTACGCTCGCTACTGGGTCTTCCCTACCGGTAAGGACCTTGCCGATCGTCTTTGGCCTTTACTTGCTGTTGCTTAGAGGTTTGTGTTGGCTAGCAAGGGTCCTGCCGGTCCGGAGGCCGCAGTTGGCTATCTACAAGTCTGGATACTAAGGGTCACCTATCTTAGTACACCTTGCTCAATGAAAGTAGGAACAGCGAACATAGAAGCCGCGAAAGTAGCAACGACACCAAAATTTGGCTTTGGTCGATAGGCACACGTTGAGCTCGTCCCACGAGATTTGGGCGTTCTTCTTCTTCTTCTTCTTCTTGTTGAGCTATGATAGGTGCAGCTGGTAGTGGTAGATGTGCAAGCACCGCATTGAACTTAGCATCCATCTTGGCGTCGAACGTCTTCTCCAAACCATCTACCTTCTGCATGGCCTCTCAAACGATGGTCACCAAGTCTTGCACCTATTCACCTTGTAGTCAAAAACCCTCAAAGGTTGGATAGAGCGATTTCCAGGTGTTGTCATATGCACAAAGTACATGTATGTGGAGCTGGGAAGGCTTAAAATATGGTAGAAAAAAGGGTCAGCAATAATTACTTAGGAGATGCAAAGTTGAAGAAAAATGATTAACAATAGTACCGTGCTCGTCCTAGGCTAGACTTTACTAAATACGTGAGCCTAAAACACGAAAAAAAATCATGATGCAACATGTAATCAATGGAAGAGCACACTCTGAGCTTTTTTATCTCTAGTTTTATGGCGCAATATTTTTTGTGCTCTTTTTTTTAGAAAAAACACTATAATGACGAGTGTCTCAAGACTCTTCCGAAGGTCTACAAACAGGATAGGGACAAAATGTTTTGACAATGTTTTCAAAAAAATTCTGAACACTTGAGCAAAAGTTGGAAACTCATCAAAAACTATTTTTGATAAAACCGACTATCTCAAAACGCTCTACTACACCAAAAAATAGGATAGGCAATTTTTTGATCGGTGCGGTTGCCGACAATTTTGGGCCTGAATGGAGGGTGGTTTCGATTTTTTTTGTTCTAGAAATCACACTTGTCTACAAAAAGAGAACAATTGATGTTATCCGAAACCTACTCACACAAGGAAACATGAATCTGAAAACAGATGGATGTCGAAAGGAAACCTAATATGTGATGGACTAGGATCGGTGGCGAATATCTCGTGGTGATATATGGCAGAGGCAATGATGATGGTGGGTATAGCAACGGTGATGATTGATACGTCTCCAATGTATGTATAATTTTTGATAGTTCCATGCTATTATCTTGTCAAATTTTGGATGTTTTGTATGCCTTTTATATCTTTTTCGGGACTAACTTATTAACTGAGTGCCAAATGCTAATTCTAGTTTTTTCCGTGTTTTTGACCCTTTTCATAGGAGGATTTTAAAAGGTGTCCAAACGGAATAGAACTTCTGAAAAGATTTTTTCCGGAATAGAAGATACGCGCGAGACTTGAGAACCAAGGTAGGGGCCAGGAGGGGACCCCACAAGCCCCCCTAGGCGCGGCCAGGGGGGCCCGCGCCTAGCAGGCTTGTGGGCCCCCTGTGGCACGTCTGCCCTACCGCTTCCGCCTATAAATTCAGAAAAATTCGAAAACTGCGAGAGAGATCCACGAAAAATACTTTTCCGCCACCGCAAGCTTCTGTCTCCGCAAGATCCCATCTGGGGCACATTCTGGTGCCCTGCCGGATGGGGGATTTGGATAAGGAGGGCTTCTTCATCAACACCATGACCTCTCCGATGATGCGTGAGTAGTTCACCATAGACCTTCGGGTCCATAGCTAGATGGTTTCTTCTCTCTCTTGGATCTTCAATACAAAGTTCTCCATGATCTTCAATGAGATCTATCCGATGTAATCTTGTTTTGCGGTGTGTTTGTCGAGATCCGATGAATTGTGGATTTATGATCAGGTTACCTATGAATCTTATTTGAGTTTCTTCTGATGTCTTATATGCATGATTTCATATCCTTGTAATTCTCTTCGAGTTGTTGGTTTTGTTTGTCCAACTTGATCTATGATTCTTGCAATGGGAGAAGTGCTTGGTTTTGGATTCATACCGTGCGGTGACCTCACCCAGTGACAGAAGGGGCCATCAAGGGTAAAAAGATGGGGTTTTCATCATTGGTTTGAGTTTATCCCTCTACATCATGTCATCTTGCTTAAAGCATTAATCTTTTTGTCATGAACTCAATACACTAGATTCATGCTGGATAGCGGTCCATGTGCGGAGTAATAGTAGTAGATGCAGAAAGTATCGGTCTACTTGTCTCGGACGTGATGCCTATATGTATGATCATTGCCTTAGATATCGTCATGAGTTTCCGCTGTTCTATCAATTGCTCGATAGTAATTTGTTCACCCACCTAATATTTGCTATTTTGAGAGAAGCCTCTAGTGAACACTATGGCCCCGGGGTCTACTTCACAACATATTTGCAGCCTTACTCTTTTACTTTGTTGCACTTTCCGCCTTCAGATCTCACTTTGCAATCAATCTTGAAGGGATTGACAACTCCTTTATAGCGTTGGGTGCAAGCTCTTTTGTGTTTGCGCAAGTACTCTGGACTTGACGTGATTCTCCTACTGGATTGATATCTTGGTTCTCAAACTGAGGGAAATACTTACTGCTCCTATGCTGCATCACCCTTTCCTCTTCATGGGAAAAACCAACGCAAGCTCAAGAGGCAGCAATGATGATGTTGGGTATGACACTGGTGATGATGGTAGTGGTATGGCAACGATGCTGATGATGTTGGGTATGGCAGCAGTGCTGATGATGGTGGGTATGGCAGCGGTCATGATGAGGGTGTGTATGGAAGCGATGATGATGATGGTGGGTATGGCGGTGTGACAACTTATGAACAAAACTCGAAACTCTAAAGGACACTATGCCTAGACCACCACCTTGACACGAGGATGCAACCACAAATTACACAAAGAAAACACCAAACGTCAAATTGCAAAGATTCAGATTGGTTCGAAAATGAGGATCTAACCCTAATATCATTTGTGGCATTTTTTGTGGACTGTAGGTATGAATAAAAAATGCGATCTAGACTATGAAAAATTGGAAAATTTCACCGAGCAAACTCAAAATCTGATACCACTTGATAGAGGAAAATGTGTACCGTCTTTCGATGAGATGGTGGCTATCATTTACGGTGGGGTGGACTTAGACAATTCTGCAATGAACATGCAAGGAAGTTGCACCTTAGCGATCTCTAAACCAACCCCGAGGAGTTATTGACCATGCCGGAGCATGATCATCCTCACCATCAAGGTATATTTCTTGCACACAAATAATGAAGAAGCAAGAATTCGAATCTTCATCGATGAAATTGGGGTTCTGTGACTTCTTGGTCTCGTCGTAGAACACAAATGAAGGACACAAAGTTGCAGCTATGGCGAAATTTCATGTAAACAAAACCAAAGTCTAAACAGTTCTCTAAGGGTTGCATATATGGGGGAATACAGGGGAATGTCGTGACCCCTTGGAGGAGGGGTCCGAACCAACTCTAATTGGGTTTCCCCACACATATGAACTCTAAAAATAGCCTATAATGTGCTTGTTCTAAATTACATGGGGATCACCAAAAAATAAGGAGACGTAGCTCACACGTCTCCAACGTATCTATAATTTTTGATTGTTCCCTGCTATTATATTATCTGTTTTGGATGTTTTATGTGCATTAATATGCTATTTTATATTATTTTTGGGACTATCCTATTAATCTAGAGCCTAGTGCCAGTTTCTATTTTTCCATGTTTGTGAGAATTGCACATAAGGAATATTATACGGAGTCCAAACGGAATAAAATCTACGGAATAATTTTCTTGGACCAGAAGAAACCTACCAGACATGAAGAAGGGGGCAGGAGACCTGCCGGGAGATGGCAAGCCTGCAGGGCGCTCCCCTGGCTTGTGGGACCCCTACATGCCTCCTAACCCTAATCTTCGTCCTATAATTTCTCAAATATTCCCCCAATACCAGAAGGAGAGCAAAAAATACTTATCCGCCGCCAGAGCCTCTGTTCCCGTGAGATCCAATCTGGGAGCCTTTTTCGGTAATCTGCCAGAGAGGGAATCGATCATGGAGGGTATCTACATCAACCCCATTGCCCCTCCAATGATGCATGAGTAGTTCACTACAAACCTACGGGTCCATAGCTAGTAGCTATATGGCTTCTTCTCTCTCTTTGTTCTTCAATACCATGTTCTTATTGATTTTCATGGAGTTCTATCCGATGTAATACCCTTTTGCGGTGTGTTTGTCCTCATCCGATGAATTGTGGGTTTATGATCAGATTATCTAAGAATATTATTTGAATCTTCTCTGAATTCTTATATGCCTGATTTGATAGTTTGTGTTAGTTTGAATTACCTTGTTGCATCAATCTTATCAGTGAAAAGAAAAAAATGAGAATATCATATGCTAATCCCATGTGGGGTGGTGACTTCACATAAAAGACTATGATTCATAAAACTTGTTGGGAGTTTACAAACATAGTACGAGTCATTGGTGCAATTGCATGAAAATGTAAGGAAGGGAGGTCTCACGTATAAATATACTATCTTTGACATCTTTTACCATTGTGAGCGCCCATTAAATATGCTATGCATGGTTAACTAGTTAACATTGGACAAGGAAGACAACATAATTATTTCCGGTTGCTTATATTCACAAAGAA
The DNA here is from genome assembly GCF_904849725.1 of Hordeum vulgare subsp. vulgare. Taxonomy (NCBI): domain Eukaryota; kingdom Viridiplantae; phylum Streptophyta; class Magnoliopsida; order Poales; family Poaceae; genus Hordeum; species Hordeum vulgare. The sequence goes on from NC_058524.1 coordinate 317,315,682, forward strand.
GTTATTTGTTTATGGATCGTTCAACACGTGGTGCTTGCTCATAACTTTTTATAACCAAAACTTTGCACCAAGTAGAAATACTTCGTGTTCACCCATAAACCGTTAAACTCAGTTTCGTGCCTTGAGAGTCCACCATACCTACCTATGGACTGAACAAGGTCCTTCAAGTAAGTTGTCATCGGTGCAAAAGCAAAAAAAATTAGTCCCAAATATATATGATATTTTATTGTCAGGGAAAATAGCTTTGTACAATATTTTTATGGCAAAGAAATAAAAGTGACACACTGCATAATAATAGTTGATATCATAAAGGGCAATATAAAGTGACGTTCCTTTTCATTAAGAGATTGCACATCCAAATAAAAAGCGCATGACAACCTCTGCTTCCCTCTACGATGGGCCTATCATTTACTTTCATGTATTTAATTTTATGAAAGAGCCATTAATGGTCATCTATATTCCATCCTTATTTACACTCTACTTTGCAAGCATCATGTGGTGGGGAAAGATCCAGAAATATAAATCTAGCTGGATATAGGTAATCATGAGTCATTAGTGTTGACGTTATCCTCGAGATAAGCAATTAGGTGGTTAAAAATTATAAACCCCTATATTTATATCTATTGGATTGGCGCTTTTGGTACACAAATATGACATGAGTTTAAGCAATCATAGAAGACTAAATGATAGTTGAGTACGAACTTGCTAAACAGAGCTCAAACATAGTCTCTTTCCAAAATATGATGAATTGCAATTGCCTAAATGACTAATTATTAATAAGTTTGTGGTTTATAATTTAGCATGTGAATAGCTTATCACTTGTTCATGAGAAGTTTTATGATACAATATTGCTGCTATAATAATGATCAACGCCTCTCTCTCTCTAATCATGTGGTCATCATTATCGAGTTTGGCTTTCGCTTCAGTACAAGTCAGGTCTAAGGTTGGGGGAGTTGGTGCATCCATTTTGCATCATGATTTAATATTGATATGTATAATGTTTTTAAGAATTATTTCACGTTTTGATGCAATCCTTATATCTTTTCTCTGTTATGTTACAAGGATTATGCAAAGAGAGAAATCACCGGAAAGTGGAATTCTGGACCTCAAAGGCCATGGAAATGTCTACAAATTTTCAAGACTCCAAATTACCTGAAGCTACACGCATATTTTTTTTGGAATATATAATGAAAGTTGGAGCAAATAACTAGCAGAGGGGACCCACCAGTTGCCCACAAGGCAACAGTGCGTGCCCTAATGCCTTATGGGTCCCATAGGGACCCTTCGGTGCCTATCTTCTGCTATATGAAGGGTTTTGACCTAGAAAAAATCAAGAGGATACTTTCAGGATAAAGCGCCACCATCTCGAGGCGGAAATCATGGGTGGTAGGAGCACTTTTGCTCTTAGGCAGAGCGATTCTGCTGGGGAAACTGCCCTCTGGGATGGGGAAATCGAAGCCATCGTCATCACCAACGCATCCTCCTTCGTCAGAGGACCAATATTCACCAACATGTTCACCAACACCATCTCATCTCAAACCCTAGTCCATCTCTTGTATTCAATATTTGTCTCCAAACCTGTGATTGGTACTTCTCGGTTGCTAGTAGTGTTGATTACATCTTGTAGTTAATGCTAGTTGGTTTACTCGGTGGAAGATAATATGTTCATATCCTTAATCATATTCATTATACGTATGATCTTGATAATGGTGATGATTTGTGAGTATTTACTTAGGTTCTTGAGGACATGGGAGAAGTCTTGTTATAAGTACTCATGTGAAGTTGGTATTGGTTTGATATCGTGATGATATGTATGTTGCTTTTCGCTTAGTAGTGTCATGTGAACATTAACTACATGACACTTCACCATACTTTCTCCTAAGGGAATACATTGTTGAGTAATAATTAGATGATGGGTTGCCAGAGTTGCTCAAACCCTAGTCTATGTGTTATTCCGTAAGGGGCAGGTTTGGATCCACATATTTCATGCTATAGTTAGATTTATCTTAATTCTTCTTTCATAGTTGCGGATGCTTGCAGGATGGGGTAATCATAAGTGGGTTGTTCATTCAAGTAAGAACCACACCCAAACACTGGTCCACTCACATATTAAATTATCAAACTAACAAACACGAATCAACTAAACTTGATGAACGTAACTAGATGACAATCTCCATGTGGCTGGAGAATGCTTTGCTTTATATAAGAGAACTTTAAGGCTTTTCCTTTGCTATAAAAAAGATTTGGCCACCATGTTGCACCTTGGCTACTATTATTACTTGCTACTTGTTACAAATTATCTTACTACAAAACTATATATCATTTTACTTACAACACTTGGAGAGAGTACCTTACTCAAAATTGCTTGTCATTTCCTTCTGCTCCTCGTTGGGCTTGACACTCTTACATATTAAAAGGACTATGATTGATCCTCTATACTTGTGGGTGATCATGCTTCCACACCTATGATAAAAGTAATCAGAAACAAGAACAGTGGAGAAACTTTCCATGTGGTGGTCAAAACACACGGTAGTATATATAACGAATTTTTTGTCTGTAAGATTACATGTCTTGTAAAAAAACAGAGTCTGGAGGGCACATGAGGGGCCCAGAACTCGGCTAACTCTTATTTTTTTAGTTTTTCTAATATGCCAAAATGGACAAAAAAAGTTTTGATGGAATTTTTGTAGTCGGTTTTGTTATTGTATGACATACCTACTCTTTTTCAAGATTTTGGAGTGTTCCGAAGGTCCCTCCTATGTGTTCTTCCGCTGTCATCACATGGATAATATTTGTTTCAACATTAATGAGCATGCCTGAGCTATAATGTTTAATACTTTGTCCATTTACCATTCTCGAATTAGTGCGTTCTGCATTGTTGATCTTAGTAGCTTCAGAGCGATAAACTTCTTCAGTGATATATGGACCTTCCCATATAGAGAGAAGCTTCCCTACGAAGAATCTAAAATGAGAATTGTCCAAAAGCAGTTGATCTCCTACTATAAATTCCCTTTTGGATTCTTTTTTCATGGCATCTTTTAACTTTTTCTATAAACAACTTGGCATTTGCATAATCTTGTGTCCTTCATTCATCTAAGAAGCTAATTTCATATAACCTCTTTTAACCGACAAGTTTGAAATCATAGTTAAATTTTTTAGTTCACAAATAAGCTTTATGTTCTAACTCAAGAGGTAAATGAAATGCTTTTCCATATACCATTTTATTCGAAGACATGCCCATAGGATTTTTGAATTTAGTTCTATAATACCATAGTGTGTCATCAAGTTTCTAAGACCAATTCTTTCTGGATCTGTTGACAGTCTTTTGCAAAATAAACTTTATTTTTATGTTTCTCAATTCAACTTGACCACTAGACCGAGGATGCTAAGGTGATGCAATTCTATGTTTAACATCATAGCTAGCTAGAAGTTTACATAAAGCACCTTGAATAAATTGTGAACCACCGTCAGTCATTAAATACCTAGGGTCTCCAAACCACATAAAGATAACCTCCTTAAAGATTTTAATAGAAGCGTTATGATTAGAACTACTAGGTGGAATATCTTCTACCCACTTAGTAACATAATCAATAACAACTAAAATATGAGTATACCCATTAGAGAATGGTAAATGTCCCATGTAATCAAATCCCCAAACATCAAATGGTTCAATAACAAGTGAACAATTCATAGATATTTCCTGATGTCTACCAATAGGACCAATATTTGATATCCATCACAAGAAAGGATGAACTTACGTGCATCCTTGAAGAAAGTAGGCCGATAAAAACCATATTGTAGTACTGTATGTGCAGTTATGCCTCCAGCGTGGTGCCCTCTGTATGCTTCAGAATGACACTTTTACAGGATTTGTTCCTGTTCATGCTAAGGTACACAATGTGTAAAAACACCATCTACTCCTTTATATAGACGTGTGTCATCCCTAAAGTAATGTTTTAAATTTAGCAACAGTTTAGCAACAATCCCTAAAGTAAAAATACCATCTACTCCTTTATTTTGTTCATATATGAAATTAGGTGGTATAAATTTAGCAACAATTTAATTCGCATAGTCTGCATACCAAGGATTAGTACAAGAGGTATTTATAACAACTAATTGCTAATCATGAAAACTATAATCAATAAGCACTGGGTGATCTAGGACATTTTCCAATCTAGAAAAAGTATCTGCTACATGATTCTTATCTCCCTTTGTATCAATAATATGCAAGTCAAATCCTTGAAGTAAAAGAACCCACCTAATTAATCAAGGTTTAGCATCTTTCTTTTCCATAAGGTATTTAATAGCACCATGATCGGTGTGAATAGTAACCTAGAATAAACAATATAAGGTCTAAACTTATGGCTAGCAAACACAACTGCTAAAAATTCTGTGTCAGTAGTAGAATAATTATTTTCATCATTGTCTAGAGTTTTACTAGCATAATGAAGAACATTCAATTTCTTAACAACTATTTGTCCTAGAACAACACCAACAACATAATCACTAGAATTACACATACTTTCAAATGGTAGTTCCAATCAAGTGGTTGAACAATAGGTGCAGAAATTAAGGATTTCTTAAGTATTTTAAAAGCTTCTGCACAATCATAATCAAAAATAAATGGAACATATTTTTGAAGAAGATTAGTTAGGGGCCTAGAAATGTTTCAGAAATGTTTAATGAATCATCTATAGAAAACAACATGACGAAGAAAATTTCTTCTACCTTTGACATCTTCAAGAAATGGCATTTTCTAAGTTGAATCAACTTTAGCTTTATCTACCTCAATATCTCATTCAGAAAATTTATGTCCATGTATTATACTTTAATTCATCATAAAGTGGAAAGTCTCCTAATTTAATAAAATATTAGTTTCTTGACATCTTTATAAAACTAGATCAAGTTTGTTTAAGAAATCATCAAAATAAGTCCCACAAATGGAAAACTCATGAATGAATAGCTCAACATTATTTTCAAAAAATGAGAGAATATAACAGTCATACATCTTTGAAAGATAGCACGTGCATTACATAAACCAAAATGCATATGTCTATAAGCATAAGTTATGAAAGGAAAAGTAAAAGTAGTTTTCTCTTGATCTTATTTTGACACTGGTATTTGAGAGAAACCAGAGTATCCATCAAGGAAAGTAAGTATGTATGGTTAGATAATATTTCGAACATTTGATTAATAAAAGTCAAGGGGTAATGATCATTTCTACTAGGTTTGTTCATTTTCCGAAAATCCATTACCATCGTATAAGGAGTTAGAATTCTTTGTGGGATAAGCTCATTTTTATCATTATAGACAACGATTATACCTCCTTTGTTAGGAAAACAACGAACTTGACTTACCCATATCTATTAGCAATAGGATAAATTATACCTGCCTCCACAAGCTATAATATTTCAATCCTTACAATTTCCTTGATTTTAGAATTCAGTCGAAGTTGGTGGTCAACACGTGGTTTAGAATCCGGTTCCATATTAATCTTGTACTTACATAAAGTGGGAATAGTGACCTTAATATCATCAAGAGTATAACCAATAGCAGCTCGGTGCTTCCTCAAGGTTTTAAGTAATCTATTTTCTTCGTGTTCTATAAGGTTATGACTAATTAATAATAACATGATATATTTTCTGTTCATCAAGATAAGCATATTTCCATGTATCGGGTTATTTCTTTAATTCAAACATGGGATCACCCGTAGGTGGGGAAAGATCCCCTAAAATGTCAACATGCAAATTTTGTTTGAGGATTGGTGTTTGTTTAAATAATATCTAATCTATTTCATTTCTTTCATCCATATGCATATCATTTTCATGATCTAGAAAATATTGTTCTAACGGATCAGTGGGAGGCATGAAAATAGAAGCAAGACCAATAGTTTTGTCTTTACTAGATAATTATTTCTCATGTGGTTGACTACGAAACTTTTAGAAATTAAATTCATGAGATACATCACCAATGGTGACTTTACCCTTTTCTTTAACACAAGCAATCTCACAATTAACAGTAACATAAATGTCTACCAAATATAATGTGACAAATGTTTTCTTATAGCGAACCAAGTAGTAAGAAATCAGTAGGTTATTTTACTTTTCCACACAAGATTTCAACATCTTGAACAATGCCAAGTGGTCAATCCCATATCACATAAACCATGATAACAAAAATCTACAATTTCAAGAAAAATCATGCATGCCAACCAATGGTTTCTTTTACCTAATATATCCTGCTCATTCCTAGCTGGTTTTGCAATCTTAGCAGCCTCAACACAGAACTAAGGAACATGCCCATCAACATTATCAACCAAGAGATCCTTTACCATAGCAATATTAGGTTCTACATTTACTTTCTCAAGGATTTAGGTGCTCTTAGATTACTTTTATTAACCATAGTTGTAGTCTTAGCATATTCCTTAATCCTAACAGGAAAAGGTGGTTTCTCAATGTAAGTAGTAGGTACAAATGGATCAACATTATAAATAATTGTTTCTTCTTTACCTATAACATGTTCCTCTAAGAATTGTTCAACAGGTGGATGGAATTAAAACCTGTTCTCCTTAGGAAGATGAACATGAGTAGAAAATGATTCACAAAAGGAAGCTACTATCTAAAAGTCAAGTCCATATTTAGTACTAAACTTATGAAAAGCATCGGTTGTGATGAAATATTTAAGACAATCAAACTCAAGCTTTATACTTGTCTCTTTAGATTTGTCGAATTGCCAATATTCACAGTTGCGTTTAATTCTTTCTACAGGATCCCATTTGAATTCAGTAGTTTCCTTCATAAAGGAAATAGTAGAAGAAGAAACAAGCATCGATTGATTATCATAAGAAAGTCGAGCTTAAAAGTTTTGTATAATTATTTTTATTGAGAGCTCATGATTGGGAATGTGTGCATCATGGACTTAAACCTCCCCCAAGCTTGAGCATTACCTTCTCATTCACAAGGCCAAAAATTATATATGTAATTCTGATCACGATGAACTAGATGCATAGGATATTTTTTTTGGGTGGAATTCGAGCTTTAATCGATTCCAGTCCCATGTTCGAGTATCATCCAATAGATTCTACCAATCAATGCCTTTCCCTCCCAAGATAAAGGGAATACCTTCTTCTTAACTGCAAGCTTAAATAATCCACAAATTTCATCTATATATATCACATGCAAATTAGGATGAGTTGCTCCATCTCATGCACAAGGATTAGCTAGCAATTTCTCAAGCATACCCGAAGAAATTACATAGTAAATATTTTTAGTAGGTTCAGTATGTTGAGGAGAGGATTTTTCCACTTCTGGTTGAGGTGAAGATATCCCGATCATGCCCCTCAAAGGATTATCATTCGTAGTAAAAACCTTCTTCAAATAAACCTAAAAGATTAAATAATCCACAAATTTCTTATATATATATATGAAGTGGAAATCAGGATGAGTTGTTCCATATCATCTATAAAGATTAGCTAGAAGTTTCTCTAACATACCCGGAGGAATTACATAGTAAATATTTTTAGTAGGTTCAATAGGTTGAGGAGAGGATTTTCCACTTCTAGTTGAGGTGAAGATGCCCCGAACATGCCCCTCAAAGGATTATCCTCCATAGTAAAAAAGCAACAGTAAATTTGAATATGTAACAAAAATATTTCCTTACCAAATTCCACTTACCATCGCGATTCACACCCCGACAACGACGCCATAAATTCTTCCTCCTACTTGTAAGTTGTGTTTGGTTTTCCCCCAAAGAGGAGGGAAGATGAAGCATAATAGAGGTATGTATTTCCCTTTATGATAACCAAGGTTACCAAACAAATAGGATAATCACGCAAACCTTCTTTAGCAGCACCTACACACAGAAATCCAAACACTTGTACCGAACACGGGCAAGGGGGTTATCAAGCCCCTTGAAATCATTACTTGCAAGGATTAAATACTAATAGATATGTAACAGAAACAAAAAAATTAAATAACAGTAAATAAGTGGTAGCTAAGTATTTTTGGATTTTTTTATTATGTTTAAGTAGATCCGGGGCCATAGTTTTCGTTAGAAGCATCTCTCTTGAACATAGCATATGGTGGATAAACAAATTATTGTTGTGCAATTGATAGAATAGCGCACAGTTATGACATGTTATTCATGGAAATGATCATGTATATGGGCATCACATCCATAAACAAGTAGACCAACTCCTTCCTGCATCTAGTACTATTACTCCACTCATCAACCGCTATCCAGGATGCATCTAGAGTATTAAGTATGGAATAGAGTAATGCTTGGCGCAAAATGATTTGTTGTAGACAAAGTAAGACAAGCAATATCTTCTGACCCTATCGTTTTATCCTTAATGGAAGCAATACAATACATGTCATGTCCCTCTCTATCACAAGGATTGAGAAAGAAAGATTGAACGCATAATAAAGCACCACTCCCACTGAGCATCACTCAATCAAGTTGGCCAAATCAAATTGATAGATCGGAGAGAAATATGAAGTTATAACAATCATGCATAAAAGAATTCAGTGAATACTCAATATATATTTGTGAGTAATATGATCACAAACCCAGAATTCATTGGATCGCAACAAACACATCGCAAAGAAGATTACATCGAATAGATCACCGCTGGAATAGCGGTGAACTTTGTATTGAATATCAAATAAAGAGAAGAATAAATCTAGGTACTAGCTCTGGACCCATAGGTATGTGGTGGACTACTCACACACCATCATTGTGGTGGCAAGGTTGATGTAGATGGCCTGCGTGATTGATTCCCCTCCGGTAGGGCACCGATAAAGGTATCCAAACAACCTCCCCTGGAAACAGAAATTTGTGGTGGCGAAAAAGTGTTTCGGGTAGCTCTCCATTGGTTTCACTATTTTAGAGAATTTATGGAAGTGGAATTAGGTCTAATGGATCCACGTGGGGCCCCACAATGTATTAGGGTGTGCCTACCCCCTGGGCGCTCTCTGAGGCCTTGTCGTCTCCTCATGTGTCTTCTGGTCTCCCTTTGAAGCTTTCAGGTCCTATTTTGGTCCATAAAAAAACATCGAAAAGTTTCATAGCATTTAGAATCTGTTTGATACTGGTTTCGTGAAAAGCAAAAAGACACGCAAAAACACCAACAAACACTTGGCACTAGGTTAGTAGGGTAGTTCCCAAAAATGATATAAAATAGTATATAATTGCATACAAAGCATACAAGATTCATAATGTTAATAGTATGGAACAATAAAAATTGGTGATACATTGGAGACTGTCAAAGATTGCTTTGTGCCTACGGGAAAACCTCTCATTAACCCGGTTCCAGCACTAGGGAACTTGGTTCACCTACAACATCGCTCCTCTGCTACGACCAAGGTACATATGCGGAGAACAAGAAGGATGTTGTGGAATAACTCGCCCGCAAGATTGCGCGATGAGGAGTGGTTTCCGCAGTCTCCACAAAGTATGTCAGCAACTAGCTCACGCCCTTGATCCTCACATATGACCCGGAGCGCGACTCCGTTGGGCATCTCTAGTAGAGATCTCTGTCCTTGAGGAAATAGGATGCATCCTGGCAGGCCATGATACGTCTCCAACGTATCTATATTTTTTGATTGTTCCTTGCAGATATACTCTCATGATAGAATACTTTTCGGGTATTTATTTACCATGTTTCATTATTTTTTAGCACTAACCTATTAACCCAGTGCCTAGTGCCAGTTCTAGTTTTCTGTGTGTTTTTCACTTTGCAGGTTTCCCACACCAAACGAAGTCCAATTGCCCTGAAACGTTTTGGTGACTTTTTCTGCACCAAAAGAAAACCAACGAGCATCAGAAGAAGGCGGGAGGCCTCATGAGGGTCCCACAAGACAATATGGTGCGACATGGGAGTCACCTTGATGGCTTGTGCCTCCCTCATGGCCCTCTCGACTCCGTACATTGGTTTATAAATTCTCATCTACCCTAAAAACACGGGAGTGAGTCTCGAAACATAGAGAGTACCTAGATGGCCATCTCTCTCTCTTTCTCTTTGATTTTCAATACAATGGTCTTCACATCTTCACTTTGATCTATATGATGTAATCCTTTTGTGCGGTACGTTTGTTGGGATCCATGAATTGTGGCTTTATGTTCAAATTATTCATGATGAATATTTGAGTCACCTCTGAATACTTATATGATTCTTATGTCTGTGACTATGATAGCTTCATAATTCTCTTCGATGTATTGAAATAGTTTGGCCAACTAGAACGATATTTCTTTGATGAGACAGGTGCATAGTGGTAGATTCAATGTGGTGCATTTCTATTTCCAAGTGATAGAAGGGGACAAGATGTTTCTTTGTGTTGGTGCTACTTGATGTCAAATGTTCTTCCCCTTTGCAACGGCACCAGAAGTATGTTGTTAGCACTCTCCGGCAATCGAAACTAGAAGAATGTAGTTGACGACCCAGAAGCGCATGGGATCGCAGAAGTTTTCGAGGGTAGAGTATTCGACCCAAATTTGTTGGTTCGGACGATGGGAGGTGAGAGAATACTCTCAAGTATTAGCAGTTGAATTGTCAGATTCAACCACACCTGAAAGATTAGTATCTGCAAGCAAAGTAGTAACAGCAAAGTAGCGAGTAACGTTAGTGTAACGAGCAATAGCAGCGGCAAGGAAAAGCAGTAGTGACCGCAGTAGCAAGTAGCAACAGTAGCAAGCGATAGTAGTAGCAACAGTAGTAGCAGCAGTAGAGCAAAACAAGTAACAGCAGTAGCAATAGTAGTAGCAGAAGTAGGACAAACTCGTAGGCAATGGGTCGGTGATTTGTTTGGATGATATTCATCATGCAACAACTATAACGCGGAGAGATATGTGGCTAGCTCCCGTTCGTCAATGTGATGTAGGCATGCATTCAGTGTGTCGTGATACGTGCTTAGGGAAAATAACTTGCATGACATCTATTGTCCATCCCTCCCGTAGCAGCGGGGTCCAAAAGGAAACTACGGGATATTAAGGTTCTCCTTTTAATAAAGAATGGGACCAATGCATTAGCACTTGGTGAACACATGAACTCCTCAAACTATGGTCATCACCGGGAGTGGTTCCTATTATTTTCAATCCGGGGTTGCCGGATCATAACACATAGTAGGTAACTACAACTTGCAAGATCGGATCTAAAACACACATATATTGGTGACAACATAATAATTTCATCTCTGAAATCATGGCACTCGGGCCCTAGTGACAAGCATTAAGCATGGCAAAGTAGTAGCAACATACAGAATATAGTGGATACTAGGGATCAATCCCCATCAAAACTAACTCGATTACATGATAGATCTCATCCTACTCATCACCACCCAGCGAGCCTATGAATAGATTACTCACGAACGACGAAGAGATTCATGGAATTGGAGAGGGAAGAAGGTTGATGATGACGATGGCGACGATTTCCCCTCTCCGGAGCCCAAGATGGACTCCAGATCTGCCCTCCAGATGAAGAACAGGTGGTGGCAGCGCCTCCGTATCCCAAACGCGACGAAAACTTCTCTCTTTATTTTTTCTGGGACGAAATGGGACTTATAGACCTGAGGTTGGGGGCGGCAGAGCCGTGTGGGCCCCACACGCCTGCCCACCGCCACCAGGGCGGTGGTGGCGGAGCCAGGGCTTGTGGCCCACTGGCCCACCGCCTGAGGTGGAACTTGGCGCAAATATTTTTTATATTTTCCAAAACTGGTCCCCGTAAATTTTCAGGACGTTTGGACAACTTTGATTTCTACACAAAATTAACACGAAGGCAATTCTGCTGAAAACAGCGTCAGTCCAGGTTAGTTCCATTCAAATCATGCAAATTAGAGTCCAAAACAAGGGCAAAAGAGTTTGGAAAAGTAGATATGATGGAGACGTATCCACTCCCCCAAGCTTAAAACCTCGCTTGTCCTCAAGCAACTCAGTTGACAAACTGAGAGAGAAAGAAAAACTTTGACAAACTCTGTTTGATCTTGTTGTTGCAACTATGTCTAACTCATAACCAGAATTTCAGCAAGATCGCAAGTTAACCACATAAGCAAATGACACAAAGGTCTCACAGTAAACTAATATCAATGGCATAATCAGCTAACGAGCAAATAATAATGACTTTCAAATACCAACACTTCAATCAAAACAAGCATGAAGCAATATGAATAGGTGGTATCTCGCTAGCTCTTTCTGAGACCACAAAACATAAATGCAGAGCACTTTCAAAGATCAAGGGCTGACTAATCATTGTAATTCGTAGCAACGAAGATCCAATCATACTCATACTCAATATTAATCAAAAGCAAAGCATAAAAATGATAAAGGTGCTCTCTAATTGGTGCTTATATAAGAGGAGGATGACTCAACAGGAAAATAAATGGACAGGCCCTTCGCAGAGGGAAGCATTGATTTGCAGAGGTGCCAGAGCTCAAGCTTTAAAAACAGAGATAATAATTTTGGGTGGCATGCTTTCATTGTCAATGCAATGACCAAGAGTTCTCAATATCTTCCATGCTACTCACGCTATAGGCGGTTCACAAATAGAAAAGTAAAGTTTTAACTCCCCCACCACCAATCAATCACACTCCACGGCTAGCCGAATCCTCGGGTACCGTCCATACTAACATCAATCCGGGGGGAGTCTTGTTTTATAGTTATGTTTTCAATTTAAGCGTGGAACTAGGCATTCCGATTACCGGCCCTTTCTCGTGAGTGACTGTGAATAAACACATATCGAGGATAACACTCCTAGCATGGAAGATACCAATAGCCCCCTGTCACCACATGATCGGTTCAGGCATACAAAACAAATTATTTCTTGAAGGTTTAGAGAATGGCACATGCAAATTTACTTGGAACGGCGCGTAGATACCGCAAATAGGTAGGTATGGTGGACTCTGATGGAAAAACTTTTGGGTTTATGGAAGTGGATGCGCAAGTAGTATTCCGCTTAGTACAAGTGAAGGCTAGAAAAAGACTGGGAAGCGACCAACTAGAGAGCGACAACAGTCATCAAGATGCAATGAGTTTGACTAACATTGAATGCAAGCATGAACAGGATATAAATCACCTTGAACACGAACATCATAGAGGCTATGTTGATTTTGTTTCAACTACATGCATGAACATGCGCCAAGTCAAGCCACTTGAAACATTCAAAGGAGAATACCATCCTATCATATTACATCATAGTCATCTCAAAATCTATGTTGGCATTCAAGACAAACCATTATAAGCTCTCAGCTAAATAAGCATGGCATCAGAAACTATGATCTCTAAGTTGTCATTGCAAACATGGTTCTCTCACAACAAAGCTAAATCTGGGTCGACAAGCTAGTCATATTTACAAAAACAAAATAGATAGAGTTCATACCAGCTTTTCAGTCTCCGTCACTTCATCATATATCATCATTGTTGCCATTCATTTGCACGATCGAACGATGAAAAAGATAATAATCGCATTGGACTAAGCTGAATCTGTAGGCAAACACAAAGGAGAAGACAAACTAATATGGCTCTTTGAAAGCTAAACAGGTAAGCATGTAAGAACCAATAAACATTGTGACCAATATCTTCTACCTTGACACAAAGGAAAATAAAATTATTTACACGGGAAAGCTCCGAACAAGCAAAAGAAGAAAGAAAAATCTTTTTGGGTTTTCTCAAAAGGACACATAACAAGAAAACAAGAAGACGAGAATAAACTAGCATGGATAATACAGTGACAAAGTGAAAGCATAAGCATGAATGTAAAGTCGGTGAGAACCCGTACTCCCCCAAGCTTAGGCTTTTGGCCTAGCTTGGTCTACTCCCATGGTGGGAAATAACCAGCTCCAGGATACTCCGGAGCAGACTGTGGATGCCACTGCGGTGTGAGCTCCTCTGGCTCCCACTGATAAACTAGCGTCTGGTACTCGACTGGCGGCTCGGGCACGGGCTCCTGTGGTTGGGCCAAGCCCCAATATGCGTACATGTCCGCGGGCATAATAGTGTACCTGCCTGTATGAAGAGCGAACAAAGACGGAGCAGGAAAAGTAATAGTCTCTCGAGTACCCTGACTAAACACCAGGTTATAAATCATCCGTCTACTAGCATGTCTATCCAGAAAATCATGGCGAACCATGTTGTCATAATCCAGATATTTCTCAGGGAGAAGCATCTCTCCTTCCTCTCCTAGTCTAATGGGTATCTCAAAGTGTGTGGCAAGACGGGTAGCATAGATACCTCCATGGACGACTCCTTTAGAACGGTTCAGGTTCAACCGTTGAGCTACTATAGCGCCCAAGCTATAAGTCTTATTGTTATAAAGGCCTTCGCGCAAAACCGCAAGGTCTGGAGAACTAAGTGATCCAGCCTCCCCACGGCCAATCAAACATTTTTACACAAATAGTGAGAAGTACCGAAGCACATGAAAATGTATACTAGAAATTCTAGCGCGAGACACTCCTCTCTCCTCTCCAACAGCAATAGAACCAAGGAAATCCTCCAAGTCTCATGGACGAGGGTCACGGATATCCCCAACATAAGGTAATTTGCATACATTGCAAAAGTCCTGCATCGTCATGCACTAGGGGACATCGTATATCATGAACTCTACCATGGGAGGATTCTTCCTCGGATAAAAATTGAAGCTTTGAACGAAAATATTGGTGAGGAGGATGTATTGTGGGAACTTCTCTTCAACGACCGCAGTAAGACCTGCGTTCTCCACCAAGTAATAAAAGTCTTCATAAAGTCCGGCGGCGCGCAAAAATTCATCACTTGGCCACTCGCACGCTCAAACTTCTGGGACTCGAGGGACTACGTACTTGGGGTGGTTCTTCTCATCCTCCTTGTGGTTACAGCACGAAGAGACTCTCAAGAACCTCCTCATCTTTTCCTTTTTCTAGCTCTGAAAAATTCTGGGATTTTTAGAGACTTCGAAAGAAAAGTGATTGAAGATTAACCCAACTTGTAGCAACTACTCCTACTAGTGCCTAGAGACTGTATCACGCGCTAAAACTACTTGGGACCATCTAAAATCAACCTTTCTAGCTCAAGAACAGGGTCACCAAGGTAGCAAGAATACGCGAAGGATAAAGCACTAGAGCAAAAACTAATTGGACCAATGGAGGAGTCACTTACCAAGTAGTAATTTCCCCAAAACGGTTCGGAGAATGGTGCTTTGAGCAAGGAGATCGACAATCATAGCCAAATGAGCAAGAACACGGGTTTGAGCTGCAAAACAATTTTTTTCTCGAGGTGGAAGAAGAGGCTGAGAGCTGGAATGAGTGGAGGGGGTGCCTGTGGGCCCCACAAGCTTGCACCCCGCCACCAGGGGGTAGGTGGCGGTGGCAGGGCTTGTGGCCCACTGGTCTGGCCCCCAAGCCAGCTCTCAGGCCCATAAATTTTCAAAAATTCTGGAAAAAATCATACTAAATTTTCAGGACCATCGAAGAACTTTTATTTTCGAGGTATTTTTCTCCGGGACGCTATAACGGAAAACAGGAAAAACTAAACTAATTCTATCATTTTTCTTCTAAACAAAAGGAAACAAAAACTCAAAACAGAGGTATGTGACTCTTTGATTCATCCGTTTCATGGTCATCGAAAGAAATCTGTCAATGGGTTGATCAAGTCCTTATGACAAAACCTTCTAGAATAGCAAGAGAGAACGGAGAATTTTCGAATAGCCACTAAATCACCTCAATGGGGATAGGTATTTCCCCAACAAGCAAATCATACTTCATCTTGACACGAGGAATAGGGCATTCAAAGCTGCCAATAAGAATCGATGAAGTCTTTTCGATAGCATTGATGCAATGTACATGATATCGTTTCTTCGGAATGTGCAATCTGTGCTCATTACCGTTTACATGGAAAGTGACATTGCCTTTGTTGCAATCTATAACATCCCCTGCAGTGTTTAAAAAGGGTCTGCCGAGGATGACAGACATGGCATCGTCCTCGGGAATATCCAAGATAACAAAGTCTGTTAAGATAGTGGTGTTAGCAACCACAAGAGGCACATCCTCGCAAATGGCGATAGGGAAAGCAGTTGATTTGTCGGCCATTTGCAGAGAAATTTCAGTGGGTGTCAACTTATCCAATTCAAGTCTACGATAAAGAGAAAGTGGCATAACACTAACACCGGCTCCAAGGTCACATAAGTCAGTTCTTACGTAGTTTCCTTTAATGGAGCAAGGTATAGTGGGCACTCTGGGATCACCAAGTTTCTTAGGAGTTCCACCTTTGAAAGTATAATTGGCAAGAGTGGTGGAGATCTCAAGATCTGGTATCTTCCGTTTAATAGGCACGATGTCTTTCATGTACTTGGCATACGGAGACATCTTGAGCATATCAGTTAACCGCATCTGTAGAAAGACGGGTCTTATCATCTCAACGAAGCGCTCAAAATCCTCATCATCCTTTTTCTTGGATGGCTTAGGAGGAAAGGTCATAGGTCTCTGAACCCATGGCTCCCTTTCTTTACCATGCTTCCTAGCAGTGAAGTCATTTTTATCGTATTTCTTAGGTTGTGGGTTATCAGGATTAACCGTCGGTTCAATCTCCACATCCTCATCATTGCTAGGTTGAGCATTATTATGAACATAACTGTCCATATTGTCACCAGGTTCATCTTGATCACCAAATTGTGTTTCTGCATCAGACGCAGAAATATCATTAGGTTCTTCAGGTGTGACAATATTTGGTGAACTGGCATGCAGGCTTCTATCATCCTTCTTCTTCTCCTAAGATGACTGGGTGTATCAGCATTGATTCCTTGAGAATCTTGATCAATTCTCTTAGGGTGGCCTTCAGGATACAAAGGTTCCTGAGTCATTTTGCCTCCTCTAGTAATGACTCTGACAGAGTTGTCATTTAATTCATTGAGCAGGTCATTCTGAGCTTTAAGTACTTGTTCTACCTGAGTAGTAATCGTAGAGGCATGTTTACTTAGAAGTTTCAGATCGTTCACATTTCTGTCTACACAAGCACTTGAACGGCTAAGCATACGAGTACTTTGTTCCAAATGTCTGCTAACATAATCATTGAAACTATGATGTTTGGCAACAAAGTTGTCAAATTCATCAAAGCATAGTCTAGCAAGTTTATCAAAAGGAATATCACTCTCATCAAAACTACGCAGACAATTTACTTCTACTACGTGTATCGGGTTATCGAGACCATGGATCTCTTCGATAGGTGGTAAATTTTTGACATCTTCGGATCTAATGCCTTTCTCTTGCATAGATTTCTTGGCTTGTTGCATATCTTCGGGACTGGGGAATAGAATACCTCTTTTCTTCGGAGTTGGCTTAGGAGGTGGTTTGGGAATAGTCCAAGCATTATCGTTGATCAAAATGTTATTCAGTAGGGTCTCAGCTTGTTCTATAGTTCGTTCCCTAAAAACACAACCGTCACAACTATCTAGGTGGTCTCTAGAAGCATCGGTAAGTCCGTTATAGAAGATATCAAGTATTTTGTAGCTGGACGAGCCTCCCCCAAGCTTGTGGGAGACTCTCTTCTTGGAGTTGATGAAAGTTGTATATTTCCTACAAGTCAAATTGCTTCTTATGGGCAGGGAAATATTTCTCACAGAAGTAATAGACCATCTCCTGGGGACTACACACACATCCAGGAGCAGGAGAGGTGAACTAGGCTTTAGCGTCATCCTTTAGAGAGAAAGGAAACAGCTTAAGGATATAGTAGTGGCGGATATTCTCCTCATTAGTGAAAAGGTTGGCTATATCGTGTAGTTTGGCAAGATGGGCTATGACCGTCTCAGACTCATATCCGTGAAAAGGAGAGATTATCTCAAGATCGACAAATAATTCATAATCCTTATCGGTGATAAAGATAGGTGAAGTGGCAAACTTCGGGTCATATTTCGTCCTAGCTTCCCGAGACTTTTCCTTCCACTTGAGAAGTAATTTCTCAGCGTCATAGGCATCCTTACAGGCAAGAAAACCCTCAGCTATCTCTCCCTCCATAACGTAACCCTCAGGTATATCAGGCAATTCATATCTAGGAGAGCTAGATCTAGCAGGAGCAAAAGCAGGTTCTATCTCAATAGTATCGACAGTTTCAGAAGCATCACGAGCATTGGCAGTAACTCTAGCAATATGAGCATCAAGGAACACTCCTAGTGGAACATCGGGCAAAGTAGTATCTCCAGCAATATCAAGCATAGCATCATCAGGCAAAATAGCATCTCTAGCATCATCAGGCAAGGAAGTATCAAGCATAGCAGCTCTAGCAGTATCAAGCATAGCATCATCAGGCATAGTATCACGCATAGCATCATCAGGCATAGTATCAAGCATAGAATCTCCAGCAGTATCAGGCATAGCATCATCAGGCATAGTATCAAGCATAGCATCTCTAGCAGTATCAGGCATAGCATCATCAGGCATAGTGTCAAGCATAGCATCTCTAGAAGTATCAAGCATATCATCAAGCATAGGCGACATATCAAGATTTATAGCAGGAGGTGATGTCGCAAACTTACTCATAACTGAAGGTGAATCAAGTGCAGAGCTAGATGGAAATTCCTTACCTCCCCTCGTAGTTGAGGGCAAGACTTTGGTCTTTGGATCCTTTAGATTCTTCATAGTTATCAGCAGATATAAATCCCAAGTGACTCAGAGAATATAGCAATACCTCCCCGGCAACGGAGCCAGAAAAATGCTTGATGTCAACTGTTCTTCCCCTTTGCAACGGCACCAGAAGAATGCTGTTAGCACTCTCCGGCAATCGAAACTAGAAGAATGTTGTTGACGGCCCACAAGCGCATGGGATCACAGCAGTTTTCGAGGGTAGAGTATTCGACCCAAATTTGTTGATTCGCATGACGGGAGGTCAGAGAATACTCTCAAGTATTAGCAGTTGAATTGTCAGATTCAACCGCACCTGAAAGATTAGTATCTGCAAGCAAAGTAGTAACAGCAAAGTAGCGAGTAACGACAGTGTAACGAGCAATAGGAGCGGCATGGAAAAGCAGTAGTGACCGCAGTAGCAAGTAGCAATAGTAGCAAGCGATAGTAGTAGCAACATTAGTAGCAGCAGCAGAGCAAAACAAGTAACAGCAGTAGGAACAGTAGTAGCAGCAGTAGGACAAACTCGTAGGCAATGGGTCGATGATTTGTTTGGATGATATTCATCATGCAACAACTATAACACGCAGGGATATGTGGCTAGCTCCCGTTCTGCTCTGTGATGTAGGCATGCATTCCGTGTGTTGTCATATGTTCTTAGGGAAAATAACTTGCATGACTTCTATTGTCCATCCCTCCCGTGGCATCGGGGTCCAAAAGGAAACTACGGGATATTAAGGTTCTCCTTTTAAAGAAGAACCGGACCAACGCATTAGCACTTGGTGAACACATGAACTCCTCAAACTATGGTCTTCACCAGGAGTGGTTCCGGTTATTGTCACTCCGGGGTTGCCGGATCATAACACATAGTAGGTAACTACAATTTGCAAGATCGGATCTAATACACACATATATTGGTGACAACATAATAATTTCAGATCTGAAATCATGGCACTCGGGCCCTAGTGACAAGCATTAAGCATGGCAAAGTAGTAGAAACATCAATCTCAGAACATAGTGGATACTAGGGATCAATCCCCATCAAAACTAACTCGATTACATAATAGATCTCATCCTACTCATCACCGCCCAGCAAGCCTACGAATAGATTACTCACGAACGATGAAGAGCTTCAGGTAATTGGAGAGGGAAGAAGGTTGAAGATGACGATGGCGATGATTTCCCCTCTCCGGAGCCCAAGACGGACTCCAGATATGCCCTCCACATGAAGAACAGGTGGTGGCGGTGCCTCCGTATCGCAAAGAAGACGCAAACTTCTCTCTTTATTTTTTCTAGGACGAAAGGGGACTTATAGACCTGAGGTTGGGGCGGCAGAAACATGTGGGCCCCACAAGCCTGCCCACCGCCACCAGGGGGGTGGTGGCGGAAGCCAGGGCTTGTGGCCCACTGGCCCACCCCTTGAGGTGGAACTTGGCGCAGATATATTTTATATTTTCCAAAACTGCTCTGCGTAAATTTTCAGGACGTTTGGAGAACTTGGATTTCTGCACAAAAATAACACCAAGGCAATTCTGCTGAAAACAGCGTCAGTCCAGGTTAGTTCCATTCAAATCATGCAAATTAGAGTCCAAAACAAGGGCAAAAGTGTTTGGAAAAGTAGATACGATAGAGACATATCACTACTCTGGATAAAGCGATGGGGTTTATTCATATTGCTTATGTTTACTTTGTCTACATCATGTCATTGTTGTCCATGCATTAATCTGTTTTACTTAATACTCTAGATGCATGCTAAATAGCGGTCGATGAGTGGAGTAATAGTAACAGGTGCAGGCAGGAGTCAGTCTGTTTGTTTATGGATGTGAGGCCTATATACATATGATCATTTCCATGAATATCGCATAACTATCCGATTTATTATCACTTTCCCAACTGTAATTTGTTCACCCACTCTATGTTATCTGCCATGAGAGACGCCATTAGGGAAAACTGTGGCCCTGGGGTCTATTCACAACATATTGATAAAACCTTTATTACCTTGCTGTTAATTACTTGTTTTTATTTTATCTTTCTGTCTACAATTATCTACACACCTCACTTGCTTGCAAATAACAAGACGAGAGGATTGACAACCCTCTTGCTCGCATTGGGTGCAAGTTGTTTTCTGTGCAGCCGCTAAAGACAGTTGTGGTTGATATTCCTATAGGTTCGATAAAACTTGGTTTCATAACAGGGGGAAATATGTACCCACTTTGTGCTGCGATAAACCATTACTCTTCACGAAAAATCAAATGCAAATCACAAGTATCAGGAAGGATTTCTGGCGCCGTTGCCGGGGAATATCATCACCAACTACCTAGTAACTCCACACAAAATTTCATTCTCTTGTTCCTCTTTTTATTTGTTGGTATCTTTAGTTTGTCTCATCTAAAAAATTAAAATAGAAAATACTTATATTTTGTTTTTTACTTATCTTCTTGTTTGAAATCATGGTTAATTCTTGTTTTGTTCGTGTTACTCGAATAATGATGTTGCCAATTCTAAGCAAAGAGGAGGAGAAAGTTTCAAAGATGCATGGTATAGGATTTTCTACGCTCAAAATAAAGCAACTAATAAGCTATCCACTACTACCTTGCTCTATAATTTTTATGTTGGTGTGAAAACTTGGTAAATATTTGTCCCTAACACCATTACTGGTGGAATTTCCTTATGTGTCACACTTTGGATGCCTATAATGCAATTGAAAATATTGTTGGAAGACCGCGCATTATCATTAATGTAACCAATTTAACCTTGGAACATAATCTGAAAAGACATGATGCTATTGAAAGGATAATGGTTACTCACGAACCAATTGAGGACTTAGATAAAAAAAATTGCATAATCATATCACTCAATTGGGGTCACTTGTGGGAATGACTTTGAAATCCTTAAAGGAAAAGGACACTATTATTGATCAGATGGTGGAACTACGTTTGAGTAGAATTGATAAAATGGAGGAGGTGATTGACAAAGTAGGTTCCACTTCTACACCATCTAAAACTACTCCTAGTACTTCTCGAGACATAAGTCCCAAGTTCATATTTGTTCCTAAGAGCAATAATACACCTCCCACCACAAAGAAACAAAGATATCAAAATTATTAGCATTCACCCCAACTTCATAGACATGATAAAGGATCCTATTCTCAAAATTATTAGCATTCACCCCAACTTCATAGACATGATAAAGGAACTTTATGACAAAGAAAATGAGCGCCTATTGGGAGGCAACCCCATAGTTATTTTATTTTTCTCTTTTTATTTTCCATTAGTGCGTGTTAACATGATTATTTCGTCTATAATGATTGTGCTTTTATGTTTTGATTAGTGTTCGTGCCAAATAGAGCCTTTGGGGTTATTTGCATGATGATTAGAATTGATACGGTGCAAAAATAGAAACTTTGACGTCGTGTACAAAATTTCTCTGATTTTACTGGAACATATTTTTAAGCTGCATTTATTACACAATATTTTTGTGCAAATTCATCAAGTCTTCCTAATGTTTCAGAACATTTGGACGTACAAAAGTATAGGTTCATTACAAATTATGACAGACTGTTCTGTTTCAGTCACATGATGTATTTGCATGTGTAGTGTGCTTGTTTTGATGTTGCTATGGATTGTATCGGGTGGTATAAGCCATGGAGTAGTTAAGATAAATTACCCTATGCTAAAAATAAAATAATAAACAATTTGTAACAGCACCTGAAAGTATTTGATATTTTGCTTATACTAAGGGATCTCATGATGTTTTGTTGAGTTTTATGTGACTGAAGTTTTCATGTTTTGGGTATATTACCAATGGTAAATGGATTGAGGAGTAGCAAAATCCTAAGCTTGGGGTTGCCCAAGTCAACCCAAGATAATATCCTAGTAATACTCAAGCATCTAATCTTGGGGATGCCCTCGAAGGCATCCCCTCTTTTTGTCTCAATCCATTGGTATGTTACTTGGAGCTATATTTTTATTCATCACATGATATGAGTTTTGCTTGGAGCTTCATTTCCTTTTGTTTGCTTATACTTCCAGTTAACCACAATCATTGTTTTCTGGACACACCTATTTGAGTGAGACACCACATCATCATAATTTGTTAGAATACTCTATGTGCTTCACTTATATCTTTTGAGCTTAGTAGTTGCTCTAGTACTTCACTTATATCTTCTTGAGCACGATGGCATGTAGATTTTATAGAAATATTATTATCTCATTATTCACTTATAATTGTTGGAGATCTGGACAAATAGTGATGGTAATTTTCATGGGTCATAAGACTGGATAAGAAATAATGAGTATCCAATGAGTGATGATAAAAACCATCATGTAGCACATATGGAGAAGCTGTGGGTTAATGATATTGATGTGGTGCTATGAAAAAGGTGTGAGTGCATTATTATTAATTCAGATACGTGTCAATATTAAGAGATGATAAACTTCTTGTTCATATAAAAATTAAAAAAGCTTGGTGATGGTGTGTGAGCATTTCTATTCCTCGTCGAAATCCTTGTGTTGTTCTTAGTCGGAGTCGTGCGATGATTAATTCCTACCTACCCTCTCCCTTGGGGAATGTGAGTAGTACTTTGATTTGTGATAAAACTAATAAAAATATGGAAAAATTATATGAGTTCTTGATGACCAATGTGACACCATGGACATACGCACTCTCACCTCCTCATATTTTCTAGCCTCTTCGGTACTGTGCATCGCCGATTCTCACCTTGAGGATCGGTGCAACTTTCGGTGGTGCATCCAAACCCTGTGACATGACATGATCTATTGCACATAAACCTTTTTATATCCTCCTCAAATCAGACACCATATCTATATATCATGGCATTTCCATAGCCATTCTGATATATATTCACATGCAAATGCCATCGTCACTTTACATGACTAGTTAGTTCATCAACATAATGCTTTGCATGATCGTATAGAGCTGACATAGTATTTGTGGAAAAGTCACCATTCATCATATTTTTGATACATGTCACACTATATCTTTGCACATCCTGGTACATTGCTACTAATAGGGTCCTACCTATAAGGTTTTTTCTACTAATAGGGTCCTACCTATAAGGTTTTTCCAACTAATAGGGTCCAGGTACACATCCAGCACTACTGATAAGTAGCAGCAACATGGGCTATATTCCAGCGCTACTAATAGGGTCCTACCTATAAGATTTTTCCTACTAGTGACACTGTGAGAGGCATTCATGCAGAGTCATATCGTCCTATTAGTTTTTCATGTTGAGTTGTAAGTAAGTAAAAGTGTGATGACCATCTTTGGTAGAGCATTGTCCGAGTGTGGAAATAAAAATGGGGGAGGCCAAATGAGCCCACCATAATAAAAAAATGAATGAGAGAAAAAGAGAGAAGGGACTTTGTTACTATCCTTTACCACACTGGCACCTTGTTTTTTCATATAGGGAGTCTCATGTTATAGCATTCATATGCTAGTGGGAATCAATTTTTCATAAACATTGCTTGTATATTCCGATGACGGGCATCCTCAAAGGCCCGATGTCCTCATGAGCAATCACGTTGGATGCACACACCCACTTAGCTTCAGTGGAGCATACATACACTTGTAACTCTTGTGCATCATTTGCATGGCAACCCCTACTCCTCGCATCGATATCTATTGACGGGCATCTCCATAGCTTGTTGGTATGCCTAGTTGATGTGGGACTATCTTAGCATTTTACCGCTTTGAAACCTACCACCATATTCTATTAAGCCTTTAGTTATGTCCAATGGTTCACGCTCATGTATTGCGTGAAGAATAAAAAGTTGATGCATATTGAAAAAGCACGAACCAATTGCATGACTTGAACACCGTGGTGCTTGACATTTGTATTAATGTGGTGAAGATGGATCCATGCCTTGCTAATATAATAAAGATGGATGGGGGTAAAACAATCTTTGAGTATTGCTATGTTAATGTTTGTTAATTCATCGTTTCTCAGTGAGCATACATGCATAATGTTACATCATGGATAGCATGTCACATCAAAAAGTCTGTTTTTACCATTTACCTACTCGAGGACGAGCAGGAATTAAGCTTGGGGATGCTTGATACGTCTCCAACGTATCAATAATTTTGGATTTTTCCATGCTGATATTTTTAACATTCTAGAATACTTTTGGGGTATTTATTTACCATTTTATATTATTTTTTAGAAGTAACCTATTGATCCTGTGCTAGTTGCTATTTTCTGCATGTTTTCACTTTGTAGGTTTTCCATACCAAACGAGGTCCAATTGCCATGAAAATCTTTGGTGATTTTTTTGGACCAAAAGAAGACCAACGAGCATTAAAAGAAGGTTGGAGGCCTCATGAGGGTCCCACAAGCCAACAGGGTGGGGCCTTGGGGGCGCCCTGATGGCTTGTGCCACCCTCTCGGCCCTCCCGACTCCGTGCTTTAGCTTATAAATTCTCACCTACCCTAAAAACACCAGAGGGAGTCTCGAAACACTTTTTACACCGCCGCAAGTCTTTGTTTCAATGAGAGGCCATTTGGAGCTCCGTTTTGGCACCCCACCGGAGGGGGGGTCAATCACGGAGGACTTGATCATCAACCTTGATACCCTCACCATGATGTGTGAGTAGTTCACCACAAACCTACGGGTCCATAGTCACTACCTAGATGGCAATCTCTCTCCTTTGATCTTCAATAAAATGGTCATCGCATCTTTGCTTTGATCCATAAGATGTACTCCTTTTGTGCGGCGCGTTTGTTGTGATCCGAAGAATTGAGGGTTTTCAGATTATTCATGATTAATATTTGAGCCTCCTCTGAATAATTGTACGATTCTTAGGTGCATGATTATAATAGCTTCATAATTCTCTCTGGTCTATTGAAATAGTTTGGACAACTAATTCGATATTTCTTCGGTGAGAGAGGTGTGTTCTGGTTCATTCAACCTGGCAAATTTCTGTATCCCTTTAATAGAAGGGGACAAGACATGTCATTATGCTGCTGCTACTAAGGATAAAACAATGGGGTTTATTCATATTGCTTGAGTTTACTTTGTCTACATCATGTCATTGTTTTCCATGCATTACTCTGTTTTACATAAAACTCTAGATGCATGTTGGATAGTGGTTGATGAGTGGAGTAATAGTAATAGGTGCAGACAGGAGTCGGCTTATTTGTTTATGAATGTGATGCTATATGCACATGATCTTTGCCGTGAATATCACATAACTATCAGTTTCCCAACAGTAATTTGTTCACCCACTCTATGTTATTTTTCATGAGAGACACCATTAGGGAAAGCTAGGCCCCCGGGTCTATTCACAATATATTGATAAAACCTTTATTACTGTCGGGGCATGTGTCCTCTTGATCACCCATGGGGCATTGGCCCCTTCGTGGTTCGGCTGGGAGACCGTATTGCACAAAGAGAAGAAACTATGAGGTAGCACAATGATGGAGCTCAAGGCGGTACCCAAGTTTGGGCCGCTGAGATGCGTAAAATCCTCTGCTGCCTTGGTGGATTTATTTGGGGAAGACAAACTCGCACAGTGTTGTGCCCTGGCAAGGGTTGCCATGGAGAGCTACTATGTGCGCACAAATGTCCTTGGGTTCAAATCCTTTGCTAGGTTGGCTTGGGCCTCCTTTTATAGCTCAAGGGGCGTCCACAATGGCAAACAGACATGATTAGATAGCTAAGAGTGCTATCACACCTAACTCTAGCACTCAAGACAAAATTCTATAAATGCTTCCTTAGATGGCGCGCGGGGGTGCATCCCAGACACGCTCTTGCCACCGCTTAGCTGGGCGTTGCTTGGTGTATTGACACAGGATAGGTGTCAACTGGCCGTAATCTATCATCCGGCGCGTTGCCATGTGTCTAGCGAGAGCCACTTTTCCATCTAGGAGCTCAACACCTCATCGATCAGTAACTCGTGTGGTGATGAGGTGGAGCAGTGGCAGATTGGCTCGTGCTTGCCGGAGGGGTGACTTGTTGGGTCTTCTTGAGGATGCTTGTGCCTTGGTCCCCGACAGGTGGCGGAGGTTCTTGGCACAACTTGGGACCGTCCTGGGGAGGGATCGATAGGAGATGTGTCTAGAGGGGGATGAATAGACTACTTGTCAAGATAAAAATTCTAGCCTAACGTAATTTCTAGGAGGGTAGAAATCTAGGAGTTGTAACAAGTCTAGGTCACCCTGTACATGCAGTTCTAAGAGTATAGCAGCGGAAAGTAAAAAATGCAAGTGTAATGTAGAGGAGTAAGGTAGGGAGATGAAACGCATGAGGTTGACAAGGAGATATTTGGCATGGTTCCGATAGGTGGCGCTATCGTACGTCCATGTTAGTGGAGACTTCAACCCATGGAGGGTAACGACTGCGAGAGTCCACACACGGCTCCACCCACGAAGGGTCCACAAAGAAGCGTCCTTGTCTATCCCACCACGGCTTCTGTCCATGGAGTAGCCTTACTCATGGTAGATCTTCACGAACTAGCCGATCTCCTCTCCCTTACAAACATCATGGTTCAACTCCACAACATGAAGTAGGAGGCTCCCAAGCGACAACTAACCAATCTAGGAGGCACCACCCTCCAAAAGGTAATAGATGTGGTAGATCAATGAACTCCTTTCTCTTGTGCTTCGAAAGATAGTCTCCGCAACACAAATCACTCTCTCAGAGAATATGCATGGGTAGGAGAGGTTGATATGGTGGAAAGCTGATTGAGGAGGCTAGAGATCAAGTTTCAAATGATTGGATTGGAATATCTTGGTCTCAACACATGAGTAGGTCGTTCTCTCTTAGAAAATGGATTTTGAAATGAAGTGTGTGTTCTGAGTGCTTCTCCCACAAATGAGAGGTGGGTGAAGGGATATATATAGGCAGCAGCCAAAATCCAACCGTTACACACAAAAGAGCAAACTCGGTGTCACCGAAGTTGGACACTCGGTGGTACCGACAAGCACTAAAGGTTTGAACTTTTGAATCTCGGTGAGACCGATATATACAACTCGGTGGCACCAAAAAGGTGACTAACAGTCAGATCGCTGAACTCGGTGGCACCGATACTCAAACTCGGAAATTCCGATTTTGTGTATCTTGGCAATAGAATTTTGGTCACCCAAACTCGATAGCACCGATGTAGTTTCGGTTGCACCGATTTGGTGGGAATGGCTAGGGTTCTTGTCTGAGTTCAAACTCCGTGGGTCCGATATGGAGATGTTGGTGACACCGAATTTGTGGATGTGGAACTTGACAGAGTGGAAATCTGGGAATGATGACAGTGATTTGGTGGCTAACTTTTAGCATTTGAGCAATCAGTTCATTTTACTACCTCGCCCCCTTTTAATAGTATTGGATTTCCTATGGACTCAAAATTGATTTTTGACAAATATAAAATGAAGAGTCTTCTAGGTTTAAGCTTGAGCCAATATTATTCCTTTCTTCCATCCAGGGGTATCTCCACATAAACCTTAAGCCATAGGTCTCCATGGACTAATCCTGAAATATCTAGGTAAAAGTGTTAGTTCAAGAGACACTGTATTTTGTCATGAATTATAAAAATCACCAAGGGAGATATGTGCTTTCAATATCCCCCTTTTTGGTAATTGCTGACAACATACAATCAAAGCTTCAAATAAAGATACTCATAAGGATATGACAGCTTTGAAGGTAATATGACTAGTACAAGCTCCCCCTAAATGTGTGCATTCCCTTTAAATGATAGTTAATTTGGAATGCATGGGCACACACAAGGTAGAAGGACAATGCAAGTCATAGGAATTTTGGCTATATGCATCAAACATATGTGAAAGAAAGACTTCAACGTTTAAGACTCCTCTTGCAAACAATATGTGCAAGAAACAAGACGTCATCATGAACAAGGATATGTTGCATATACTTACCTTGAGGATCTTGACCATCTTGACATAGGAGTACACTCGGGAAAACAAATGCTACATAAAACAAGCGTACCCTGTTGTAAAGATGCAAAGAAATTCGGAAGTACCAAGAAATTGAAGACATAGTTAAGATAGGATTTGATGAAAGAATATGTCTCCAAGGAACTAGAACTTTTTTCTCCCCTAAAAATGAGTATGTAAAGTTTCCTCTCCCCCTGAATTATGGCATGTAGATATTGCGAGTAGGTAGGGAAAATAAGTTCAAACCAATAAAGCGAATTAAAACAGTATTTATCTCCCCCCCCCTTAATGTGCAGGCTTTGATACAAGTATCTCCCCTTAGTGTTGTTGCTCCCTCTTTTGTATAAGCTTCTTGATAGTATTTTATAGTATTTCTCCCCTATAAATAGGTTCACTGAATGGAAGATTTGATGATATTTCTCCCCCTTTTGCACAATTATCATAAAGAAAGGTCAGAGGACAAGGGATCATTGAGAAAAAAAAGAGAATCCTGAATACTTCTCTCTTCTGTAATGGTTCCTGGAAATTGTCCTTTCTCCCCCTTAGATATTTTGTATGGTTCATTGAATGTTATCCCCCTAAGGCATGGATAATAGTTCCTCGAATGATCTCCCCCTAAGTTAGGGATCCTAGAGTATTTTCACTCTTATATTGCATGGGATCACTGTGATTTTTCTCGCCCTAAGACAATAGTTCGGGAGAAATTATAAGAGCAACAAAGTCAGAAAAATCGGAGTCACCGAGGCATAATGATTTGGTAGAACCGAGATTGATATTTAGTCCACTTGGAGAAATCAGTTCGACCGAGTTTCCAATTCGATGAAACCGAGTTGCACTCATAGTCAACTCTTTAATGGAAAATAGGCTGATTGAAAGAATTGTTTCAACATGTCAAGAGTCCAAAAGAATGATAATTCCAACTGAGACAGTTAAAAAAAAGTAAGAAGAAAAAGAAACCTTTTTTTTTTTTGTTAATACTCACATATAGATGAGAGTGGAATGGTCCTAAGAATGTGAAACATCAAATGTGAACCATATGATATTCTCCATGAAGATGTGGGGCGGTGACTAGGTCACCTATATTAGAGTATTTGACTGGAGGAGTCGAGAAAGGATGCTTGATCATAGGTCATACTCATCGTTAAGCGCGAAATGGGGTTGCCATTTTTCAATTAAGCATTTCAATGTCGTCATATCAGTTGGGTCGTTGTATACCATGAATCGGTGTAGAGCTTTATCAAGGATATGAGTACATACCTTCGAATGATGTTGAGGACGTGGCATGTAGGTGAACTTGTTGTGGATGCTCAATGTTGATGATGGTCATATTGAGTTGGGAGCTATCCATGATGTTTTGGTTCACTTCTCACCTACAATGGTTAGTCACGCAAGGAAGAACATAATATATCCAAATGACATGAGTGAAATTCAATATCATAGAATTTTCAAGGATATGATTTTGTTTTCTTCCTGCATCTTCGCAGAAAAGGTTGTTTATACTTGGCCATGTCAAGATTGCTTTCGATGTGAGTTGATTGCAATCTTGTGGACTGTATTTCTTCCAAGTACCTACAAAAGGTTAGATGCAATACAAGGGAGCATAGTTTCCAAGACATAAGATTGTCATATCAATGGCATCAAGGAACATCTAGTCAAGCTCATGCCCTTGCATGCATCCGAGTGAGTCTAGCTCAAGTTCGATGCATTAATGATTTTCAAATAACACCTCAAATAACAGAACACTTTCTCATCAAGTGGTTTGGTGAAAATATCAGCCAGTTGTTTGTGAGTACGACCATGTGCGAGATCGATATCTCCTTTGGCAACATGATCACAAATGACATGATGTCGCACTTGGATGTGCTTTGTTCTAAAATATTGCACAAGATTATATGAAATCTTAATAGCACTTTCATTGTCACACAACAATGGGACTTTTCGAACATGAGTGCCATAATCCTTAAGCGTTTGAGACATCCATAGTAATTGAGCACATCAAGATCCAGCGGAAATGTATTCAGCTTCGGCAGTTGATAAGGATACCGAGTTTTGTTTCTTGGATGCCCAAGAGACAAGAAATCTCCCAAGAAATTGACATGGACTTGAGGTGGATTTTCTATCAACCTTGTCTCCAACACAGTCCGAGTCGGAATAGTCAACAAGATCAAAGGAAGATCCCTCGGATACCATATGCCTAAGTTTAGTGTATGTATAAGGTATCTCACTATCCTTTTCACATCCAATAGATGACACTCTTTAGGTGTTGCTTGATAGCGGGCACACATGCAAACGCTTAGCATGATATCAGGACGAGAGGCACATAGATATAAAAATGATCCAATCATTGATCGATAAAAATGATCCAATCAACAAGTGCATCATCCTTAGTGAGGTCAAGATGTCCACTAGTAAGCATGGGGGCTCTCATACCTTTGCATTCTTGCATGCTGAACTTCCTGATCAACTCCTTGGTGTACTTGGTTTGAGAGATGAACATACCTTCTCTCGATTGTTTGATTTTCAATCCAGGTAATAACTTTAGTTCCCTCATCATGGACATTTCGGACTTCTCTCACATCAACTTTCCAATCTTTTCTCTAAAATGTGGGTTAGTAGAGCCAAAGATAATATCATCCACATATATTTGACAAACAAATAGTTCACCATTTATTCTTTTAGTGAATAAGGTTGCATCAATTTTTCCAATCTCAAAACCCTTTTCAATGATAAACTTCGTTAGGCATTTGTACCAAGCTCTAGGTGCTTGTTTAACGCCATATAAAGCTTTACAAAGTTAGTAGACATGATCAGGTTTCTTAGGGTTCACAAAAGCAGTTGGCTGTTTAAAATAAACTTCCTCGTCAATTTATCCATTGAGAAAGGCACTTTTAATATCCATTTGGTAGAGAGTTATATCATGTTGATTGGCATAAGCTAGAAGAATACGAATGGCTTCAAGTCTAGCAACAGGAACATAAGTCTCACCATAGTCCATACCTTCGACATGCGTGTATCCTTGGGCTGTGAAACGTGCTTTGTTGCATACAACTTGTCCATCTTCATCTTGCTTCTTCCGAAACACCCATCTTGTACCAATGATATTCTGCTCGCCTTCTGGTTTTTCAACAAGTGTCCATACATGGTTCCTCTCGAAGTTGTGTAGCTCTTCATGCTTGGCATTCACCCAATCTGGATCTTGGAGAGCATCTTCTACCTTAAAGGGTTCAATGCTAGATATGAAAGAATAAAGCTCACAAAAGTTAGCTAGTCGAGTTTTAGAGCGAGTGATTCTCCAGTTGTTTATGTCGCTATAGATTTCTTTGGCGGGTGATCTTTGTCCACTCATTCTCTAACTCTTGACAACTTCTTCTTGTTGTATGGATGAGCTTCTTATTATTCATCGTCATCTTGAGCATTGTCGTTGGCGTCATCTTCTCCTTGAGGTGGTGGTGAGGAAGGTGGAGGTGGATCATCAAGATGTTTCTCTTCCTCTTCTTCATCATTTCGTGTACCGCTTGTGGATGCGTCCATGTCATTTTGCGGTTTGCCTTGATGAAAAGTAGGAGCTTCCACTTGAGTTGATGAAGTGCTTTCCATCACCTCCATGGGACCAATGTTGCCAATGGACAGATCTTTGATAGCTTTGTAAGGTTCCTTATCTCCTATATCAATTAGCAATTTTTCGACTTGCGAATCGTTAGTGTAATCAAACTTCGCATCTACCTTCTCTTCAACTTTCCGAGTGAAGTTGTTGTATACATGGTAAGTGTTAGAGTTTGATCCGTAACCAAGAAGGAAACTTTCATAAGATTTAGGTGCAAATTTAGATGGATGATGCTTATCCAGAATATAGCACTTAGAGCCGAATATTCAAAAGTATCCAACTTGGTGTTTGCTACCGGCGAGTAGCTCGTATGCCCTTTTACCGATAATCTTGTGGAGGTAGAGTCAGTTTATGGCATGGCAAGCTGTTTCCACGGCTTCTGCCCAATAGTGTCTTGGAGTCTTGTATTCACCAAGCATCGTTCTCTCCATCTCTATGAGCGTCCGGTTCTTCCTCCCAACAACTCCATTTTGTGGAGGTGTGTACGTTGCCGAGAACTAATGTAAGATACCTTCTCTGTTAAGAAAAGTATCCACATTAGTGTTCTTGAACTCCATTCTGTAGTAGCTCTGAACCTTCTTGATCTTCACTTCAAACTGGTTTTGAGCTGTTCGAACAAAGTTCTTGAAGATCATTTGTACTTGCGACTTATCTTTGATAAAGAACACCCACACAAATCTGGAAAAATCATCAACAATAACTAGACCATAAGAATTTCCACAGAGGCTCTTGTAAGCGTTGGGACCAAAGGGATCCATGTGAAGCAGCTCAAGGGGTCTTCTGGTGGTCAAGATGTTCTTCACGGGATGACTTCCTCCAACTTGTTTTCCTGCTTGACAAGCACTTCGAAGTCTTTCTTTGTCAAGGATAACATCTTTAACACCAAGAATATGATCACCTTTGATGAGTTTGTCAAGATTACGCATACCAACATGTCAAAGCCTTCTATGTCATAACCAACCCTTAGAAGATTTTTCAATAAGTCATGTACGGTGTTTGGATATCTTAGAGAAATCAACAATGTGTAGATCACCTCTACGGAAACAAGTAAAGACAATGTTATGATTATCTCTACAAAACACTCGACATTCAACTTCCGTCAATAGCACATCGAAAGCGAAATCTGCTAGTCTAGTTACGGAAAGTAGATTGTAGCCAAGAGATTCTACTAGCATGACATTCTGAATGGAACTGTCAGGAGATACAACCACCTTACCTTTGGAGTTGTCTCCAAAAGTTACATACCTTCGAGGTCCACGATTCGATGTGATTTCATGGAACATGTATTTATCTCCGGTCATGTGATCAGTGCATCCACTGTAGAAAACCCACTCCTTACCACCGGCCATGTAGTCTTTAAGGTTAGCCATAAGACTGCGATTCTTCATGGTCTTCTCATACTCAGTGTCGAAGTTCTCATCATCATCGTAGTAGCCACGTTCTGCATAGTCATCATCGGATGAAGTCTCCTCGTAAGAGACAAAAGTTCCATCAGAAATTTGGCTAATACAATGTTCAAGTTTATGCATTCGAATGGCTTCAACAATGATGTTGTTGATGGTAATGACATTTCCTTTGGCACGCATGAGGTCGCGAATCTCAAATAGGCATTTGTCGAAGTTAGATCAGTTGGCTTCATCTTACGAAAAGCAGTGTATTTGTGAACAATGGTATCCAGATTTTTCAAGGAATAATTTGGATATCTTTTCTCTAAGGCTTTCCACAAGGTATGAGCACACTCAATGTTTTGCAACTGATAACTTCATCATCATGAGAAGGATGTATGTGGTCAATGGGAGGCACATAGGGATATTCAGTATACTTGCGTAAATGGAACTCATCGAATATTTCAAGCATTTCGTCTTTCCATTGTCTAAAGTACTCCCCATCAAGAATAGGCACTTTACAACTAAAAATCTGGGAACTAGTCACATTCATCTTCCTCCAATGGCGGTTAAACCAAGGTTTTGGAGACCTTGCTCTGATACCAATTGAGGGATCGATAGAAGATGTGTCTAGAGGGGGGTGAATAGACTACTTGTGAAGATAAAAATTCTAGCCAAACCTTATTTCTAGGAGGGCAGAAATCTAGCAGTTGTAACAAGTATAGGTCACCCTACACATGCAGTTCTAAGAGTACAGCAGCGGAAAGTTAAACATGCAAGTGTAATGTAGAACAGTAAGGTAGGGAGATCAAACGTATGAGGTTGACAAGGCGATTTTTGGCATGGTTCCGATAGGTGCGGTACCGTACGTCCATGTTAGTGGAGACTTCAACCCACGGAGGGTAACGGCTATGAGAGTCCATAGAGGGCTCCACCCACGGAGGGTCCACAAAGAAGCGACCTTGTCTATCCCACCACATGAAGTCTTCTAGCTTGAAGTTTGAGCCAATATTATTCCTTTCTTGCATCCAGGGGTATCTCCACATAAACCTTAAGCCATAGCTCTCCATGGACTAATCCTGAAATATCTAGGTAAAAGTGTTAGTCCAAGAGACAATGTATGTTGTCATGAATTATCAAAATCACCAAGGGAGCATATGTGTTTCCACCTGGGCTGATGTATAGGTCTTGAAGGCGTCCGGTTCGGGATACTTGCTTGGGTTGGCGATTGACCTTGAGGGGTTATGCTCTTAACACCTATGCATAAGTCAAGGGAACTAGGTACCCCATTACTAGTGCACCGACAGGAGCCCTCGGGATTGGCCCGTACACGCTTGCCCCTTGCTATTGGATTAGGCCCAAAGTTCATGCACACACATGGAATTACAAAAGGGTAACCACCGACCTGCTGTTCTACATTGTCCCGGCACTTTAGGCTGTTTTTGCCAGGCGTGCCGCTTCCATTGCGACAATCTCGCGATGGGTGTGCGTGACTTAAAGCCCTGGTTCTGGCAGGAGCCATGACACCATGGATTGAATTGATGCGGAGGTTACCTGTTTGCCCACGGCACCATGGATTGAGTTGATGCGGAGGTTACCTGTTTGCTCGTGATCATAGGTCGTGGAATAGATGGAGATGGGCGGCGGCCTTTAGAGTGGAGGAGAGCCAGCCCTTCGCGCCTTCCCCGATAAATCAGGGGATCGCGGGGGGCGATGCTCATCCATCCACCCCTTCCTCCGATGTGGGGTTCACCTAGCCTGCCCTTCTCTTCTTGTCCCTTGATGCTGCTACAATTTTTTCCATGACGAGGGGGCAAGGACGTCCCCCATATTTTGTGGCAGCAGTGAGAGCCTCCCCTCAAGATCATGCAGCCGCTTCAGTCATGGCGACGGAGGGCGGAACCAGTACTCGAGGTGGGGGCGCCGGAAGGTCCCTGGGTCGCCGAGAAGCCTGTGGTCGAAGGGGACGTAGTGTCGTGCCCGACCCTCCTCTGCTGACGCCCCCTCTGCCGTTGTTGGGGCATACCGAAGGTACAATGCTGGAGTTTATCGCTAGGCTGCATGGTCCTCCCCACAGTCGTTTGTGCCTCCCTCACCCTTTTGCTTGGGAGGTGGAGGTTGACAAATCGCAGGGAAAGTTTCTCATGTGCTCCTTCTTCTAGGTGATGGATAAAAATTGTGGCCAAGGTACCCGGTTGCCGGTGGGTGGATCCAGCGGAGTTCTCTGGTTATCGCGGTAGAGTCCCCCTGCCATGGCGCCACATTTAGCGTACATGGGTGGGAGTCTTTCTCCCGCGTGTTCTTATCAAGGATAGGGGAATTCCCTACCTTTGGCCACAAGGGACAACCATGCTCTTTGTGAGGGGTCCCGGAGAGCATGGCGTCTTCCTCGGCTATGCTCAGGGGCCATACGGCAGTGGTCGCGCCCGCTTGAGCGATGGAGATGATGGATACTACGATGGCTGTGATCTTAGCAGCCCCAGGGACGGGGGCGATGACTCCGACTGGTCGTGATCACCGGCAGCAGCATCATCCACAACTGGCTAATGCAGCGCCACCATGTGCACCTGCCTTCTTCCCACATCTCCCGTGCCGGCTTCGTCCGCCCTTCCTGGGTGTACGGCCCTTCTACTCCCGACGGGGAGGCGTCCTTCCGGTCCTAGCGGGGAGGTGCCGAATCCCAGCCAGGCACTCCTTTTTCCCTCTTTTTTTGCTCCATCCAATCCTTAAGAGGAGAGGGACAAGAAAGGCATTACGGGGCACTTATATCTTTATAAAACCAAAAATGTAGGTCCTTCTCAAATTTTTACTAGTGGAAATGTAATTTTTTATCCATTTTGTACTGAAAAATGAATAAAATAAGCACCATTCATCTCTCTTGACTATTGCCCTTTTGTCCTTCTACTCATAATTATGTTGTATGTACGCTCTTGCCGTACATGACTCCTTGACGGGTTGGTCTAGGATGTGAGTGTTGAAGAGAGAGCGAGCCTCCCGACAACAGGAGGGTACCGTCCCCCGCCAAGGCCCCTTGCTAGTATCGGCGCGGTCCCTCCCAAGGCTAATAAGTGACAAGGGATGAAGGAGGGTGATGGGGTTATAGCCCTAAGGTAGGGTCATAGGCCTGACCTACAAGTCCTACCCAAGGGCACCTCATTATTAGCTTGAATATCACAAGATACCTACCGACTGGATTAAGACAACCTATTGTCCACTCGGTAGAGAACCACTCGGAGGGTAATCTTATACTCGACGACTCGGTTCCAGTCGGTGAAGACGAGAAGCCACTCCAGCGAGGCTAATGGTCAGATGTTAGACTACTGTAGTTAATGTCATTTATGGCATACGTTACGTGTAACGTATGCATTTAATCTCACTTATTGAACCCTTGAAGGCTGGACACTTATGAGGGGCAGCACACTCTATATAAGCCACCCCTCCCCTCTAGCACAAGGGTTCGCATTCTGTAACACCTGCATTCTAGTCGACACTAAAGCTCCAGAGCACTGAGACGTAGGGTTGTTACCTCCACCACAGAGGGGCCTAAACTCATACAACCTTGCCGTAGCTAGGACTCTGCCCTCTACTTTCGAACCCTACACATCTACTGTCAAGCTCATATCCACGACAGTTGGCGCCCACCGTGGAGAAGGTGTCTAGGCCACTTCCGGCAAGTTTGAGTTTTTCCTCCTTCACCATGTCTTCCGGCGGTGATTTGTGCACGGGTCATGAGATCGTTTTCGGCACACTCATCTTCATCCCCGACAATTCGGCATGGCTTCGGGAGGCGCCTCTCGACGTCGAGGTGCTTCCAGTTATCGGAGCAACGTTCTTCCGTGTTAGTTCATGCGGAGTTCTTCATCGCCAACGTCGACTTCGCCGTCGACTGTGCTCCCAATCGCATGTTGCAACAAGTGATCCGGTCGCTCGCGGCTCTAGCGCTGGGTGCATCATGCACTCGCGCGTCAAGCGTCTTCGCCGCAGGTTGTGGCCATCGAACCTGCTACACCTCCTTGTGGTGCATCTCACTTGGTGTCAGATCCGTCTGTCTCTTCTTCTGAGTGCAAGAGCTACAACCTTGTGGCAGAGATCTTCATGGCCGGCTCACACGAGAGCCCGCCAAGGACCAACCGGGACAAGCGGTAAACCGGAGAGACTTCGGGTGCATGTCATCATCCACGTCCTCCAGCATCCGGTCGATGTTCTCATCATGACAACATTGAGGTATTCCGCACACTTGTCCTCAATTTGGCTGCGGCCGCAAGGATTGCAGACTCCATCCAACCGTCAAATTCAGAAGCGGGAAGAGGGGTGAAGCAGATCCGTGCCCTGTTGCAGGCGGCGGAGCAGCAGAATTCCGCTTTCTCTTAGTCTCACAACAGACTCCATAGCAATTCCGTCTGAGCAGACACAGTTCGGTCGGTTTACAGCCCAGGTTCTCCCGAGCATCGCGGAGGAGCAAATCACCGGGAAGATCTATACAGAGACCAGGGGCGGAATCCGCTTCCCCTCCGGTTCAATCGCGAGGATCGCCATCGCTCATGCTCTCCTCCGTGGAGTGGTTCGTAAGCGCCCCGGCGCAACGACAAAAGGCGATTAGTGGGCGATGACCGTGAGAAAAGGCGTGATGTAAGGGACTATCTCACTCAGAAGAGAGTTGACAGAGGTCGAGCCCATCATGACGGATACGACGGTGATCGTCCGAGTGGAAGTGGCTCTATCATCTCCGGCCCCGAGTGCTTCAGCCGAGCAATCCGCTCCGCTGATATTCCCCCCAACTTTAGGTTGGCGGTCGGAATAAGTAAGTTCACTGGAGAATCGAAGCCAGAAACATGGCTAGATGATTACCGAGTGGCAGTTCAGATTAGTGGCGGTAACGACAACGTCGCAATGAAGCACTTGCCCCTGATGCTGGATGGTTCGGCCCGTGCTTGGTCAATCAACTAGCTCCATCAACCATATAATGTTGGGCAGACTTGGCCCGAGTGTTCATCAAGACCTTCGAGGGCACCTGCAAGCAACCTGCTGGTCTCTCCGAGCTACATTATTGTATGCAGAAGCCGAGCGAGTCTTTGCGCCATTTCATCCAGCGCTGGACCACTCTCCACGACACGGTGGAGAATGTTACCGAGCATCCGGTAGTCTGCGCTTTCAAAGCATACGTCAGGTACGATCACATCCCTGATCCCCATTAGGGTTTAGCAAGTTTGAGCTCATGTTTTCTTCCATTGCATCTTAAGAATTTGAATTGCACTCAAGGAAGGAAATGAAACCAA
Organism: Hordeum vulgare subsp. vulgare; assembly: GCF_904849725.1. NCBI lineage: Eukaryota > Viridiplantae > Streptophyta > Magnoliopsida > Poales > Poaceae > Hordeum > Hordeum vulgare. The sequence goes on from NC_058524.1 coordinate 317,354,417, forward strand.
AGCAAAACCCTAGCCACTCTTTATTCAAAAGAAATCCAACTATTGCCAAAATCAATGAACCCAAAATGGCCATTAGAAAAGTTCATCTTTTCTGTTAAATGTTGAAAACAATATATCATAGGTGAAACATATTTTCAAAATACTTTTGGTATTTTCAATTTAAGTTAAAAGCTACCGAAATCAATTATATATTTGATTTCAAATATTTCAAAGTTTCCAAAAATGTTGAAAACTTTATATGTGGTTGGAAACATTCCAACTAACACTCCAGTATCATTCAAACTATTTTAGAATTAGTTTGGAGCCAAAAATAAAATGAAACAAATGTTATGAAGAATAAAACAGAAACAGAAAAGAAAAGAAATAAGAAAACCTTACCTGTCGCTCACCTAAGGCCCAGCCCACCCAAGCGTCGTCGTTTTCCTTGTGCAAGTCGGCACTAGGATGTTGCCGCCGCTCCTCCCGGCGCGCCCACGCAGTTGCGTGCCTGTCTGGCCAACGCATCGTGCTGGCGCGAAGGGGATAAGCTCCCCGAAGACCTCCCCATGCTCATCCCCTCTCCATTCGCTCCCAGCTATCTCCCCCTCTCGGCCTCCATGACCGCGAGCTCGAGCTCGAGGTAGCACTCACTCCAGTCCTTCTCCCTCTCACCTGAGCTGCGCGTTAGCTCTGCCTTGGTCCCCTGAAGCTCTCCAGCCAGTCGCGCGACGCCAAGAACCCCTAGGACGCCGTGACGCAATCGTCTTCTTCCTCGAATCGCCGATTTTCGCCGCTGTCGTTCTTCCTCCTCAGACCATCCCCGAGCCTGCTCTTGTCGCCTGTGCACTCCCCGTCAGCCCAGGGTTCTTTCCCCCTCATTTCCCCCTTCGATTCCGAGCTCTAGGCCCCGATTCCACAGGAGCCCGACGAAATCCGCCGCGGGACCTCATCGTCGGTAGCTCTCCGGTGATCGGCCGGTCATTCTGAGGCCACCAATGGCTTCAGTGAGTTGTGTAGGTGCTGTAGGAGCCTAGCCCCGCACGTGTTGAGCCCCGTAGGAGTGCCCCCGATGATGCCCGAGCTTCGGCCGCCGCCGAGCTCGTCGCCGGCGTCATCTCCGGCCATCTTAGCCTCGGTTCTTTGCAAAAATGGAACTGCGGCTGATTGCAGGTTCGTTTGGTGCCCTCTGCCGTGCAAATGGTCGCCGGAATGGAAATCCCGATCCCCTCCGTCGTCTCTGTGGTGGCCGGAGGCTCATCGTCGGTGAGATCCACCTCGCCGCCGGTGGATGTGACTCCCCTGAGTCACTTGCAACTGGGGCCAGCCCCCTGGCTAATTAAGTCCAGGTTAATAAAATAAATAATTAATTAAAAACCTAAACACACACTGACATGTGGGTCCAGCCCTGTTAAATACCTAATTAAGTTTAAATTTAACTAAAACCTGGCCAGAGTCACTGGCCAGTGGGTCCCACTGGTAAGGTTTGACTTTCAACGGCCAGATTGACCTGCTGATGTCATGCTGATGCAATAAAGCCTTTCTGTATAAAAATAATTCCTAAATAAGTTCAAAACTTTGGAAATTCATGGAAAATTGAATATAACTCCAAATTTGACAAATAGTATATGTAAAATGACCAGAAAAATTCAAGGAATCCAATGGTGCTATTTTCATGCATGAAAAAACAAAGTTAGGAAACAGCATCAGGTCAAATCAATTAAAAGAATTTGCTAAATTATAATTCAAATGCCATTTGAATTATGATTTCAAATCAAGATCACCCAAAAGGTTCTATTAGTCATCTCAAACCATGCTACATTGCATTTCATGCATCATTTTGTTGCATATGTTTGATATTGATTGATTGTTGTTATTCCGGTAGGCTCCGCCCTCCGGATACATCTGATTATCCGACTGACGGATATCACCCCTCTACTGAGCAACAAGGCAAGCAACCATTTTGATCATCTCGCTCCTGCTCTTACTTATTGCATTAGGTTCAAATGCTTTTACCACGTTAGTTGAACCCACTTCCTTTGCATGACCTGTCCTTGTCAGAGTAAATAGCTGAACCTTGCAACCTAGCATACCTGGTAGATGCTTGAGCCATGATGTGCCTTATCCTGCTATGCATGCTATGCTTAGAGTTGTGTATGGTCTATCATCTGGATGATGAACAGGATCGTGAGAATGTGTTCAGTTAGTAAAGGTTGTGTGTTGAACCTGATTTGGTAAAGGTACCGGTGAAAGGCTATGTAGGAGTACATGGCGGGCTGTTTCACTGGAACCGTCCCTAGGAACTAAGTTCCGTGTATGTAATCCAAGAGTAGATACTACCACACGTTGGGATATTCAATTGACCCTCTCGACTTATTAATCGCTTAATACTCGGTCCAGGAGTTGCAAGTAGTTTCTGGTGTTTATAGTCATGCTGGAGGCCGTGCGTAGTGCTGACCTTAGAGGTGGACTATGATGCGGTAGGTAGTGGCAGGGTGTACCAAGTGGCACCTGGATGGTGGGCTTGGGAACCCTACGCACATCGTTTGGGGCCGCGGCAGAAACCTCTGCCGGACTTCCGTGCGGGTTACTCTCAGATAGGTGATAAACCTGGACTAGGTATTACAATGGTTAACGGTCGTGGCCGACTCCCTAGCTGGGCTTCCGCTTGAAGGTTGCCCAGGTGCATGACGTGCACATGGCGATAAGTGGCGAGAGCTTGTGTGAAGAAGTACACCCCTTCACGGTTATGATCTATTCGAATAGCCGCGTCCGCAGATGTGGACTACTTGGAAACATATGTTATTCATAGATAACTATAATGGCTACTCATAAAATTGTCAAGATAAGTGTTAGTGTGGTGGACGACATTACCGTAGGGTGACGGAATGATTCCATGATGGAGTATTGTTCTGGTGTTAGTGGACTCGTGTGCGAGAAATCAAAGTTGTCAAAGTGATATGAAAATGTAAGTTGTCTAGCCCAGAGTCAAATGTTGGCTTTCCGCATGAAACCCCACAACTCCTTATTGATACATTGCATGAGTAGATAGATTATCCTAAAGTCTTGCTGAGTACTTTTGTACTCACGTTTTCTTAATAATTGTTGCAGAGGTTGTTAATGACCCTAATGAAGGGTTCTACCTAGACGTTGACGACGACGTGTAGCTGGTGTCCCAGCTACGATCTGTCCCTAGGTTGGGTCTGTAGATAGTCAGGCCATGTGCCTTTTTCTTTCCATCCGTCTGTACTCAGACAGTTTTAATCTTGCGCTGGCTTGTAAGACTTGTGTGTATGATTTGTGATGATGGGTCATGAGACCCCTATCTGTGTAATATTATGTGTGAGGCTATTTCGAGCCTTCTAAATAAAGTTTGTATGATTACGGTTATGTTGTGACGCCATCGATGCGGTTATACATATCGATATGCCATGCGTACGTGTGTTGTACTTGATATGTATGGGGTTCGAATACCTAGTCTTATGCCTTAGTAGCACTCCTTATGGGGAAATGCCCCTTGGTGATTCGATCGAGCCATGGTAGTTCGCTACTGCTCTGGACACATTGGTTGACCGGCATGTGTCCTTCTTAGTTGTTGTATCTGTCCCTTTGGGAAATGTCACGCGTATGAAATGGAGTCCTTGTAGCTTGCTACGACTCGTCTACATTCGCTGATGACCGACACCTGCTTTGCTGGGTCATGTATGCCTGTCCCTGTACGAAACTGCCGCTTGAGTTTATGACTAGACATGTTGATCCGGGTTCTTTGACATTGAATTGCGAGCGACACAATGGCATATGCGAGTCAAAAGGCGCAAACGGTCCCGGCTAAGGGAAGGCTGCAGCCGTGGGGATAACCGTGCGTGAGACCGCAAAGAGATGCGATGTGTTACAGGCTGGATTCCTATGGCTTAGGATCGGGGTCCCGACAGGTACCGAGAGTTGTACTTGATGTTCGGTCGGCAAGGAGATATGTCTATGACCAAGATGATGGAGATAGCAACCTGCTATGCCAATGGAGAAGAAGAAGACCCCTCCGCAGCGGCAAAGGCAAAGCAGTCGACGGAGATGCCAATTCCAACCGAAAGCAGAAGCAGAAGGTGGAGCGCACACCACCGACAGAAGCAGCTGCTCTGGGAGCGGAAAACTTCAAGGGAAAGGCCAATAAATTCAAGAAGTAGTCGGTACTAGAAGTCCATGATCAGCCGTGTGCAATCCACACGAAAATAGATGAAGAAGGCAACACCATAGTGCCTAAACATACCACTCGATAGTGTAGGTTGTTGATCCTGAAATTCGGAGAGGATCAGACGAGTGAGAAAGACCAAGAGGAAGAGGAAGAAGAATAAGAAGACCCCTTTCCAAAGGTCCATCCAATCTGATGATCTTTGTTGATGTCGGAAGCAAGAGTCGACTGAAAGTGGTCAACCGAGAGGTCAACATGGCAGCTCCTTCCGCCGCAAAGCATCACAAGTGGTCACAAACTACCATCACCTACGACCAGTCAGTCACCCGACCCATGTCCCCACTCTAGGAAGTCAGGCTCTTGTTGTCGACCCGGTGGTAGAAGGAGTTCGACTCCGTAAAGTGCTCATGGATGGAGGGAGTGGTTTGAACATCATGTACGCCGACACTCTCAAGGGGATGGGAATTCCAATGTCCAAACTTAGCGACAACAATATGCAGTTTCACAGCATAATCCCAGGGAAGAAGGCCAAATCACTTGGACAGATCGCGTCAGATGTCGCCTTCAGCTCTGACAAGAACTTCCGCAAGGAGAAACTCATGTTCGAGGTCGTGTACTTCCAGACTGCCTACCACGCCATACTCGGTCGTCCAGAATATGTACGTTTCATGGCCCGACCATGTTACGTTTATTTGAAGATGAAGATGCCAGGGCCAAAGGGAGTCATCACCATCACTGGCGATCGGCAAAGAGAGGAACAATGTTTGTAGTAGGGCTCCAAGATCGCGGACTAGCAGATGGCAATGGCAGAGCTCGATGAGTACCGGCAGATAACAGATCCCGCCGAACTGATGCGCTCGAAGTATCCACCTTCCGAGTCTGCATTCCAGTCGGCAGGCGAAATCAAGAAGGTCAGCATCCACCCAACGGATATCACTGCTGCCCCAACCAACATCTCAACAACTCTTGACCCTAAATAGGAAGCCGAGCTCATCCAGTTCCTCCATGAGAACTGGGACATCTTCGCATGGAAGCCCGTTGACATGCCTGGTGTACCCAGGGAACTGGATGAGCACAGACTGAGGGTCGACCCCAAAGCTCGATCAGTCAAGGAACATCTGGGTCGGTCAGCCACGTAGAAAAAGAAAGCAATCAGCGAGGAAGTGGCTAAGCTCCTAGAGGCCAAGTTCATTCGCAAGTTTTACCACTCCGAGTGGCTCGTGAATGTTGTCATGGTGCCTAAGAAGGACAAGTCACTCCAAATGTACATCGACTTCAAGAATATCAATCCGGTCTGCCCGAAAGACTACTTCCCACTCCCCCGCATAGATCAGATTGTTGATTCGACTACGGGATGTGAGCGATTGTCTATTTTAGATGCTTAATCTGGGTACCACCAGATCCGTCTGTATGGTCCAGATGAAATAAAAACAGCTTTCATCACCCCGTTTGGGTGCTTCTGCTACATTACTATCGTAGTCAAGGAGCTACTTTTGTGCGCATGATTCAGAAACGTGGAGGCATACATGGACGATATCGTAGTCAAGTCATGCAAAGGTTCTGACCTGTTGACTGATTTGCCTGAAACGTTCGCCAACCTTCGAAGGTATGACATCAAGCTCAACCCAGCCAAGTGCACATTCGGAGTCCCCAGCGGTAAGTTACTCGGTTTTCTCGTTTCCGAACGAGGAATCGATGTTAACCCCAAAAAGATCGGAGCAATCATCCGAATGAAAAGCCCTGTTCGAGTGCATGACGTCTAGAAGCTTGCAGGATGTTTGGCAGGATTAAGAAGATTCATATCTCGACTCGGAGAGAAAGCCTTACCATTGTACCGACTCATGAAGAAGTCAGATACCTTTGAGTGGAATCCCAAAGCAGAAGTTGCATTCGTCGAGTTAAAGACTCTGCTATCCACCCAGCCGGTTCGTGCTGCTCTGTACAGCAAAGAGCCACTCCTCCTATACATCGGGGCCACCAATAAAGTTATCATCACAGTCCTGACAGTCGAGCGAGAGGAGGAAGGCAAGGCCTACAAGATTCAGCACCCAGTATATTATGTTTCTAAGGTATTCACTCCTTCCAAGCAGAGATATCCCCACTATCAGAAGCTTCTTTATGGGATTTACATGACTGCAAAGAACATAGCTCATTATTTTCAGGATCACTCGGTGTCTGTGGTCAGCGATGCCCCATTGTCAGAAATCCTTCACAATCGGGATGCATCAGGCCAAGTGGCGAAATAGGGAGTGGAGCTATTATATTGTGACATAAAGTTCGAAGCCAAGAAAGCCATCGAATCTCAAGCTCTGGCAGATTTCATTACTGAATGGGTGGAACAACAACAACCATCCCCTACTCACTCGGCACACTGGACTATGTTCTTTGACGGCTCGAAGATGCTGAGTGGTTCTGGTGCATGCATAGTTCTTATATCCCCGAAGGGCGACAAGCTCAGTTACGTATTGCAGATGCACTTTGATTACCTCAAACAATGAGGCTGAGTATGAAGCTCTCCTTTACAGGTTGCGTATGGCCATCTCACTCGGCGATCGACGCTTGATGGTATACGGCGACTCGGATCTAGTGGTTAATCAAGTAATGTGAGATGTGAGAAACCCTGCCATGACTGGGTACTGCAGCGCAGTAAGAAAACTTGAGAAAAGGTTTGAAGGTTTGGAACTTCATCACGTTCCTCGATTGATGAATCAAGTTGTTGATGAATTGGTAAAAATCAGATCCACTCGGAAAATTGTGCCCAGTGATGTTTGTTTGGAGCACATACACACCCCTTCGGTCCAGGAAGATCCATTCACTGAAGAACCTCCTCAGCCTACAAGTGCAGTTGATCGAACTGAAGTTGAAATCCCAGGAGTTGTCAATCTGATCATGGAGATTCGAGTGGTCATGCCCGATTGGATATTTCCGTATATTGCATATATCTTGAGGCAAGAACTACCCGAAGATGAAGACGAAGCTAGACATATTGTCCGCAGATCAAAAGCTTTCATGGTCATGGGAGATCAGCTCTATAAGGAAAGTGTGTCTGGCGTAGCTCAGCGGTGCATTTCCCCTGAGGAAGGCCGACTGATTTTGGAGGAAATTCACTCGGGAACTTGTGGTCATCATGCATCCTCCAGAGCCATCGTTGCTAAGGAATTCCGAGCTGGATTATACTGGCCACGTGCGGGTGAAATGGCCAAGGAGATTGTAGACCGCTGTGAAGGATGTCAATTCTACTCCAACAAATCACACAAGTCGTCATCTGCTCTAAAGAAAATACCAGTCATATGGCTTTTTGCTGTGTGGGGCTTGGACATGGTCAGACCCTTCCGTACAGGGCAAGGTGGATTCACTCATTTGCTAGTTGCAGTCGACAAATTCACCAAGTGGATAGAAGCCAAGCCAATCAAAAAGCTAGATACACGCACTGCAATCAAGTTCATGAGAGAAATCACATTCAGCTTTGGGGTTCCACATATCATCATCACTGACAATGGATCGAACTTGGACTCGGATGAATTCAAGAGTTTTTGCTCGAGCCAAGGAACCCGAGTGGATTACGCATCCGTTTCTCATCCCCAAACAAATGGCCAGGCTGAACGAGTGAATGGACTCATACTTGAAGGGTTAAAACCTCGTCTCATGCAAGAGAATGGACACGCTACAAGCGCTTGGGTCACCGAGTTACCTTCTGTGCTCTGGGGACTCAGAACGACCCCGAACAGGTCGACTGGGCGGTCTCCTTTCTTTCTCGTGTAGGGTGCAGAAGTTGTACTTCCGAGTGATTTACTTCACAATTCCCCCATAGTTGAGCTCTTCTTAGAAGCCGAAGTTGAACAAGCCCGACAGGACAGAGTCGATCTCTTGGAGGAGGAGCGCGAAACGGCCCTCATTCGATCGACGTTCTATCAATAGGACTTACGACGGTTCCATTCAAGACACGTCAGGAGTCGGACGTTCCAAGCAGGTGATTTGGTGCTCCGAGTGCATTAACAAAGACCAGACAAGCTGGCCCCCGCCTAGGAAGGACCCTTCATCGTCGCCAAGGTGGTGAACAACAAAGCATACAGACTCTACAATTTGGAGAAGAGGATCGACGAGCCGTGAGCTTGGAACCGAGACTTACTTCAGCGGTTTTATGCGTGATTAACAACAGTTTTGATGTAATGAACAAGATTCCCTGAAGCAATTTACTTCCCGCCAGTTTTGTTTACCGCGATATATTTCTTGACTCCAGTCTAAAACTTTTCCGAGTGAAGAGCTACCCTCTCACTCGGGGGCTTAGCCAAGAACCAGATTGGCCTAAGTTAAAAAACTTCTCCGAGTGAAGAGCTACCCTCTCACTCAGAGGCTTAGCCGCGAACTAGATTAGCCTAAGTTCGAAAACTTCTCCGATTGAAGGGCTACCCTCTCACTCGGAGGCTTAGCCGCGAACCATATTCGCCTAAGTTAAAAAACTTCTCCAATTGAAGAGCTACCCTCTCACTCGGGGGCTTAGCCACGAAGAAGATTTGCCTAAGTTAAAAAACTTCTCCGATTGAAGAGCTACCCTCTCACTCGGGGGCTTAACCGCGAACCAGATTCGCTTAAGTAAAAAAAATTCTCCCAGTAAAGAGCTAGCCTCTCACTCGGGGGCTTAGCCGCGAACCAGATTCGCCTAAGTTAGAAAACTTTTCCAAGTGAAGAGCTACCCTCTCACTCGGGGACTTAGCCGCGAACCAGATTCGTCTAAGTTAAAAACATTCTTCGAGTGAAGAGCTACCCTCTCACTTGGAGGCTTAGCCGTGAACCTGATTCGCCTAAGTTAAAAAACTTCTCCAAGTGAAGAGCTACCCTCTCACTCGGGGGCTTAGCCGCGAACTAGATTCGCCTAAGTTAAAAAAATTCTTCGAGTGAAGACCTACCCTCTCACTCGGGGGCTTAGCCGCGAACCACATTCGCCTAAGTTAAAAAACTTCTCCGAGTGAAGAGCTACCCTCTCACTCGGGGGCTTAGCCACGAACCAGATTCGCCTACGTTAAAAAACTTCTCTGAGTGAAGAGGTACCCTCTCATTCTGGGGCTTAGCTGCAAACCAGATTCGCCTAAGTTAAAAAACTTCTCCGAGTGAAGAGCTACGAAACAGATGTTGGAAATGTGCCCTAGAGGCAATAATAAAATGGTTATTATCATATTTCCTTGTTCATGATAATCATCTATTGTTCATGCTATAATTGTATTAACAGGAAACAATAATAGATGTGTGAATAAATAGATCACAATTTGTCCCTAGCAAGTCTCTAGTTGCCTAGCTCGTTAGTCAATAGATGATCATGGTTTCCTGATCATGGGCATTAGATGTCATTGGAAACGGGATCACATCATTGGGAGAATGATGTGATGGACAAGACCCAATCCTAAGCATAGCACTAGATCGTATTGTTCGTATGCTAAAGCTTTTCTAATGTCAAGTATCTTTTCCTTCGACCGTGAGAGTGCAACTCCCGAATACCGTAGGAGTGCTTTGGGTGTATCAAACGTCACAACGTAACTGGGTGACTATAAAGGTGCACTACGGGTACCTCCGAAAGTGTCTGTTGGGTTGGTACGAATCAAGATCGGGATTTGTCACTTCGTGTGACGGAGAGGTATCTCTGGGCCCACTCGATAGAACATCATCATGAGCTCAATGTGACTAAGGAGTTAGTCACACGATGACGTGCTACGGAACGAGCAAAGAGACTTACCGGTAACGAGATTGAACAAGGTATAGGTATACCAACGATCGAATCTCGGGCAAGTTCTATACCGGCAGACAAAGGGAATCGTATACCGGATTGATTGAATCCGTGACATCGTGGTTCATACGATGAGATCATCGTGGAACATGTGGGAGCAACCATGGGTATCCAGACCCTGCTGATGGTTATTGTCCAGAGAGGTGTCTCGGTCATGTCTGCGTGTCTCCCGAACCCGTAGGGTCTACACACTTAAGGTTCGGTGACACTAGGGTTATAGGGAATTGTTATACGAGGTTACCAAAAGTTGTTCGGAGTCCTGGATGAGATCCCGGACGTCACGAGGAGCTCCGGAATAGTCCGGAGGTAAAGATTGATATATAGGACATATGGTTTCGGATACCGGAAGTGTTTCGGGCATCATCGTTAACATACCGGGACCACCGGAGGTGGCCCCGGGGGTCCACCGAAGGGGGGCAATGACCCCGGGAGGTAAGGTGGGCCAAGTGGGTAAGGGAACCAGCCCCTAGGTGGGCTAGTGCGCCTCCCCACTCAGCCCAATGCGTGGGGGAGAGAAAAAGGGGGGGGGCAAACCGTAAGCCAGGTGGGCCTAAGGCCCACCAGGGGTGCGCCAGACCCCTCCTCCCCCCCTTGGCCGCCGCACCAGCCCCATCTAGGGCTGCCCCCCCCCCCCGCCCCTAGGAGAGGGAAACCCTCAAGGGGGCGCAGCCCTTCCCTCCCCATATATATAGTGGGCACTTTTGGCCATTGGAGATCAGACTTTTGCCTCTCTCTCGGCGCAGCCCTGCCTTTCTTCCTCCTCCTCTCTGCCGGTGCTTGGCGAAGCCCTGCCGAGAGACCTCGTCTCTCCATCGACACCACGCCATCGTGCTGCTAGAGTTCTTCCCGAACCTCTCCCTCCTCCATGCTGGATCAAGGTGCGGGAGACGTCACCGGGCTGCACGTGTGTTGAACGCGGAGGTGCCGTGAATCGCTGCGAGTACGACTCCATCAACCGCGTTCTAGCAACGCTTCTGCTTAGAGATCTTCAAAGGTATGAAGATGGTCTTAGCCCTCTCTCATTGCTGGTCTCTCCATAGGAAGAGCTAAATATGCGTAGGAAAATTTTGAATTTATGCTACGTTACCCAACGGTGGTATCAGAGCCATGTTTTCTATGTGTAGATTCTATGCACGAGTAGAACACAAAAGTTGTGGGCGATGATTTGTCAATTTGCTTGCCGCTACTGGTCTTATTCTTTTCTGGCGGTATTATGGAATGAAGCGGCCCGGACCAACTTTACCCGTACGCTTACGTGAGACTGGTTCCACCGACAGACATGCACACCGTGCATAAAGGTGGCTAGCGGGTGTCTGTCTCTCCTACTCTAGTCGGATTGGATTTGATGAAAAGGGTCCTTATGAAGGGTAAATAGCTTTGGCATATCATCATTGTGGCTGTCACGTAGGTAAGAAGGCATTCTTGCTAGAAACCCAAATCAGCCACGTAAAACTTGCAACAATAATTAGAGGACGTCTCACTTGTTTTTGCAGGGTTTGACATGTGATGTGATATGGACAAAGTTGGGATGTTGCATGCATGATGTATGAGATGATCATGTTATTGTAATAGGATTCACTACTTGCATGTGGATGAGTATGACAACCGGCAGGAGCCATAGGAGTTGTCTTAATTTATTGTATGAGATGCAACGCCATGTGCTTACTACTTTTACTTCTTTGCTAACGGTTAGCTATAGTAGTAGTTGGCGTGACGACTTCACGGAGACACGATGATGGAGATCATGGTGTCACGCCGGTGACGATGATGATCATGCGATGGCTGAAGATGGAGATTGAAAGGGCGAAGATGATAATGGCCGTATCATGTCACTATATGATTGCATTGTGATGTTTATCATGTTTTACATCTTATTGCTTAGAACGACGGTAGCATAATAAGATGATCCCTCTTAAAATCTCAAGAACATATTCCCCTAAGTGTGCACCGTTGTGAAGGTTCGTTGTCTCGAAGCACCACGTGATGATCGGGTGTGAGAGATTCTAACGTTCACATACAATGGGTGTAAGCCAGATTTACACACGCGAAACACCTAGGTTGACTCAACAAGCTTAGCATGTACAGACATGACCTCGAATACAAGAGACCGAAAGGTTGAACATGAGTCGTATGGTTGAATACGATCAGCATGAAGTTGCTCACCATGGTGACTAGTCCGTCTCACGTGATGATCGGACACAGATTAGTCAACATGGATCATGTATCACTTAGATGACTAGAGGGATGTCAATTTAAGTGGGAGTTCATACTTAATTTGATTAAATGAACTTAATTGTCATGAACTTAGTCTAAAAGTTGTCTTTATAAATATTGTAGATGGCCAACGTCAACCTCAATTTCAACGCATTCCTAGAGAAAAACAAGCTGAAAGATGATGGTAGCAACTATGCTGACTGGGTTCGCAACTTGAAGCTCATCCCTGAAGCAGCCAAAAAGGCTTATGTCCTTGATGCGCCGCTAGGTGACCCTCCTGCTCCCGCAGCAGCCTAGGACATTCTGAACGTCTCGCAAACACGGAGTGATGACTACTCTCTGGTTAGGTGTGGCATGTTATATAGTTTAGAAACGGGGCTCCAAAGGCGTTTTGAGCAACACGGGGCATATGAGATGTTCCAGGAGCTGAAGCTAGTTTTTCAAGCTCATGCCCGTGTCGAGAGATATGAAGTCTCTGACAAGTTCTTTAGCTGTAAGATGGAGGAGAACAGTTCTGTGAGTGAGCACATACTCCAAATGTCTGGGTTACACGGTCGTCTGACTTCACTTGGAGTCAAACTTCTGGATGATGCTATAATTGACAGAATCCTCCAGTCTCTCCCACCAAGCTACAAAGGCTTTATGCTTCACTACAACATGCAAGGGATGGAGAAGACCATTCCCGAGTTGTAGTCGACGCTCAAGTCTGCAGAAGTAGAAATCAAGAAAGAGCATCAAGTGTTGATGGTCAACAAGACCACTAGTTTCAAGAAAGGCAAGGGTAAGAAGAACTTCAACAAAGACGGCAAAGCTCTTGCCGTGCCCGGTAAGCCAGATGCCGGGAAGAAGAAAAAGAATGGACCCAAGCGTGAGACTGAGTGCTTCTATTGCAAGGGAAAAGGTCACTTGAAGCGGAACTGCCCCAAATACTTAGCGGACAAGTAGGCCGGCAACGTTAAAGGTATATGTGATATACATGCTATTGATGTGTACCTTACCAGCGCTCGTAGTAGCTCCTGGGTATTTGATACCGGTGCTGTTGCTCACATTTGCAACTCAAAGCAGGAACTGCGGAATAAGAGGAGACTGGCCAAGGACGAGGTGACGATGCGCGTGGGGAATGGTTCCAAAGTCGATGTGATTGCCGTCGGCATGCTACCTCTATATCTACCGTCGGGATTAGTTTTAAACCTTAATAATTGTTATTTAGTACCAGCTTTGAGCATGAATATTGTATCAGGGTCTTGCTTAATGCGAGACGGCTACTCATTTAAATCAGAGAATAATGGTTGTTCTATTTATATGAGTGATATGTTTTATGGTCATGCTCCGCTGGTGAATGGTTTATTCTTGATGAATCTCGATCGTGACGTTACACATATTCATAGTGTGAGTACCAAAAGATGTATAGTTGATAATGATAGTCCCACATACTTGTGGCACTGCCGCCTTGGTCATATCGGCGTTAAGCGGATGAAGAAGCTCCATACTGATGGACTATTAGAGTCTCTTGACTTTGAATCATTTGACACATGCGAACCGTGACTCATGGGCAAGATGACTAAGACTCCATTCTCAGGAATAATGGAGAGAGCAACCAACTTATTGGAAATAATACATACTGATGTATGTGGTCCAATGAACGTTGAAGCTCGCGGTGGATATCGTTATGTTCTCACTCTCACGGATGATTTGAGTAGGTATGGGTATATCTACTTGATGAAGCACAAATCTGAGACATTTGAAAAGTTCAAGGAATTTCAGAGTGAGGTCGAGAATCAACGTGACAGAAAAATTAAGTGTCTACGATCTGATCGTGGAGGAGAATATTTGAGTCACGAATTTGGCACACACCTAAGGAAGTGTGGAATCATTTCACAACTGACGCCGCCTGGCACACCACAACGCAACGGAGTGTCTAAACGCCGTAATCGCACTTTATTAGACATGGTACGATCTATGATGTCTCTTACCGACTTACCGCTATCATTTTGGGCATACGCATTAGAAACTGCAACATTCACTTTCAATAGGGCATCGTCTAAATCCATTGAGACGACACCGTATGAACTATGGTTGGACAAGAAACCTAAGTTGTCGTTTCTTAAAGTTTGGGGCTGCGATGCTTATGTGAAGAAACTTCAACCAGAAAAGCTCGAACCCAAAGCGGAGAAATGCGTATTCATAGGATACCCTAAGGAAACCATTGGGTATACCTTCTATCTTAGATCCGAAGGTAAAACCTTTGTTGCCCAGAACGGATCCTTTCTAGAGAAAGAGTTTCTCTCAAAAGAAGTAAGTGCGAGGAAGGTAGAACTTGATGAGGTAATTACACCCCCTCTCGAACAGGATAGTAGCGCAGCACGGGAAGTTGTTCCTGTGGCGCCTACACTAACTGAAGAGGAAGTTAATGATGATGATCATGAAGCTTCAGATCAAGTTACTACTGAACCGCGAAGGTCCACAAGGGCACGCTCCGCATCAGAGCGGTACGGCAACCCTGTGATGGAAATCATGTTGTTAGACAAAGGTGAACCTTCGAACTATGAAGAAGCGATGGCGGGCCTGGATTCCAACAAATGGCTTGAGGCTATGAAATCTGAGATAGGATCCATGTATGAGAACAAAGTATGGACTTTGGTGGACTTGCCCGATGACCGGCGAGCCATAGAAAATAAATGGATCTTCAAGAACAAGACTGATGCAAACGGTAATGTAACCGTTTACAAAGCTCAACTTGTCGCAAAGGGTTTTCGACAAATTCAAGGAGTTGACTACGAAGAGACTTTCTCTCCCGTAGCGAAGCTGAAATCAGTCCGAATCATCTTAGCAATTGCCGCCTTTTATGATTATGAAATTTGGCAAATGGACGTCAAAACAACGTTCCTTAACGGGAACCTTAAGGAAGAGTTGTATATGATGCATACAAAAGGTTTTGTCGACCCTAAGGGTGCTAACAAAGTGTGCAAGCTCCAGCGCTCCATCTATGGGCTGGTCCAAGCATCTCGTAGTTCGAACACTCGCTTTAATGAGGTGATGAGTTCTGGGTTTGGGTTCATACAGGTTTACAGAGAAGCCCGTCTGTACAAGAAAGTGAGTGGGAGCTCTGTAGCTTTCCTCATACTGTATGTGGATGACATATTATTGATGCGGAATAATATAGAGATGTTGGAGAGCATAAAGGCCTATTTGAACAAAAGTTTTTCAATGAAGGACCTTGGAGAAGCTGCATACATATTATGCATCAAGATCTATAGAGATAGATCAAGACGCCTCATAGGTATTTCGCAAAGTACATACCTTGAAAAGATATTGAAGAAATTCAATATGGAAAACTCAAACAAAGGGTTCTTGCCAGTTTTGCAGGGTGTGAGATTGAGTAAGACTCAGTCGCCGACCACGGCAGCAGATAGAGAGAAGATGAGTTCTGTCCCCTACGCATCAGCCATGGGCTCTCTAATGTATGCCATGCTGTGTACCAGACCTGATATAAACCTTGCCATAAGCTTGGTAGGGAGGTAGCAAAGTGATCCCGGTATGGAACACTGGACAGCGGTCAAGAATATCCTTAAGTACCTGAAAAGGACTAAGGAAATGTTTCTCGTTTATGGAGGTGACGAAGAGCTCGTCGTAAAGGGTTACGTCGATGTTAGCTTCGACATAGATCCGGATGACTCTAAGTCACAGACCGGATACGTATATGTGCTGAATGGAGGGGCAGTGAGCTGGTGCAGCAGCAAGCAAGAAGTCGTGGCAGCATCTACATGTGAAGCGGAGTACATAGCTGCTTCAGAAGCTGCTCATGAAGGAATTTGGATGAAGGATGTCATCACCGACCTTGGAGTGGTTCCAAGCGCGTCGGGTCCAATGACACTCTTTTGTGATAACACTGGGGCCATTGCCATAGCCAAGGAGCCCAGTTTTCACCAGAACACGAAGCACATCAAACGCCGCTACAACTCCATCCAGGACCATGTCCAGAGTGGAGTGATAGATATTTGTAAAGTACACACGGATCTGAATATTGCAGACCCGTTGACTAAACCTCTTCCACGAGCAAAACATGATCAACACCATAATGCTATGGGTGTTTGATACATCACAATGTAACTAGATTATTGACTCTAGTGCAAGTGGGAGACTGTTGGAAATATGCCCTCGAGGCAATAATAAAATGGTTATCATCATATTTCCTTGTTCATGATAATCGTCTATTGTTCATGCTATAATTGTATTAACAGGAAACATTAATACATGTGTTAATAAATAGATCACAATGTGTCCCTAGCAAGCCTCTAGTTGGCTAGCTCGTTAGTCAATAGATGATCATGGTTTCCCGATCATGGGCATTAGATGTCATTGATAACGGGATCACATCATTGGGAGAATGATGTGATGGACAAGACCCAATCCTAAGCATAGCACTAGATCGTATTGTTCGTATGCTAAAGCTTTTCTAATGTCAAGTATCTTTTCCTTCGACCGTGAGATTGTGCAGCTCCCGGATACCGTAGGAGTGCTTCGGGTGTATCAAACGTCACAACGTAACTGTGTGACTATAAATGTGCACTACGGGTACCTCCGAAAGTGTCTGTTGGGTTGGGACGAATCGAGATCTGGATTTTTCACTTCGTGTGACGTAGAGGTATCTCTGGGCCCACTCGGTAGAACATCATCATGAGCTCAATGTGACTAAGGAGTTAGTCACACGATGACGTGTTACGGAACAAGTAAAGAGACTTACCGGTAACGAGATTGAACAAGGTATAGGTATACCGACGATCGAATCTCGGGCAACTTCTATACCGACAGACAAAGGGAATCATATACGGGATTGGTTGAATCCTTGACATCGTGGTTCATCCGATGAGATCATCGTGGAGCAAGTGGGAGCCACCATGGCTATCCACACCCCGCTGATGGTTATTGTCCAGAGAGGTGTCTCGGTCATGTCTGCCTGTCTCCCGAACCCGTAGGGTCTACACACTTAAGGTTCGGTGACGCTAGGGTTATAGGGAATTGTTATACGAGGTTACCGAAAGTTGTTCGGAGTCCCGGATGAGATCCTAGACGTCACGAGGAGCTCCGGAGTGGTCCGGAGGTAAAGATTCATATATAGGACGCATGGTTTCGGATACCGGAAGTGTTTCGGGCATCACCTGTAACGTACCGGGACCATCGGAGGTGGCCCCGGGGGTCCACCGAAGGGGGGCAACGACCTCGGGAGGTAAGGTGGGCCAAGTGGGGAAGGGAACCAGCCCCTAGGTGGGCTGGTGCGCCTCCCCACTCAGCCCAATGCGTGGGGGAGAGAAAAAGGGGGGCAAACCCTAAGCCAGGTGGGCCTAAGGCCCACCAGGGGTGCGCCACACCCCTCTTCCCCCCTTGGGCCGCCGCACCAGCCCCATCTAGGGCTGCCCCCCCCCCCCAGGAGAGGGAAACCCTGAAGGGGGCGCATCCCCTCCCTCCCCCTATATATAGTGGGCACTTTTGGCCATTGGAGATCAAACTTTTGCCTCTCTCTCGGCGCAGCCCAGCCCTTCTTCCTCCTCCTAACTGCCGGTGCTTGGCGAAGCCCTGCCGGGAGACCTCGTCTCTCCATCGACACCACGCCGTCGTGGTGCTGGAGTTCTTCCCCAACCTCTCCCTCCTCCTTGCTGGATCGAGGTGCGGGAGACGTCATCGGGTTACACGTGTGTTGAACGCGGAGGGGTCGTAGTTCGACACTAGATCGGAATCGCTGCGAGAACGACTCCATCAACTGTGTTCTAGCAATGCTTCCGCTTAGCGATCTTCAAAGGTACGAAGATGCTCTTACCCCTCTCTCGTTGCTGGTCTCTCCATAGGAAGATCTGAATATGCATAGGAAAATTTTGAATTTATGCTATGTTACCCAACACCTGATTCGCCTAAGTTCAAAAACTTCTCCGAGTGAAGAACTACCCTCTCACTCAGAGGCTTAGCCGCGAACCAGATTCGCCTAAGTTAAAAAAGTTGTCCGAGTGAAGAACTACCCTCTCACTCGGGGGCTTAGCCGCAAACAAGATTCACTTAAGTTAAAAAACTTCTGCGAGTGAAGAGCTACCCTCTCACTCGGGGACTTAGGCGCGAACCAGATTCGCCTAAGTTAAAAAACATCTCCGAGTGAAGAGCTACTCTCTCACTCGGGGGGCTTAGCCGCGAAGCAGATTCTCCTAAGTTAAAAAAACATCTCTGAGTGAAGAGCTACCCTCTCACTCGGGTGCTCAGCCGTGAACGAGGTTCACCCAAGTTAAAAAAAATCTCCGGGTGAAGAGCTAGCTACCCTCTCACTCGGGGGCTTAGCCGCGAACCACATTCGCCTAAGTTAAAAAACTTCTCCGAGTGAAGAGCTACCCTCTCACTCAGGGGCTTAGCCATGAACCAGATTCGCCTAAGTTAAAAAACTTCTCCGAGTGAAGAGCTACCCTCTCACTCGTAGGGTTAGCCGCGAACCAGAGGAGCCTAAGTTAAAAAACTTCGCCGAGTGAAGAGCTACCCTCTCCCTCGGGGGCTTAGTCGTGAACCAGATTCACCTAAGTGACGAAATCTCGCCCAAATCCCTACCCAACTACAAATCAAGCTTAGCTTAGGTGGGAAGACATTGCATATGCCCAGAGCATCCCC
The DNA here is from genome assembly GCF_904849725.1 of Hordeum vulgare subsp. vulgare. Lineage (NCBI taxonomy): Eukaryota > Viridiplantae > Streptophyta > Magnoliopsida > Poales > Poaceae > Hordeum > Hordeum vulgare. The sequence goes on from NC_058524.1 coordinate 317,373,214, forward strand.
AAAAAGAAAAAGTTCATTCGACAAAGATAAACTCAAATTCAGTCGAAGCGAGCAAATTAATGATACCCAGCGCAGATCAAGGTTATCCGCGTAGGACAAAAGCACTCGGGTTATTACCTGAACGAAGTTTAAAGTGTTTACATAAACCACTCGGCATACCGAGGCAAATCAATGTTTTTCTCACAATTGATCATCTTCCTTACGGCTCACCTGGACTGGCCGATTCCACGAAGGTGTCGATGTCGATGACGGCGGAGATGCGTGTTGCAGTATCAATGAAGGTCTCCATGAAGTCTTCAAATCGAAGCTTCTTCGTGTCTGCAACCTGCAGTGCCTTCAACTTCTCCTCAGTGGACCCTGACGAGAGACAGAGTCACATCAGCCCCACACCGAGCGGCTGATTTCTTCCATGCTTGGACTCTCTCAGGAACACGACCCAGGAGCTCCATCACAGCATCCAGACCGACGAGGAACGTGTCTTCAGGCCATAGATCTTTATTGATTCTTCCCACAGCAGCTCGTAGTCGATTTAAGTATCCTTGGACTTTAACGAGGCGGAAGTTGAGGCGATACATGTTCACGACCAAGTCATCAGGGACATGAAACTTGATGGGATCCAAGTACGGCTACACCTCGAAGGTCTCTTTTTTGAAATCAGGACATAACTGTGTAGAAGAAGAACAACTAAATATCAGCTGCATGTCACTTGACGAAAAATGCTAAGACTCACTTGGTAAAGGGAACATACCAATGAGAGAATCAAGCATCTTTGCCAGGAAATCTTTTAGAAAACTTTCTAAGGCATTTCCCCTTTTTCGAATGGAGTGAAGTTTCTTCGCCCATTCGTCTCTTTCGATCCTCATCTGTTCATTTTTTGCCATCAACTTACTAAAGTCCGCAAGCTTCAGTTCCTCAGCTTCACACTTCTTCTTCACCTTGGCAAGGACTAGAACCTTGTCTTCCAGCAACTTTTTCATCGCATCACACTCCAGCTTCAGTTTGCTCTTCTCAGATTCCACCTGGGTGTACCGTGACCCAATCTCGCAAGGCTTCTACAAAATATATCCGAGTGGAAAATTCAATTTCATTCGGCACAAGTATTTTTCTACTGCCGAGTGAAGAAATACAAGTCATTCAACCAAACTATTTTCTACTTCCGAGTGGAGAAATACAAGTCATTCGACACAATTATTTTTCTACTCTCGAGCGGAAAAATAAAAGTAATTCGACATTATAAGTCTTAAACTTCAGACTCCTAATGATGCAAGCATCCAACAGCACTCTGAGGGACTACACCTAGTGGGTTCACTCGGCGTGACCCTACTGGTTTATCACTCGACAAGGTCCATCCCGACGAGCCCAAAACATTATAAACTCAAGTACTTCAGACTATTATCACTCACTTCCGACTACTAATAGTCTCGGGGACTACACCCAGTGGGTGCACTTAGCGTGCTCCCACTGGATTCAGAATCAACTAGATCAGCTCTGGTTGATTTTTATCAACAAAAAAAGGAAGTCTCTACTGATGAAGACCACTGCCAGTGCAAGCAGTCGACAGAAACTAAAACAAAGACATTTCTACAAAAACACCCACTGGGTGTGAGTCGGAATTCAAACTTACGGTCAAACTTACTCGGACGTTTTCTTGGAGCACCACGCTGTTGTTGTACACCAAGACGATGGCGTCATAAGCTCCTTTCACTTGTTTCGTCATCAGCTCCACCTGGATCATAGCCTGCTTGGCGGCACCAGTCTGGTCTTCAGGGACACAACGTGTGGTGTACACAGTCGTGGGTGACATAAATCCCGAGGCTGCAGCAGAAACAACTAGAGCGCTCGACTGCGATCCAATCGCAGTCACGGTGACAACGACTGAACTAACAGGTGGAGCACTCACTACAGCCATTTCCGCCACGGGCACCTCGGACACAATGGGTTCCACCACAGCAGCTAGTTGCCTTTGATCGTCATCTCCAGCTGGATGACGTCTCTTGCAGGAGGTGCGGCTAGCAGACAGAAACACTAGAAATTACAGCCAAGAAAGCATACACACGGAGGATGACACGGAATGGGAAATCAGTTATACCTAGCTGTGAGGTGGCTGCGTTCGCGGTGTCAACCTCCATGAGATCTTCGTCCCCTAGCGGCGGCGACGTGACAGAGGTAGCAGCTCTGTCAAGGTAATCTCATTCGGTCATCATCAACCAAAAAGTTCACTTGGATAAGAGTAGAAGATCAAGTACTTACGCGGAGGCGACTGGAACGGCAAGCCTCATCCTAGGCAGAGCCTTCTGAGGTTTGGGTCCGCTGGGCTTGGGCACCTTTGCAGGTTATTCCACTGGTTCTCTAGACGATACCTTGATGCGCTTGGCACTCCTGCCACTCGGCGGCAAAGTTTTGCTTGGAGTGCCCGCGGGGTCATTACGCTGCTTGGTCCGAGGATCATGGCGAGAAGGAGATGAATCTTCCTCCTCGCCCTCCTCCGACTCCTCCTCCTCGGTCTCTTCGCTATCATCGATGTAGTCCTCGCTCTCTGCACTATCCTCCATGCTCCCCTCATCAAGGTCGTGTGTGTTGCCATTCGGGACCGGAGAATGCAAGTTCATCTAGTCCTGCAAGATACAATCCAGAAGCTTAGTCGCAAGGAAATTACAAGCACTCGGTTCGAACGCAAGAATATTCAACAGAGGAGAACTAACGTTGTTTGTCGGCGGGTTTTCAGCTGAGAAGGGCAGGACCCTTTTAGCCCGCATCAGATTATCACAAGGACCATCTATTCCGCGGATCCAGTTCGCTATCGTGTCTTAATTTACTTCCTCCGGATGATACCGAGTGGAGTATTCAGGACCGGTGTAATGCCACATAGTGTGGTCCCAAGCCTAGAGAGGCTGGATGCGTCTCCCAAGGAAGGTCTCTAACACATCCATTCCTTTCAATCCGTTGCGGACCAGACCAATCAACGCATTGACCAAGGGATCCACCTGAGTTTTCTCCTCCTTCGTCAACACTAAGGTCCTCGGGGCACTCGGTCGCTCTAGAGTAAAGGGAGAGAGTCCACTCGACATGTTCGAGAAAGCAATATCATTATAGTAGAACCAAGTGGCTTGCCAATTGCGAACTTACTCAGGAAAGGTCATGGCAGGATAGCTACTTTTGGCTCTCTTCTGAAGCCCTAAACCCCCACACAACTGGATGACATGAGTCTTGTCATCAGTCGGATTAACTTTCTTTACTGACTGAGATCGCACCGTGAAGATAGATTTCAAGAGTCCCTAGTGAGGAGGACACCCTAAGAAACACTCACACAAGGTGATAAAGCAAGAAAGATGCGCAATGACATTCAGAGGAAAATGACGCAATTGCGCCCCAAAGAAGTTCAAGAACCCCCGAATGAAAGGATGTGGCGGCACAGAGAAACCTCTTTCGACCTAGGTCAGGAGGAGAACCCGCTCTCCCTCCCACGGCTCGGGCTCGACCTCATCTCCAAGAAACCTCCAAGACTTGTCCGCCAACATGCCATGCTCGACGAGGTCGAGGAGATCCTCCTTTCGCACAGTAGATCGGAAGAAATGCCCCTGGATCTAGCCCGGAGGCAGAGCTTGCTTCTTCGACATGGCGACGCCTTGATTCTTTGCCTTCTCCAGCTTGTCGGTCTGCCCTTTCATCATAGTGGCACCGATGAGATTGGTTGCTTCGGTTTGCATTGGTGACTAAGGAGAAGGAAGAGCAGAAGAGAGGAAGAAGACGATGTAGTTCCATATCCTAGCACTGGAAGCTTTTATAACTAGCCGACTGGGTCACTAGCAAGTGGGCCCTCGACTTATCCCTTCGCACGCCACCGCAAGATATGTGGCGGAGTTAGAGGCGCAGGAATCGAGGCGACGTGATCCACTTGATGGCGGTGATGTTATCGCCGCGTACCGCGCAACAACCGAAATTTTCAAATCCCAAAAAGTCCGGAACTGACAGGGTGATTGGTCACATCAAAAGATCATGTCATACGTGACGTCTCGTTTGCTCACTCAGTTCTTCAAATCCACTCAGATATTTTGTACCAAGCAGAATTGATCACGGCGAATGATGACGATTGCAATCGACATCCAACTTGGCAAAACTTTGAAGATCATTCAAATTCAGTCTGCTATATCAAGATTTACAATTACACCTTCATCACTCGAACCTCGATCCATTCAGGGGCTAATGATGGGGTTATAGCCCTAGGGTAGGATCATAGGCCTCACTTATAAGTCCTACCCAAGGGACCTCATTATTAGCTTGAAGATCACAAGATACCTACCAACATGATTAAGACAACCTCTGGTCCACTCGGTAGAGAACCACTCGGAGGGATATCTTAGATTCGATGACTGGATTCCACTCGGTGAAGACCAGAAGCCACTCCAGCGAGGCTAACGGTCAGATGTTAGACTACTGTAGTTAATGTCATTGATGGCATACGTTACCTGTAATTTATGCATTCAACCTCACTTATTGCACCCTTGAAGGCTGGACACTTATGAGGAGCAGCGAACTCTATATAAGCCACCCCTCCCCTCTGGCAGTAGGGTTCGCATTCTGTAACACGTGTATTCGACTCGACACTAAAGCTCCAGAGCACTTAGACGTAGGGCTGTTACCTCCACCGCAGAGGGGCCGGAACTCATACAACCTTGTCGTAGCTAGGACTCTGCCCTCTACTTTCGTACCCTACACATCTACTGCCAGGCTTATGTCCACGACAGATGGCTCGTCCCTACAAGGGTTCATGTCATGCATAGAATTCCATTATACACAATCGAAAAGGAGTGGCAAGGATGTTCATAAGGAAAAGAACGGAACCGAGCTTAAGATAAGGTTGTTTGAACTTACCTCTTTACAAGAGGTCCACTTGAAGGTGCTATGGTTCGCCGTCCTTGCTTTTCGCTGTCTCCTATTTAACTAGAGGTCAAACATATAGAGGAAAAAAGTGGCTCCGTCCTCTGGAAAGAAGGAATACGTGATAACAAGGATCATAAGTCCATCAATCAATCTTAATAACTTGTATACTAAGGCAGTAGTGACATCATAACACAAGTGAATGCATAATGAACATGCAAATGATGATATGATGCAATGGCTAGTTTTATTTATGCATAGAGTCTGTGTCTCGCTTTGTGCAAAGGGCTAAATGCACTGCAACAAAGCATCTACAAAAGGTGGTTGCCGGGGACTGGGCCCGGCAACCGTGCCTTATGGGTAGAACTAACGAAGATGCTCATAGTTCCATGAGTTAAGAATTTTGATGCCATCTTCGATCTCCAAACAGACTGCGCTAGGTCTCATGACTTGTACTACCCGGTAAGGGCCTTCCCACTTTGACGTCCACTTGTTAGAACCCTTGGCAGACTGAACGCGCCTAAGGACAAGGTCGCCTTCCTCAAAGCTCTGGGCGTGAACCCTACAGCTATGATAATGGCACTAGGCCTGCTGATAGTGTGCGGCATGGCATGGCATCGTCATGTCGTAGCTGCTTTTTCTCTACTTCTTCGTAGGAAAGCACTTGAGGTGACCCATATACGAGTTCCATGCGGAGAACTGCTTCCGCCCCATAGACTAGGGAGAAAGGTGTCTGGCCGGCAACTCATCAATCTAGCGCTTGCCGCATCTTCACAGTCTTTCCAAAGTTCTTGTTGTGAGTCCTCACAACACTTTAGCATTCATCCTCTCGACTTTCCTCTTGCTGCTTGGGTGTGCAATAGAGGCGAAGGAGACCTTGCTTCCAAGGTTTCGGATGTACTGCATGAATATGAGGCTTGTGAACTGGGTGTCGTTATCAATGATTACTCTGTTGGGTACTCTAAAACGGCACACAAGTCCTTTCATGAACTTGACAGCTGAATGCGCGTTCACCTTTCTCACTGGCTCCACCTCATGCCATTTCGTGAAATTGTCGATTGCTACGTACAAGAACTCGAAACCCCCGGCAGCGCGGGGAAAGGGGCCCAGAATATCGAGCCCCGAGACCGAGAATGGCTAGGATAAAGGGATCAGATGGAGGGCTTGTGCTAGCTAATGAATATTCTTCGAATGGAAGGCCACACACTTGGTGACCACCTGAGTTGCATCTTGGAGAGCTGTGGCCAATAGAAATCCTGCCATAAAGCATTTCTGGTAAGGGCCCTTGATCCCATATGTGACCCACATAAGCCTCTATGAAACTCTGCCAACAGCTTTAGTTCTTCCTCCCGGCAGATGCACCTTAATTTCACGCCATTGGGTTTCCTTCTGTACAGAGTATCATCAACAAACAAGTACATACTAGACCGACGGGCTACTTTTTCGGCCTCTTCTTGCTCTTCAGGAAGTTCTGCTGTTTCAAGGAATCATACAATATGTTGTGCCCAACTGGAGCCTATGGCTCGACAGTTTGGGCTAAAGGCATCTCCTTGTTTGTGGGAACGCTTATCTCTACCACGAGAACCTGTTGTTCCGTGGGAGGGAGCGGCTCACCAGGCGAAACAGAACCGCCCCGGACAACTTCTCTACCGAAGGCTTCAGGAAGCTCTGCGAAGAAATGTGTGCCGAAGTTTAGCTTTCTTCTCTTCCTGGTCATCGTTGAATGGGATACATACAATTGAGTGAGGTGAATGACAAAAATTCTTGGTTCCACAGGAAGTTACTGTGCGACACACTTTGACAGATGATCGACAACGCTGTTCTTTGCACACGACACATGTTCTGCCTGCAAACCGTTAAAGCGTTCCTCCACCTTCCCGAGTTCTTCTATGTAACCCTTCATCAATGGACTGTGATAATCTTTGTTGATCTGCTTCACAACGAGCTGAGAGTTTCCTCTAATGATCAACTTCTTGATTCCCAACTCTACAACGATTTTGAGTCCTGCAAGAAGTCCTTCTGATTCGGCGGTGTTGTTGGTAGCTTACTTTAGGGGAAAGTGCATTTGGTCCTCATATTTGATATGCTCTCCGGTGGGGGCGATGATTAGTACACCTGCCCCAGCACTCTGTAATGAGAAAGGACCAATACAAGACCCATTCCTTTGGTGCTTCCCTGTTGGGGACAATTGTTTCTTGGACTTCTTCGTCTGATGTGGGTGTGCATTCAGCGATGAATACTGCCAACGCTCTGCTTTGAATTGTGGAAGTGTTTTCGTACTTCGATCCAAAACATTATAGCTCTAGTGCCCACTCAACTATCTTGACAGTGGCTTCGGGGTTCCTCAGGATACATTGTAACGAAAAACGGGTGACAACTGTGATCTCATGGGCTTGGAAGTAGTGGCCCAGCTTCCTCGAGGCCATGATAAGGCCGAAGATCAGCTTTTGCACTCCAGTTTACCTTGGCCTAGACCCTTGTAATAAGGAACTTACAAAGTACATCGGCCGTTGTACCACTTTCTTCTTTGCCATATCTTTGGTACTCCATTTGATGTCCTGCTGGGTTTCTTCTGAGTCTGTGTTGGGCATTGCCGCGGATACCTTGACTTCATCCCCAACAACATCTGTCGTAGTGGCTACATCTTCATCTACTTCCCGTTGTGTCACCAAGGCTGCGCTAACCACTTGATTCATTGTTGTTGTGTATAGGAGCAGCGACTCTTGTGGCCTAGGAGTGATCAAGGTGGGAAGGGAAGAAAGATTTTTTTTCAGATCCAACAGCGCTGCGTCTGCTTCCGGGGTCCACTTCATCGGGCCAGCCTTCTTCAGTATTTTTAAGAACGGCAAGGCACGTTCAGTGGATTTGGAGATCAATATGCTCAATGCAGCAACGCATCGCACTACTAGAAAAACAGCTATAGATAATATGGTTACTAATGGCGCACTATACATGTGGTGCGACATTACTAAATAGTAATGGCGCACCATGTGTAGGTGCGCCATTAGTAACCAAAATAGTAATGGCGCACCATGTGAAAAGTGCGCCATTATTAAGTTTTACCCAGTCACACACAAAGTAATGGCACACTTTGTATAGGTGCGCCATTACTAAGTGGACATAGTAATGGCGCATGTTTAGAAAGTGCGCCATTACTATGTGTATGACTCGGTCAAACCTTGGTCAAACTTAGTAATGGCGCACTTTGTATAGGTGCGCCATTACTAAGTTGACATAGTAATGGCGCACCTATACAAAGTGCGCCATTACTAACTTTGACCAAGGTTTGACCAAGTCTGCCACATAGTAATGGCGCACTTTGTATAGGTGTGCCATTACTAAATGCACCCCCCCGGGTGGACTGCCTTTTTAGTTTTTTAAAAAATAAAAGAAAATGATGGAAATGTCAAAAAAATAAAAGAAAATAAGTTTCCCATGTGATATGTGGTCTAGTTGTTGGGAAAATTTACAAACATGAATTTGGACTTTATTTGCAAAATCTCTATGGAATTTAGTAAAATAGGCATAACTTTTGCGTACGAACTCAGATTAAAAAGTTTTATATATGAAAAATCATCTACTCGAAAAGTTACATCCGAATTCAACTGGGTGAACCCCGTTGAAGATTTTGAGAATCCCCAAAAACCTAACAAAAAAAAGATACGGGGCTTTTAAGATCTAGAGGGGGAAATAGAAAAAAAATTCAAACTTAGTAATGGCGCACCATTTCTAGGTGTGCCACTAGTAACAGGAAAAAATTGGTTTCAAATAGGATTGATATGATACATATATCCACAAGTGTCTGTTAAGCGAGCTGGTGCTGGGGTTGGATAGAACTGAGAAGTTAAGCATGCTCCTCGGGTTGGAGTAGTGTCAGGATGGGTGACCTTCCGGGAAGTTTGGCCACGGAGTGCAATTTGACTTGAGATTAAACATATTGACCTGAGATAAAGCCATACTGACCCTAGATTACGAAAAATTGAAAATTAAAATTCTGAAAAAAATTTAGTAATTGCGTGATAATAGTGGCCCACGATAATAGTGGCGCACCTATAGTGCGCCATTAATAGCCAAAATAGGTGCGCCACTAATAGCCTTTTTTCTAGTAGTGTCGGGTCACACGTCTCACGTCCTTGACTGTCCTGAGTGCTTGTTTCTGCTCGATAGACTTGATCTTGTCGGCATTGGCTTCTATTCCTCGCTGAGACACAAATAATCCAAGTAGCTTGCGACATGGGACACCAAACACACATTTCTTAGGGTTGAGCTTCAGGTTGATCTTGCGCAGCTTTGCATAGGTCTCTTCCAAGTCTTGTACAAGGGTAGCTTCATCCCTGGTTTTCACCACTATGTCATCCATCTAAGCTTCCACATTTCTGTGCATCTGGGTCCAAATCCAATCTGTACGGCCGTGGCAAAGGTAGAACCAACGCTCTTTAACCCAAAGGGATTAACAAAAATTGAAAAATAAAATTCTGAAAAAAAATTAAAAAAATCTGATTTTTTTAAATAATTGTGTGATAATAGTGGCGCACCTATAGTGAGCCATTAATAGCCAAAATAGGTGCGCCACTAATAGCCTTTTTTCTAGTAGTGTCGGGTCACACGTGTCACGTCCTTGACTGTCCTGGGTGCTTGTTTCTGCTCGATAGACTTCATCTGGTCAGCATTGGCTTCTATTCCTCGCTAAGACACAAATAATCCAAGTAGCTTGCGAAACGGGACACCAAACACACATTTCTTAGGGTTGAGCTTCAGGTTGATCTTGTGCAGCTTTGCAAAGGTCTCTTCCATGTCTTGTACAAGGGTAGTTTCATCCCCGGTTTTGACCACTATGTCATCCATCTAAGCTTCCACATTTCTGTGCATCTCGGTCCAAATCCAATCGGTAGAACCAGCGCTCTTTAGCCCAAAGGGCATACGTACAAAGTAGTACATGCCGCACGGAGTTATGAACGCGGTATTTTCCTCATCTTCTTTGGCCATGAATATGTGATGGAATCCGGAATATGCATCGAGGAAGGAAAGTTGATCGCATCCGGAAGTGGCATAAACTATCTAATCCATGCGCGCCAAGGGAAATGGGTCCTTCATGTTGGAGAACGTTGCATGGGAAACAAAAACTTTCCTACGCACACGAAGACCTATCATGGTGATATTCATCTATGAGAAGGAGATCGGATCCACATACCCTTGCAGATCGCTAAGCAAGAAGCGTTAAGAAACACGGTTGATGTAGTGGTACATCGGGAAGTAGATGAGTTCTCTGGCAGCGTGATGGCGGGCCGGTGATGGTGAAGATCTATTCCTGCTGGTCTCCGCCCGAGCTCTGCAGAAATCCGATCTAGAGGGAGAACTACGAGGTATAGGTTTGAGTTGCATCTGGCAAAGTTGTGTCTCAAAAACCCTAAAACCTTTAGTGTATATAAGAGGAGGGGAGGGGCTAGCCTTGGGGCCAAAGGGAGCCCCTAGGGCACCGGCCGAAGTGGAGAGGAGGACTCCAACTCCAATTCAGTTTGGGGAAGGAGGAGTCCTCCTCTCCCTTCCCACTTCCTTCTTCTTCTTTTTTCTCTTCTCTTTGGTTTTTTCTTCATAGCTGACATGGCCCTCTTGGGCAGACCTCACTATCCCAATAAGGGCTGGTGCACCACCCCTCGGCCAGTTGGCTCAATCCTGGGTGGGTGGGGCCCTCCCGATGAAAATTCAGAACCCATTCGTCACTCCCGGTACACTGTCGGTAATGCCCGAAATCTTTCCGGAGACCAAATGAAACCATCCTATGTATCAATCTTCGTTTCCGGACCATTCCGTAAACCCTCGTGACGTCCGTGATCTCATCCTGGACTCCGATCAACCTTCGGTCACCAACACCTATAACTCAACTATACCAAAATGTCACCGAACCTTAAGTGTGCAGACCCTACGGGTTCAAGAACTATGTTGACATGACCTGAGATACCCCCCGGTCAATATCCAATAGCGGGACCTGGATGTCCATATTGGATCCTACATATTCCACGAAGATCTCTATCGGTTGAACCTCTATGTCAAAGATTCATATAATCCTGTATACTATTCCCTTTGTCCTTCGGTATGTTACTTGCCCGAGATTCGATCGTCGGTATCTCTCTACCTAGTTCAATCTCGTTACCGACAAGTCTCTTTACTCGTCCGTAATACAAGATCCCGCGACTAACACTTTAGTCCCATTGGGTGCAAGGCTTATATGTGATGTTGTATTACCGAGTGGGCCCCGAGATACCTCTCCGTCACACGGAGTGACAAATCCCGGTCTTGATCCATGCTAACTCAACGGACACCTTCGGAGATACCTGTACAACACCTTTATTGTCACCCAGTAACGTTGCGACATTTGATACACACTAGTTATTCCTCTGATGTCAGTGAGTTACATGATCTCATGGTCATAGGAACATATACATTGACATGTAGAAAACAGTAACAATAAACTGACACGATCATATGCTACGTTTATAATTTGGGTCTTGTCCATAACATCATTCTCCCAATGATGTGATCTCGTTATCAAGTGACAACACTTTCCTATGGACAGGAAACCTTGACCATCTTTGATCAACGAGCTAGTCTACTAGAGGCTTACTAGGGACAGTGTGTTGTCTATGTATCCACACATGTATTTGAGTTTCCAATCAATACAATTCTAGTATGGATAATAAACGATTAGTATGAACAAGGAAATATAATAATAACTAATTTATTATTGCGTCTAGGGCATATTTTCAACACTTCAGGCATGCTTTGTTTAAGTTAGTGAAATCAATGCAAAGCCTCCATTTTCCATTTTTCTTGTGCACCACTACCGGGTTAGCTAACCACGTTGGATGCAATACTCCTTGAACTAAACCAGGTGCTTCTAGCTTCTTGATTTCTTCCACAATGAACTGTTGTCTCTCCAAGGAATGTTTCCTAACTTTCTGCTTCACGGGTCTCGCATGAGGGAAGACAACAAGGTAGTTCTCAATTACCTATCTGGAAACACCGGGGATGTCAGAAGGTTACCAGGCAAACACATCGACATTCGCCCATAGAAAGGCAATGAGCGCACTTTCCTATTTGTTGTTAAGGGTGGCAGTGATGGTAAATGTACTGCCAGAGCCATCCTCCCTTGCCGGGACTTTCTTTGTTGCAGGGTAGGAGACCTTGGATTTCCTGCTAGTGGAACTCTCCGGAAGGATATCGATAGGCGTAGCACACTCCATGGAGGCGCGCTTGCCAGAGTCCTTGCGGGTGTTCCTATTAGATTTATTTTCTTTCTTTAGGCTTTTGGCAGGAAGGGGTCCTTCTGCGGCCTCAGCTGCTACTGCATCCCGATACATCTCATCTACGCAAAGAACAACCTCCTTTTTGTCACATGGGATGGAGATTATTCCCATGGGACCTAGCATCTTCAGAATGTTGTAAGCATAGTGGGATGCTGCCATGAATTTTGCCAAGGTTGGGAGACCAGGAATTCCATTGTATAGTAGGGTGAGCTCGACCATGTCAAATACATCGTTCTCGGTCCGGTAGTTGAACTCTCATCCAAACATAATAGGGAAAGTTATCCTCCCCTTGGGCTGACCTATGCCGGGGTTAATTCCTTGGAATAAACTCGTAGGCTTGAGCTTGTCGTCAGGTATTTCTAATCTCTTGACGACCTCGAGGGAAATCAGGTTCAACCCTGCCCCACCGTCAACTAACATCTTACTAACTTTGAGGTTGTGGACTGTCGGAGAAAGAAATAGTGGCAGACACCTGACCACATTAATGCGATCAGGGTGATCCTCTCTGTCAAAGATGATAGGCGTGCAGGACCATTCGAGTGGCCTTTTAGACTCTGCCGCTGGATACATGGTGTTAACTTCGCGTGCCCACTGTATTCTCTGCCGCTGCAGCCTCCCGGCAATCAGCGCACGAGGCATCTCCCTTGCCAGGGGTCTTGTCTTTCGCCACCTTGCCAGCGCTAAGATAACCAAAGCCTTCGATGACCAAGACTACCTTTCCCTTGCGCTTACAGTCCCCCCCCTTCGGTCCAGGGGTTTGGTCGTCGTCATCAGAGTTGACTCCGACACCCGCTTCCTCTCCAGGGAGCCGACTTCCTTCTTCAGCTCGAGCACACTTGTCCACCAACGTGCATATCTGGTTGACGGTCTTGGGAAGTTTGACATTCATCTTGGGCCACATCCTCCTATTGCCCCCGTTCGACTGGAACGCGGCAATCATGGCCGCAGGGTGTATCTCAAGAATATTGCGGTGCACTCCACTAAACCTTTGGATGCACTTCCCCAGGGTTTCCCCCTCCTTCTGTGGGAAGACCTGCAAGTCGCTAGGTTGTCCTGGCTCCTAGTGGCCATCTTTGAAGGTGCCAACAAACTCGTTGCACAAGTCATCCCATGACGAAATGGAATTCTCCGGCAGGTGCATCAGCCACGACCTCACATTTGGCTTGAGGTCAAACGGAATAGTTTGCAAGAACCTTCTCATCTCTTCCTCCGACAGCTTGGACGGCTATCGTGTAGATGCCCAAGAATTCTGCCGGGTTGAGCTTCCCATCACATTGCTACGTTAGTTCAGGCTTGAAAGCTCGACTCGACGTCCAGCGGACCTGTTGCAGCTCGCAAGTGAAGGCAGGACACCCGATCTCGTAAGGTAGGTATCCGCCAACACTTGGGGTGGGATTGCCAACATCTATGTCGTTGCGCCTGTCGGATTGACGGTGTGCTTCTCGGCGTCGTTCAATGGTGATACACGCACCCTCCTTCCGCCGGTCTTCCAAGACACACCGCTGGTCTCACTGGTCGCGTGGGCCAGACGAGGCCATGTATGCTTCGTCGGACCCGTCAGCATGTGGAGCTTGTTGCGGCTACCCGTGAGTTTGCTGTCGAGGATGGGACTACACCGTTGGTGTGGTCCCCTCAACACGACCGTCAGTCTGGGCCACCGTCATCATCCTTGGACGATGGGATGGTCCTGCATGTTGTGATTTCTGGCTTTGGTGAAGCCAATCAAATTCAGGATGATGGCCCTCCACTTGTCCATTTGTCAGTCGTTGGTGGAAAACTTAATAGCAGCTAAGACCACGACATTGCCTCCGCGGCTGTGTCCGACATGGGAAGAGAGCCAGACCGTGACGTTGCTCGACTCCTGGTGGAATCAAGAGGAGCTTCACCACATCCTTCTCACTGTGCACTGGTCGCCGTGGCAGTCTAACGCGGGGAGGCTGAGCCCGTGGATCTGCGACATTCCTCAGCACTCCGTCTTGCTATGGACGAGGCACGCTCCCAACAGCCGCGCCCGTGACAGTCGCAACCAGTCGATCCCGGCTCACTTCGGATTGGGCGCCGCTGTTGCGACAACGGTCACTGATGCGGTGGAAGGGTGGAGTCTGGATGTCCCTTCTGCCAGCTATACCAAGGCCAAGCTCGCGACGACTTTGTTGCTGCTCGCCTCCATCGCTCTTTGTTCTAGCTTCGGTCACGGTGGACCCGACGGTGGCGCCTCCTACGTCAATCGCGTCACCCGGTGCTCCCGCATCGCGTGACGCCGCCTTTGTGCCAGCAGTGTACGTAGCTACTAGTGTCGTGGCCCTCGAAGTAGAAGGATGGGTGGCTACGCCGGTCTTCTTCTTGGGAGCCATGACGAAAATGAACAGCGACAAAAATCAACATGCTGCTCGTAATTTCAGGTTTGCACGATCGAGGCCCCCTGCGTGGCGCGCCAAAGTTATCGGGCAGGTGTGCTCTCGATCACCTATGGGGCCATTGGCCCCTTCGTGGTTCGACGTGGAGATTGCATTGCACAAATAGAAGAAACTACGATGTAAAACGATGATGGGGCTCGAGGTGCTTACCCAGGTTTGGGCCGCTGAGAAGCGTAAAACCCTACTCGTGCCTTGGTGGATTGATTTGCGGAATAAGAAGCTCACACAGTGTTTTGCCCCGGCAAGGGTTGCCCTGGAGAGCAAATATGTGCGTACAAATTTCCTAGGGTCTGAATCCTGTTCTAGGTTGCCTTGGGCCTCCTTTTATAACTCAAGGGGCAAACATACATGATGAGATAGCTAACAATGCTATCCTACCTAACTTTGGCACTCAAGACAAAATGCTATAAATGTTCCCTTCGGTGGTGCGCTGGGGTGTGTCCCCGACAGGCTCTTGCCACCGCTTAGCTGGTTTTTTCTTGGTTTCAATTGGTCATAATTTTTCTTGTGGTACGTCGCCACATGTCTAGCGAGAGCCACTTAGCCATCTAGGAGCTCGACACCTCATCAATAAGTGACTTGTGTGGCGATGAGGTGGAGCGGTGGAAGATTGGCTTGCACTTGCTGGAGGGGTGACCTGTCGGGTCTTCTTGAGGATGCTTCTGCCTTGGTCTTCGGCAGGTGTCGGCGGTTCTGGGTGCATCTTGGGCCCGTCTTGGACTGTTGTAGAGGTCCTGATGGCATCTAGTTCCGTATACTTCTTGGGTTGGTGGTTTCTCTTGAGGGGTTATGCCCTTAACACGTGTGCATAAGTCAGGGGCACTAGGTACTCTTACTAGTGCACCGACAATTACCACGCAGTTATTTATTTGTCTTTATTATATATTGCTATCTACAATTATCTATACACCGTGCTTGCTTGCAAATTAGAAGACAAGAGGATCGACAACCCTCTTGCCCGCGTTGGGTGCAAGTTGTTCGTTCTTTTGTGTGCAACCGCTGATGATGGTTGTGATTGATATTACTATTAGTTCGATAAACCTTGGTTTCATAACTGAGGGAAATACTTACACACTTTATGCTATGATAACCCGTTCCTGTTCATGGAAAACCCAATGCAGATCATGAGTATCAGGCCACGCGCTCTCCGTCAGCATCATTTTCTAGGAGAGTGTCGCTCTCCAAGTAGACCTTGAACTCGGTGTCCAGCTATCAACTTGTATCTCTAGTGCCAGTAAAAGGCGATGGCCCGAGGATGGGCCAGAATCAGGTACACCTATGGGAGGCTTAGGAGGTAGCACTTCTTGATGTATTGTGATTCAGGTAGTTGGAGGTGCAACAGATGGCTTCAGGAGAAGCTCCTCGTATAGGCCCTGGCCCTGAGGATCATGACGGGATGCCCTCTAAGCAATGTCATCAACTTCCTGGGTGGTTGCGAGGAACGTGCTGGAGTTCCATACCAAGGAAGAGTTTCTCGAGATTGTGTACTGATGAGGACATCAACACCATTGTTACACCCACAGCCCCAGCTGCTATACATACTGGACTAGTTACGAGAAGGTTAATTTTGATGCTAAAGAATGTGTTGATTTGATATTAAAGATGCAGGAATTAACTAAGGAAAACATTGAGCACATGAATGCTAAATATAAACTTGCTGGAGATAAGGGTAGAAAACATGTTGTCTTTGCACCAAGAGATCTTGTTTGGTTGCATTTGTGTAAGGATAGGTTTCCTGATTTGCGCAAGTCAAAGCTAATGCCGCCTGCCGATGGTCTTTTCAAAGTGTTAGAGAAAATAAATGATAATGCATATAGACTTGAGCTGCCTGCAGATTTTGGGGTTAGTCCCACTTTTAATATTGCCGATTTGAGGCCATATTTGGGTGTGGAAGATGAGCTTCCATCGAGGACGACTTCAGTTCAAGAAGGGGACTATGAGTAGGACATCAACACCATTGTTACACCCACATCCCCAACTACTATACATAATGGACCAGTTACTAGAGCTCGTGCACGCCAATTGAATTACCAGGTACTTCCCTTCCTTGGGAATACTTCTAATGTTCACGAACATAAGATGTTGCCTAAGTTAGATACTTTTGTTGTGCTCATGAATGAAGGACCTAGCATGGACAAGAAGGATATCCGTTGGAGTGGGATCATGCATGGATAAGAAGGTGCATGTGCAGGAGAGAGCAATGGAGCATGCACTGGTGATTTTCGCACTCTAAAGCCATCATAAGGAGAGCATGAAGGCTTTGGACGAAATATTCAAAACGCCACTTTCTAAATTTAATCCATAGGCTATTATAGGTGTTCCGCGACCGTATTTTTGGGCCATGCCCATGTAATTTCGAAATACCATAATATAGCCTATTTTTAAAGTCCGTATGTGTGGGAAAACCGAGTTTAGGGCTGTTTTCGGACCCCTCCTCCAAGGGTCACGAAATTGCCTCTCTATTCCCTCATATATACAGCCCTTAGGAAACCGTTTAGACTTGGTTTTTGTTTAGATTACAAGTTCGGCATAGCTGCAACTTCACGTTCTTTCTTTGTGTTCTACGACCAGACAAAGGCGTCATATTCTCAATATCTTGATTGCAACCCCACCTTCATCAGTAAAGCTTTCCTCTTATATTCTCATTATCTTGATTGCAATCTTGGTTTCTTGCTTGTTCTTCGTTTGCGTGCAGGAAATAGACCTTCGTGGTCAGGTTGATCGTGCTCCGGTGTGATCAATAACCTCTCAGATTTGGTTTAGCAATTGCTAAGGCGCGACATCCTCACACGTTCGTAGTAGGATCGTCAAAGTCTACTCCACCAAAACGATACCCATGATCTCATCGAAAGACACGAACAACTTCGCCTCTATCAAGTGGTACCAGATTTCCAGGTTGCTCGGTGAGATTTGACCATTTTTTCGTAGTTAGATCGCATCTGGTTTTCATACCCATCGTCCACGAAAAAGCCAAAAAAAATTAGGGTTAGATCATCATATCCGAACCAATCTGAGCCATTGCAAAGTACTTTTAGTAGTTTGCTTTGTTGAAATTGTGGTTACATCGTCATGTCAAGTTGCTGGTCTTAGTGCCTACTTCTTTAGAGTTTCGAGTTCTGTTCACAGGTTATCACACCGCCACTGCACCATCTTTCATCGTTGCCATATACCACCTCCACACTACCATCATCGCTGGTGCCATATACCACCACCACGCCACCATTATCCTTGCTGCCATATACCAACACCATATATCCACCACAATCCTTTCCTCTTTAGGTTAATTTTGAGATCCTTTTCTTTCGGTTTCGCATTTCCTTACCTGAGTAGGTTTCGGGAAAAAATAATAAAAAAAAGAGTCTTGCATGCTTTCCAGAGCACTTTTTAGGCCAAAATTTCGAGGGGTGAAATTTTTTTCCCTATCGTTTTGTTAGTCTTTTTAGAGACTTTTGAGACACTCGCCATCATAGTGATTTTTGTCGCAATTTTTGGTCGTCGCAACCCCGAATTGCTCCAGAATTAAAAAAAAATGTCAAAATTTATTTCGTGTCTATCCTGTTTTTGGTGCTTGGGAAGAGTTTTGAGACACTCACCATTATAGTGATTTTCTGAAGAATAAAAAAGCGGATTAAAAAAGAGCGCAAAAAAAGAGAAAAAAACATCAGAGTGGCTCTTATCTTCATTAGTACGTGTCATCATTACTTCGTTGGTGTTCTAGGTTCGCGTCTCTAGTACGGTCTAGCCTAGGACCAGCACGGTACCGTTGTTGAGCCTCTTTTCAATTTTGCATGTCTGAACTGATTATTGCTGACCCTTCTTGCTACCATATTATAAGCCTTCCCAGATCCACATACATCTACATCGTGTGTTTGACACCACCTGGCAATCATTCTATCCATGCTTTGAGAGCTTTGACTACACCGGTTTCCGATCGCCACCTGCCACTCGGTAAGAATTGGTAAGAAATTGAGATTTGCTTGACGGATTTGTGACACACCACCACCACTACCACCACTTCCTAGCTGTATATAGGTTCATATTCTTCTGTGTTCCTATTCCTACTAACCATGCCAGGAGCACACGACGAGGAGATCGACTGGGAGAACCTGACCAAGAGGGAGCTCCATGATAAATTTCAGCAAATGATGTCTAACTAGGTACAGGATTTTGTGACCACCTTTTGAGAGGCCATGGACTAGCTCTAAGGTATGGAGAAGAAATTTGACACCAAGATGAACACCAAGTTTGATGAGGTGCTTGCCCGTTTACCACCACCAGGTGCAGCTTCTGTCCCTCTTCAACCACAACAACGGCTACGAGCGCGACGCGTGCCTGTCGGCCAAGTGCAAAATTTTGGTGTTGTTGCTACTACTGTTGTTGCTGCTCTTACTGCTGCTCCTACTGCTGCTACTACCGAGTTTTCTATGGCTGAGCAGAATGAGGATTATGATGATGATTATTATGGTGATTATGATGATGAGGGAGAGGTTGCTCCAGTTCACCACCAGGAACAACAACCACCACGACAAGCAGCCGGTCGTCCACATGGATACAATCGCAACGGTAGGGATGCACCACACCCTCAGGTACGAGATCATGACCATATCCCTAAAATTAAATTGAATATTCCTACTTTTGATGGTCGATATGTTTCTGATATATATTTTACTTGGGAGTTAGAAACAGAGCAATGTTTTACGTGCTTGCAATTTCCTGAAGATAGATGTGTTGCTCCTGGTGCTTGTTCTTTCACTACTTTTGCTTGTGTTTGGTGGTCTGAATATTGTAGAATACATCATACTAATATTCCAACTACTTGGCCTACATTGAAAACTGCTATGCATACATGTTGGGTTCCACCATATTATCAACGTGAATTACTTCAAAACTTGTAGCGTTTAAGACAAGGAAAAAAGTTTGTAGAAGAATATTATCAGGAATTACAAACTGGCATGATTAGATGTGGTATTGTTGAGGACAGTGAAGCTATGCTCGCACGTTTTATGTGTGGATGAAATATATATATTCAGACTATTCTAGAATATAAGGATTATAACACTATCACTCGTTTATTCCATCTTGCTTGCAAAGCTGAACATGAAATGCAGGATCGACAGGCATTGGCGAGAACTAACTTTTCTGCAGGTCGCACTTCCTCATGGACGCCATGAACCACGTCTACTTCCACACGTCCTCCTGCATCTGCACCCCCTACTTCGGCCACCAATTCCACCAGAGATACTAGGAAATAGGCACCTAAACCACCCTTCACCAAGAGCACACCTCCCGGGCCCACACAGAGCTCTTCTTCATCCATGGCATCTACAGGGCAAACACATGAGGTTATCTGTCATCGTTGCAAGGGTGGAGGTCATTATGCGAGAGAGTGCCCATCCAAGCACGTGATGATTATTTCTGAGGATGGTGGATATGACTCCACCAGTGATTATGACGAGGAGACCCTGGCTCTTATTGCAAGTGAAGAACGGGGTGTTGATGGTACTAAACAAGAGACACAATATATGGCTGCTGATTATGCTGAAAGGTATGAAAGCTTAGTTGCTCAACATGTTTTAAGTGTGCAGGTAACACCGGCTGAGAAAAATGAGAGGCACAACTTGTTCCATACCAAGGGAGTGGTAAAGGAACGTTCTGTTCGCATAATCATCGATGGAGGGAGTTGCAACAACTTAGCTATTATGGAGATGGTGGAGAAGCTATCTCTCACCACCAGACCACATCCTCGGCGTTACTATATCTAGTGGTTCAACAACAGTGGCAAGGTTAAGGTAACACGTACTATTCGTGTGCATTTTAGCATTTCTACATATTCTGATTTTGTTGATTGTGATGTGGTACCCATGCAAGCATGCTCTGTTTTACTTGGTAGACCATGGCAATTTGATAAAAAAATTGTACACCATGGTAGAACAAATCAGTATACTCTTATTCATAAGGATCAAAATATAACTTTGCTTCCTATGTCCCCTGAACATTTTATGATAGATGACATTGTTAGAGCTAGTAAACCAAAACAAGACCTACATAAGAGTGAAAATCAGATTGTAGCACGGGAATTTGAGCAACACAATAAGCCTACTAAATCATCATCTAGTGTTGCCTATGAAATAAAATTGAAGAGTGGTTAATTACTTTCCACTAAATCTGATATTACTGATTTGGATATTACTACATTTGTTTGCTATGCTTTCGTATGAAAAGAGGTATTGTTTTCATTCGAGGACATGCCACCCTCTTTGCCTCCTGCTGTCATTAACATTGTGCAGGAGTTCACTGACGTCTTTCTACAAGACGTGCCACCAGGATTACCACCTATTAGAGGGATTGAGCATGAGATTGACTTAATTCCCGGTGCATCGCTACCGAACCGTGCACCATACTGTACCAATCCAGAGGAGACGAAGGAGATTATGCGTCAGGTACATGAGCTGCTGGACAAAGGTTATATACGTGAATCTCTTAGTCCTTGTGCTTTTCCTATTATTCTAGTGCCGAAAAAGGATGGTACATCACGTATGTGTCTTGATTGTAGAGCCATTAATAATATTACCATTCGTTATTGTCATCCTATTCCTAGGCCAAATGATATGCTTGATGAATTAAGTGGCTCTATAATTTTCTCCAAAGTTGATTTGCATAGTGGATACCATCAAATTCGCATGAAATTGGGAGATGAATAGAAAACGGCAATTAAAATTAAGTTTGGCTTATATGACTGGTTAGTTATGCCTTTTGGATTGACTAATGCACTAGGCGCTTTCATGAGATTAATGAATGAGGTTTTACGTGCTTTCATTGGACGATTTGTGGTAGTCTACTTTGATGATATATTGATTTATAGTAGATATTGGAGGAACAAGTGGATCATTTGTGCGCTGTTTTTACTACTCTACGTGATGCACGTCTGTTTGGTAACCTTGGGAAGTGCACCTTTTGCATAGACCGAGTATCTTTTCTAGGCTATGTTGTAACTCCACAGGGAATTGAAGTTGATAAAGCCAAGACTGAAGCTATTGAGAGTTGGCCGCAACCCAAAACGGTCACACAAGTGAGGAGTTTCCTTGGACTCGTCGGGTTTTATAGGCGTTTTGTGACAGATTTCAGCACCATTGCTGCACCTTCAACGATCGTACAAAGAAGGATGTGCCTTATTCTTGGGGTACCGCATAGGAACAAGCCTTCACAATTTTGAAAGATAAGTTAACACATGCTCCTTTACTACAACTTCCTGATTTTAATAAGACTTTCGAGCAGGAATGTGATGCTAGTGGAATTGGATTAGGATGTGTGCTATTACAAGATGGTAAAACTGTTGCATACTTTTCTGAAAAATTAAGTGGGCCTAATCTGAATTATTCTACTAATGATAAGGAATTATATGCTCTTGTTTGAACTTTGGAAACATGGCAACATTATTTTTGGCCCAAAGAATTTGTCATACATTCTGATAATAAATCTTTGAAACATATTAAAAGTCAAGAAAAACTGAACCGTAGACATGCTAAATGGGTTGAATTCATTGAGACTTTCCCGTATGTCATTAAACACAAGAAGGGCAAAGAAAATGTTATTGCTGATGCTTTGTCTCGTCGTTATACTATGCTTTCACAACTTGACTTTAAAATATTTAGTTTGGAGACCATCAAAGATCAATATGTGCATCATGCTGATTTCAAAGATGTGTTGGAGAATTGTAAAGAAAGGAGAACATGGAACAAGTTCATCATTAATAATGGATTTGTGTTTCGTGCTAACAAGCTATGCATTCCAGCTAGCTCCGTTTGTCTTTTGTTGTTACAAGAGGCGCATGGAGGAGGATTGATGGGACACTTTGGCGCAAAGAAGACGGAGGACATACTTGCTACACATTTCTTTTGGCCAAGGATGCGACGGGATGTTGAGCATTTTGTTGCTCGCTGCACGACATGTCAAAAAGCTAAGTCACGAACTAATCCTCATTGTTTATATATGCCTTTGCCTGTACCTAGTGTTCCTTGGGAGGATATATCTGTGGACTTTGTTTTAGGTTTACCTCGAACAAAGAAGGGGAGGGATAGCATATTTGTTGTCGTGGACAGATTTTCTAAAATGGCACACTTTATACCATGTCATAAAAGTGATGATGTCGCTAATGTGGCTGATTTTTTCTTTCATGAAATTATTCGCTTGCGTGGTGTGCCAAATTGCGTTTTAGTACTATATGTCACCACAAACTGATGGACAAACTGAAGTAGTCAATAGATCTTTGTCTCTATGCTTAGGGCTGTTTTGACGAACAATCTAAAACTGTGGGAAGAATGCTTGCCTCATATTGAATTTGCTTATAATCGTTCGCTGCATTCCATTACAAAGATGTGTCCTTCTGACGTTGTGTATGGTTTCCTACCTAATGCAACTATTGATTTGTTACCTCTTCCATCTTCGGAGAAGGTTAATTTTGATGGTAAAGAACGTGCTCATTTGATATTAAAGATGCATGAGTTAACTAAGGAAAACATTGAGTGCATGAATGCTAAAGATAAACTTGCTGGACATAAGGGTGGAAAACATGTTGTCTTTGCACCTGGAGATCTTGTTTGGTTGCATTTGCGTAAGGATAGGTTTCCTAAGTTACGCAAGTCAAAGCTAATGACGCGTGCCGATGGTCCATCCAAAGTATTAGAGAAAATAAATGATAGTGTATAGAAACTTGAGCTGCCTGCTGATTTTGGGGTTAGTCCCACTTTTACCATTGCAGATTTGAAGCCATATTTGGGTGTGGAAGATGATCTTCCATCGAGGACGACTTTAGTTCAAGAAGGGGAGGATGATGATGACATATTGGACCAGTTACTAGAGCTCGTGCACGCCAATTGAATTACACCCACAGCCCCAGCTGCTATACATATTGGACCAGTTACTAGAGCTCGTGCACGCGAATTGAATTACCAAGTACTTTCGTTTCATAAGAATACTTCTAATGTTCATGAGCATATGATGATGCCTAAGTTAGATACTTTTGTTGTGCTCATGAATGAAGGACCTAGCATGGACAAGAAGGATATCCGTTGGAGTGGGATCAATCATGGAGAAGAAGGTGCACGCGCGGCAGAGTACAATGGAGCTTCCACTAGTGGTTTTCGCACTATAATGCCACCATAGGGAGAGCATGAAGGCTTTGGACGAAATATTCAAGACACCACTTTATAAATATAGTCCATAGGCTATTATAGGTGTTGCGCCACCTTATTTTTGGCCAGGCCCATGTAATTTCGAAATAGCATAATATAGGCTATTTTTAGATTCCGTATGTGTGGGGAAACCGAGTTTAAGGCTGTTTTCGGACCCCTCCTCCAAGGGTCACGAAATTGCCTCTCTATTCCCTCATATATATAGCCCTTAGGAAACCGTTTAGACTTGGGTTTTGTTTAGATTACAAGTTCGCCATAGCTGCAACTTCGCATTCTTCGTTTGTGTTCTACGACCAGACAAAGGCATCACAGAACCCCACCTTCATCAATAAAGCTTTCCTCTTATATTCACAATATCTTGATTGCAATCTTGGTTTCTTGCTTGCTCTTCGTTTGCATGCAGGAAACAGACCTTCGTGGTCAGGTTGATCGTGCTCCGGCGTGATCAATAACCTCTCGGAGTTGGTTTAGTGATTGCGAAGGCACGACGTCCTCACACGTTCGTAGTCGGATCGTCAAAGTCTACTCCACCCAAACGATACCCACGATCTCATCGAAAGACACGGACAACTTCGCGTCTATCATGTACCTGCTCTAGATAAGTAGTCATGAGCTCATCCCTTGGTGTGTAGCTTTTGGTGGAGAAGTTGATGAGGAGTTATGAGTCACCATTGATGAGTAGGCGCCTGAAGCTAAGCGTGATAGCAGCCTTGAGCCTAGCGATGAGGCACTCATACCCGGCTATGTTGTTAGAGACCTTGCAATTCTGCCTCAAGCAGAGATGCACTGCGTAGTAGAGCTTGTCCTTTGTGAACAAAGTGAGTACCACGCCAGCCCCTACGCCCTGATGGGAGAATGCCCCATCAAAGTGCATGGTCCATCCATCAAGGGCATCCATCTTACGCAAGAGGGACTCCGCTTCGTGAGGCTCATCTTGATGTGCATCCGTCCATTCCGCCATTATGTCGGCTAGCGTTGCGCCCTTGATTGTCCTTGTAGTAAGGAACTCTAGCCCAAAGGGTTGTAGCTCGACGTTCCATTCCGCCTCATGCCCTGTGGCGTTGGGGCTGCCAAGTACTTGCTCCACCGGTAGGATGTGATCACCATGACGGGATATCCCTGGAAGTAGTGTTGCAACCTCCTTGAGGCGACAAGGAGAGCAAAGAGAAGCTTGTGTTGCATAGGGTACTGCTCGTGTGCGTCCTGCGGTACTGAACTCACGAAGTACACCAAATGCTGAACTAGGTGTGAAGTATTGAGGACCACAACTTGACCTTCTGGCGGTTCATTGGATGGCTTCCCTAGTGTCTCTGGAAGTGATACATCAGCAGGATTCGTCGTTGCCTCGCGGGGCTCCGTGAAGTCATCAGCAGTTGCCAGAGGTGTGACCTCGGCAAGTACGGGAAGGTTGGCCTTGGCACGTGCCGAAACGGTGGCCTCGGCAGGCGTTGAAGAGGTAGCCTTGGCAGGTGCCGGGGAGGTAGCCTTAGCAAGCACCAGAGAGGTGGTATCGGCAAGCATTGGATAGGTGGCCTCGGCATGTCTGAAGGTGTATATGCAAACATATCAGCATTTGCCCGGAGGAAGGCGATGATCTCTCCTTCCTATTTGGATGAGAGCCACTACCATCTAGCGGACTTTCCTCGTCTCGGGGGGGGGGGGGGGTCCTGAGAAAAGAGCTTATTTTTCATCACGTGTGCATCCTTACGGTGCTCAAGGTCATCCTCTACAGCAGGGTAGGCAGTGGCGGTGTCCTTGTATGCGTGATCGATGGAGCTATGATAGCCTGGCTTATTAGGGTTGATAGACTACTCATATCAATAAGGAATTCCTTCTTTTTTGGGAGGCCATTCGAACAGATCTCCCAGGTTAAGCATGCTCGGCTTAGAGTAGTTCTAGGATGGGTGACCGACCGAGAAGTTGATCCCAGGTGCGCATGAGTGAGGACAAAGTGCGCAGAAAGACTAGTATTGATATGTGGGGCCAGTGTAGATCCTGCCAGGAGTAACGACCGCCGGTGGGTGTGTCCGGGGCGTTACAAGTTGGTATCAGAGCCGACCCTCACGGTTACACGGATTTTTGCGGAATATGTGCGATCATGTTGTTCATGACGTTTGTGACCCGTCGTAGCACACGACATGGCACATGTACTACACTAGATGCACGGATGTTTGTGCCTGGAGGGAACACTCTTGTGGCCAGATGAAGACGTCGGTTCCTCTCAGTGGTGGTGTATGTGATAGCCTGGCTTATAAGGGATGATAGACTACTCATATAAATAAGGAATTCCTTCTTTTCTGGGAGCACATTAGAACAAAACTCCTAGGTTAAGCGTGCTCGGCTTAGAGTAGTTCTAGGATGGGTGACCGACCGGGAAGTTTATTCCGGGTGCGCATGAGTGGGGACAAAGTGCGCATAAAAGACTAGTATTGATGTGTGGGGTCAGTCTAGATCCCGCGGCGGGTGTGTCCAGGGCATTACAGGAGCACACGGCCTCCTTCTCATTGAAGCGATGGATAGCCCAAGATGGCCTTGTAGAGCGTGCCAATGTGCACCACATCAAAGTCGATGAACTCCGTGTGGTGGTTCGTGAAGGAGACGAAGGTGATAGGGTGTCGCATCTGCCCTAGGGGCATGATAGATCCATCTGTCATGCCCGAAAAGGGCCTCGTGGGCATCAAGCTTTCTTAATGCACTTGGATCTACTCGAAGGTGTTGATGGAGAGCACAATGAGGCTGGCGCCTCCTTAAAATGAGTGTCTTGGTGATGCCCACAGTATACATGGTGGGAGTGCACACCCTTGGGATGGTGCCCACATCCCATGTGGACTTGGGGTGCTCCCCAGTGTTGAAGGTGACTGTACACTGAGACTACTTGAGGGGCCTCCCAGCCTCAGAGCTTGGCAGGGCAGCATTCACCTTGGGGAGAATTGCATGAGGTGGTAGTTGGAGGTGGGAGCCAGCTACCGTTCGGGGCTCCGGGTTGCCCCCAACATCGTCATCGGGCAGATTGTCGGTGTTGGTGTCGGCCCGTGGAAGTAGTATGTTTGCCGGGTGCAATGTGGCTGGTCCCACCAACCTTGATGGTTGTTGTTGTTATCGTTGTCATTATTGTTGTTGCGGTCTCGCAATGGTTGCTGCTATGGCCACTCATGCGGCATGTGCCATGATCGTTGAGGCTGGGCCAGAGGTTCTGCTCCTTCTCAGGAAGCAGCCTTAGGTCGTGGTAGTCCTTTGTGTTGTAGGCCCCGAAATGCTTCCTGGTTGGTTCCTCATGGTCATGGGAGGGCCCTTTTGCTTGACGTTCTTTCTCTTGGCTTTGGCGTCATTGGTGACGGCGTCAGGGTGCTTGTTGGTGAAAAGGTAGCCCTCTTGTGCCTTGGCGCACGTGTCGGCGAGCTCGAACAACATAGACATGGCACCCGTTGTTAATGGTGAGGTTCTCGCGTGTCTTGATGTTCGTTACACATGTTGAGAATGCAGGGATGATGGAGGCATTAGATGCACGCGAGACCTTGTTGCACACGTGACTGAACTGCTAGATGAACTTGCAAAGGGTTTCACCTGACTGCCGCTGCACGACACACTGGTCGTCGAGGGTGAGGGAACGCTCGTACGTGCCCTTGAAGTTGTATAAGAATTGTGCGCACAAGTCGGCACATGAAGAGATGGAGCCCTCGGAGAGGTTCATTAGCCATGAGCGCATTGCATCCTTTAGGCCCTCGGGAAACCAATTTGCCATGATCTCGTCACAGACGTCAATGTCCTAGATGCCAATGGTGTAGATCTGCAAGAACAATATAGGGTTGGGTGTGCCGTTGTACCGCGAAGGCAGCTCTGGCTTGAACGACGTGGGCGACAACATGCGGCGTAGCTCTCGGGTGAAGGCATTGCAGCCCTAGTATAACCTTGCTTGCCATTGCTTTCATGCAGGCATTTTTTATTTTCAATTGAAATTGAAATGAGGAATGATCAAGCCTCAGAATCAAATTTCTTTCGAATAAGGAATACAAAAATTGTCCCAAAGAGATCCAAGAAAATGTCCCTCGTGTTCTAAGAAAATATTGGCATGAGGAAAAATTTAAACCAATATTTTTGCACTCACAAAAGCATTTTATTTTGGACATTTGACTAATCCAACAATTATTTTCATTGGATATATATTTACTATATACTAAATCTATGACCAAAAACAGTGAAAGTTATTGTGTGGTTTTGGACAAGTCCATCTTTCCACATATATGTTTCTTAGGGTATTATGAACTGGTTTTATATTTTTTACAAACCACAACAAATGTCTGAAATAGAAACGACATAGATAAAATAGAAAAGGCAAATACCTCACCTCGCTTACCTCCGCTAGAAAACGGCCCAGCCCACTTGAGCTCCCCGTGTCGTTTTGCTCCCTACACCAGGAGGACGAGGGTGTGTCGCCCGAGCGCGCGTTTCAGGTCAACACCTACTTGCCATGGAGCCGCTCGCCTCCCCTGTCCTAATCCCATCGCCTGGAGATTCCCCGAGACGACCTCTAGCTCTCCCCTCACACTCTGCTCTCCCCCTCGCCCTCTAACCTCTCCCGCGAGATCAACCGGGAGCAGTCGTCCCCATCGATTGCTGCCACCATGGCCACTTGCTTCGCCGAGGCCCCATGACGTTTCCCCTAGCTCCATCGTGATCCTCCCCATCTCCCCGCCAAAGGAATCAAGCTCGAGAGCCCTTCGTCGCCTCCGACGAGATCGTCTTCCTCGTCGGGTGCACAAGATCGTCGGCCCTGATTCGCCTTGGTCCTTGCCTCCCCGAGCTCGCGCAGCAGCACCAAAAGCCGTGTCGTGACATCCTTCTTCTCTCCTGTCGGGACCCTGATCCTGAGTCATAAGAATCCAGCCTGTAACACATCACATAACTTTGCGGCCTCACACACGGTAAACTCCACGACTGCCACCTTACCTTGGTCGGCACCGTTTGCGTCTTTTGGCTCACGTATATGAATATGTTGCTAGCGTTCAAACAACAAAGAACCCGGGTCGACATGACTAGTTATAAACCCAAGCGGTACATCCGTAGAGGGACAGACATACATAACCCAGCAAGGCAGGTGTCGATCAACAGCGTGTGTAGACGAGTCGTAGCAAGCTACAAGGACTCCATTACACCGCGTGACATTTCCCCGATGGGACATACACAACAGCAAAGAAGGATACACGCCGGTCAATCAATGTGTCTAGAACAGTAGCAAGCTACCGAGGCTCGATAGAAGCACAAAGAGGCATTTCCCCGTAAAGAGTAGTACTAAAGGCACACAACTGGGTGTCGAATCCCACACATATAATGCATTCCATAACATACACACAATATGCAATATATGCGTAGATACAACATGGCATCACAACATAACTCTATGACTCAAGATTTTATTAAAGACTCATAGGAATCAACATAGTATGATATTACAAACACGGGTCTCGTGACCCGTCACTCATGTCATACAAACATCAAGCGAAAGCACAACATGTCTGGGTACAGACATCTATTAAAAGTGGCTGGAAGAGCCTGAAAAGCTACTACGACCTTACCAAAGGAGCCAGACCTCTATTTGGGATTCCCAAGCAATTCCGGTCAACATTGAACACGTCGCGTAGAACCTTTTAAAGAGACTAAAACTTCTCTGCAAAACATAAATAAAGCAACTGTGAGTACAAAGGTACTCAACAAGACTTACATCAGAACTATCTACATATGCATCATGTTTCAATGAAAGGATTGTGGGGTTTGAATGCAGCAAGCCAACTTTGACTCTTGGCTAACCTGTACTACCACTACAAGTTCGTTCTTTGAGGTGGGATAGCGCACACGAGTCCACATATTCACCAATGCAATACACCACTATGGATCCACTCTCGTCTCCCTAAGAGAAAGCCTTCCATAGCACTCACACTTATCTTGCATGTTTTAGAGTATCCATTTAAGTTGTCTATGTACCACGTAATGTTTCCAAGTAGTCCATATCCGAGGTCGCGGCTATTCGAACAGATTAAATCACCCTGCAGGGGTATACTTCTTCACACATGCTCTCACCACTTAGCACCATATGCACGTCATGCATCTCGGCAACCTTCAAGCGGAATCACTGGCGTGGGTGTCGGCCACGACCGTTAACCACACAAGACCCTAGTCCAGGTTTATCGCCTATTTGAGACTGAACCCGCAACGAAGTCCGGCCGAGGTTTCCTCTATGGCCCCATACGATGTGCCAGGGTTCCCAAGCCCACCATCCGGGTGCCACTTGGTACACCGTGCCACTTTGTATCTACCGCAGAGAAGCCTACCCCGTGGAGCAGAGCTAAACACAGCCACCAACACTTTTCCTACAAACACCAGAAACTAATTGCAACTCCTAGACAGAGATCTCAAAAATTAATAAGCCGAGCGGGGTCCTAATGTTAACTTTCCCAAACGAGCATGAAAATGAGACAACCCACCATGTACTCCTACATGGCCGCTCATCGCTACCTTTA
Organism: Hordeum vulgare subsp. vulgare; assembly: GCF_904849725.1. NCBI lineage: Eukaryota > Viridiplantae > Streptophyta > Magnoliopsida > Poales > Poaceae > Hordeum > Hordeum vulgare. Next base: position 317,403,519 of record NC_058524.1, read on the forward strand.
CCAAATCAGATACACACTTTTACTCTCACACTGTAGGACATAACTCAACCATTCCGATTCATCATCCTGATGGATCAGACCCGACACGACTCTAAGCATAGCAGGCACAGTAAGCAAGCATGAATGAGTAAGCACAAGATGGCACAATCAGTTGCTACTCATCCTAAGTGGTTTCAACTATTTACTGTGACAAAATCAGGTCATGCAGAGGAATGGTACCGATATCATGTACAGTTGAATCGTGTTTTTCCTAATGAAGTAAAAGAGAGCAGGAGCGAGAGAGTAACACGTCTGAAGATAGTAATGAGTCTTCATCAATGTCAATGATCACATCGCCGGAACCATCGTCTCCCGAGAGGGAACAGCACCGGCAAACAAGAAAGGAACAACAATTACTTCACGGAAATGCAACACTATGATGCATGATCAAGAAATGGAAATGAAATGTGGCAGGGCCAATATAGCTATCATTTCTTAGGTTGAAGCTGGATTTGAATTAGAATTCAAATATCACTTCAAGCAAGGTATTATCCGGATACCCTTTTAATTGATGCAACCTGATGCTCAGGTATAACTTGTTTTATCATGCATGAAGATGGCAATTTTAGGTATTAGTTTTCCTAGCTCAATGTTTGATCATAGTGATTGAAGTGGAATTCAAATAGAACTAAAATTCCAACTCTAAACTATTTATTAAATTTACCCTAATCATCATTTTTCCTATTTGGTGATGTTAACTTTCTCAAACTAGAATGAAAATGCAATAATCAGATTCTTTGGATTTTTCTGATCATTTTTCATATATAAATTATTTTCATTGGACTTACAGATTATTTTCTATGATTTTTAGAAGTTTTAGGCATTTGCTGGAATTATTTTATAATAGAAAACCAATTATTGCGTCAGCACTGCGTCAGCACTGCGTCAGCACTGCGTCAGCACTACGTCATGAGGTTAACTTACCCGATTAGAGTCAAACCTGACGTGTGGGGGGCACACGTGAGTGACTCAGTTTAATTAACAGGGTTAGGTTAGTCTTAATTCTTATTTTAAAAAACCGTAGGGCCCACTGTGAGTGAGTCATTAGTTTAATTAATAAAATTAATTAATTTTCGTGATTTAACTAAACATAACAGGGCTAGGCCCCACCTGTCTATGACACTCGGAGGTCAAACCCTTGGTCAAAGGGCTAGAACCACCAGCGGCTCAACGCCGGCGACTCCAGACGCGGCGAAGCTCATCGGAAAACCTCTACGGGCATCCGTTTTGGGCGCGGTTTAGCTCTACGGAAAGCATGTGCTCGCGCGCATCCAATGAAGCAAGTGGCAGCAGCTAGAGTGCACTACCTCGACGGCGACGACAACGGCCTTGTGCGGGTGGTGGCTGCAGGGCATGGAAAGGGTGGTTGACGGGCTCAAAACCTTCCTGGTGGCTCCAGGAGCTCGTTCCCAAGCTCGAGCGCGTGGATGGGGTACCACAACGACGGCGACGACATGGCCGGCGACGAGGAGCTCTCGGCTCTAGTGATTTGCACGCTAGAGGAGGGGAACGACAATGAGGCGAGGGTGAAATGGATCCGAAGCTCACCGCGAGTCTTATGGCGTCGACGGCAAGCTCGGGGTCGCTTCAGATGCTGCGAATCGACGGCGGCGACGTCCGGTGGTCGGCGGTGAAGATGATGCACATGGCGGCGCTGCAGGGTGTCTGAGCTGGATTCTTTGTCCGTATAGATGGGGAGGTGAGTGGCGGAGCTGGGGGACATAGCAGCTGGGCTTGAGGGGGCCGGTGTCCACGGCTATGACGATCGACGGTGACAAGCGGTGCTTGGCCATGGTGGAAGAGACGAGAGAGACACGGAGGGGAGCCAGAGAGGAGTGGATAAGGAGGAGGCATGCACGGGGTACTCATCCCCGCCGTCTGCGTGGATCGGGCAAGCAGGAGGTGGCCAGGGGAACGTGGCCATGCCCGGCGATGAGTCGGGCACGCAGCTGCTTCTCCTCCTCGCAGGAGGAAGAAGACAGTGGTGCCCATGGTGGGCTGGGCTGGGCCAGGAGCGTCAGGTAAGATCTTTCTCTCTCTTTTCCTATTTTTTTGTTTTATTTCTTTCTGGCATTTAGATTTAGGTTTTAAACAAAATGTTTAAATATTTTATAAAACCCTAAATTAGTGTTATGTGACAGAGATAAAATAATCAATGGCAAAAAATAGTTTCAACATTTTTGAAACTTTTTTTTAAAAGAAAACAAAATAACTCCAGTCCAAATAGTTATTTGATCAAATCAAAATGTTCATGTGACTTAAAATTTTGGTTTGACAAATTTATTCCATGTCACTATTTTCCCAAATATTTGGAACATTTTCCTGGTTCCTTTTAAGGTAATATTTTTATTGCCTTTTTGTCAAATTTCAACTCATTTGGGCTTGATCACTTCCCATTTTCAGATTCAATGCAATTTGAATGCATGCATGAAATGCAATGGCAAGCAAGGCAACCTTGGGCTGTGACATCTCCCCTCTGCGCCCTTCATCTAATTTGTGTCGTAGCGCCACACCCGCTTGTCCCGAGAGCTCGCCACTGCCACACCTGTCGTTGTCGTCGTTTGAGTTTGCTCCCATCAAGTCCGAGCTTGTAGCCATGCTTGTGGAACCCCTACGAGGCGTCTTGGCCAGTTGCCTTTCTCGCCTGCGCACTAGAACCGCTAACGCGACCAAGCCAGTGCTCCGATCGTTGCTAGCCTCGTCACCGGGCACAACTCTGATGACCCGAGCGCCTCCCTCGACCACCCACGGATGCAGCGCGAACCGTGACTCTCTCTTGGTGCCCTCACCCGCGGTCCCCATGGCCTCTCGAGCGGACTCCGCCACGTCTAGTGGTTGCCGACGATGAACTCGCCGGCCTGGGCCACTGACTAGTATGTCTGGCCTGTCAAGTAATTAGGTTAAGCCTAATTACCAATTAACTAATCCCTCTCACATTGACTAGTGGGGCCAGCCGCCCTAATAGGTTCAATTAGGTTTACTAAAAGCGGTTTAACCCTGTGCCTATGACATGCGGGTGCCACTTGTCAGGTTTGACCTAAACCACACACCTTTGATGAGCTGACATCATTATGAAGTAATGCTGATGCAGTTAATAATTTATGGTTTTAAAACAATTCTACAAATTCTACAAATCACCTAAAACTTCTAAAAATCATAGAAATTCAACCATAGCTCGGAATGATATATTTATATATGAAAAATTATAAGAAAAATTCAAGGAATCAGATGGTATCATTTTCAAGCATGGTTGAGCAACTTATGTCCTCTCTTTAGAACAAATCAAATAAATGCCATTTAAATAACCACATATAGAGTTTGAATTTGAACCTTTGGTTCAAACCAACTTAATTTAATGTTGTTGCTAGATGTATTAGCTCAATCAACACCCTATTTCCATGTCATGATCATGCATCATAATGTTGCATTTCCGTGAAGTAAATGTTGTTATTTTCCTATTTGCCGGTATTCTCCCACTCGGTAGACGTGGTTTCAATGATGAGATCAATGTCACTAATGAAGTCTCATTGTTATTTTTAGAACTTCCAGTCAATCAACCCCCCTAGAGCATTCTGATACAATCTCACTCATTCACTCCTCTCTTTCAAATGTATTAGGACAACAATGATTCAACTATTGTAGTTGAACCAATTCCTTTGCATGACATGTCCTTGTGACAGTAAATAGTTGAAACCACTTAGCATGAGTAGCCAATTCTTGAGCCTTCTTGTGCTTACTCATCCATGCTTTTTTACTGTGTCTGCTATGCTTAGAGTTGTGCCGAGTGTGTTCCTTCTTGGCGATGAATTTGAATGATCATGTCCTAATGATGAGATTTAAGTGTCTTGATCCATTTTGGTCAATATATTGATGATAGGACATGCTGGAGAACATGGTGGATTGTGCTGTGATATGCCTCATAGGAACTGGGTTTCGTGCTTACCAGATGCTACCTCGCAGTTATACGGAGATGTGCGGGTTAGGTGCTCGGGCATGTGGTGCATGGCGCTTGTGGCCTGTCGTGGCACATGGTATGTCACATGTGCACGACTGGACACAGATACGTGTTCCAGGAGGGAACATTGTTGATGGGACGAGGACGTCGGTTCCTCTGTGTCAGGGTGAATGAATCTGATTTGGTAAAGGTAGCGATGAGAGGCCATGTAGGAGTACATGGTTGGTTGTCTCATTGGAATCGTCCTTAAGAACCGAGTTATGTGTATGTTATCCAAGACAATATACTACCACACATTGGGATCCTTAATTGACTCTCTCGACTTATTAATCACCCTGATCTATGTCCAGGAGTTGCAACTAGTTTCTGGTGTTTGTAGAATGTGTTGGCGGCGGTGCTTAGCGCTGACCGGAGGGGTAGGCTATGGCATGGTAGATGCACTAGTGGCCAGGTGTACCACACGTCGAACCATCCATCGATGTGGGCTTGGGAACCCTGTAGACATTGTTTGGGGTCGTAATGGAAACTTTAGCCGGACGTCCTTGCGAGTTCAGTCTCAAATAGGCGATAAACCTGGACTAGAGTCTTGTGTGGTTAGTTAGGTCGTGACCGATGCCCACGCGAGTGCTTCCGCATGAAGGTTGCCGAGATGCATGACGTGCATATGGTGATAAGTGGCGAGAGCGTGTGTGAAGATGTATACCCCTGCATGATGAATTAATCTGTTCAAATAGTTGTATCCCCGGATATGGACTACTTGGAAACTTATATGGTACATAGACAACTTGAAATGGATACTCTAAAATACGCAAGATAAATGTGAGTGTTATGGATGGCCTTCTAGTAGGGAGACCAGAGTGGATCCGTACTGGTGTATTGATTTGGTGAATATGTGGACTAGTGTGCGCTATCCCACCTCAAATAAAGTAATCATAGTCTCCCTAAAGGTTAGCCAAGAGTCAAAGCTGGCTTGCTGCAATTAAACTCCACAAGCCCTTCGTTGTACCGATGCACATGTAGATAGTTTTGATGTAAGTCTTGATGAGTACCTTTGTACTCAGGCTTGCTTATTTTATGTTTTTGCAAAGGAGACATTAGTCTCACTATTGGTTCTACGTGATGTGTTCGATGTTGAGCAGAATAGCATGGGAATCCCAAACAGAGGTTTGGCTCCTTTGGTAGAGTCATTGTAGATTTTCAGGCTCCACCAGCTACTTTTAGTAGATGTCTCTACTCAGACATGTTATGCTTCCGCTTGATGCTGGTATGACTTGAGTGTTGGGTCACGTGACCCCTGTTTGTAATATCATATTACGTTGACTCGTATGAGTCCTTAATAAATGTTTGAGTCATAGAGTTGTGTTGTGATGCCATGTAGAATCGACACATATCGTGCATATTGTGTATATGCTTTGAAATGCATTGTATGTGTTGGATTCGACACCTAGTTGTATGCCTTTAGTAGCCATATTTATGGGGAAATGCCTCTTTACGCTGGACACCTTGATTGACAAGCATGTATCCTTCTTTGTGCTGTGTATGTGTTTTGTGTCTCAGCTCCAGAGATGTTTCTACGTCTCATTTCATGAGTTGATCATGAGTTGCTCGATCTTCAAGAAGATTGATCCTTTTAGAGCTTTTCCGTTCCCTTCGTCGTTGTGTTTTGGTGAAGATCTCGAAAGCAAAGACGTCAAGATCAACATGATGCAATGAATCCACATCTTCGAGAAGGGCAATTGGATCATGAAGTTCATGAGAGCTTAGTGTCCACATTCGTCTTACCCTACGCGTGAATCTCGGGACGAGATTCTTGTTTAGCGGGGTGAGTTGTCGCAACCCTGGTTTAACGTTGCTTGCCATTGCATTCATGCATGCATTTTTAATTTTCAACTGACATTGAAATGAGGAATTATCAAGCCTCAAAATCAAATTTCTGCCAAATAAGGAATAAAAAATTTGTCTCAAAAAAAATCCAAGAAAATGTCCGTGGTGTTCTAAGAAAATATTGGCATGAGGTAAAATTCAAACCAATATTTTGAAATCACAGAAACATTTTTATTTTGGACATTTTATTAATCCAACAATAATTTTCATTGGATATATATTTACTATATACTAAATTTATGTCCAAAAACACAAAGAATTATTGTGTGGCTTTGGACAAGTCCACGTGTCCACGTATACTTTTCTTAGGGGTTTTGTGAAATGGTTTTATATTTTTTTACAAAGTAGAATAAATGTCAGAAATGGAAAAGACAAAAAACAAAATAGAAAAGTCACATACCTCACATGGCTTACCTGAGCTAGCAGCCGACCCAGCCAACCTGAGGTCCCCCGGTCGCCTTCCTCCCCGCGCCACGACGACAAGGGTGTGTTGCCCACGCGCACGTCAGAGGCTAACTCCTGCTTGCCACAGAGCTGCGCACCTCCCCCGTTCTAGTCCCCTTGCATGGAGATGCCCCAAGACCCCCTCTACCTCCCCCTAACTCTCCGATCTCTCCCTCGCCCTCTAGCCCCCTCCTGCGAGCTCAACCGAGAGCAGCCGTCACCACCGATTGCTGCCACCGCGGCCACTAGCTTCACCTAGGCCCCTTGACGTGTCCCCTAGATCTGTCGTGCTCCTCCCCATATCCTCGCAAAATGAATCGAGCTCGAGAGACCTGCATCGCTGGCGACGAGTTCTTCTTCCTACTTGGGTGCAGGAGATCACGTGCTTCGATTCATGATGCTCCATGCCTCCCCGAGATCGCCCATAACACCAAGAGCCCAGTTGTGAGCTCCTTCTTCTCTTCCCTCTGCCCCTTCGTCTAATTTGTGCCATAGCGACTCACCCTGCTGGTCCCAAGAGCTCGCCGTTGTTGCACCTGTCGCTGCTATTCTTTAAGCTTCTTCCCATCGCATCTGAGCATGCAGTCGTGCTAGTGCAGCCCCTAGGAGGCCTCGTGGGTAGTTGCCTTGTTCACCAGCGCATTGGAACCCGTCGCGCGACCAAGCCAGTACTCTGGCCGTCGCTAGCCTCATCGCCGAGCACAACTCCGGCGACCCCAGTGCCTCCCGCAACCACACACGCATGCGGGCCAACCAGGGATCTCTCCTGGTGCCCTCACCCGCTGTCCCTGGGCCTCTCGAGTGGACTCCACTACGTCTAGTGGTCGCCGGCGACGACCTCACCTGCCTCGGCCACTCACCAGTAGGTCCGGCTTGTCAGGTAATTAGGTTAAGCCTAATTACCAATTAACTAGCCCCTCTCACACTACCAGCTATGGCCACTCTCCCTAATAAGTTAAATTAGGTTTAACTAAAAACGGTTTAACCCTTTCCCTATGACATGCGGGTCCCACTGGTCAGGTTTGACATAGCGCCTTTGACCAGGTGACATCATGATGACGTAATGTTGATCCAGTTAATAATTTCTAGTTTTATAACTATTCTTGAAATTCCAAAAAATTCCTTAAACTTCTAAAAATCATAGAAATTCAACTATAGCTCAGATTGAAATAATTTATGTATAAAGAATTATCAAAAAAATCCAAGGAATCTGATGGTATCATTTTCACTTATGTTAGAAAAACTTATGTCCTCCGTTTAGGACAAATCAAATAATTTCCATTTAAATAACCTCATATGTAGTTTGAATTTGAATCTTTGGTTCAAACCAGCTTCATTTAATCTTGTTTCTAGATGCATTAGCTCAATCAACAACATATTGCCATGTCACGATCATTGATCATAATGTTGCATTTCCATGTAGTAAATGTTGTTCTTTTCCTATTTACCCGTGTTGTTCCCTCTCGGTAGACGTGGTTTCAACGGCGAGATCGATGTCACTAATGAATACTCATTTTTATCTTCAGAAGTGCCAGGCAAGCAACCCCCCTTCAACATTCCAATACAATCCCTCTCTCTAGCTTCTGCTCTCTTTTAAATGCATTATGACAACAACGAGTCAACTCTTACTTATTCTCAGTAGTTGAACCCATTCATTTGCATGACCTCTCCTTGTCACTTTAAATAGTTGAAACCCACTTAGCATGAGTAGCAACTTCTTGACCCTTTTTGTGCTTACTCATCCATGCTTGCTTACTGTGTTTGCTATGCTTAGACTTGTGCCAGGTGTGATCCATCTGGGCAATTGATTGGAATGATCATGTCCTAAAGATGAGATTTTAGTGTGTTGACCCGTTTTGGTCAAGATAGTGATGAGAGGCCATGTTGGAGAACATGGTGGATTATGTTGTGATATGGATCATAGGAACTGGGGTTCGTGCTTATCACAGCCTACCTCGCTGTTACACGGACATGTGCATGTCAGGTGCTCGAGCATGTAGCGCATGGCGCATGTGACCCTCGTGGCACATGGCATGGCACATGTGCTGGACTGGACGTAGATACGTGTTCCTGGTGGGAACATTGTTGATGGGTGATGACCCAGAAGTATAGGGTATCAATCGTAGTCCTTTCGATAAGTAAGAGTGTCGAACCCAATGTGGAGCAGAAGGCTCTGATAAACTTATTTCAGCAAGGTAATAACTGCAAGCACTGAAAGTAGCGGTGATAGGTGATTGTGTAGCGAGGTGAAACGTAGCAAGCAAAGAGTAACAAGTAACAAGTAGTAGCAACGGTGCAGCAAGTGTCCACTTCCCTTTTATAGCAAGGGACAAGCCTGAACAAAGTTTTATAGGAGGAAAAACGCTCCCGGGGACACACGGGAATTTCTGTCATGCTAGTTACATCATGTTCATATGATTCGCGTTCTTTACTTTGATAGTTTGATATGTGGGTGGACCGGCGCTTGGGTACTGCCCTTACTTGGACAAGCATCCCACTTATGATTAACCTCTCTCGCAAGCATCCTCAACTACAAAAGAAGAATTAAGACAAAGTCTAACTATAGCATTAAACTAGTGGATCCAAATCAGCCCCTCACGAAGCAACGCATAGACTGGGGTTTAAGCTTCTATCACTCCAGCAACACATCATCTACTTACTACTTCCCAATGCCTTCCTCTAGGCCCAATTATGGTGAAGTGTTATGTAGTCGACGTTCACATAACACCACTAGAGGAAAAACAACATACAGGATATCAAAATACCGAACGAATATCAAATTCACATGAGTACTATCAGCATGACTTATCCCATGTCCTCATGAACAAAAGTAACTACTCACAAGACATAATCATAATCATGACCAGAGGTGTAATGAATAGCATCAAGGATCTCAACATAAACTCTTCCACCAAATAATCCAACTAGCATCAACTACAAAGAGTAATCAACACTACTAGCAACCTTACAAGTACCAATCGGAGTTGCGAGACGAAGATTGGTTACAAGAGATGAACTAGGGATTGGAGAGGAGATGGTGCTGATGAAGATGTTGATGAAGATGCCTCCCCTCCGACAAGAGGAGTGTTGCAGATGACGATGGCGACGATTTCCCCCTCCGGGAGGGAAGTTTCCCCGGCAGGATCGTCCTGCTGGAGCTCTAGATTGGATCTGCTCAAGTTCCGCCTCGTGGCGGCGGAGAAACCACGAAAAAGCTCCCTCCTGATTTTTTCCAGACCAGGACGGCTCATATCGCAAAAGAGGGGGGCTAGTCGGCCTTTAGGTAGCCCACAAGCTTGCCCACCGCCACCAGGGGTGGTGGTGGCGGAGTGGGGGCTTGTGGGGCCCTGGTGGCCCCCCTTCGGTAGTTCTTTCGCCCAATATTTTTAATATAAGCCAGATAAAATCCACTTAAATTTTCAGGGCATTTGGAGATGTGCAGAATAGTGGACTAGGATTTGCTCCTTTTCCATTCCAAAATTCCAACTGACTGAATTCTCCCTCTTCAAATAATCCTTGCATAATAAGAGAGAAAAGGCATAAATATGGTACCACAAGTAATATAACAGCCCAAAAAGAAATAAATATCAACATGAAAGCATGATGCAAAATGGACGTATCAATGGAACGAGGACGTCGGTTCCTCTGCATCACGGTGAATGAATCCCATTTGGTAAAGTTAGCGATGGTAGGCCATGTAGGAGTACATGGTGGGTTGTCTCATTGGGACCGTCCTTAATAACTGAGTTCCATGTATGTTATCCAAGACAAGATACTACCACACATTGGGATCCTTATTTGACTCTCTCGACTTATTAAATTGCCTTGATCTCTATCGAGGAGTTGCAACTAGTTTATCGTGTTTGTAGGATGAGCTTGTGGTCGTCCGTAGTGCTGACCGGAGGGGTAGGCCGTGGCGTAGTAGATGCACTAGTGTCCGGATGTTCGAACTGTAGAACCATGTGTCGAGGTGGGCTTGGGATCCCTGTACACATTGTTTGCACCATAATGGAAACTTAGGCCGGACTTCCTTGCGGGTTCAGTCTCAAATAGGAGATGAACCTGGACTAGAGTCTTGTGTCGCTAGTTAGGTCGTGGCCGACGCCCACGGTAGTGCTTCCGCTTGAAGGTTGCGGAGATGCATGATGTGCAAATGGTGATAAGTGGCGAGAGTTTGTGTGAAGACGTATAACCCTGCAGAGTGAATTAATCTGTTAGAATAGATGCGTCCTTGGATATGCACTACTTGGAAACTTATAGGACTTCTATTCCCAAGCCCCTGGTTCCTTAGACGTACTTAGTTTTCCCCATTTCCTTAGTGTTTGCTCACTTGTCCCCATGCGATGAAATTCCGCTTTCACATTTTCCTCAGTTTTGCCCCTTAAAAATGGCTCAAAACTTACCCAAAATGAGCGCGTGGGGAAAACGGAGTACGACTAAGGAACCAGGGGCATGGGAAATGGATACTCTAAAATATGCAAGATAAGTGTGTGTGCTATGGATGGCCATCTCGTAGGGAGACGAGAGTGGACTCATGTGCGCTATCCCACCTCAAATAAAGTACTCATAGTAATAGTACAGGTTAGCGAATAGTTAAAGCTACCTTGCTGCAATTAAACTCCACAACCCCTTCAATGATACTGATGCATATGTAGATAGTTTTGATGCAAGTCCTGTTGAGTACCTTTATACTCACGGTTGTTTATTTTATGTTTTTAGAGAGGAGACATTAGTCTCACAATTTGTTCTTTGCGATGTGTTTAATGTTGACCGGAATAGCTTGGGAGTCCCAGAGAAAGGTATATATATGGTTCTTGGTAGGGTTGTTGTAGATTTTCAGGCTCCTCCATCCACTTTAAGTAGTTGTGTGTACTCAGACATGTTGTGCTTACGCTTAATTCTTGTATGCCTTGAGTGTTCGGTCATGTGACCCCTGTTTGTAATATAACACTATGTTGATTCATATGAGTCCTTAATAAATGCTTGAGTCATAGAGTTGTGTTGTGATGTCATGTTGGATCTACAATACCATGCATATTATGTGTATGCTTTGAAATTTTTGTATGTGTGGGATTGGACACCTAGTTGTATGCCTTTGGTAGCCTTCATTATGGGGAAATGCCTCTTTGTGCTTCCATTGCTCCTTGGTAGCTTGCTACTGCTCCAGACAGCTTGATTGACCGGCATGTATCCTTCTTTGTTCTTGTGTCTTGTCCCGAGGGGGAAATGTCACGCGATGTAATGGAGTCCATGTAGCTTGCTATGACTCGTCTACACACGCTTATGACCGACACCTGAATTGTTGGGTTACGTATGCATGTCCCTGTTCGGTTGTGCCACTTAGGTCTATAAATAGTCATGTCGACCCGAGTTCTTTAACATATGGATGCTAGCGACATAATCATATATGTGAGCCAAAAGGCGCAAACGGTCCGACCAAGGTAAGGTGGTAGCCATTGTGTACCGTGTGTGAGACCACAAAGCTATATGATGTTACGTGCTAGATCTGTATGGGTTAGGATCCGGGTCCCGACACGGTATGATTCAGATAGGCCGCAGCGGTGATATCTTGGAGGACGTGGTCCTGGCGTCTGTGATACCTCTCGAGCAGCACACGTGCATCGGGCTCCACGCGTTGGATGGTCCGGCAGCTGCTATCCTCGTGGGGGTGATGACGATGCTCCGTGGGATGGCATCAGTGCACTCGCACCGAGGCGCCCACCGTCGTCCTCATCGGACGGAGGAGGCGGAGGGGGCATACCCTCACCTTCCCCTATGCCATGTGACATCGAAGGATGCAAGGAGTGGGAGAGAGCCAAAGCATCTATAGCAGCGTTGACCAACTCGGTGATGCACGCCAGCCACACATTATAGCCGGCCTCGATGGGAGCAGCAACTCGTGTGCCATGAGAAGCACGACTTGTGGAGATGGTGGATCACATCGGTCATGGAAGGACGACGTAGCAGTGCGTACATGCGGCGAGGCGGCTGCATGGACGGATGGGCGGAAGCGACATGTGCCTCCCATGCCAACGAGCTCGGTGGCGATGTGAGCATGCCCGCAACGACCGGCGTAGGCGATGGGTCGGTGTGCACATACCTCTTGCGACGTGCCTCGGCCATGTTGACGGAAAGAAAGTGGAGAATCAAGATGAACACATAGCTCCCCTACGTGGCACGCCAAATGTCGATGATTGGTTTTGTGCCTACGGGCAAATCTGTCAAGAACCCGGTTCAAACATTGGGGGTACTAGGTGCACCTACAACCTCGCTCCTGTCCTACAACCAAGCCACATACTCGAAGAACAAGAAGGATGCCGGTGTATACCCAAGTTCAGGCCACCTTGCTGTGTAAAACTCTACTCCTAATTTGTGTCTTCTTCTCTGTTGTGTTGCACAAGTGTTATAAGCTACGAGTCAGAAGAAGTTTTCTTCTGATGGAAAAATGGGGGCACAATCATCTGTCCCTACCCGCGGTAGCCGTTTTCCCCTCTCATCCTTTCCATGGGCCTTTCTTCCCAAAATATCACCAGGAAAAGGGCGACCATAGGGCAATAATTCAAAGGGGGGCAAGCCTGCAAGCTGTCTTGGCAAATGTGTTCCTCGTCCTGCCAAAGGCGCCGTCCATGAGGCGCTCATGGGCTCCCCAATGATGCTCGTCCTGGAGAATGATGTCACATTGGTCTCCTCGCACCAATTGGGTAAGCCTTGGAAATTTCCTTCCCTGGGGACAGCCGTTTGCCATCTTGTTATCACCAAAGCGGGGAGATTCTTCTATGGCGTCGTACTTGCCTTCTCTCCTAGAAGTGCACATCATCCATTTGGATTGCGGACCGTTGTGTGGCCGATGTTGAATGACTCGTGTGAGTAGAGATGCCTTCGAGGAGGAGACTCATGGGGGATACCTCGCGAGGACACTTGCCGCTGATGGACGAGCATCCAGTTGGTCCCTCTTAAAGAGGGGATGCTCCTCGCAAAACCAGAGCCTTGCGGGGTTCTTACAAGTTCCTGTAGTGGGCTAGGTGCTGCACTGGGCCTTCTCCGCTTAGACTACTTAGCCGACAGTATATACGTCGTGGTACCTTGGTTCCACTACACCAACAAAGCTGTATCAGAATCCTCAAGCTTAATTTTTACTCGTCCTCGAGTAGGCAAATGATAAAAAGAGAGTTTTTGATGTGACATGATACCCAACAGGTAATCTCTTTTAAGTATGATCTTGAGAAACAATGAACTAATTGATATCAACATAATAATATCCATAAACAACATAATCATTCATACTCAAAATATACAATCTTCAAATAATGCTATTCCCTACTCATTTCATCATATTAGCATGGCACGACTTCGTCCTCATCGCATAACTATAAGTCACATGCACCTCGGTGTTAAGTTAGGCAATTGGATCGTACTTCTATCACGCTTCAGCATTTTCAACCTCACTCAATACATGAGCATGAACCATGGATATGGCATATGGGCGGAGTAGAATATGATGGTAGAGGTCAAAAGGAGCCAAAGTGAAAAGAAAGCGATGCGGAGCATCCCATGGTCATCCCCATGGATCCATCATCAACACCTCAAGCTTCAACTTGTCCCATGACAAGAGCCCTTGCACGTGCCATTAAAACTGAGGTGACATCTCTCCTTGCTCAACCATTGCTTGATCCACTCGAGACATGGTCACTACGTCAACTTGAAGCCCTTTGCATACTAAGGTACTAGGAAGAAGGTTGTGGAACAACTAAGAAACCTCATGAGGATGCCAATCTCGAAAGATCTAATGAGGAGCTGCGGACAGTGTAGAGCGTCCATATGACACACGATCCAGGGTTGTCCGACCCCTCGTGATCATCCAAGTGACAGGCCAAGCTGAATTCTGCAGCGGACGGAAAACCGACCCCGTCCGAACATCTGACACCTTCCAGCGCCCGGAGGCGCTAGCTCCTGTGGAAGTTCGACATTGCCAAGCGAGCACCGGATCTACGGAAGACCAAAGCCCTACGGACTATCAGGCCCCGAATGTCTGAACCATGCTGGAAATCTAACCTTCCATACCTGAGCTAAAACGTCAGTAATATGGCGATGTCCCGACGTCTGGTCGTGAGCCTCTGGACAACCCGCCATCTCCGTACATCTAAACAATGTCCCCACACAAGCACTCGGGGCTTGGGCCATGTACCACCTTATTTCACCTTAGACTATAAATACTCTACCCCACCTCCATATAAGATAGCAATGTGTTGGCTCATAGACTAGTTGAGCATTGCTCCTTCCATATTCTTCATGCTTCGAGTTGAACACCTCCATGTGAGAAGATCCTATGATGTCATGGCACCTCTTTAGGGAAGATCCAACATGATATCAAGGCCCCTGCTCCGGAGTGGAAGACTATCAGTTACTTGTGCCCTTTTGTTGACTCCATGTATCTCGTGTGGTTATGTGGATCTAGTCGATGTGCGATTGGGAATCATTCTTAAGAGTTTTTGGTTTTTCACTTTGGTTTCTCCCTTTCCCCCCTCCAAAGTGTGAAAATATCGACACCCATGGGTTTTCCTTATATCATATTGGTACCATGAGCCACGTTTATTCACACTTCGGAGTCTCATCCTCCACTTCGCAGCCAATTTTTCTTTTGATTCGACCTAATCTAGAAAATTTTCATAAAAATAGCCATACCAAAGTTTCTTGGATTCGTTGGATTTGAGGAGATTTTGTTGATTTCGATCCGTGGATTTCATTCTCGACAAGTGGATATAGCTTTTCCCCATCATCCCCATAAATTTCCTCTACCAAATTGACCAATTTTGAAGAAAATTTTCGTGTTCATACCTTTTGCCTTGAGTTCTTCCACCACCCCAAGGTCAACCCGTGAGATCCATATGTTTTGGGCGATCGAACACGTTCAAACATCCGAACATCGTCGGATGTCCAATCGAGCCCCTACATACAATCAAGTTTGACGAAATTGAGTTTTTGAAAGAAGGGAAAATTTTGTATCCACCATTTTTTTCCGCATTTGCCAGCACCTTTACTTCCACAATCTTATGCACTTGAGATTTTGAGACGCGACCATGCCACTTCATAAGGTGGTTCGGCCAATTACGAGTGGTTCTACACTGACATCGCCGCTCATCATCGCCACGGATCGTCACCAACCAACTCTTCATTTAAACTTCATCGTATGGAAGGATGGTAACCACGACGACACTCTTGTCATATACGCTTGCCATTTCTTTGTTACACCGAGCCTATTTACATATCTTGCCTCTCGATACTAACCATTGAGTATTGTCGGGCTAGGCTACTTGTGCAATTTAGTGATACATACTCCGCGTAGCTTCAATTGCATGCTTATATCATTGTATCATATTTTGTGTTACAATAGTACCCGCATACATAATCTCTATCTAAGTGTTCATGCCTCGCACAGTGACACACAAATATCATTTCAAAAGAAAGAAAAGCAAATCTTTTAGGTGGGAGCAAAAGAGCAAAATCAATACCATCGCCAAGTTTGTATATCATACTTTATTATCTTTGATAACTTGAGAGGGTGACATCGTGCCTCATACATACATAGCAAAAGTCGGGAATAGGAAGATGACACGTTTCGTTTCTTATAGGTTGTGCACAAGTTCGTATCACGTCCGTTATGAGCAATCGTGCTAGCTTCTCTCTAGTGTTATGCAACACAAGCGTATTCCATGGATTCCACATTTTATGCTCATTCCTTGGTTGCACAACCCCAGTTTTCTATCTCTACGTGTGTTTCCATATATACTCATTGCTATTGATCTAGCTTGTCTTGTGAATTTGCGAATTATCTTACAACAATATTGAATTTTATCTTTGGATTGCTTGAATTTTGTGCCACCATCCTAATCAAGCTTCTCCATAAGACTTATTTGTGTAGGTGTGAGAAGGACGATCTCCGGTACCAATTCTACTATTTCCATATTTGCACACTGAGTGGTCTTTGATTCATTTTCAACTTTTGGAACGATAATAGGTATTGCCTTCTCATTCTTCCATTCATATATACTTGAGTGATAAGGATAGGACAACCGTGTCTAACCCAAATTTTGAGGAGCAAGACGGCAGCGACAACAACTATGTTACCAAACTAAAGTTCTTCGGCGCCAAGAAAAGGAATGTGCCAAGCACAAGATATCTTGAATGAATGAATTGAGCAAATCACCACTGACTTGCGCGAATCCAATGTGCGCAAGAGGGACTACCTCGACGACAAGCTATCAAGACAAATGGATGAGATCTGTGCTTTGATGGTAAACCACGCATCCTCAAATTCATGTTCACACGAATCTGAATGTGCCAGAACCGGTGACAAAGCCTCTACCATGAGCAAAACATGAGCAACACCGGATAGCCATTGGTGTTAAGGAAGCCATGTAATTGCGTTATTGACTCTAGTGCAAGTGGGAGTGTGTTGGAGATATGCCCTAGAGGCAATAATAATAGTTATTTTGTATCTCCAAGTTTGTAATGAATGTTTACGTTACATGCTATAACTGCAATAATTACCGTGTCTACAATAACCCTGAGGCACAGAGGAAAACTCATTTGCACGTGTGGTATAATAAACGGTAAATTGTGTCCCTTGCTATGCCTCTAATACTAGCTTAAGTATTGCATGATGATCCTGTTTTCATGGTCATGGGCATGAGTACGCCGACAATTTTGAGGGCAAAACGTTAGAAGAACAATTGTGTAGAATCGACCCACATTGATGTTATGCTATGAGATATATTCGTCACAAGTAAATGCTATATAACACGAGAAATTAACGTTGCACAATTCCTTAGACCATGAGAGTATCGAATTCCTTCATACTTGCTTCATGAACTTCGGGGTTTGTTACACGTCATCTGTAACAGGGTGGCTATTACGGCTGCTTACGGCTTCATGGAAAAGTATGAAAAGCAACTTAATAGCTCCAGATTGGTATTTGCTCCTCTAATGATGGACATATATTCTTTGGGAACTCTGAGTGTTACGGTTCCATCCTCGTTTGGCTAGGAACATTGTGATTTGATCACATGGATACCGAAATATGGAAACGAGAAAAGAGGACAAAACATGTAACGAGGTAACTGACATAGTGGACAAGTTGTTAGTCCATGGGGATGCCGACAAGTCTCACCTCGGGTGTTTGTATCATATCGTAAAGCAACAGGAATAGCACACACCAAACTACAGGTTCTCTCCAACATTTATTCGTGTGGGTATTGGTGTCAATATGCGTGTCCAAAGCTCCAATGTTGATCGTTGATCGGAAAGAGTTCTGCTCCTGTCTATATTCTACCGAACCTATAGGGTCACACGCTTAAGGGTCATCTATCTGCTGAATACTAAACAGGGAGTCTGAGAGAAATTCACTGGAAAAGTTTCAGAGTACACGGAAGAGTTCCGGGGAGAGAACACTAGAAGAGTTTCGGTAAAATCAAAAAGTTTTTTCGGAGTATACCACTAAGTCGAATTGGTTTTGGCACATGCTAGGAAATTATTGGTGGGTACGAGAATTGTTCTCGAAACATTTGGGATTTTTCGGAGAAAAAAACCGAAATGTTTCGGACTATTGGAACCGCTTTGATTGCTTTTCACAGATGAAAATAATTTATCTAAAAATGTTTCGGAAAGCGTCCAAAATTGTTTTAGTGGGCACTAGAATTATTCTAAGACCCACAAAAATATTTTCGGATTTAACGGTCACGGAGAAATGTTTTCATGAATAGTGAAAATGCATTTGTGGTTACTTTTTGGATAGCCACCTTTGTTGAATTTCCGGAAAATATATTGAGGGGATGACATGGAAGGATAAGTGCACCTTTCGAGGAGCCCTCGAAGGGGGTGGACGGCCAAGGTGTGGCTCCACCATGGAGCCTCACTTGCCTGACTTGCCTTCCTTATATGCCCTTGTCAAGGACACCTCTCATGGGTTTTTTGGGTATTTCAAGTGCCACCCTACCCCTTATGTTTTCCTATAAATCGAGGTGGAGAGGGGTCTCCATACTCACTCTATTTCTCACATACAAAATGCCATGTATGATCTGGACTTCTCTCTCCCTCGCCGCGAAATAATTTCGTAGAGCCGAAAGGTTGTCTGGTTTCCGGTAGGATGTAGTTCTGGACGGTAAAGCTCTGCTGGATAGCTCACACTGTATGTTTGCAACCCCATAGACTGGTCATAGGTTCAATCTTTTTCCCGAGGGGTTGTTTGAGGTTCCTCCCGAAGGGCTGTCCGAGTTACTGTTCGAGCTTCGAGGGTCTTCCCAAAGGGTTGTCCGTGACATCGTTCGAGGGACTGTCCGACCACCTACCGAAGGGCTGTCCGACAAGGGAATTCATCGACGCGGTTGGGAGGTTGTAAATCCTAGCTGGGGGGATTTGTAGCACCGATCTTCATCGACTCTACTTCCGCTGCGCAATGTGTCGATAATGATCAGATCAAAAGCTTGTATGCATCTCTATAGTGATCCTAGGCGTGCTCGCAGTACCAATTTTTTTGTTTTCTGTTGCGTTCCCTAACAGTGGCATCATGAGAGAGGCTATACATAAATACAAGTTATGATCTAGAATACATAAGATGTATGGGTATTAGATAGTACAATTTTGTAGTAGATAAGATCTATTGCTGAAAAGTCTTATTGCATGTAGTAGATGAAATCCATTACCCGATATTCTTATTGTTTCCCTTGAATATGTGTAGTCCTAATCTTGACAACATGGTGGAATCTGACAAAGTTCTGGCAATCCACGATCCTTTCATGCTACTCCTGAGTATGCTGATTGAACGATCAACGAAGTGCTTCTGTGTCTTTGGGTTCCGCCATAGTTGAGAAAGATTGATGTTTCACAAATGAAAGGGCAATGCATATGTGATCTACACAGGGGTCATTGATACGTCCCAAACGTATCTATAATTTCTGCTTGTTCCATGATCTTTTGGGTGACATTTTTACATGTTTTGCTACACTTTTATAACATCTTACACATATTTGTACTAACCTACTAACTCAGTGCACCTAGTGCCAGTTTTTGTTTGTTGATGTCTATTTTGCAGGGGGATTTTACCCAATTTTCCGAAGCACGGAAAAATTCAGAAAAAAAATAAAAAAATCAGCGAAACAGAAGCTTCGGGATCACCGAAGGAGGGCGAGAGGTGGGCCAGGGGCCTCCCCGATGGCCTGCTGGCACGGCCAGGCCCTAGGCCGCGCCAGGAGGTCGCCTGGGTGGGTCCCACCTAGTCCAGTGCCCTCCTTTGGCCTATATTTAGATATCCGTGAGGAAACTCTCGCGGACTTTCTGGAATCGCGAATTTCTCCATCGTTCCACTACCGTAGCGCTTCCGAGGTCGGGAGCGTGAGGCGACCTCTTCCCGGCACCCTGCCGGAGGGAGGATTGACCTCCGGAAGCTTCTCCACCTCCATAGATGCTTCCTGGACGTGCCGTGAGTAGTCCTCCTTGGACCATGAGTCCATGACCAGTAGCTATGTGATGTCTTGTCTCTAATCTTGTGCTTCAATAGTTAGTCCTTGTGAGCTGCCCTACATGATCAAGGCATCTATGTAATTCTCTTGATTTTGCTATGCTCGGTTTGTTGGGATCCGATGGATTATGAGATTATGTTCCTATTGTTATGAGTTATATATTTGATTATTCTTTTATATTATGTTCCTTAGTGATTCTTGCATGTTCTCCGTTGCTTTTTATTGCTTTGGCCAAGTAGTAGATCGTAACTCCAAGAGAGAGCGTTATGCATGATTTTGGGTTCGAGCCTCTCGATGTCTAGCTTGAGTGACAGAAACATGAGACTAGGGGATGTGCTTGTTCCCACCAGGGAGAAAACAGCGGTGCTTGTGCCCACGGTTGCAAGGATTGTTTACCTTACGCATAGTTCGTTAATGCAGTTTTCCGTTGCTTTGAGTTTACACTTTGGGTGGGGCTCACAACTTAATACAGGAAAGGTATTCCGGATAGATACCTCAAGGTGGATGATTAGTATGTAGATGCTGATGAATAAACAGTCTACTTGTCTTGGAGTACTTCCCATTACTACTAAACCTCTAACTATCAAGGAGCATAATTAGCATTGCGGTGGGATCATAATTCTATCAATTGCCCAATTGTGGTTTGTTTACCCTAGCATAGTTGTATATCATCTTTTGGGAAAGATACATCACTAGTGAACATCATGCGACTCCGGTCCATATCACCATCATTGATTACACATCCATCATTTACCGCTTTGATTTACTTTTCCGTTGCAATCATTATTACCTCCCCGCTTGTGTTTTGATCCTTTGCAAACTACAAGGCTGGAGAGATTGACAACCTCTCTGTACTCGTTGGGAGCAAAGTTATTTGTTGTGTGTGCATGTCCACGTCTTCTGCTGACCAAGACAGGAGACACATACTTGTTGAGCCTAGGAGTCCTGTTGGTTCGATAAACCTTGCAGTTTCAGTGTAAGGGAAATTTTCTCTTGACTACATATCCACCTTCCAGTTGGGGTAACCAACAAGGGACGAGAAGATTATACATCATCTCGTCATCAAGCGAATTTCTGGCGCCATTGCCGGGGACTCCACTCTTCAAGATAGGGGAGTTGAACACTATCTTTTACCTATGTTTTTTAGTCTTGTTAGTTTGCTTTCTAGTTTTTTCTTTAGAGTCTTATACCAAAAACCACAAAAAAATAGTTTTTTTGCTCTTTCTTGTTTCCGCTGCTATGGGTTCCACTAAGAATACCAAGTTATGTGACTTCACTAGTCACAACTACAATGACTTTATCTGCACTCCTGTTGCAGCTCG
Organism: Hordeum vulgare subsp. vulgare; assembly: GCF_904849725.1. Lineage (NCBI taxonomy): Eukaryota > Viridiplantae > Streptophyta > Magnoliopsida > Poales > Poaceae > Hordeum > Hordeum vulgare. The sequence goes on from NC_058524.1 coordinate 317,424,677, forward strand.
TGCCACTCAGGCCACGTCCTATGAGATTAAACCTGCTTTGCTGAACCTAGTTATGAAAGATCAATTCTCCGGTGCTGGAGATGATGCTTCCTTGCACTTGAACAATTTTGTTGAGCTCTGTGATATGCAAAAATATAAAGAAGTAGAAGTGTGGCTTCGATATTTGCCTAGGAATAGCATAGATTCTTGGGATAAGTGCAAAGATGCTTTTATTGGGAAGTATTACCCGCCTGCTAAGATTATCCAGTTGAGGAGTAACATTATTAATTTTAGGCAATTGGATAATGAACATGTTGCTCAAGCTTAGGAACATATGAAATCTCTTGTTAAGAATTGACTACTCATGGTTTGACTACTTGGACGGTTATCCAAAAAATTTATGCACGATTGAACTTTACCTCGCGGAATCTATTAGACTTGGTCGCGGGAGGAACCTTTATGTCAACTACACTTGGTGCTGCCGCAAAGCTATTGGATGAGATGATGACAAATTATTCTCAATGGCACACCGAGAGAGCTCCAATAGGTAGGAAGGTAAACACTGTTGAGGAGATCTCCTCGCTTAACAATAAGGTTGACATGATTATGACTCTACTTACTAAGCAAGCTCCTATCGATCCTCATGATGTTCCTTTAAATTCTTTGGTTTCTCAAGAAAGAGAGCAAGTGGATGTTAGTTTTATTTCTAGGAACAACTTCAATAATGATGCTTATAGGAGTAATTTTGGTAGCAATCCTAGACCATTTACATCCAATAAGTATGGGAACAACAACAATTATCCTAGCACCAAAAACTCCACTCCTGAATTAGAGAGCATCCTTAAGGATTTTATCACTTCTCGAAAAGCCTTTAACAAGAGTGTGGAAGAGAAACTAGAAAAATTAGATAGTCTGTCTTTGAAGGTGGACAACATAGCTCATGATGTAGAGATGCTTAAAATTAGAACATCCCCACTTGAGGAAAGGAACACCACACCCATGAATGCTATCCAAGTCCAAATTAATGAGAACATATGAATGCTAGCCAAACTTAAACAAAGATGGGCTAGAAAAAAGAAGAGGAAGAGAGAATTAGGAGCCTTCCTACACACACTACCATTGCTACTATACAAGTTATGGAGGATCTCAAAACTTTTAGCACCCATCGCACTCCTAGTCGCAATGGACCCATTATGGTGATGCTAATACCTCAACTGTAGGAAAAGAAGGTCCTATGAATTTAGAGACTACCAAAATAAAGAGCTTAGATGCCATTACTACCACTTTAATTAATGGTAGTAACCTTGATTTTGACAATTGTTGTCTCTCCGAAGTTATCACCTTTCTGCAAAGAATGGCTAAAGACCCCCACACTAGTACACTCAATGTTGCCTTCACCGAGCATATTACCAATGCTCTTATCAAAGATAGGGAGGATAAGCTCAAGCTAGAGACTTCTATTCCTAGAAAACTAGAAGATGGTTGGGATCCTATGTTCAAAATTAAATTGAATAATAACTCTTGCTTTGCTTTGTGTGATGTTGGAGCTAGTGCTTCCGTTATGCCCAAAAGAATGTATGATATGCTTGATTGGAAACCTTATGATCCATGTTATTTTGTTGTTCGTCTCATTGGTTCTTCCATAAAGAAACCTTCAGGGAGAATTGATGATGTTCTTATTATTGTCAATGATAATTATGTGCCCGTTGATTTTCTTATTATGGACATTGAATGTCATCCTTCATTTCCAATTATTTTGTGACATCCTTTTCTCCGCACCATTGGTCCTATCAATGACATGAAAGAGGGAATTATTAAATAAAAATTTCCTCTTAAAAAGGCAATGGAACACTTCCCTCGAAACAAGATTAAGTTACCTTATGAGTCCGTTACACGGGCAAGTTATTCTTTTGGAGTTGATAACACTTGATCTTCTTGCATTGTGCCTAGCTCAAAGGCATAAAAGAAAGCACTTGTTGAGAGGCAACCCAATTTGTTTTTACTATATGTTTTAGTGGTATTGATGTGTGTTACTACTGTAGAAACATCATTGTATCTTTATTTTTAAGCTTTGTCCCAAGTTATAGCCTCCGATTGCAAGAAAGTTCAAAAGTGGTGACATGCTGTCGAGAAACAAATTCTTTCTGCTTGATAGAAAAATTCTCCAAAAATCACCAAATCATCTTTTTGATCTGATGTTTTTTTAAAGCATGCTCTATATAATTTTCGTTCTGGCATCCGTTCTGAGTTTTTCGATTTGAGTTGCAAAAGTACCCCGAATAAATTATTTACTACCTGATGTTCTGTTTTTCAAAGATTCTGCCATGTTTTGTGTTTTCATCGTTTTGCGAATCCTAAGCTTGCTTTTTATTTGCAAAAACCTTTCGGCAATCATGAGAAGCAGTAGATTTTCATGAAAATCTTTATTTCTAGCAGGTATTGAATTATTTTATTAAGGGAACTAACCACTCTAATCAGCTTATGATGAGTTTTGTATGAAGGGAGTTTTCAAGTATGCGATGGTAGAGATGATGAAAGAAGATAAAGGAGTGTCAAGCGCTCAAGCTTGGGGATGCCCCCTTTCATACCAAGAAATATTCAAGGAGACTCAAGCATCTAATCTTGGGGATGCCCCCGTGCATCCCCTCCTCTATCAACAATCATCAGTTCGTCCATCTCCATGCTATATTTTTATCACTTCATATGATATGTGCTATGCTTGGAGCGTCCCGCTATTTGATTTTTAGTTTGTTTTACTTTTTCTTGCTATTCATAACAAGTTGGAGCCTAGACTACCTAGTTTGGGAGAGAGACACGCTGCATTGCACTCTAGAACACAACATAGCTTTTCATGCTTATCCTTTTTGTGTGTTCTTCATCTTTCCGTAGCTACTGTCATGCTTTTATATTTTTAAGAGCTATTATTTAGGTTGATTTTAGAACTCTCTTGAGTTATAATGCTTATCTTGTTTAGAGAGTTGGCTTGTTGCACTGAGTTGTGTGTCTTGCATAAGTAGGTAACTGAGGTTGCTATTTAAGTGTAGTAGTAACTTGCAATAGTTTTGAGGTATTGATTTGAGTAATGTTTGGACTATTGGTGCTAAGAGATTGATACTATTAGTGATAGGTGTCGTATTTTGGGAAATCCGTGTGTTTTTTAAAAACTAAAAACTAGTTGAGAACTCTAGCTACTAAATTGATCGCTAACCTCTAGAGGGGTTGGAATATATAGAGTACCCTCACGTTATGATGAGTCGAGGATGCACAAGCACAAGGATAACCAAACCCCCAAACATTCCTCCTCGGGGTACCTGTCTCTTTGTGAATTTACTAACTAGATAGAGAGTTACCGATAATAAGTGTATGAGTTCTTCGGACTAATGTGAGTATTTGATTGTCGGCATTTCCACCGTCCATATTTTGCTAGCCTGTTTGGTACCGTGCATTGCCCTTTCTCACATTGAGAGTTGGTGCAAACTCTGTCGGTGCATCCAAACCCATGACATGATATGCTCTGTCATACATAAGCATCCTTATATCTTTCCTCAAAACAGCCACCATACCTACCTATTAAGGCATTTCCATAGCCTTTCCGAGATACATTGGCATGCATCATCCATCATCTCATGACTTGATCTTCATGTCATACATGCTTTTGCTTGATCATAGAGCCGCATGCTAGTTGGGCCTTAACCTCATTACTGCTACATGACGCGCTAGTATCATTGCATATCCTGCTACACTAGCAGAGGCATACATTTGCATTCATCATGATAGTTTTCACTTGTCTTTATGTTGAGTACTTCTTATAAAGTGTGATGATTTTTCTTTCTATCCATGTAAAACATAGAGTGTTGCCCTTAAGAGAGTAAAAGATCCCAAAGAGGACAAACAAAAGATCCCAAAGAGGACAAATGAGAGATAAAAAGAAAGACCCAAAGAGGCCACAAAAAAGAGAAAAAGGAAGAAAAACAAGAAAAAAAGAGAGAAGGGGCAACACTATTATTCCTTTTGAAAGATCCACACTCGTACTCCATTACTATATTGGTACTACATAGGGATTATCATTCATGCATAACTATGTGGGGACCCTTACACTTTAGAATTTGGTTTGCATATTGCAATGATGAGCCTCCTCAAATGAGCTCTACGTCTTCATGAGCAAACAAGTTGGATGCACCCCCACTAGTTCCATTGGAGAGCTTACCTTAGCTCATATGTGAATCCGTTACATGGCAATACCTACTCCTCACATCATATCTATCATTTGGCTTTCTCTCGCCTATGGTTGTCCTCATTGACGCGAGCCTTTCACACACTTTTTGTATTCCTTTCCCATCATTATTCTATTTGCCATCCTAAGTGCCAACATATCTTGCTTACGCTCATTCTTTGCATGGGTGCTCAAAATCGAAAGGGAGAGGAGAGGATCATTTTGACTTTTGCCTGACAAGTGGTCTGGGGATGAGTCAAAATAAGATTCCGAAGGAAACTAAGTGTGAGGTTTAGTAGATTGAGTTCTCAATTAAAATAATATATTTCATATCTGAACCCAACTCCCACTTCTTGCACGCAAACACCATTTGGAGACATTTGAGTCACGGACAGTGAGAGATCTTGCACCTATATGTTCTGACTATGCTAAATTCAATACTAGATATAGAATCTTGCTTGTTATTGTCTTGACTTGAATTGCATATTTCACTTGCTTTACTTTGAAGTTCTTATACGTGTGTTAGCCTGTCTCAAGAGAAATTATTGTGTTATCATTTATGTACTCGAGGACGAGAAGAAATTAAGCTTGGGGATTTGATACGTCCCAAACGTATCTATAATTTCTGCTTGTTCCATGATCTTTTGGGTGACATTATTACATGTTTTGCTACACATTTATATCCTTCTACACACATTTGGACTATCATACAAACTCAGTGAACCCAGTGCCAGTTTATGTCTGCTGATGTCTATTTTGCAGGGGGATTTTACCCAATTTTTTCGAAGCCCGTAAAAATTGAGATAAAAATATAAAAAATCAGCAAAATAGAAGCTTCGGGATCACGGAATGAGGGACAGAGGGGGGGCGAGGGGCCTCCCAGGCGCATGCTGGCGTGGCCACGCCCTAGGCCGCGCCAGGAGGTCGCCTGGGTGGGTCCCACCTCCTCCAGTGCCCTCCTTTGCCCTATATTTAGAGATTTGTGAGGAAACCCTTGCAGACTTTCTGGAATCGCGAATTTCTCCATCGTTCCGCCGCCGAAGCGCTTCGGAGATCGGGAGCGTCAGGAGACCTTTTCCTGGCACCCTGTCGGATGGAGGATTGACCTCCGGGATCTTCTCCACCACCACGGACGCTTCCCCGGACGTGCCGTTAGTAGTCCTCCTTTGACCATGAGTGCATCACCAATAGCTATGTGATGTCTTCTCTCCAATCTTGTGCTTCAATGGTTAGTCCTTATGAGCTGCCCTACATGATCAAGGCATCTATGTAATTCTCTTGCTTTTGCTATGCTCGGTTTGTTGGGATCCAATGGATTATGAGATTATGTTCAGATTTTTATAAGTTATATATGTGATTATTCTTTTATATTATGTTCCTTAGTGATTCTTGCATGTTCTCCGTTGCTTTTTATTGCTTTGGCCAAGTATTAGATCGTAACTCCAAGAGAGAGCGTTATGCATGATTGTGGGTTCGGGCCCCTCGATGTCTAGCTTGAGTGACAGAAAAATGAGACTAGGGGATGTGCTTGTTGCCACCAGGGAGAAAACAACGGTGCTTGTGACCACGGTTGCATGGATTGTTTACGTTACACATAGTTCGTTAATGAAGTTGAACGTTGCTTTGAGTTTACACATTGGGTAGGGCTCGAAACTTAATACCGGAGAGGTGTTCTGGATAGATACCTCAAGGAGGATGATTAGTAAGTAGATGCTGATGAATAAACGGTCTAGTTGTCTTGGCGTACTGCCCATTACTATCGAACCTCTAACTATCAAGGAGCATAGTAAGCATTGCGGTGCGATCATAATTCTATCAGTTTCCCAACTATGATTTGTTTACCCTAGCATAGTTCTTTATCATCTTTTGGTAGAGATACATCACTAGTGAACATCATGCGACTCCAGTCCATATCACCATCATTGTTTACACCTCCATCATTTACCTCTTTCATTTACTTTTCCATTGCAATCACTATTACCTTCCTGCTTGTGTTTTGATCCTTTGCAAACTACAATGCCGGAGAGATTGACAACCTCTCTGTACTCATTGGGAGCAAAGTTATTTATTGTGTGTGTAGGTCCACGTCTTCTGCTGACCAGGACAGGAGACACCTACTTGTTGAGCCTAGAAGTCCTCTTGGTTCGATAAACCTTGCAGTCTCCGTGTAAGGGAAATTTGTTGCTGACTACATATCCACCTTCCACTTGGGGTAACCAACGAGGGGCGAGAAGTATATACATCATCTCATCATCAGTCATGCATATGACGAAATTCAGTATGTGGTTCAAGATTTTATTATCGCGTGCTTCATTCACCCCGCAAAATTAATCTAGCGACTTCAATGATCATACTTGATGATAAACGTTGGTAGTTGCGGTTTAAGTCAAAACCTTAGAAGCCACGTAAAATAAAAAATTTCTCAAACCAATTAGAGGCGTCTAACTTGGTTTTGTAGGATCACATCTGATGTGGTATAACAGTTCTTATATTGATTTGATTATATGTGAGATGACTATATGATGTAAAATTAATTAACATGACCTGCGTGTCATGATTCCGCATGATGGCTCGAGTCATATGATTGTCACTTTAATGACCCGCGTGTCAACCTTATGTAATGCACTTATTTTATTAGTTATGGATATAGTAATATTATCTGGTGCATCGACTAGGTGGTGGCAATCTTCGCAAATGTGAACACCGACGCAAATGTCGAAGACGAAGAAATTGATGACTTGTCCGTCAGAAAGGGCTATACCATATCATGCTACTATGAATTGCTTGAGATGTTTATCCCTTATGATGCACCCTTCGTGATTGAGCGGTAGTTTCTTTTTATTAGGGTGATCTCTCACTTAAAAATATCAAGTTGTTAGTGTTCTCCCAAGTGTAGCACAGTCACGACACCTATCTCTTCAGGGTATCACATGGTTACATGGATACGAACGGTTAGGAAAGTGTGAGGAGGGTGAGTTGAGACCTCGCAGCATGATCACTCCGTTATCTTGACATTATGGAGGATCGTCCTGAGTTCGGAACATGCCCATAAAAAGATGAACAAGAGTCACATAGAGATGTGATTGGCAAGTTCGCCTACCAATTGAAATTCTCGTCACTTGAGATGGATACATCCTTGATGTTGGATTGAAATATCGGTCTTGAATCACTCAAATCAATTATGACACATATTTATTTGAGTGGGAGTGCACCTTAGAATAAATTTGTTTATTCACAAGTTCAAATTAAGTTTGAACAATGTCTAAAATGAATTTTGTGTTTACCATTGTAGATCACATGTCTCCCGACGCACCGTTCAACTTAGGCCCGGTGTTAAAGAAAGTGAAATTAGGTGCAAATGGGAACAACTATGCACACTGGGTCCTTGTCATGTGGATTCTCCTCACGAGTGCTAAGAAATTGTACGTGCTTGACGAACCTCTTCCAGCTAAACCGGCGGCAACTGCCCCGGCAGATGAACAAAATGTCTGTGCCACTAAAGTTGATGATTTCAGCTTAGTGCAGTGCCTCATGCTATCTTGCATGAGTCCAGAGCTTCAAAAGTGTCTTGAATTCCATAACGCCCGAGATATGATCCAGGAATTGGATGCTCTATACAAGAAAACTGAGAGATCTGGATGTTATGATATAATGAAGATCATGACAGAGACCAAAATGGCCGAGGGCAGTTCAGTTGGCGAGAACGTGGCCAATATGATTGGCTACACTGAAAGGCTGAAAACCCTGGAATTTCCACTTCCACTAGACCATGTTATGGACACGTTGCTCGCTTCACCCCCCCGTCTTACGATAGTTTTATCATGAACTACAACATGAAAGTGATGGAGAAGTCACCTAATGAGGTGCTTTCCACGTTAAAAACTGTCAAGGAGGACTACCAAAAAATCACAAGGAAGTGTTGCTTGTGAATAAAACTGCCAGTTTCAAAAACAAAGGAAAGTCCAAGAAGGGCGAGGGCGCCGGTAAGGCTGACTCCAAAAGAAGCTCTAAGGGTGGGGCCAAGGCTGGAACTGAGTCCTTCTACTGCAAGGGCACAGGACACTGGAAGAGAAACTGCAGGAAGTACCTGCCTGATAAGAACAAACGTATAACTATTATACAAGTTAATGTCATGGACGTTTTTCTTGCTAGCGAAAATTCAAATTCTTGGGTATTGGATACCGGATCGGTTGCTCACATTGCAACACAATATATGGGCTTCAGGAGGTGCGCAAGTTGGCAAAGAATGAAGTCGCGAAGCACGTCGGGAACAGTGCTGGAATCACCGCTCAAGCCGTCGACATTATGCCTCTATGTCTCCCTTCCAGATTTACCTTAGAACTAACTAAATATTATTTTGGTCGGGCGTTGTGTAGAAAGATTATCTCTCGATATGTTTAGTACACGATGGGTACTCCTACAAGTTTGAGAACAATGGTTGTTCACTTTTGTAAGGATATGTTTTATGGATTTGCACCCATTGTTGGGTGCCTTATCATACTAAACCTTGAATGTGAAAATGATGTCTTTAACGTGAATGCCAAACGTCTCAAGAAGGGATATACCACCACCACTTACTTGTGGCATTGTCGTCTTGGCCACATCAGAAAGAAACGCATCCGAAACTCGAAAAAGATGGAGTTTTGCCGTCTTTTGATTTTCAATCATTTCACACATGTGAGGCTTGCTTCATGGAAAAAATGACCAAGACACTGTTCGCGGGACATCCTTAACGGGCGAGTGAACTATTGGAAGTAATACATAGCGATGTATGTGGTCCAATGAACACAATCGCACGGGATGGGTATTTCTACTTCGTGATTTTTACTCATGCTTTAAGTAGCTATGGATATATCTACTTGTTGAAGCATAAGTCGGAAACCTTTGAAAAGTACAAAGAATTTCAGAATGAGGTAGAAAATCATCGTAACAAAAGGATTAAGTTTCTACAGTCAGATCGAGGGGGCGAATATCTTAGTCATGAGTTTAGCCAACATGTGAGTGACCGTGGAATCGTTTCAGAACTTAGGCCCCGTGGAACTCCACAAAGAAATAGAGTGTTGGAAAGACTTAATCGAACCCTGTTAGACATGGTAAGGTCAATGATGTCTCTTATAGATTTGCCTATATCTTTTTGGGCTCACGCACTACTTAGTGCCGCTTGTACATTAAACAGAGCACCGTCTAAATCTGTTGAGACAACACCACATGAGATGTGGCATGGGAAGATACTTAGTGTGTCGCATCTCGAGGTTTGGGGTTGTCAGGCATATGTAAAACGTTTACAGCCAACCAAAATGGAACCTAGATCAAACAAATGTTACTTTGTAGGTTATCCAAATAACACCATTGGGTATTCCTTATAGCACCAGTCCAAGGGCAAAGTGTTAGTCGCAAAAGTTGGACATTTTCTCAAGAAATAATTTCTCGCTAAAGAATTAAGTGGAAGGACAGTATAACTTAATGAGATTAGTGAATCTTTGGGGACCATTTATATGGCTAAGGAACCAGAAGAAATTCCACAAATTATTCATACAACCGAACCGGAAGTCGTCGCATATGATGCGATAACTTCAGACAGGGTTGTAACTATACGCGCAGATCGGGTAGGGCTATCCAGCACTGTGAATGGTTTCATAACGAAATCTACATTCTTGAAGACGATGAACCTACGCACTACAAGGAAGCAATGGAAGGGCCCAGCTCAAGGGCATGGCACAAAGCCATGAAATCTGAAATGAAATCCATGTATGAAAACCATGTTTGGAACTTGGAAGAACTTCCAGAAGGAGTAAATCCCATTGGTTGTAAATGGATTTTCAAAGTAAGACACACGCGGATGGTAACCTTACTATCCAAAAAGCTAGACTTGTCGTGAAAGGGTTCACACAAGTTTCAGGCGAGGACTACAACGAGACTTTCTCGCTCGTAGCTATGCTTACGTCTGTTCTGATATTACTAGCAATTGCTTCTTATTTGATTATGAAATATGGAAGATGGACCTCAAAACGGCTTTCCTAAATGGACATTTCAAAGAAGATGTATACATGATGCAGCCTGAAGATTTTGTCGTTTCATAAGGATGCTGGAAAGGTATGCAAACATCAAAAGGCCATTTATGGTGTGAAGTAAGTGGCAAGGAGCTGGAACATTTGTTTTGATGAAGTAACCAAACAGTTTGGTTCATCAGGAATGATGAAGAATCTTGTGTTTACAAGAAGTTTAGTGGGAGTGCAAAAGAATTTCTAATCTTGTACGTGGTTGACATATGATTGATTGGAAATGACGTGAATTCTCTTAGCAAAATAAAGGCCTCATTGAAGAAAAAAAATTCAATGAAGGACTTAGGTGAACAGGCATACGTATTGGGCATCAGGATCTATAGAGATAGATCAAAACACCTGATAGGACTTATCCAAAGCATGTACATTGACAAGGTGTTGAAAAGGTTCAACATGGAGAACTCCAAGAAAGGCCTACTCCCCATGTCACGTGGCAAAGTACTTTGCAAGAATCAGTTTCCTCGGACCCTAGATGAGTGAGTACAAATGAATGATGTTCTATATGCTTCGAGAGTTGGTTCTATTATGTATGCCATGCTATGTACAAAACCAGATGTTTCCTATGCGCTAAGTGTTAGCAGCCGGTATCACAGTGATCCAATATTGGAACATTGGGCCACAGTAAAAAATATATTCTTAAGTACCTCAGAAGGGCCAAGGATTTACTCCTTTTCTACGGAGGTGATAAAGAGCTCATTGTAAGTGGTTACACTGATGTAGATTCCATGACTGACCCAGATGACTTCAAATCTCAATCAGGCTATACTTTTATATTGAATGGTGGTGAAGTTGATTGGAAAAGTTCCAAACAAAAGAATGTGGCAGATTCTATGATGGAGGTGGAATATGTTTCCGCTTCAGAAGCCTCCAAGGAGGCGATCTTAATCAAGCAGTTTCTTGAAGACCTTGGTGTGGCTCCAAGTGCGCTAGACCCGGTTGGGATCTATTGTGATAATAGTGGCACCGTGGCTCAGCCTAGTGAGCCATCTTCGCACCATAAGACAATACATATTGAACGCAAATATATACTCATTGGACATCATGTCGAAGCGGGTATAGTGAAAGTACGCAAAGTTCACACGGATCTGAACGTGTTAGACCCGATGACAAAGCCTCTACCACAAGCAAAGCATGAGAAACACCTGATAGCCATTGGTGTTAGGGAAGCCATGTAACTGGATTACTGACTCTAGTGCAAGTGGGAGTCTGTAGGAGATATGCCCTAGAGGCAATAATAATAGTTATCTTGTATATCCAAGTTTGTAATGAATGTTTATGTTGGGTGCTATAACTGCAATGATTCCCGTGCCTACAACAACCATGAGGCATAGAGGAAAACTCATGTGCACGTGTGGTATAATAAACGGTAAATTGTGTTCCTAGTTATGCCTCTAAGACTAGCTCAAGTATTGCATGATGATGATGTTTTCCTGGTCATGGGCATGACTATGCCGACAATTTTGAGGTTGAGAAGAACATTTGTATTGAATAGACCCGCATTGATGTTGTTCTTTGAGATACATTCGTCACAAGTAAATGGTATGTAACACGATAAGTTAACATTTGCATAATTCCTTAGACCATGAGAGTATCGAGTTCCTTCATACTTGCTTCGTGAACTTTTGGGTTTGTGAAATGTCATCTGTAATAGGGTGGCTTAAACATCATCTATAACAGGGTGGCTATTACGGCTGCTTACGGGTTCACGAAAAAGTATGACAAGTAACTTAATAGCTCAAGATTCGGATTTGCTCCTCCGACGATGGAGAGATATTCTTTGCGCCCTCTCGGTGTTACGTATCCATCATCGTCTGGACAGACACATTGTGATTTGATCACAGGGATGCCGAAACATGGAAATGAAAAAAGAGGACAAAACAAGTGACGAGGTAACTAGCATAGTGGACAAGTTGTTGATCCATGGGGATGCTGACAAGTCTCACGTCGGATGTTCATATCATATCATGAAGCAGCAGGAATAGCACATGCCAAACTAAATGTTCGCTCGAATATTTATTCATGTGGGCATAGGGGTCAATATGAGTTTCCACGGCTCCGATGTTGATCATTGATCGGAAAATGTTACACCCATGTATGTATTTCACTGAACCTATAGGGTCCCACGCTTAAGGGTCATCTATGTGTTGAATACTAGATAGGGAGTCAAAGTGAATCCCCGGAAAAGTTTTGGATAAAACGAAAAAAATCCTTAGAGAGAATACCAGAAGAGTTTTGGTAAAACCAAAAAGTTGTTTCGGAGTATACCATTAAGTCAAATTAGTTTTGGCACACACCTGGATATTATTGAGGGTACCAGCATTGTTGTGGGAACTTATGAGATTTTTTGGAGAAAAAAAATCGGAAATGTTCTGGACTGCCGGAAACTCTTTGGTTGATTTTCGCACATAAAAATCATTGATCTAAAAATGTTTTGAAATGCGTCCAAAATTGTTTTAGTGGGTAATGGAATTATTCTAAGATCCACAGAAATATTTTCGTATTTAACGTTCTTTTTCATGAATAGCGAAAATGCATTTATGGTTACTTTTTGGCAAGCCACCTTTGTTGACATTCCACAAAATATCTTGAGGGGATGGTATGGAAGGATAATGTCGCCATTTGAGGAGCCCTAGGATGGGGTGGCCCGCCAAGGTGGGGCTCCACCATGGAGCCTCACTTGCCCCACTTGCCTTTCTTTTATGCCCTTGTGAAGGACAACTTTCATGTCTTTTTTGGGTATTTCAAGTCCCACCCTACCCCTTGGGTTTTCCTATAAATAGAAGTGGAGAGGGGCTCTCCATAATCACTCTCTTTATCATATAAAAAGGCCATGCATGATTTGGCCTTCTCTCTCCCTCCCCGCGAAATAATTTTGTAGGGCCGAAAGGTTGTCTTGGTTCCAGGAGGAACTAGTTCTGGACGGCAAAGCCTTGCCAGATAGCTGACACCGTATGTGTGCAACCCCGTAGAGAGGTCCCGGGTTCGATCTTTTGCCTGAGGGGCTGTTCGAGGTTCCTCCCGAAGGGCTGCCGAGTTAACGTTCGAGCTATAAGGGTCTTCCCAAAGGGCTGTCCGTGAGATCGTTCGAGGGACTGTCCCACCGCCTCCCGAAGGGCTGGCCGACAAGGGAATTCATCCTCGCGGTTGGGAGCTTGTAAATCCTAGCCTCATGGATCTACACCACCGATCTTCATGGACTCTACTTCCACTGCACTACGAAGTCGGTCATGATCAAATCAAAACCTTGTATGCATCTATATAATGATCCTCGGCATGCTCGCAGTACCATGTTTTTTGTTTTCTCGTGCATTCCCTAACAAATAGCTCAGTTATTCCGACACCCTCCAAGTTTACCACACCGTGCAAGTATCCTTAAAGATAGGCACTTATGAAGACACTTTGGTGTGTGATGTGGTTCCCATGTCCATTTGTCATCTTCTCTTTGGGAAACCTTGGCAATTCGACAGCGGGTCAACCACAACGGTTGGACTAATCACTATAGCTTGAAAATAGAGAACATGGAATATGTGCTTCGACAATTGAATCAAAGTCAAGTCACCGGTGTCAAGCAAGCCGCATCCCATCGTGGGGATAAAAGTGAGAGAGTAATCCACCTAATGGAGAGTGAGAGCCGCAAGCCAAATTTGAGTGACTCCACGATGAGGAACAAGAAAGATCTAGTTCTTTTCTTCACGAAAAGAGACTTGAGGGATGTGAGTGAGAGCCCATCAAGTGTACTTCAACTTTTACTTGTGTGCAAAGATGAGGTCGTGAGGACCAATACTTCACACCATCTACTGCTTGTATTGTCTCATTTCTTGTAGGAATTCCATTACGTTTTTCCTAATGATGTACCTCTGGGACTACCACCAAAACAAGGAATCGAATACCACGTCGCCCTCATACACAACAGACTACTTCTTGAAAAGGCACCCTGGTGCATCAACCCTGACGAAACTAAGTAGATACAAAGGCAATTACAAAAACTATTAGACAATGCGCATGTCCGCGAGAGCTTAAGTCCTTGTGTCGTTCTCGTCATACTAGAACCTAAGAAAGACGGTAGTATGCGCATGTGTTCCAATTGTAGACCTCTCAATTATATAACTGTTTGATATCACCACCCTATTTCTCGCCTAGATGATATGCTTGATGAACTGTGTGCCACTATATTTCCTAAAATTGATTTGACGAGTCGTTACTACCAAATACACATGCAAGAGGGCGATGAGTGGAAAACTTCGTTTAAAACTAAGTTTGGTCTCCATTAATGGCTAATTGTGCCAATGCATTTATCCCAAACACCGGGTACATTTATGTGTGTCATGCACTATGTATTATGTTATGTCATTGCATATTGCGTTGTGGTATACTTTTAGGACATTCTTGTTTTTAGTGAAACTTTAGAGGAGCATGCTAAACATGTTAGGGATGTATTGCAAGTTCTTAGGAATGAACAACTTTATGCTAACATGGAAAAATGCACTTTTGGTATCGACAAGGTTATTTTCCTAGGTTTTGTGGTATCTTCTAAGGGTGTTCAAGTTAATGAAACTAAAATGATGCTATTAAACCTTCACCTACCCTAGAAATTTGCAACAAGTGCGTCGCTTTCTAAGACTACCCGGGTTTTACCGTTGTTTTGCTAAGGATTTTAGCACGATTTCATCCCCTCTAGATGCTTTCAGCAAGTATAATGCACCCTTTGTGTGGGGACCATCGCAAGATACCGCTTTCCATGAGATTAGAAAATTGCTTACTCATGCGCCATTGACTACTTTACCCAGTTCTGGCAAATCTTTTGAAGTGCATTGTGACGCTAGTGCTAATGGCATAGGTGGCGTTCTAATGCAGGAGAAACGACAAATTGTGTAATTTAGTGAGAAACTTTCCATAGCTCTACTTTTAAAATAAATTGCATGCTTTGGTTAAAGTATTGCATGTTTGGGAGCATTATCTCTGCCCTCATTCATTTTTCATTTATATTGATCATGAGACACTCGGTATCTTAGTGGTCAAGCCAAGTTAAACAAGCGCCATGCTAAGTGGAGTAAATTCGTTGAGTCTTTTCCCTATGTCATCAAATAGATCAAGGGTAAGGAAAATATTATGGCAGATGCTCTTTCCTGCAAATGCAAGGTAGTTACTCAAATTGAATTTAATCTCATTGGTTTTTAGCACATCGAAGATTTATATGAGTATGATTTTTCATTTGCGACTCCATATGCTAAATGCCATGTTAAACCTTGTTGGGAAAATTACTACATGAAAGATGGTTATGTTATGCGAGCTAACAAACTATGCATACCCGAGTCTTCTATTCCTTTGTTGCTTTTGTAAGAGCTAATGGTAGAGGACTCATGGGTCATTTTGGATGTGACAAGACACCACACTCTCCAACAAGTACTTTTGGCTAAAGATGTTTCATGATGTTGCATGCTTCACCAACCGATGCTCTACATGTTGCAAAGCTAAGTCTAAAGCTCAATCGCATGGTCTTTACATGCATTTTCAAATACCTTCTCAACCTTGGGAAAATATTAGTATGAACCAAAAATGGTCATGATTCCGTTTTTGTTGTTGTGGATCGGTTCTCAAAGATGGCTCATTCATTCCATTTCACAAGATAAAAAATAATTCAAATATTGCAAATCTTTTTTGTAGGGTCATCTTGAGACTACATGGAGTTTTCAATCCAATTTTCTCGGGCCGAGATGGCCAGTTTCTTAGCTGCTTTTGGAAGACTCTATGCGCCAAGCTCTGGATCAGCTCCTATTCTCTTCAGGTGTATCATCCACAAACCGATGGCCAAACAGAGGTGACGAATCAGACGCTCTCAATGCTACTACGCGTGTATATTAAGAGGAACCTCAAGTAATGGTAAGAATGTATTCCCATCACCGTGTAGACCTACAATTGCTCACGCAAGTTCATAATCCAGCAAGTCTTCATTCGAAGTGATATACGGCTTCAACCCTTTGTCCCCAATGGAAATACTATCTCTACCACTCCAAGATCACGTGAATACGGATGCAAGTGCAAGGGTAAACTATATGAAGAAGATGCATGAAGATAGAAGGTGCACGATTGAATGCCAAATGGAACGAGTCACCGTCAACTTAAGATCAACAAGCACCCCATGGTGTTCCAGAACGGTGATCTTGTATGGCTACACCTCTGTAAGGAGCATTTCCCCGCCGAGCGCAGGTCCAAGTTACTTCCTAAAGTCAATGGACCTTTCAAGGTGTTGGAACACTACAACAACAATGCCTACAAGATCAAAGTTCCACACGACAAGTACAATCTGAGCGACACATTCAACGTCAAAGACCTTTCTCCTTTCCATGGTGATTAGGATATCGATCCGAGGACAGATATTTTCTAATGGAGGGGGAGATGATGTGGAGCATCCCATGGTCATCCCCATGGATCCATAATCAACACTTCAAGCTCCAATTGGTCCCATGAAAAGAGCCCATGCACATGCCATTGAAACCGAGTTGACATCTCTCCTTGCTCAACCATTGTTTATGTACTCGAGACATGTACGCTACATCAAGCGAAAACCCTTTCCATACTCGGGTACTCAGAAGAAGATCGTGGGATGACTATGAAGGACCATGAGGACACCATGCTGGAAAGAACCAATGAGGAGATGCGGACAAGCTACAACCTTGGGACGACCAGCCATCCACGACCGTCCGACCCCTGGAGCTAAGCCAAGTCAGAAGCCAAGCTGAATGCTACATCAGACGGATGACTGACCATATCCACATGTCCGACACCTTCCAACGTTTGGAAGTCCGAGATCCTTTGGAAGTCGGGCATCGCTAAGCCATCACCGACTCTAGAAAACACCGAAGCCCTATGGACGACCGGGCCTCGGACGTCCGAGCCATGCCGTAAATCCGACCCCTTCATACCCGAGCCGAATCCTCGGAAATTCGGTGATGTTCGGACATCCTGGCCTTGGTGAGCTTCCAGACGACCAACAATTGGGGCTTGGGCCTTGTACCCCCTCATTTCTCCTTAGACTATAAATACTCTGCCCCCACCTCCACGTAGGGTTAGCAATGTGTTGGCTCCTAGACTAGTTGAGCAATGCTCCTAGACTAGTTCAGCATTGCTCCTTCCATATCCTTCTCCCTTGGAGTTGAACACCTCCACGTGAGAAGATCCTATGGATGTCAGGGCCCCTCTTTAGGGTAGATTCCATGGGATAAAAGGCCCCTCCTCCAGAGTGGAAGACTATCTCTTACTTGTGTCCTTTTGTTGACTTTGGATCTATGTATGTCGTGTTGTTATGTGGATTTAGTGGATGTGTGATTGGGGATCATTCTTAAGAGTTTGTGGTTTTTCCCTTAGATTTTTCGCTTTTCCCCTACATGTGTGAAAATATAAACACCTGCATTTTTGCCCACTACTAGAAAGTCTCACATCAACTAAGCGGACCAACAGGCTATGTAGATGCCCATCAATCTATATCGATGTGATGAGTAAGTATTGCCATGCAATGGATGCACTAAAGATATTACTGGTTGAAAGCTCAGCTGATGAGGACATCAATACCAATGTTACACCCACAACCCCTGCTACTATACACACTGGACAAATTACTAGACTTCGCGCCGACGAATTGAATTACCACGTACTTTCGGTCCTTGGAAAACCTTCTAATGTTCATAAACATACGATGTTGCCTAAATTAGATACTTTTGTTTTACTTATGAATGAAGGACCTAGCATGGATGACAAGGATGTCCATTGGAGCGGGTTCAAGCATGGAGAAGAACGTGCACACATGGGAAAGAACAATGGAGTTTCCAATGGGTTTAGCACTTTGAAGCAACCATAATAAGAGCCTGAAGGCTTGTACAAAATATACAAGATGCCACTTCATAAATTTCATCCATCGGCTATTATAGTTGCTTCGCCACCTATTATTTTTCCAGGCCCATGTAATTTTGAAATACCACATTATAAGCTATTTTAAGAGTCCGTATGTTTGGGGAAACCTAGTTAGGTTGCCTTTTGGACCCCTCCTCCAAGCAGTCATGAAATTCCCCTCTATTTCCTAATATATACAGCCCTTAGGGAACAATTTAAACTTGGGTTTGTTTAGACGCAACTTCACATCCTTCATTTTTTTCTATGACCAGACCAAGACGTCACAGAACCCCACTTTCATCAATAAAGCTCTTCTCTTATATTCGCAATATGCAAATTGAAATTTCAGTTTCTTGCTTCTTCTTTGTTTGCATGCAGGAAATAAACCATCATGGTCAGGTTGATCGAGCTCCAGCGTGGTCAGTAATCTCTCAGGGTTGGTTTAGCTATGTATAAGGCACGATATCCTCACACATTCGTAGTCGGATTGTCAAAGTCTACTCCACCGTAAATGATAGTCACATCTTATACAAACATAGGGATAACTTTGCCTCTATCAAGTCGTATTAGATTTCCAATTTGCTCGGTGAGATTTTCCAGTTTTTCATAGTCTAGATCGCATCTGTTCCTCATACCTACAGTACATGAAAAACACGCAAAAAACAATAGAGTTAGTTCGTCATATTTGGAAAACATTAGCAAAAAGACGCAATTTTCCATTCAATGTTTTGCTTTGTTGAATTTGCGATTGCATTGTCATGTCAAGTTCTCGCCTTATTGTCGAGTCTTTTAGAGTTTTGAGTTCTATTCACAAGGTCTCGCGCCGCCACTTTACCATCTTCATTGCCATTGCCATATACCACCACCACACCACCATCATCCCCTCTATGATATACCACCACCACACCATGGTCGTCACCGCTGCCATATACTACCATCACACTATCCTCATCACTGCTCCATATACCACGACTACACCACCATCATCACAACTTCTACATACCACCACCACATATCCGCCACCAGTGTGAGTTCCATGGCCCGTACATATCTCCACCACCAGCCTACGATCCACCAGATTTATCTCCACCACAAGTCCTTGTCCGAGTCCAGTATTTGTTTCTCTAGTTTCAATTTCCAGATGATGCCCTAATACGTGTCATGGGCAAGTCTGCCTCCCCAACTTTTGTGCTACCCGTAGACCAAAAATAGTTCCAGTCTGGAAAATTCTTGCAAGGCAATTTGTAGAACATTTTTCGAATTTTTCAAAAAAATATTGCGGTGCAAAAAAAGGAGAAAAAAGTGAAAATAGAAAAAAAAAGATATTCAGATTGTGCTCCTTGATTTTGTTTACGTGCATCACCTTGATTTTGTTAGTGTTCTAGGCTCGCGTCTCTATCGTGATCTAGCCTAGGACCAGCATAGTATCATTGTTCATTTTATATTAAACTTTGCATCCCTGAATTGATTATTGCTGACACATATTGCTACATATAATAAGGAATGCCAAATCCACATACATGTACATCCAAGCTTTGAGAGTTTTTGACTACAAGGTTGCCGATCACCACATGCTGCTAGGTAAGAATTGGTAAGAATTTGAGATTTTATTGATAGATTTGTGACACACCACCACCACAACCACTTCCGACTAGTCTGTTGGAACATATTCTTTTGTGTTTTTATTCCTTCTTGGCATGAAAGGATCACAAGTTGGTGAGATTGACTATGAGATCATAAGTAACAAGGAGCTCCATGATAAATTCCAACAAATGATGGGTGAAGAAGTGAAAGACTTGGTGACCAGCCATGGAGAGTCCATGGAGAAGCTAGATGGCTTTGAGAGGACGTTCGACACCAAGATGGATGCTAAGTTCAGTGATGTGCTTGCACTTCTACGACTGCCATCTGCACCTACCATATCTCGGCAACAACAATGCTCGAATTTTGCGAGACGAGCGCAACATGTGCCTATCAATCAAGGCCAAAATTCTGGTGTCGTTGCAACTATTGCGGATTTTGTGGCTGCTGCTGCTACTACCGTTGAGAAGAATGAGTACTATGATGGTGAGTACGATAATGAGGGAGTGGTTTGTCCAAATCAAAACCAGGGCAACAACCACCACAAGCACACGGTCATCCACGTGGATACAATCACAACGATAGGGCTGCAATACGTCCTCAAGTATGGCATCATGACCTTATCCCCAAACATAAGTGGAATATTCTGACATCTGAGGGTAGATATGTTCCTGATATATATCTTACTTGGGACTTATACAGAGAACAACATTTTATATGCTTACAATTTCTTGAGGATAGATGTGTTGCTGATGTTGTTTGTGCATTCACTAGTTTTGCTTGTGTTTGGTGTCCTGAACATGGTAGAATACATCATGATAATATCCCTGCCACTTGGGCTGCTCTGAAAACTTCTATTCATACACGTTGGGTTCCACCATATTATCAACATGATTACTTAAAAAATTGCAGCGTTCAAGACAAGGAAAATATGTGAAGAGGAATATTATCAGAAATTGCAAACTAGGATGATGATATGTGGTACTGTTGAGGAAAATGAAGCCATGCTTGCAAGTTTTATGGGTGGATTAAATAGAGAGATTCAGACTATTTTAGACTATAAGGAGTGTAACAGTATCAACTGTTTGTTCCATCTTGCTAGCAAATATGAACATGAAGTGCATGATTAACATGCGGTAGCCGTAAATAATTTTTCTACAAGTCGAACTTCATCAAGCGTGTCATGTACCTCATCAACATTTGCATGTCCTACTGCAACACTGACTACTTTAACCGCCAAGTGCAACCGCGATACCAGGACAAATGCACCACCACCACCCTCCGCCAAGAGCAAACCTTTCGGGCCTGCACAGATCTCTTCTTCATCCATTACATCAACAGGGAAAATACATGAGGTTATATGTCATCGTTGCAAGGGTGGAGGTCACTATATGAGATAATGCCCATCCAGTCAAGTGATGCTGGATATGACTGTGCTATTGATTGTGATGAGGATACGTTGGCTCTTATTTCATGTGAAGAACAAGGTGTAGAGGATATTGAACAAGAGACACAATACATGGCTGCTGACTACATAATAGGTATGAAAGTTTGGTTGCTCAACGTGCTTTGAGTGTGCAGGTTACACACACTGGGCAAAATCACATGCAAAATTTGTTCCATACAAAGGGAGTTGTGAAGGAATGTTCTGTTCGTGTCATCATTGATGGAAGGAGTTGCAACCACTTGGCTACCATGGAAATGGTGGAGAAGTTTTCTCTCACCACCAGACCACATCCTCATTCTTATTACATCAGATGGTTCAACAACACTTCCAAGATTAAGGTAAAACATATTGTTCGTGTGCATTTTACATTGCTACATATTGTGATTATATTGATTTTGATGTGGTACCAATGCAAGCATGATCCATTTTACTTCATAAACCATGGAAATTTGATAAAATAAATGTATACCATGGTTTGACAAATTAGTATACTCTTGTTCATAAGGATAAAAATATTACTTTGCTTCCTATGTCTCATGAACATATTATGGAACATGACATTGCTAGGGCTAGAAAAACAAAATAGGAGCAAAGTAAGAGTGAAAATCAGATTGTGGCAAAGGAACTTGAGCAACACAATAGACCTAATAAACCATCATCTAGTGTTGCATCTAAAATAAAATTGAAGAGTGGATGTTTACTTGCCACTAAATCTGATATTATTCATGTGGATTTTACTAGATCTGATTTCTATGCTCTTGAGTGCAAACAAGTATTATTTTCATTCAAGGATGTGCCTCCCTCTTTGCCTCCTGTTGTCACTATATTTTTGCAGGAGTTCAGTGACGTCTTTCCACAAGACGTGCCAACAGGATTACCACCTATAAGAGGGATTGAGCATAAGATTGACTTAATTCATGATGCATCGCTACCCTACCGTGTTCCATACCGTACCAATCTAGAGGTCACGAAAGAGATTACCCATCAAGTACACGAGCTGCTCAACAAAGGTTATATACATGAATCCCTTAGTTCTTATGTTGTTCCTACTATTATCGTGTCGAAAAGGGATGGTACATCATGTATGTGTGTTGATTGTAGAGGCACTAATAATATTACTATTCATCAACGTCATCCTAATCCTAGGCTAGGTGACATGCTTGAGGAATTAAGTGTCTCCAAAGTTGATTTTCATAGTGTATACCACCAAATTCGTATGAAACTGGGAGATGAAAGGAAAATAACATTTAAAACTAACTTTGCATTATATGAGTGGTTACCCATGGCGTTTGGGTTACCAAATGTACGTAGCACTTTAATGAGATCAATGAGCGAAGTTTTACGTGATTCCATTGGACAATTTGTGTTTGTCTATTTTGATGATATACTGATTTATAGTAGATCTTCGGAGTAACATTTGTTACATTTATGTGATGTTTTTATGGCTTTACGTGATCCACATTTGTTTGGTAACATTGGGAAGTGCACATTTTGCACCAACCGCGTATCTTTTCTTGGCTATGTTGTTACTCAACACGGAATCAAAATTGATAAAGCCATTAGCTGGTGAGAGTTGGGCTCAGCCGAAAGCAGTCACACAAGTGAGGATTTTTCTTAGCCTTGCTATTTTCTACCGGTGTTTTGTGAGCAATTTCAACACCATTGTTGCACCTCCCAATTAGCTTACAAAGAAGGATGTGCCTTTTGCTTGGGGTACCGCACACGAAGAAGGCTTCACGGTATTGAAAGCTAAGTAAGCACATGCTTCCTTACTGTAATTTCGTGATTTTGATAAGCCTTTCAAGCTTGAATGTGATGCTAGTGGAATTGGATTAGCAGGTGTGTTATTACAAGATGGTAAATGATAACCCACAAGTACAGGGGATTGCGACAGTCTTCACGGGTAGTATTTCACCCTAATTTATTGATTGGACACAAGGGTAGCCAAAGAATATTTCTTAGCCGTAAGATTTGAGTTGTCTATTCGAGCGCATCTAGGATATATCTCTACAGCAAGGATTTATTAGCACAACAAATGATAGTAGTAATAGTAGCAATGATAGCAACAATTTTGGTAACAGTAGTAACAGTAGTAACAATAGCAATTAAGTAGTAGGTGTGATAATATCAACAATAGTAGTAACTTTGCAAGATTTAGTATATGTGAAGTATAGGCACGCGGATCTGCGATGGATAATGATTTAGATGACATTGATCATGTAATAGTTACGCACTAGGGTGACGCAGAACTAGCTCCAATTCATCAATATTATGTAGGCATGTATTCCGTATATAGTCATACGTGCTTGCGATAAGAACTTGGATGACATATTCTGTCCGACCCTCCCATGGAAGCGGGGTCCTATTGGAAACTAAGAGATATTAAGGCCTCCTTTTAATAGAGAACCAGAACAAATCATTAACACACGGTATATTCATGAAATCCTCAAACTACGACAATCACCAGAAAGGATCCCAATTACACCCTGGGGTATGCGGATCAATACACATAATAGGTAACTAAAACTTGCAAGATAGGATCGAAATCACTCTCACATCCATGAAAACGTAATAGGTTCAGATTTTAAATCATGGCACTCGGGCCCTAGTGACAAGCATTAAGCATAGCAAAGTCATAGTAACATCAATCTCAAAACAAAGTGCACACTAGTGATCTAGCCCTATGAAACTTAACTCGATTGCATGATCTATCTCATCCAATCCCACTGCTCTCTAGCAAGCACACAAAGGAATTACTCACTCCCGGTAGTGAAGAAGGTTCGGTGAAGATGAAAGCGATGAATCCCCTTCTCCAGAGCCCCAAATGGACTCCAGATCATCCCTCCGAAGGAAGAAAATGAGGTGGCGGTGGCTCTGTCTCGTGAAATGCAATGAAAACTTTTTTGTGCCTTTTTTCTCTGAAGATGTGATTTTATAGGAATGGAATTAGGGTCACAGGAGCCACGTGGGCCCCACAAGCCATCAACATGCGGGCAAGGGAGGCGCCCTGTTGGCTTGTGGCCCCCTGGAAGCATTTATCCGGTAGATCTTTGCTCCATAAATACTTATAAATGCTAGAAATAATTCACAAAAAGTTTCGCCTGATTCCAAGAACTTTTACTTTCGCACAAAAATAACACCAAGGTAGTTCTGCTGAAAACAATGTT
This sequence comes from Hordeum vulgare subsp. vulgare, assembly GCF_904849725.1. Taxonomy (NCBI): domain Eukaryota; kingdom Viridiplantae; phylum Streptophyta; class Magnoliopsida; order Poales; family Poaceae; genus Hordeum; species Hordeum vulgare. The sequence continues at coordinate 317,449,013 of NC_058524.1, forward strand.
AGTCCGGGTTAGTTTCACTCAAAGCATGCAAGTTAGAGGTCAAAATCAAAGCAAAAGTGTTTCAAAAAGTAGATACATTGGAGATGTATCAACTCCCCCAAGCTTAATGCATTTCTTGTCCTCAAGAAATTCAGTTGATAAACTAAAACTGATAAAGAAAACTTTTACAAACTCTTCTGTTCTTGCCATTATACATATGCTTAGCTAGTTTTCAAGTTTTTAGCATAAATCATAAATGAACACATCCATGATAATACTTTAAACATCATATCCAATCATGGCAATACATAACCAACTAGCAAGAATAATAAGATATCTCGCATGCGAACAATTTTCAGAACAATCACGATATAATATGGTGACATGGTATCTCGATAGCCCTTTCTGAGAACGCAAAACATAAAAGCACAACACCTCTAAGATTCAAGCACAGACTAAATATTCTAATTCAGAATAGAAAAGATCCTAGTCATACTCGTATCCAACACTGGCTAGACTCAATGCATAAAAATAAAAATAGTGCTTTCTAGTCTAGTGTTGTAAGTAAGAGGGTTATGACTCAACATAAAGGTAAATGAATAGGCCGTTCGTAGAGGGAAGAATTGATTTTCATAGGTGCAAGAGCGCTAGTTCTTAAAGCAAGATTGAAAATATGTTTTTGAGTGGTGTTCTTTACTATCAATGTTACGACAAATGTTTTCAGTATCTTCCATGCTAAACTCATTATTGGTGGTTCCCGAACAGAATTTTAAAGTTTTACTTCCATCCACCATCCATACACAACCATGGCTAGCCGAATTCACAGGTGCCCTCCAACATATCAACTTCCCCAAGGAATTTTGTTTTAATTTAATTTTGATTAAGGAGTATCGGGCATCCTTGTTACCAACCTCTCTCATCCAATGATAGAGAATACACTCCTGTTGAGAGAGTAACTTCTTAGCATGGAAGATATCGATTGCCCCGTCGCTCCATGAGTAGTACGAGTGCACAAAACAAATTCTTGTTTGAATATTTAGAGGTGGCAGATGCAAATTTACTTGGAACGGCATGACAATGCCGCATATAGGTAGGTATAGTGGACTCATGTGGAATAACTTGGTTTTAAGGATTTTGGATGCACAAGCAGCATTCCCACTTAGTACAGGTGGAGGCTAGCAAAAAAGATTGGGAAGCAACCAGCTAGAGAGCAACAACGGTCATGATCATGCATCGAAAATAATCAACTTTGACAAAGCATGAGTAGAATATGAACAATGTGAATTTAAATATCATGAAGGCTGCAATGGTTTTGAATCAACAACATGTAGAGATGGGCCAAGTCAACCGCTCGAATTACTCATAGGAAAATACCACACTACCATATCACATCATAAACATTTTACTGCATATTGACACACAAGGTACATGATGATCAAATTCTAGCTATTTAAGCATGGAATGATAAGCTAAGATCTCTAACTGTCATCACCAACATGTTCATTCATGGTATACTTATCAAGATCGAACGAGCCATAATATTTACAAAAACGAAAAACAAGAAGAATTCATACCCGTTTCTTTTGCCACGATCACTTCGTCAAATATCGTCATTATTGCCATTCACATGCATGACCGAATGATGTGATAATTATAAAGGTGCACTGGTGCCCCGGACTAAGCTGGAATCTGCAAGGCAGTTTGAATCAAAGGGGAACACATGATTATATTGTCTCTTCGTTAGATCAACAACCAAGCATATGAGGGCCAATCATCATTTTCATCGTGGTCTTCCCTTTTCATAACTAAACAATAGGAAAAGAAATTTAAAGAAACACACTGAAATATATTTGGAGTTTCTATGTTTGTTAAGCAAGCAAAATAAACTAAGGGAAAACAAGAACAAGAAAAACAATTTACACGGGAAAGGTCCCGATAAGAAGAAGGAAATATTTTAGGGTTTTCTATTAATGATACCACAAATTGAACAGAAAAGAAAAATTGAAATGAAGCAAGGAATGTTTTTGGATTTTCTAAAAAAATTCAAACACACAATAAGAAAGCGAAAAAATAAAGCTAATCATGAATATGCAGTGAAAGAGGATGAAGACCAACAATGTATATGAAGTGTGTGAGCATGAATGTAATATCGGTGGGAAATACGTACTCCCCCAAACTTAGGATTTTGGGTAGCTTGGTAATCACCACCGGTAGTTTGGCAAGTGATTGAGAAGGTTGCTTGTTGGGGCATTCCTAGGTGCCTCTTCTTACAAGCGAGCAACCTGTACTGCAGCATTGTACTCCTGCACTTCGTTCTCCATAATGTAGTATCTCTAGCGAGCCTGAAAATTAAAGAGGGCAGGCGCATGCAAAATAATAGGCATAGACACATATTTCTCAAATATTAGGTTATACTCATATCCTCTAGCACGATTTATAATAAACCCATGAGATCACATAGCTTGATAATCTAAATATCTACCGAGCAAAATAGGGTCATTAGGTTGAGGTGACACTCCCTATCGTGCAGCTATACATGAGGCATAAATTCCTCCATACAATTCTCCGTCACCAAAGTTGGAATGAAAAATTCGGGCAACAATTGTACCAAGGTTGTAGAGTCGTTCACTAGTCACCGCAATGCGAATAAGGCTCAAACAAGGTGCACATAACACACTACAATCTTTCTTCCCTACAACACACTTCCCATTAAATAGCGCAAAGTGACGAATATAGGGAAATTGAATGCTTTTAATTCTATCCTACATCACTCCTCTATTATTTCCAACACAGAGGCTTTCGAGGAACAAATTATAATCAATTTTGATGGTTTATTAGGAGAACCCCAAAGTGGGAGCTTGCATATGATAGAAAATTCTTCTAGGCACATGCTAAAGGCTCTGTCATAAATCTTAAATAAAACTCTAGAAGTACTAGAGAGGTGATGGAATCCATCAGTGAATGTTGAACACACTTATCTACGAGGATATCGGTGAGGACGGTGTTATGAATGAAGTGATAAATTCCTCCTTGATACCTCCATTCCCCATGAACTCTTCGCTGGGCCATCGACATGATTTGGCATTAGCCATGACTATCTATATGTCCCGAGGCTCGATGAAAGCTTGATGTATCCAGCCCTCGCTCGATGATTCACCCGAAGTATGCTTTTTCGAGGAAATCCTCCTGAAGAAACTCATCTCCCTAAGCACTAATTTCTGAAATTTTTGGACAACAAGAATATGTCAATCTAACTTTATGAGAATGATAGCAACTACTCATATGGACACTTAGAAGCTATATCAAGCACTCTTGCTACTTGGAACTAAAGTATTTTAACATGCAAGCTCATTTTCTGTAGCACCAAGTCCAGCAATTTATGCCAAATATAAAACACTAAGGCAAAAACTAATTAGAGAGATGGAGGAGTCGCATACCAAGGAGAAACTTCCTCAAAACAGTTTCAAAAACGGGTTTCCGAGCAAAGAGATCAGAAATTTCAGTTTTTGGATGAAGAACACACGAGAGAGAGCTAGGATTTTTTTTGCACATAGGAGATGATGTGAGCTAAAGGGATAAGGCTGGGGCATGTGGGTCCCACACGACATCAAGGAGTGGCCAAGGGATTTGTATCTCCCATACAATAAGATTATAATATTTTTTCTTGGCAGTAGGTAGGGGGACTGTAAACTGTCCAATGATGTCCGTAAGAATAGGCACAAAGACATTAATATTGTTAACCAGAGTTTGCTTCTTCATAAAATGCACTGTATGTTGCTTGCCTTTAACATGAAAAGTGACGTTGGTTCTGTTGCAATCAATAACAACCCCTATAGAATTAAGAAAAGGTCTACGAAGGATGACCAACATATTGTTGACCTCGGGCATATCAAGAATAACAAAGTCTGTTAAGATAGTAACATTTGCGTCCACAACGGGGACATCCTCGCAAATTCGAGTAAGTAAGGCATTTCTTTTGTCAGGCATTTGCATAGATTTCTCAGTGGGTGTAAGCTTAACCAATTCAAGTCTTTTTTGAAGGGAGAAAGGCAAAATACTAACACCAGCTCGTAGATCAAATAAAGGAGTTTTAACACATTTTTTTTAATACGACAAGGTAATGTTGGTATACGTTGGTCTCCCAACTTCTTAGGTATTCCACCATCAAAAGCTCAATTAGCAAGCATAGTAGCTATTTCTGTTTTGGGTATCTTTCTTTTATAGGTAATAATATCCTTCATGTACTTAGCATACGAAACCATTTTCAATATATCAGTCAAGCGAGTGCGTAAAATGATAGGTCTAATCATTTCAGCAAAGCGTTCAAAATCTTCATCGTCCCAATTTTAAGAAGGTTTTTGAGGGAATGGAATGCGTTTTTGAACATATGGCTATCTTTCCATTCCATATTTTCTAGCAACAAAGTATCTCCTACCAGAACATTTATTTATAGGAGGTGGGTTATCAAGACCCTCACTAGGTTCTATTGCAACATCATTATCAGGTTCCTAATTACTACCCGGTGGATCTTCTTCATGAACATAATTATTATCATTATCTTTATCATTATGTTCATGTTCACTACCAGATTATGTCTCAACATCAAAAATAGAAACATCATTCTCATTCTCAGCATGTTTTTTAATATCAGGTTCACTAGGGGCATGCAAATTCCTATCATTTTTCTTTTTCATTTCCTTCTTAGTAGGACTAGGATTTTCTTCATTAATTCTGTGGGAATCCTGTTGTATTATTTTAGGATGATCCTCAGGATAAAGTGGCTCCTTGATCATTCTATCTCCTCTAGTGATCACTCTAACATCATGATCATTGATATTAGTCATCTCAGCAAGCAAATCTTTTTGTGACTTTGGTAGTTGATCTAGTTGGGTGTGAACCATAGAGGCATGTTTACCCAGAACTTTCACATTATTAGCAATGCTAAACATCAAGTTGCTCATGCGGTATATCATGATGGCATTATTATTCAATTTATTCTTAACATAGTTATTGAAGTGTTCTTGTTTAATAATGTAGTTGTTAAATTCATCCATGCATTGATCAAGAGTCTTAGCATAAGGTATATCATTTTCAGTGAAGGAGCGGAGATAGTTTACCTCTACTCCTGTGTTGGGGTATGAAGTCCATGTATTTCTTCAATTTGTGGTAATTTCTTGACATCCTTAATTTTAATACCTTTCTCTTTCATATATCTTTGTGCTTCTTGCATATCTTCAGGGCTGAGAAATAGAATACCCCTCTTCTTTTGAATATATCATTTAATTCAAAATGATATCATTTAATAAGTGGTGGTTCAGGGAGTGTGCAGTCATCAACATTTTGCAATATATCATTTAATAAATTTTTAGCTTGTTCAACTATTCTTTCCCTGAAACACAACCAACACAACTATCTAGGAAATCCATAGAAGCATTGGTTAGCCCATTTTAAAATATGTCTAGAATTTCATTCTTCTTAAGAGGACAATCAGGCAAAGCTCTAAGTAACTGGAGAAGCCTCCCCCAAGCATGAGGGAGATTCTCTTCTTGAATTTACGCAAAGTTAAATATTTCCTTTAAGGCTGGTTATTTATTGTGAGCAGGAAAATGTTTTTCACAGATGTAATAAAGCATATCCTGGGAACTACAAATACAACAAGTAGCAAGAGAAAGAAAGGATTCCTTGGCCTCACCTTTCGGCGAGAAAGAAAAAAAGATTAAGACTATAATAGTGGCATATCTTTTCATCATTGGTGAACAAAGCAACAATATTATTCAGCTTCATAAGGTCTTCAACTACAGTTTCCTTTTCATAACGATGAAAAGGATCATAGTCTACTATAGGAGTTAATTCACGGTCTATGGAAAATTCATAGTCCTTATAAGTGAAAAATATAGGAGAAGTAGCAAATTTAGGATCTTGTTTCATTTTCTCCATCATACATTTTTCTTTTAGTTTGCATAGTAACCTTTTCAAATCATCTCTATCGTTGCAAGAAACAAGTATCTAGCTACCTCACCATCCATAACATAACCTTCAGGAACATAATGTAATTCATATCTATTAGGAGGACCGGGTGTAACAGGTAATTCAAGAGCTTCATCAGTTTTGGTATTTTCAAGTTCGTTAACCCTAGCAATATGACCATCAAGTAACTGACTCAGTGGCACAATTTCAGTTTCAACACATGTAGCAATGGTATCATGATTAATTTTAGAAGTAGAATCACCAAGTTCATGTGACATATCAGGATGATCAATAGGTGGTGGTGTATCAAGCTGACAAAAACAATAGGTGAATCAAAAGCAGAGCTAGATGGCACTTCCTTACCCGCTCTCGTGTGAGAGGGGATGATTTTAGTTTGACGATCTTTTCGATTCTTCATTGTTCATTTGTGGTTGCATCATCGTGTCGAGTTTCTGGTCTTAGTTTCTAGTCTTTTAGAGTTTAGAGTTCTGTTCACACGTGGTCACGCCGCCACTTCACCATCTCCATCGCTACCATATACCACCACCACATCGGATACATGACCGCTGCTATATACCACCAACACAGCGGATACATCACCGCTGCCATATATACGACCACAACATATCTACCACCAATCTGAGTCCATATATACCACCACATATGTGTTATCATGCCAATACTAGTCCACCTCCATCACATATTCCCCACCAGTCTGTGTTCCACCACCCCTACATACATTTGCCACGAGTCCGAGTTCCACCAGATTTATATCCACCACTAATCCTAGTTCAAGTCCAGTGTTTGTTGTTGTGTTTTTGATTTCCAGATCACGCCATACTACATGTGGTGATTAAGTTGGACTCCCTAACTTTCGTGTTTTTCGCAGTAGAGAAATAGGTCCAATTAAAAAAAATCTGGCTAGGCAGTATTTAGACAATTCTGGGACTTTTTTGGCAAAAATTGTTGTTGAGCCAAAAAAAGTGAAAAAGGAGCAAACAAAAAAGGTTTCCGAGTGTGCTCCCTTATTTGTTTACGTGCAGCGCCATGATTTTTGTTAGTGTTATAGGCTCACGTTTGTAGCATGGTCTAGCATAGTCCCGGCATGGTACCGTCGTGGAGCATATTTTCAACTTTGCATCTCCGAATTGATTATTGCTGATCCTTTTTCTACCATATTATAAGCCTTTCAAGGTCCACGTACATCTACTTCTTGTGTTTGAAAGCACATTGCAATTGCTTTATCCAAGCTTTTGGAGTTTTGACTACAACGATTGCTGATCAGTGCGTGCTGCTTGATGAGAACTAGTAATAAGTTGAGATTTGCTTGAAGGATTTGTGACGCACCGCCACCACCACCAGCAACACTTCCTAGTAGCTTGTAGGTTCATATTCTTGTGTGTTCCTATTGCTCCTAACCATGCTAGGATTACAAGCCGGCAAGATCAACTAGGCGGGGCTCACCAAGAAGGAGCTCCGTGATAAATTTCTGTAAATGATAGGTGACCAGGTGCAAGACTTGGTAACCAGCCTAGAGAGGCCATGGAGTAGCTACATGGTTTGGAGAAGGCATTCGACACCAATATGGACGCCAAGTTTAATGAGGTGCTTGCCCGTCTACCACCACCAGCTACAGCTACCATCCCTTTCCAACAACAACACCACCACCACCACCACCAACAACAACAACACCAACATGGCCCGAATTTCGTGGGCTGAGCGCGACGTGTGCCTATCGGCAAAGGCTAGAATTTTGGTGTCGCTGTTACTACTGCTATTGTTTCCGCTTCTTTGGCTGCTGTTGCTACTATCGTTGAGTAGAATGAGGATTATGATGGTGATTATGATGATGAGGGAGAGGTTGCTCCAAATCAGCACCAGGGGTATCCACCATCACAAATACTGGGTCGTCCACATGGATACAATCGTAACTGTAGGGTTGCACCACCCCCTAAGGTACGAGATCATGACCATCTCCGTAAATTAAAATTCAATATTTCGACATTTGATGGTAGATATGTTCCTGATATATATATCCTACTTGGGAGTTAGAAATAGAACAATCTTTTACATGCTTACAATTTCATGAGGATCATCGTGTTGTTGCTGTTGTTTGTGCATTCACTAGTTTTGCTTGTGTTTGGCGGTCTGAACATTATAGAATACATCATGCTAATATCCCAACTACCTGGGCTGCTTTGATAATTGATATACGTACTCATTGGGCTTCACCATATTATTAACGAGAATTACTTAAAAACTGCAACGTTTAAGAAAAGGAAAATTTTCTTGAGAAGAATATTATTAGGAATTACAGACTGGCATGGTGTTGTTGAGGAAAATTATGCTATGCTTGCATGTTTTATGCCTGGATTAAATAGAGATATTCAGACAATTTTAGAGTAGAAGGAGTAAAACACTATCACTCGTTTATTCCATCTTCCTTGCGAAGCTGAATGTGAAGTCGAGGATCAACACACATTGACCAAAACTAATTTTTCTATAGGTCGCACTTCATCATGGACTCCATATACCTCATCTACTTCCACATGAACTGGTGCCAAACTGCCTACATTAGCCACCAAACTCCAACTGAGATAACAGGAAACATGCCCCTGCCCCACCCTGTGCCAAGACCACACTTTCCTGGCCTGCACAGATCTCCTGTTCATCCATTACATCCACAGGGCAAACACATGAGGTATTTGTTGTCATTGCAAGGGTAGAAGTCACAATGCGAGCGAAGGTCCACCCAAGCGTTAGATGATTGTTACTAAGGATGGTGGATATGACTCCGCTAGTGATGAGGATGAGGAGACTAAACAAGAGACATGATACATGGCTGCTGACTATGCCAAAGGTATGAAAGTTTAGTTTCTAAATATGTTTTAAGTGTGTAGTTAACACAGGCTAAGCAAAATCAGAGGCACAACTTGTTCCATACAAATGGAGTTGGGAAGTGTCGTGGTTTTGTCATGGCAGGTGTCCTCGTGAACGGACTTAGTGGTGAAGCCATTGTTGCGGTGTGGCTAATCGAAGGGGTTGATTGGGGACGAGAGACAGAGTTACCCTTGTTCGGTCCCTCCAATGGAGGCAAAAGCATACGTCCTACTTTTGTGTATATATTGATGGACATCTCGATTATAAGGATGCAGAATCGCTAACGTAGCTCTCGAGAGTTTCTTACTTATCTTTCTGGCTCAAGGGATCTTATTTATATGTAGGTAGAGGTCTCAAGTTTACAAAAGAGTCCACGAGGAATAAGCACCCGTGACTTACTACAGTTATAATTTATCTTTCTTCCCAAGTTAGGATAACTGCTCGCGTCCCCTGCCTAGTGGGCCTTGAATCCCCGTCTTCTATTGTTGGGCCATCAGGCGGCTTACTAGATAAGTCTTTTGGTCCATCCTCTTATCTTGTCTTACGATTTGACACGGCCCAATATGGAGGGTTATATCGTAGGGTAATATCCCCTACATTAGGCCCCAAATTGATTTGAACTTTGTCATGTCAAGCTTCCTTAATCAAACTATGAGCCGAGATACTTGTGCCCTTCATATGTGAAAATAAACTTGAATCCGGGTTAAAATGATATCAGGTCATCCCTCCTTACTAGAGACTTAGCGTTTCTCAGGTTATATTCAGATGACGTGATCATGTTGACCGCTGTCGTCCAAGTCATCATAGCGTATCTTTTCAAAATACAACGTTAAATCCGGCCTGGCTTGATAATCCACGCGTAAACCTATCCACTGATTTCCAGTGAATGTTCTGTTTCAGTCCCCTTCATTTCCTTACAAATAGGCACGCGAACCCGTGCGTCATCCTTTCCTGTCTTCTTCTTCATCACGCTCCTCCCCATTGTAGCACATGCCAAATCTTCGAGAACGACGACAGGACCTTCTCGAGCATGCCACATATGCATTGGTTTTTATTCATCTTCGTTAGGCTACACACGCTCGCCATCTTTCTCCTTCAACCAGAAACAGGTACACATTTTCCCCTTCCGAGGTCCTATAGATTTATCAGTATGTTCTACCGACGTTCATACTGCGTTCATCAAATCTCTGAAGAACCATCCCATAGATCCACAAATCTCTCTTCGTTGGTGCATCCACTGGCCCAACGCGGTCTTATCATACATCTTTATTGAATAGATCCAAAAGGCACCACTTTAGGAGACCCTTGTATGAACACTGCGAGTTTCCGTTACTCCGTCATTTTAGAACACATATTTCCCCTATTTTCTGCTCATACTTAGATCCATCACGACAGATGTCACTTGTCGCAATCTATTTGCGAATAATTTTCTTCTAAGTCCCTCAGGGAGCTTGACTTCAAAAAAACTTTTGCGTGTCGCTGTCGGCTTAACCACCCAATTATAGCATTGACCGGCTTTAGAACATTGTTGTGCAACAATTTTTGGTGACTTAAACACTCCTTCATGTAAAGATCAGTTGGCTGCTAATATCTCATGCATAACTTATTCCCGTTAATTATCTTTTATAGTTGTTTCAAGCTATCCAATGGCTCCCAAGAACTCCAAGGCTTGCAGCTGGGCCAGGTCCCAAGAATCGAAGCTTACCTTCGAAAACCTCGTGAGTCAAGGATTTCAACCGCCTCGGAAAGAGATAAGATGGCGGCCTCCCAAAGAAGAACCTTATCCGCAGCCTCGACAAGGGGAAGTTGTCATTCTCGCTGATCATTTACCAAGAGGCTTTCGACCTCCTGTCTCAAAATTCTTTACGCATCTTCTGCACTTCTTCGATCTAGCACCCCAGGATGTTGCTCCTAATTCCATGACCAACATATGCAAGTTTCAAGTTCTGTGCAAAGTGTATCTCCAAATTGAGTCGTTAGTGACTCTATTCAGGGAGTTCTTCTATGCCAACCGCCAGACTCAAGTAAAAAATGGTCCTTCCTATGAACTTGGCAGAATCTCCTTCTACAAAATTGGCGCGTCATCCGAAAGGATGGTCTAAGAACTGGTTTTACTATAGGAACAATGCTCCTCCATATGAAAACCCATTGTCGGGTTATAGATTAGAGAGGATCAGCAACAATGTGGTGCACCTAGGTTGGCCAATGGAGGATGAGAGGGATGCAATAGCCCATGTTCGTACAAAGTTGAGGGCCTTGGTTGCCCATGGACTTACTGGGATTGATTTGATTTGCTACTAGTTAAAGTGGCAAATCCAACCTGTCAACATAAGGCCTGGCTTATTGTGTGAATATTTATTCGACTCATATGATGTCCTGCGCTTGTCCACTGAGGATCTATCTAACGCAGCTCTTAACAAAGATCTTCTCTAACTCAAAAGTAAGATGCAGAACTATAGGCTTAGGCCCATATTATCTGATAAATCCTTCGCCTTTGGTACTGATTTCTCCTTGTTTTAAATGTATTCAGTTCCTTTCTTGGTTTGGTTTTGAGCCGCCATCTTTATCATACTTCTTTGTTTGCAGGAGGGTTCTAGTTTTTCGAACATCAAACCTCAAATGCCAGTTTCCTCCATGAACCAAGGGAAATATCCGATTCAAGGTGACCCGACTCTTGGTTCATCTTCAGAAGAACAATCTTAGGTAGAACTTGACTCACTTGGCCGCTTGTTTACTAATCACGCTGACATGCCTTCTCCCAAGGGTGACTCTGAAGCCAGCAAGGCCAGCGATGTTGACGTAATTCAAATTTCTTCTAGTTCTTCACAAAAAAATTGTTGCAATAAGGACTAGGTAAGCCATCCGAAAAGTAAAGATGTCGAATCAAGCCGCTCATTTAGATACCAAATTTCTTTTGACGAAAACAAAACTTGTTGGTCAATCTAAACACAAGACCCGGATTGACGTGGGCGCATTGGATCCAGGCTTGTCAAATGCTCCACCGGCTCACAAGATCCGTGTCGAGGAAATAATTTTTCCAGCTCTTATTTTCAAGATTATATTTTTTCTTTCAAAGTAGACTCTCAATCTTTAACCTTTATTTAATTCAGGAATCTTCCCCATCTTCGGGTGCCTTATCGGCAACTCAACTTCCCACTTTCAATATCAATCATTGGTATGTTCCTGATCGTAACTTGATTGCATGTCTTATCTTTCTTAATATACTACTAGACTTCCGATTTGTGGAGGGACAAGGCTACTTTATCCAGCCGCGTTGTCGGGTCATGTTCTGGTGTTGAGAAACAAAATATTTTAGATTATCAAACCGAAAATATCACCGCTGAAGTTGACACTCCCGAAGAACATATTCCGGATGCTTCGATCGATGTAGCAACCATCGTTGAAATGACCCCAATGGATGAGCCAATTTTAATGGACAAACTAGTAAAAACTATGGGTTCCTTAATTGCCCCTCCTACTAATCCAATGAATCCGGCTCGAGATCCTAGACTCGTAACTCATGTGGATGATCCGAATCCGCTGGCTGATCAAAGTGCTCCAGAAGTTATTTCGGTTAAGGAACAATTTTGAGCTCCCATTGCTTCCACCACTCTTGCCAAGATTGTGGCTAAGGAAGAGCTAGTGAATCTTGACAAAGAGAAAAGCAAGTTGGAACTTCCGAATATATCTTTGTTGGGTGTTGAAGATGTCCGCCGGTGATACTTGACCCGATTATCTGAAAAACGAGATATTGAAGCCGATATGATTCACGTTATTAAGGAAAAATACAAGATAACGACTCCTACTTACTTGTTTCCAATATCAATTCCGGTCTCTCCTTTCTATATATCATGTGTAGCCCCCAAGGGCCAGCTCATCTTCCTGAGATGATTCGGGTCTTAAATATTTTGAAGATGAATTCAACCATTAGCCCCCAAGGGCCGGCTCATCTTCTTGAGATGAGTCAGGTGTATTTTATGTTACTTAAAGAATTGACATGCATTAGCCCCCAAGTGCCAAGTGTATTGCTTGCAATTTACTTAGGACTTGCTTATATTGTTCATATTTATCTTTACCTTGCCTCCGTCTTAGCGTCACCTTTCTATTGTGTATGATGAACTTTGTATTTCTTCCAGAGGCTTATCGGAGATGCTGAATCCACGGATGCAGACCTGCAAAAGCGTCTTAAGTTAGAAATGAGGCTTGGAAGTGAGGTCGAATCCACGATGGATATTTTTCAAAACTCTATTTGTCAGGCGCAGGTTCGTCTTGAGAAAGCCATGAAGAACTTGAAATAGATAAACTTGCTCTTTCGACCCTTGCTGAGAAAGTCGCAGGGAAACTTGGCCATCTAAAAGAAAATCACGCCACTTTGGCGAAGCAACGCAGTGAGATGTTGACTGCCATCTTTGGTGACCTTTTCGTGATCTTTATCTCTTTACCCTTCTTCAAGTTTGACACATAAGGGTGATTAAAAGTATATACTTGTCCTGCATGCTGAACAGATCAGTTCCTGGTGCAACTTCCCTTGATGAAGTTAAAAGCATTTTTTCCTATGTGGAAAAGTTATACCCCGGGTATGTTTACCCTATCATGGCTGCAAAGAGTCGAAAGAATCCACCATGAACTATCAAAGACATTCTAAACCAACTCTCCACCGTGCCGCAATGGGTCACAGAGACCCGGAAATCAGCAGCTCTTGGCGGGGCAAACTTGGTTCTTGCGCGTGCCAAATCATATGTACCAGAACTTCATTTGGTGTCTCTGAAGGATGTGTTTCCGGAGTACAAATTGGATGGATCTAAAAAAATTCGAAGACTTTTCTCTAGTAATGAAGGAAACTCGGCCGCTGGCGACTCTTCTTGCAGAGTAGGTCAAAACATCTCAATATTATGCAGCCTATACTGCTGATAATCAACCCGGACAAATGCCAAAAGATGACCCCTCTTGAGCTAATCCCGCCTCATTACAAGAAAAATTCTGCAACTAACGTTGTTGCTTCTACTTCAACTGCAACAGCTTCAAACTTTGAGTCATTGAGGTCAATCTAGTGGATTCAACAAGTCCAGGAAGACATTAATGATGAACATGAGCCGGAAGAATCAGATACTGGATAAGCCGGAGAACAAAATTGAGGGCAGGTAAAAGTGCCTCGCCTAGTAGAACAACTGGTCCCATGTATTCCCATATTGAGACATCTTTGAACTTTTAACAACTCCTGATGCGAGTTTGTAATAGGGGTAGTAAAAATTCTGGAATGATTTTGGTTGTGCCATCGACCACGCTTGTCTTTGCTTTTTAGCTTGCAGTAGAAGACCTTCTTACGATATTCCTTTATCCTGGTTTTCCACGATGAGCTCGCTAATATGGCTTGTTCCTGAAAAAGTTTGTAACACTTTGGAAGAATTAGATATCTTTAATAGGCCGGCTCAACGAGACATGGTAAAGAGGTAGGACTTTTTAAGACAACAATGAGCTTGATCTGCACAGCCCGCCCCCTTTTTTAAATATCTCACTACATTGTTGTACGAGAGGAGCAATTTTTAAACCGATCGTAATATGCTTAAAATCGCCATAACCCGACTATTCATGATAACCTTTAGATAGTATCCTTTCCTGAAGAAAGTTGGCATAAAAATCACACAGGAGATTAAACATGATTCGTAGGCGGGCTCAGTGAGACGCGGTAATAAAAGGAGACCGACTTTCAAGGCTCAAGTCTTGCTTCAGTGAAGTGGGTATGATACCCCATGGTTTATCCTTGCTTTCAGTATGCCAACTCTCATGTGACAAACCAATGTTTTAAACTTGCTAATTCAGGGTTTCTAGTGGATTTCATAGTCAAAAGTACATGGAGTCACCTGATCGGAGTCGCGTCAAACATAACGGCATGTTTAACCATTTTGTGGCGTCTTTGCCGATCAAGAGGGTGAGAAAGATAAACTCGATGAGATGCAAGCTCCCAAGAAACATAAGATCAATAAAAAGGCCCATCATAGGATTGAATAAGACAATGCTATTACTGCTAAATAATGTGGGGACTAGTGACCCCGAGATAAGCCGGCTTAATTCTATTGATCATGATAATTTATTTGGACTTGTAGCCCCAAACAAAATAGTTAAATGATAGAAAATCATGATCAGGTTAAGTCTAGAATATGAGTTTTATTAGATTCAAAATATCCTAGAAGTACGTACATAATTTGGGAGCCGATACAAAGATAACGAGTCGATGGCTCTTAGTATGATAGGGCAAAAAAATTGGTCGGGTTGAATTGCTCGACCGACGCTTACTTGAGGGGCTCTTTACAAGCATCGTTTGTCCGAGACTTTAAGTTTTGAGCAGCGCAAGCTCACTCAGCATAAGCCGCGTCTCCTTCCTCGCATTCCTGGGCTATTTTTCTGCTGCCTCCTAGCATTATCGTTCCTTTGTGACCCGACATCTTCACTTTGAGGTATATATAACAAGGACGAGCCATGAAACGAGCGTAAGATGGCCTTCCAAAGAGAGTGTGATAAGGGCTTCTTATCTTCACCACCTTAAACATTAAGGGTTCACATATGGAATTATGCCCATCCCCAAAAGCAACGTTAAGCTTAATCCGCCCTATCAAATATGCTGAATTTCCACCAACGATGCCATGAAAAACCGTGGACGAAGTTTGTAAACTGTTGTCGCGCAGGTTCATCCGCTGGAAAGTGTGATAATATGGAATGTTGATGCTACTCCCTCCATCCATAAGAACCTTTGTGTGGGTATAGCCACCACCCTGAGGTGCTACCAACAATGCTAGATCTTCCGGGTTATCAACCTGGGGAGGGTGACCATCTCTGCTCCAGATAATTGGTTGTTCAGACCAATTGAGATATCTTGGGACCGCCGGCTCAATCATGCTTATGGATTTTGATGACCCACAAGTATAGGGGATCAATCGTAGTCCTTTCGATAAGTAAGAGTGTCGAACCCAACAAGGAGCAGAAGGCTCTGATAAACGGATTTCAGCAAGGTAATAATTGCAAGCACTGAAAGTAGCGGTGAAACGTAGCGAGAAAAAAGTAACAAGTAACAAGTAACAAGTAGTAGCAACGGTGCAGCAAGTGGCCCAATCCCTTTTGTAGCAAGGGACAAGCCTGAACACAGTCTTATAGGAGGAAAAACGCTCCCGAGGACACACGGGAATTTCTGTCATGCTAGTTTCATCATGTTCATATGATTCACATTCATTACTTTGATAGTTTGATATGTGGGTGGACCGGCGCTTGGGTACTGCCCTTACTTGGACAAGCATCCCACTTATGATTAACCTCTCTCGTAAGCATCCGCAACTACAAAAGAAGAATTAAGACAAAGTATAACCATAGCATTAAACTAGTGGATCCAAATCAGCCCCTCACGAAGCAACGCATAGACTGGGGTTTAAGCTTCTGTCTCTCCAGCAACCCATCATCTACTTACTACTTCCCAATGCTTTCCTCTAGGCCCAAATATGGTGAAGTGTTATGTAGTCGACATTCACATAACACCACTAGAGGAAAAACAACATACAACATATCAAAATACCGAACGAATATCAAATTCACATGACTATTATCAGCATGACTTATCCAATGTTCTCAGGAACAAAAGTAACTACTCACAAAACATAATCATAATCATGATCAGAGGTGTAATGAATAGCATCAAGGATCTGAACATAAACTCTTCGACCAAGTAATCCAACTAGCATCAACTACAAAGAGTAATCAACACTACTAGCAACCTTACAAGTACCAATCAGAGTTGCGAGACGAAGATTGGTTACAAGAGATGAACTAGGGATTGGAGAGGAGATGGTGCTGATGAAGATGTTGATGAAGATGCCTCCCCTTCGACGAGAGGAGTGTTGGTGATGACGATGGCGACGATTTCCCCCTCCGGGAGGGAAGTTCCCCCGGCAGGATCATCCTGGCGGAGCTCTAGATTGGATCTGCTCAAATTCCGCCTCGTGGCGGCGGCGAAACCACGAAAAAGCTCCCGATTGATTTTTTCCAGACCAGGACGCTTGATATAGCAAAAGAGGGGGGCTAGTGGGCCTTGAGGCAGCCCACAAGCTTGCCCACCGCCACCAGGGAGGTGGTGGCGGAGTGGGGGCTTGTGGGGCCCTGGTGGCCCCTCCGGTAGTTCTTCCACCCAGTATTTTTAATATATTCCAGAAAAAATCCACGTAAATTTTCAGGGCATTTGGCGATGTGTATAATAGTGGACTAGGATTTGCTCCTTTTCCAGTCAAGAATTCCAGCTGCCTGAATTCTCCCTCTTCAAATAAACCTTGCAAAATAAGAGAGAAAAGGCATAAATATGGTACCACAAGTAATATAACAACCCAAAAAGCAATAAATATCAACATGAAAGCATGATGCAAAATGGACGTATCAACTCCCCCAAGCTTAGACCTCGCTTGTCCTCAAGTGAAAACCAAGTTCCATAAACATGTCCACATGTTGAGGGACGAAGGTGTCGATAAAACATAATACGGACATGAGGGCATCATGATCACACATAGAACAGCAATACATCAAAATGATTCTTATGGGAAAGTAACAATTCCTTCACAAAGCAAAGCATGAAGCAAAAACCTTACCGAGAAGTAACCAACAATAGTCCATAGTCATTGAAGCAATTGCAATTAATCACAACATTAGAAAGAGTCAAATAAGAGCTTGTAAGGCAAACCCACATACTCAATCATCTCTTTTGTTTTCCACAATTGTTACAACTCACGTGGTACTCATGGTGTCAAAGTTCAGCTGGACACAGAGGAAGATAGGGGCTTATAGTTTTGCCTCCCAACGATTTACCTCAAGGGTAAAGTCAACAACAATAAAGCATAAGTACTCAACTCCAAGTTGATATATGAATATAGATCTTTCCCAAGCATGTGATGGTAGCCAAGACAAAGGCAAAAAGGGAATTGGTGATGATCACCATAACTCTTACAAGGGCAAAGAGTAAAGGTAGAAGATAGGCCCTTCGCAGAGGGAAGCAGAGGTTGTCATGCACTTTTGAGGTTTGAATGCTTGTCCTCTTAGTGTGGAGGAACGTCACTTTATATTGCCTCCTGTGACAAAGAACTTTATTATGCAGTCTGTCGCTTTTATGTCTTCCTCATCACACGTTCGTACAAAGCCTATTTACCACACACTAATAGATCATACATATTAGAGAGCAATTTTTATTGCATGCACCGATGGCAGCTTACTTGAAGCATCTTATTCAATCCATAGGTAGGTATGGTGGACTCTCATGGGAAAACTGGGTTGGAGGTTTATGGATGCAGAAGTAGTATCTCTACTTGGTGCGGGAGTTTTCGCTAATATGAGGTGGAAGCAATCGTCACATGCTAAGGGATCTCTAATCAGATAACATTGTTTGGAACCAAGCAAACACAATTCATTATGTTTTCTTCCTTGTCCAACATCTACTCCTAGGCATGTAATAGTTTGGTGAGTGCTCACAATTGTAAAAAGTGTCTAAGATGATATATTTATATGTGAACCTCTCTTTCCTTATTACTTCTTATTAATTGCAACAATGACTGAGGTCTATGTTGATTTATTCTCAACAAGTTTATACCATCATACTTGTCCTAAGTGAAGTTATCACTTTCCATAAGATCGTCTCATGATCTTTCATGCTATCGTTCTTTTCATACTTTCGATCATGGCACAGAGCAAAGCCCTTGACTAAGACACTCTTTATTATATAGCTCGTAAGCTCGAATACATCGGGGGAGAGACAAAAGAAAAAGACTCAAACTAAAAATTAAGACTTATTCCTCTAAAATAAGAAATAAAAACTAAAAAGGAAAGAACTAAAACAAAGGTAAAAGCAAAAGATATAAAGGTGATACGATACCAGGTCAACTCCCCCAAGCTTGGCAGAAGCCAAGGGGATTGCCCATACCAATGCTTAGTTGTCTTCCTTTGGTGGTGATGGTGGTTTTGTTGGAGCAGTCTTGAGCTTGTCTAATTTCCAGTTGAGCAAAAAGTGATGCTCCCTTAGATCGTCATTTTCCTCCTCAAGTTTCAAAACTCTATGGCAAAGCTCCTGCTTACTCTCCTGCAAGAAACGAGAAGGGATAAACAAGGAGGCTTGACTTCCTGAACTCGACATGGGTGTTTGCAGGTTGAGGTAGAGGAGCCTCCTCTTCATCGGAACTCGTTTGCTCCTTCCCTTTGAGCTCATAGTCCTCTTTTTCATTAGTGGTCCAGCCATATGGTTCCAAGTCCCCATAGACCTTGGGGTTAGCAAGGTAGTCAGCCACATAGCTCTCTCCCTCTGAATCTTGAGAAGACATCTTGACCTAAATCTGCGGCAGAACAAGCTCGAAAGGAAAACAGAGGAAAACTGCGCCATTCGCAGATCAAAACCTTCGGGCGACTATATATTGATTTTTTCTGGGCCAGAAGGAGTCCTCCACAAGAAAACTGAGTCCGGGAGGCACACGAGGTGTCCACAAGCTTGCCCACCGCCACTAGGGGGGTGGTGGCAGAGTGGGCCCTTGTGTCTTCCTCGTTTGCTCTCCGGACTGCCTTTTAATTTTCTAATTTTCCAAAAATTCCAAAACTGAGGAAATTCCCTATTGGAGAAGTATCGGAGTCCAATTTCTTGCCGAAACAGATACATCTTCGTTTTCAAGGTCTGAAACAGGCTGATAAACATCCCTTATGTACTCCTGTGAAGTTATGACATTGATGATATTGGTCTCAACATTTATGGGAGTACCAGAGATGTCATGCTTGATTCTTTGCCCATTTACCACTCTAGGAAAATTTCCTTCCGTGTTATTGATTTTTATGGCACCGGAACGATATACTTCCTCGACAACATAGGGACCTTCCCATTTAGAGAGAAGCTTGCCTGCAAAGAATCTCAAACGAGAATTGTATAGCAAGACATAATCACCTACGTTGAACTATCGTTTCTGTATTCGTTTGTCGTGCCATCTCTTAACCTTCTCCTTGAACAACTTGGCATTCTCGTATGCCTGGGCTCTCCATTCATCTAACGAGCTGATATCAAACAACCGCTTCTCACCGGCAAGTTTGAAATCAAAGTTGAGCTCTTTGATTGCCCAATAAGCTTTGTGTTCTAGCTCAAGAGGTAAATGACAGGCCTTATCGTAAACCATTTTATACGGTGACATGCCCATGGGATTCTTATAAGTAGTCCTATAAGCCCATAGTGCATCGTCAAGTTTGCTAGACCAGTTCTTTCGAGATCTATTGACGGTCTTTTGTAAGATCAACTTGATCTCCTATTACTCAAATCCACTTGACCACTAGAATGAGGATGATAAGGAGATGCAACTCTATGGTTGACATCATACTTAGCTAGCATCTTGCGGAAAACACCATGAATGAAGTGTGAACCGCCATCAGTCATCAAGTATCTAGGGTCTCCAAATCTTGGGAATATGACTTCATTAAGCATCTTAATAGTGGTGTGGTGATCAGCATTTTTAGTGGGGATAGCTTCTACCTACTTAGTAATGTAATCCACAGCAACTAAGATGTGAGTGTACCCATTGGAACTCGGGAAGGGTCCCATATAATCAAAGCCCCAGACATCAAATGGTTCAATGACAAGTGAATAGTTCATAGGCATCTCTTGACGCTTACTGATGTTCCCTATCCTTTGGAATTCGTCACAAGACAAGACAAACTTACGAGCATCCTTGAAGAGAGTGGGCCAATAGAAACCTGATTGCAATACCTTATGGGCAGTTTTATCTCCAGCATGGTGTCCTCCGTAGGCTTCGGAATGACACTTCTGCAGGATCTGTCCCTGTTCATATTCAGGCACACAACGTCTAATAACACCATCTACTTCTTCATTATAAAGGTGAGGATCATCCCAAAAGTAGTGTCTCAAATCAAAGAAGAATTTCTTCTTTTGTTGATAGGTGAAACAGGGTGGTATGTATTTGGCTACGATATAGTTTGCATAATCGGCATACCACGGTGCACTGAGTGAAGTGTGGATGACATTTAATTGCTCATCAGGAAAGCTGTCATCAATTGGTTGTGGGTCATCAAGGACATTCTCTAGCCTAGACAAGTTATCTGCTACAGGGTTATCATCACCCTTTCAGTTAACGACGTGCAAATCAAATTCCTATAGCAGGAGAACCCATCTCATCAGCCTAGGCTTAGCATCCTTCTTCTGCATGATGTACTTAATAGCAGCATGATCAGAGTGAATAGTGACTTTGGAGTCAACTATGTAAGATCTGAACTTTTCACATGCAAACACGACTCCTAAAAATTCCTTCTCCGTACTGGCATAGTTTCTTTGGGCACTGTCTAGAGTTGTACTAGCGTAGTGAATGACATTCAACTTCTTGTCAACTCTTTGTCCTAGAACAACACCAACAGCATAACCACTAGCGTCACACATGATTTCAAAGGGCAAGTTCTAGTCAGGTGGTTAAACAATAGGTGCAGTTATCAAAGCCTTCTTAAGTATTTCAAAGGCTTCCTCACAATCCTCATCAAAAACGAAAGGAACATCCGTCTGCAAGAGGTTGGTAAGAGGCCTAGAAATCTTAGAGAAGTCTTTAATGAACCTTCTATAGAAACCAGCATGACCTAGGAAACTTCGTATACCTCTGATATTTGTGGGGCAAAGAATTTTCTCAATTGCATCAACCTTAGCCTTATCAGCTTCAATGCCTCTTTCACAGATTTTGTGTCCTAAGACGATACCTTCATTAACCATAAAGTGGCACTTCTCCCAATTCAAGACGAGGTTGGTTTCTTCGCATCTCTCTAAGACTCGATCAAGGTTGTTGAGGCAATCATCAAAGAAGACCCGTAAACGAAGAAGTCATCCATGAAAACCTCGACGATCTTTTCACAAAAGTCTGAAAATATAGCCATCATACATCTTTGGAAGGTGGCAGGTGCATTACATAAGCCAAAAGGCATACATCTATAGGCAAATGTACCGAAAGGGCAGGTGAAAGTGGTTTTCTCTTGATCAGATTGTGCAACAGGTATCTACGAGAAACCTGAATAACCGTCTAGAAAGCAGAAGTGTGTGTTCTTTGATAGCCTTTCTAGCATTTGGTCGATAAACGGCAAAGGATAATGATCTTTCCTGGTTGCCTTGTTCAGCTTCTGGAAGTCTATCACCATTCTATAGCCGGTAATAATCCTTTGTGGGATTAGTTCATCCTTATCATTAGGAATGACGGTGATACCTCCCTTCTTAGGTACGCAATGTACTGGACTTGCCCAATCACTATGAGCAACAGGATAAATGATTCCTGCTTCGAGAAGCTTTAATATTTCTTTTCTAACGACCTCTTTCATCTTAGAATTTAATCTCCTTCGATGATCCGCAACTGGTTTAAAGTTAGGATCAATTTAATCTTGTGCTGACATAGAGTAGGACTAATACCCTTAAGATCATCAAGAGTAAATCCAATAGCAGCGCGGTGCTTCCTCAGAGTTTTTAGTAACTTCTTCTCTTCGCGCTCTGAGAGGAGAGCACTAATAATGACAGGATATATCTCCTTCTCATCAAGATAGACATACTTAAGAGTATCACGCAATTGTTTAAGCTCGAACAGAGGATCACCCTTTGGTGTGGGAGGATTCCCAAGCAGTTCAACAGGCAGATTATTCTTGAGAATAGGATATTGTTCTAAGAAAATTTTATCTATCTCATTTCTCTCCTCCATATGCATATCATTTTCATGCTCAGGCAGATATTGCTCTAAAGGATCCATAGGAGGTACGGCAATAGAGGCAAGAGCAATAATTTCATCTCTACCAAACGACTTTCTTTCATGGGGTTGTCTTCCAAACTTGGAGAAGTTAAATTCATGAGACACACCCTCGAAACTAACTATGATAGTCTTCTTAATGCAATCATTGTGAGCATTGACAGTGTTGAGAAAATGTCTACCGAATATGATGGGACGAAAGCTATCTAGTGCAGTACCAAGGACGAGGAAATTAGTAGGATACTTCGTCTTACCACATAGGACTTCTACGTCTCTCACAATTCCCAGAGGGCGGATAGTGTCTCTACTAGCTAGCGTAATAGTGACATCAATGGGTTCTAACTCAGCAGGTGCAATATCATCTTTGATTTCATCATATAGAGAAGGGGGTATTGCACAAACACTAGCTCCCATATCACATAAACCATGGTAACAGTGATCTCCTATCTTAACAGAAACAACCGGCAGGCCAACTACAGGTCCGTGTTTGTCTTTCGTGTGAGGTTTAGCATTCTAGCGGAGTCCTCACAGAATTTGATAACATGCCCGTCTTTGTCTTCGGCTAAGAGATCTTTGATAATAGCAACACTAGGTTCAACTCTAATCTCCTCAGGGGGTGCAAGTGATCTAATGTAACCCCTACATATCACAGTTGGAGCTTTAGAATAATCCTTTATCCTAGCAGGGTATGGTGGTTTCTCAGTGTAAGCACAAGGAACATCGGGATCACTAAAAGCTATGATTTTCTCCTCAACTAGATTGATTTTGGCTATGTTGCTTTCTACAGGAGCATGATATTTAAACCACTTCTCTTTGGGAAGATCAACATGAGCAGCAAAAGATTCACATAGAGAAGCTACTATCTCAGAGTCAAGTCCATACTTAGCGCTAAAATCTCTAGAAGTGTTTGTCTCAAGAAAATATTTAACGCAATCAAACTGGAAATTCATACCTGACTCCTTACCTTCCTCCAGCTCCCAATCTTCAGAGTTGCGTTTGATTCTCTCCAATAAATTCCACTTGTGATCAATATCCTTCTTCATAAAAGAACTGGCACAAGAAGTGTCAAGCATGGTACGATCTTCCTGAGAAAGCCGAGCATAAAAGTTATGAGGAATGATTTCTCTCGAGAGCTCATGATTGGGTCATGAATATAGCATTGATTTAAGCCTCCCCCAAGCTTGATCTATGCTTTCCCTGTCACGAGGCCAAAAGTTATAAATAAAATTCTGATCACGATGTACTAAATGCATAGGATAGAACTATTGATGAAATTCCAATTTCAACCGATTGTAGCCCCATGATCCAGCATGATCACATAGCCTATACCATGTCAACGCCTTATCCTTCAAAGATAAGGGAAAGACTTTCTTCTTTACCTCATCCTCGGGCAAACCTGCAAGCTTAAATAAACCACAAACTTCATCTACGTAGACTAGATGAATGTGTGGATGTGAAGATCCATCTCTTGTAAAAGGATTAGCCAGCAGTTTCTCAAGCATACCCAAAGGAATTTTATAAAAGATATTTTCAGTAGGTACCTCAGGTTGAGGAGCAACTCCTCGTGCTTCCGTTCGTGGTGAAGATACCCCGAACAAACTCCTCAAAGGAAGAGTTTCCATAGTGACAAGTGACAATAAATTTGAGCACAGTATATAAATGTTTCCTTACCAATTTCCAGTTACCAAAGGCGCTTCACTCCCCGGCAACGGCGCCGGAAAGGAGTCTCGATGACCCACAAGTATAGGGGATCAATCGTAGTCCTTTTGATAAGGAAAAGTGTCGAACCCAACGAGGAGCAGAAGGCTCTGATAAACGGATTTCGGCAACGTAATACTACAAGCACTGAAAGTAGCGGTAACAAGTGATTGTGTAGCGAGGTGAAACGTAGCAAGAAAATAGTAACAAGTAACAAGTAGTAGAAACGGTGCAGCAAGTGACCCGATACCTTTTGTAGCAAGGGACAAACGCTCGCCAGGACACACGGGAATTTCTTTCATGCTAGTTTCATCATGTTCATATGATTCGCGTTCGTTACTTTGATAGTTTGATATGTGGGTGGACCGGGGCTTGGGTACTGCCCTTGCTTGGACAAGCATCCCACTTATGATTAACCTCTCTCGCAAGAATCCGCAACCACAAAAGAAGAATTAAGACAAAGTCTAACCATAGCATTAAACTAGTGGATCCAAATCAGCCCCTCACGAAGCAACGCATAGACTGGGGTTTAAGCCTCTGTCACTCGAGCAACCCATCATCTACTTACTACTTCCCAATGCTTTCCTCTAGGCCGAAATATGGTGAAGTGTTATGTAGTCGACACTCACATAACACCAC
Organism: Hordeum vulgare subsp. vulgare; assembly: GCF_904849725.1. Lineage (NCBI taxonomy): Eukaryota > Viridiplantae > Streptophyta > Magnoliopsida > Poales > Poaceae > Hordeum > Hordeum vulgare. The sequence continues at coordinate 317,473,948 of NC_058524.1, forward strand.
TAGAGGAAAAACAACATACAACATATCAAAATGCCGAACGAATATCAAATTCACATGACTATTATCAGCATGACTTATCTGATGTCCTCAGGAACAAAAGTAACTACTCACAAAACATTATCGTAATCATGATCAGAGGTGTAATGAATAGCATCAAGGATCTTAACATAAACTCTTCCACGAAGTAATCCAACTAGCATCAACTACAAAGAGTAATCAACACTACTAGCAACCTTACAAGTACCAACCGGAGTTGCGAGACGATGATTGGTTACAAGAGATGAACTAGGGATTGGAGAGGAGATGGTGCTGATGAAGATGCCTCCCCTCTGACGAGAGGAGTGTTGGTGATGACGATGGCGACGATTTCCCCCTCCGGGAGGGAAGTTCCCCCAGCAGGATCGTGCTGCCGGAGCCCTAGATTGGATCTGCTCAAGTTCCTCCTCGTGGTGGCGGCGAAACCACGAAAAAGCTCCCGATTGATTTTTTTCCAGACCAGGACGCTTCATATAGCAAAAGAGGGGGGCTAGTGGGCCTTCAGGCAGCCCACAAGCTTGCCCACCGCCACCAGGGGGGTGGTGGCGGAGTGGGGGCTTGTGGGGCCCTGGTGGCCCCCCTTCGGTAGTTCTTTCGCCCAGTATTTTTAATATATTATAGAAAAAATCAACGTAAATTTTCAGGGCATTTGGCGATGTGTAGAATAGTGGACTAGGATTTGCTCCTTTTGCAGTCCGGAATTCCAGCTGCCTGAATTCTCCCTCTTGAAATAAACCTTGCAAAATAAGAGAGAAAAGGCATAAATATGGTACCACAAGTAATATAACAACCCAAAAAGCAATAAATATCAACATGAAAGCATGATGCAAAATGGACGTATCAGAGTTCCACTTACGCTTCATGTCCTCTTTGCAACCGTTGTTAGTGAAAATGTGGTAATGACCATTATTCACCTGCTTACGATTGCTCTGAAATCCGGATTGATTGCTATTTCGTTGATTGCCTTCATCAGAATGTTGCCTATGACCAGTGTTCCCTTGACGATAGTGTGACCTCGAGCCACTTTGCTCATTAAACCCTAACTCTAGGAAGACTCCAGATGACCCGCCTTGTGAACCGAGTTGACCGTACTGACCCGGATGTCCACCATTAGCCCCATGGTGGCCCTGGAAAGCTTGATTCCAAAATTCCTGCATGATATTGCATTTCTCCCATGAGTGATTAGATGGCTTGTCCTAAGTACTATGTTTAGGCAGGGGTGCTTTGAGTGGTTCCTCATAATTGCGCGGCTTACTCCCATTATAAGGTACCCGGGAATGGCACCGATTCTTGATCCCAGTGTTGGTATTGGCCACAAACTCTGATCCGCCCTCAGTCTATTTTTGTTTATTACTTTGGTTTCTCTAGTTTCCACTTGGCTGGTTACCCTTACCAGCTTCTTTTTTCTTGTTTTTGCTGGTTTTCTCCTCATCTAAGCCGAGATCCTTCGTGTCATCTAACTCGGCGTATCTTGTCAAAACATCCATCAAATTGCCCATATCTTGAGTCTTCCGCTTTAGTCGACCATATTTCAGAACTAGCGGCTGGAAGTGACAGTTTTCTCCAAGATTAGAATGGATTCTGAGGCCATAATACTATCCGATGAGTCGATGATTTCTGCAACCCCGACGAGTCCAATGATGGGCCAACTCGCCCATGCGCTTAATACAATGTTGGGGATCCATAATTGTCATTGGACGTTTGCATGTTCCTTGGAAATTTTTGATGAATCTTTCCTTCAGATCTGTCCAAGTGTTAATTGAATTGGGAGGAAGGTTTTCCAACCAAGTTCGAGCCGGTCCTCCTAACATCAGTGTATGATACTTCGCACATACCGTGTTGCTGACATCGAGCATATCCATAGCTAGCTGGTAACTTTCAATCCATGCTACCGGCTCGAGATCTGCTATGTAATTTGGCACCTTGCGAGGTCCATTGAAATCCTTAGGCATGGGCTCACTGCGAGGATCCGAGGATAAGCAAGGAATGTTGATTGTTCTAGTGCTATTTCAGGCTCCCTGTGGGGCTAATTGGGGTTCCACCGCATGCGGTTGAGCCACCCTCCTTGCGGCTTCTTCCACCTCGACAACATGTCAGGAACCTCTTACTACATCAACTAAATCTTGGGCATTATGTAATCCTGGCCGGGTGTTGGAAACCCGGTGCTTCTCTTATCGCCCGTCACTGGAAACAACCCTCGACTCTTCACGACGGCTAATATATGGAGTAGAGTGCATCCGTTCCCGACTGTATAAGAATTGCGCTTGCTCGGCCACTGCTATCTTCAGCATATCAAGGGTGTATCTACCTTCAATCTCGATCGGGGTGTTTTCGTGTATGGGGAGCGCCTTCGAGTTGCGTGTTGCAGCCAACATATTGTCAACGGGGTTGGAAAAATAACCCTGCGGTGTGTGAAAATGTTGTGGTGACGCGTGAGCCGGAGGAAGCTGGGCCGGTGGTGGCTGAGCCAGATCTTCCTGTCGAGGTGGTGGATTTTGCGCAACGCTAGGTGCACCAGGTGTGTGTGGACTGGCGAACAAGCGAGTCGGCGTTAGATTTTGCGGCAACCAGGACGGATGCCACATTTGTTCAACTACCTCATGAGCGTTGTGTCGAAGCGCTAGCCGCCAGGCATCTATTCTTAAATGATCCGACTCATCTTGGATTCGGGCCTGCAACTATGCCATCCGGGTGTTCACGGTGCCTATCTCCCGCTGGACCATGACCATCTCCGCATGAAGTTTTTCTAGTTCCACGTTATGCTCCTCCTGGTTTTCCAAAGTGACATGACCCTCAAGAAGTTTGGCCACCTCAGCCATCAGTTCCCTCATATCATGAGCGAGTGTTTTTCCCGACGCGTCAGTGATGTTGGTGGATCTTTCTAGAGATGGGCCCAGAGCTAGCATGGCTCCAGCCATGTAGATCGTGACTTAACGAGGCGGCTCATCGGGCCCCTCGGAAGGGTCCACGACTTCTACTTCCGGAGGGCCGACAAATCCATCACGGAGAGGAAGGATGGATCCGGTGTCCCCTATGGATGACTTACCGTCATGGTTGTTGAGTATATCCTCGCTGCTCACCAGCTCACTCGGAAGGCTGAGTCCCTGGGTGAATTCGTCGAAGATGTGTCGATGATCGGCTTGATGTCGATCGCTTTGGGCATACCGAGCCTGCTCGAGAGTGGGGTTGTAGGTGTTCGACCCGGGTGCTGATGCATAGATCTGGTCGAAGGGGGCTTGCTGATTATACTTGGCTAATTTGGCCTCATGATCCCAGCCTGGATAGGTGGTGTAGAGTTCGATGTGGTGATTGTTGATCATCATGGCAACTACGTAAATCCTGAAGCCTAAGCGGGTTCCCTCCGAAAACTCAATTCGACCTTGTGATAGCCCCACTGTAGGCGCCAACTGTACTGGTTTTGTCACGATAGATGTCCTCGTGAACAGACATAGTGGTGAGGCCATCGTCGCGGTTGGCTACTCGGAGGGGTTGATTGGGGACGATAGACAGATTTACCCAGGTTTGGCCCCTCGAATGGAGGTAAATGCCTATGTCCTGCTTTTGTGTCTATATTGATGGAGATCTCGATTACAAGGATGCAGAATCGCTAACCTAGCTCTCGAGGGTTTCTTACTTGATATTTCTAGCTCAAGGGATCTCCTTTATATATAGGTAGAGGACTTGATTTTACAATAGAGTCCGGGCGGAATAAGCACCCGTGACTTACTGCAATTATACTTTATCTTTCTTCCCAAGTTAGGAGAATCCTAGCTTCCCCTGTCTTGTGGGCCTTTATTCGGCATCTTCTGTTGTTGGGCCGCCACGCGGATTACTGGATAAGTCTTTTGGTCCATCGTCTTGTCTTATCTTACGGTTTGACCCGCCCCAATATGGCGGGTTATATCTCGGGGTAATATCCCCGACACGAAGGAACATTTTGTCCGCGTCATCATTGATGGAGGGATTTGCAACAACTCGGCTAGTATGGGGATGTCGGATAAGTTGTCCCTCACCACGAGATCACATCCTCATCCCTATTACACACAATGGTCTAACAATAGTGGCAAGGTTAAGGTAACATGTATTGTTCGTGTGCATTTTAGCATTGCTATATATTCTGATCATGTTCACTGTGATGGGGTACCCATACAAGCATGCTCCGTTTTACTTGGTAGACCATGGAAATTTGATAAAACAAATTGCACACCATAGTACGAAAAATCAGTAAACTCTTGTTCATAAGGATCAAAATATAACTTTTCTTCCTATGTCTCCTGAACATATTATGAAAGATGACATTGCTAGATATAGTAAAGCAAAACAAGAGCTAAATAAGAGTGAAAATCAGATTGTGTCAAAGGAGTTTGAGCCACACAATAAGCCTAATAAACCATCATCTAGTGTTGCATCTGAAATAAAATTGAAGAGTGGATGTTTACATGCTACAAAATCTTATATTACTTATCTAGAATTTTACTAGACTCTATGCTATGCATTTGTGTCGAAAGAGGTACTATTTTCATTCGAGGATATGCCTCCCACTTTTCTTCCTGTTGTCACTAACATTTTATAGGGGTTTGTCGATGTCTTTCCGCAAGACTTGTCCTTGGGATTACCACCTATTTGAAGGACTCAACATCACATTGACTTAATTCTCGGTGCATTGCTACCCAACCGCCAATCGAGAGGAGACGAAGGAGATTATGCATCAAGTACACAAGCTGCTCGACAAAGGTTATATAGGTGAATCCCTTACTTAGTGTGATGTTCGTGTTATTCTAGTGTCGTAAATCACGTGTGTGTGTGGATTGTAGCGGCATTAATAATATTATTATTTCTTGTCATTCCTAGGCTAGATGATATGCTTGATGAATTAAGTGGCTCTAAAATTTTCTGCCAAGTTCATTTGCATAGTGGATACCAACAATTCATATGAAATAGGGAGATGGATGGAAAACAACTTTTAAAACTAAATTTGGATTATATGAGTGGTTAGTCATGCATGTTGTGCGAACTAATGCATCTAGTACTTTCATGAGATTAATGAATGAGTTGTTACTTGATTTCATTGGACGATTTCTGGTAGTCTATTTTGATGATATACTATTCGTATTAGATCCTTGGATGAACTCTTGGAACATTTACATGTTCTTTTTGTTGCTCTACATGATGCACGTTTGTTTGGTGACCTTTGGAAGTGCATCTTTTGCATTATCAAGTATATTTTCTTGGTTATGTTGTTACTCCATGGGGAATTGAAGTTGATAAATCCACAATTGAAGCTATTAGGAGTTCGCGGTAGCCCACAATGGTCAAACAAGTGATGAGTTTTCTGTCCCTGACTGGTTTCTATAGGCATTTTGCGAGAGATTTAGGCACCATTGTTGCACCTCTCAATGAGATTACAAAGAAGGATATACCTTTTTATTGGGGTAACACAGAGGAAGAAGCCTCCATGATGTTGAAAGATAAGTTAACGCATGCTCCTTTACTCCAACTTCCTTATTTTAATAAGACTTTCGAGCTTGAATGTGATGCTAGTTTTGTTGGATTATGAGGTGTGTTATTATAAGATAGCAAACCTCTGGCTTAGTTTTCTAAAAAACTGAGTGGGCCGAGTATAAACTATTTTACTTATGATAAGGAATTATATGCTCTTGTTTGGATTTCGGAAATATGGCAACGTTGTTTATGACCCATAGAATTTGTTATACATTCTGATCATGAATCTTTGAAATATATTAAAAGTCAAGCAAAACTAAATCATAGAAATGTTAACTGGCTTCAATTCATTGAAACTTTCCCTTATGTCATTAAACACAAGAGGGCGAAAGAAAATGTTATTGGTGATGCATTATCTCGTCGCTATACTATGCTTTCACAACTTGACTTTAAAATATTTGGTTTGGATACCATCAAAGATCAATATGTGCATGATTTTGAATTTAAAGATCTATTGCAGAATTGTAAAGAAGGGAGAACATGGAACAAGTTCATCATTAATGATGGATTTGTGTTCTGTGCTAAGAAGCTATGCATTCTAGCTAGCTCCTTTTTTCTTTTGTTGTTGCAAAAGGCACATGGAGGAGGATTGATGGGACACATTGGTGTGAAGAATATGGAGGACGTACTTGCTACACATTTTTTGGCAAAAGATGAGACAAGATGCTGAGAGTTTTGTTGCTCGCTTCATGACATGTGAAAAAGCTAAGTCACGACTCAATCCTCATGGTTTATATATAGCTTTGCGTGTATCTAGTGTTCCTTGGGAGGACATATCTATTGACTTTGTTTTAGGTTTACCTTGAACAAAGAAGGGGAGGGATACCATATTTGTTGTCATGGATAGATTTCCAAAAATGGCACACTTCATACCATTTCATAAAATTGATGATGCTACTAATGTTGCTAATTTGTTCTTTCATGAAATTATTCGCTTGCATGGTGTGCCAAATACAATTGTTTCACATCGTGCTATTAAATATCTTAGCCACTTTTGGAAATGTTTATGAGATAAGTTGGGGACTAAGCTGCTTTTGAGTGGTACATGTCACCTGCAAACTGATAGATAAACTGAAATGTTTATGAGATCATTGTCTACTATGCTTAGGGCTGTTTTCAAGAATGACTTGAAAATGTCGCAAGAATGCTTAGCGCAGATTGAATTTTCATATAATCGTTCATTGCATTCCACTACTAAGATGTGCCGTTTTGAAATTGTGTATGGTTTCCTACCTCATGCAGCTATTGATTTGTTACCTCTTCCATCATTGAAGAAGGTTAATTTTGATGCTAAACAGCATGCTAAATTGATCTTAAAATGCGTGAGATAACTAACGAAAAATATTGAGCGACTTCGTGCAAAATACAAACTTGCTCGAGATAACTGTAGAAAACATGTTGTCTTTGCACCTGGAGATCTTGTTTGGTTACATTTGCGTTAGGATAGATTTCCTGATTTGTGCAAGTCAAAGCTAATGCCACGTGATGAGGATCGGTTTAAGGTTTAGAGAAAATAAGTTATAATACATATAAAATTGAGCTCCTTGCATATTTTTGTTAGTCCCACTTTAACATTGAAGATTTGAAGCCTTATTTGGGTGAAGAAGCTAAGCTTCTGTTAAGGAAAACTTCATTTCATGAAGGGGAGGAAGATGAGTGATAGTGGTGAAGTGGTCCATATCTTTTCGTGACATGTGACTATCATTTATGGTGGGGTAGACTATAAAGATCTCAATACGAACACGTGAGGACGTTGCTCCCTAGAAATCACTAAACCAAGTCCGAGAAGTTACTCACCACACCGAAGCACGGTCAACCTCACCATGAAGGTCTATTTCGTCCATGCAAACAAAGAAAAAAAAGAAACTGAAATTGCAATTATGATATTGCTAATATAAGAGGAAATATTTATTGTTGAAAGTTGGCTTATGCGACGTCTTAGTCTGGTGGTAGAACACAAATGAAGGAAGCGAAGTTGCCTCTATGGTGAACTATTAATCTAAACAAAACCCAATTTTAAACGATGCCCTAAGGGCTGTGAAAATAAGGTGGCACAACACCTATAATAGAGGGTAATTTTGTGACCGCTTGGAGGAGGGGTCAAAAACTAGCCCTAACTCAATTTGCTCACACATACGGACTCTAAATATAACCTATAATGTGGTATTTCGAAATTACATGGGCATGTCCCAAAGATAAGGTGGCACAACACCTATAGTATCCTGTGCACAAAATTTATGAAGTGGCATCTTGAATATTTCTTCCACGCCTTCATGCTTTCCTTATGGTGGCTTAAAAATCTAAAAATCACCACTAGAAACTCATTTGTTCTGTCTAGTGTGTGCACCTTCTTGTCCATGCTTGATCCGGCCTCAATGTCCATCCTTATTATCCATGACAGGTCCTTCATCCGTAAGTAAAACAAAAGCATGTAATTTAGGCAGCATCATATGTTCATGAACATTAGAAGGATTTCGAAGAAACTTCAGTACCTAGCAATTCAATTGGTGTGCATGAGTTGTTGTAATTGGTATAGTATGTATATCAACATGGGCTATGGTGTAACAATGGTATTGATATCCTCAGCATCCTCCCCTTCTTGAAGTGAAATCGCCCTCGTGGAAGTTCATCTTCCTCACCCAAAGAAGTCTTCCAATATGCAATGTTACAAGTGGGACTAACCCCAAAATCTGTAGGCAGCTCAAGGTTATATGCATTAACAATTATATTATCTAACACCTTAAAAGGACCATCATCATGTACCATTATCTTTGACTTGCACAAATTAGGAAATCTATCCTTACACGAAGACAACCAAACAAGATCTTGAGGTGCAAAGGCAACATGTTTTATACCCTTATCTCGAGCAAGTTTGAATTTAGCATTCATACGCTCAATTTTTTCCTTAGTTACCTCATGTATTTTTAATATCAATTCATAACATTGTTTTGCATCAAAATTGACCTTCTCTGAGGATGGAAGAGGCAACAAATCTATAGATGCACGAGGTATGAAACCATATATAATTTCAAAAGGGCACATCTTAGTAGTAGAATGCAATGAACGATTATAAACAAATTCAATACGAGGCAAGCATTCTTCTAACATTTGAAGTTATTCTTCAAAACAACCCTAATTATAGTAGACAATGATGTATTGACTACTTCAGTCTATCCATCAGTTTGGGGTTATGATACGGGGCACACCCGTGTGTGTCGGTCTTTCACGAATTGGTGGGGGGTTCCTCAAGAACACGAAGAACACGGGGAAGAACGAGGAGAAATCACAGGGGAAACACTCAAGAACAAGACCAATGATGCATCCACTAGACTCGCCACACACAAGATCAACAAGGTACATGAACAAGGGAAAGTGAGATACATGGTAGAGTTCATCCCAAATCCCATGGGGAGATGGGGCCTTGAATCCACTAGGGTATCTTCCCTCAAAAGGGGCCTTGACATCCACTACGCGGTCTTATCACATGGAGGAATCTCCATGGGAGGAGGTAGTAGATGGAGCTATGCTCAACAATTGATATGCATAAGGTTAACTAACCCTAAAACAGAGGTGGGCGAAGAGTATTTATAGTCTAAGGCACGAAGGGGTAAGTGAGAGGGGGAGAGGGATACATGGGCCTCGTGCCCGCGTGGCTGTACGCAGGCAGGACAGAGGTCCCGGGCAAGTTCCGGGGTGTCCCAGATGATGTCGCAGTTCGAGGCGTCGCGGCTGAGCGGGGGCCGGAGGTTCTCGGCAGGCCGGAACTTCCGGGAAGGGTCCGGGCATGGTTCGGGCTAACCCGAGAGATGTCATGTGTGGGAGATGCCCTGGTCACTGTGGGCTGGAAGTTCCGGGGTACGGAGATTCCGGAAGACCGAAGGTTCCGGGTAGGCCGGAAGTTCAGTTGTCCTTCTTCTTCCTTCTCTTCCAAGCATCCCTCGCGGATGGTGTAGTTGTACGCAGGTGCTGGCAGTCCTCCTTGTCATCCGTGAATCTCCGGCAATACCTATGCGTGCACACGGGAGGAGTGTCAAGTAGTATACCATCCTCGAAGGGCACAAGCTCTCACGTGTAAAGGAGAAGATTCACCTTTGTATGTATGAAGTATATGTAGCACGTGTCACTTGGAAAAGGGGATCTTGCCATGGTGATGTCCGTGGGATGCTCCGTATTAGGTTTGATGTAATACTAAAAACAAGATTAGTCCCCAACTTAGACCATAAACATCTCCAAAAGTGGATAAGTAATTTAGCGTCACGATTTGAAAGAATTGTATTTGGCACACCATGCAAGCGAATAATTTCACAAAAGAACAAAACAACAACATTTGAAGCATCATCAGTTTTTATGAGATGGTATAAAGTGTGCTATTTTAGAAAATCTATACACGAGAACAAATATGCTATCCATCCACTTCTTTGTTCGAGGTAAACCTAAACAAAGTCCGTACTTGTATCATGCCAAGGAACACCAGGTATAGGGAAATGCATATAGAAATCGTGAGGATTGAGTCATGACTTAGCTTTCTGACATGTAGTGCAGCGAGCAATTAAAAACTCAACATCACGTCTCATCATTGGCCAAAACAATGTGTAGCAAGTATGTCGTTGGTCTTCTTCATGCCAAAGTGTCCCATTAATGCTCCTCCATGCGACTCCTGCAACAACAAAATACGAATGGAGCTAGCTGGAATGTGTAGCTTGTTACCACACAACACAAATCCATCATTATTGACGAACTTGTTCCATGTTCTCCCTTCTTTACAATTCTACAACACATCTTTAAATACAACATCATGCACATATTGATCTTTGATGGTCTCCAACCCAAATATTTTGAAGTCAAGTTGTGAAAGCATAGTGTAACTACGAGACAATGCCTGAACAATAACATTTTCTTTACCATTCTTGTGTTTAATGACATAAGGGAAAGTCTCAATGAATTCAACCCATTTAGCATGTCTATGTTTCAGTTTTGCCTGACCTTTAATATGTTTCAAAGATTCATGATAGGAATGTACAACAAATTCTTTGGGCCATAAATAATATTGCCATGTTTCCAAAGTCCGAACAAGAGCGTATAACTCCTTATGAGAAATAGAATAATTTAGACTAGGCCCACTCAATTTTTAGAAAAGTATGCATCATGTTTACCATCTTGTAATAACACACATCCCAATCTAGTTCCACTAGCATCACATTCAAGTTTGAGTTAAGGAGCATGTGTTAATTATCTTTCTATACTGTGAAGGCTTCTTCACGTGCTGTATCCCAAACAAAAGGCACATCCTTCTTTATAAGCTCATTGAGAGGTCTCGAAGTGGTGCTGAAAACTCCTCACTTGTGTGACCGTTTTGGGTAGTGGTCAATTCTCAATAGCTTCAATCTTTGCTTTATCAACTTCAATTCCGTGTGGAGTTCCAACATAGCCAAGAAAAGGTACCCGGTTGGTTCAAAAGGTGCACTTCGCAAGGATACCAAACAAACGTGCATCTCGTAGAGCAATAAATATAGCATGTAAATGTTCCAAGTGTTCCACCAAGGATCGACTATTAATCAGTTTATCATCAAAATAGACTACCACAAATCATCCAATGAACGCACGTAAAACCTCGTTCATTAATCTCATGAAAGAACTAAGTGCTTTAGTTACCGAAAAGGCATGATTAGCCACTCATATAATCCAAACATAGTTTTAAATATCGTTTTCCATTCATCTCCCAAATTTATAGGAATTTGATGGTAACCACTAAGCACATCAATTTTGGCGAAAATTGTAGAGCCACTTAATTCATCAAGAATATCATCTAGCCTAGGAACAGGATGAAGATAATGAGTAGTAATATTATTAATGTCTCTATAGTGAACACACATATGCGATGTACCATCCTTTTTTGGCACTAGAACAATAGGAACAACGTCAGGATTAAGTGATTCACGCATATAACCATTGTCGAGCAGCTCCTATACTTAACGCATAATCTGTTTTGTCTCCTCGAGATTGGTACAGTATGGTGCACGGTTGGCTAGTCAATATGCAGCTCAATCCTTTAATAGGTTGTGATCCCGATGGCACGTATTGTGGAAAGATGTTAACGAACTCCTACAAGATGCTAGTGAGACGAGGAGGCAAATATGGGGCACGTCCTTGAATGAAAATAATACCTCTCTACACACAAAAGCATAACAAAATAAACGTAGTAAAATCAAGATTAGTAATATGAAATTTTGTGGAAACTAAACATCCACTCTTAAATTTTATTCCAGATGCAACACTAGATGATGGTTTATTATGTTATTGTGTTGCTCAAATTCCTTTGCCACAATTCATTTTCACTGTGAGGTTGCTCCTATTTGATTTAGTAGCTCTAGCAGTGTCGTCATCTTTCATAATATGTTCAAGAGACATAGGAAGAAAAGTTACATTTTGATCCTTGTGAACAAGAGTATAATGTTTTTTCCTACCATGGTGTACATAATTTTTATCAAATTGCCATGGTAGACCAAGTAAAATGGAGCATGCTTGCATGGGTACCACATCACAATCAACATAAACTCAATATGTGGCAATGCTGAAATGCACACGAACAATATGTGTTAACTTAACCATGCCTTTGTTGTTGAACCATTGGATGCAATAAGGATCAGGACCTGGTCTGGTGGTAAGAGATAGCTTCTCCACCATCTCCATGCTAGCCAAGTTGTTGCAGCTCCCTCCATCGCTGATGACGTGAATAGAGAAGTCCTTCTCAACTCCTTTAATATGGAACAAATTTTGCATATGATTTTGCTCAGTCTGTGTTACCTGCATACGTAAAACATATTAAGCAATTAAACTTTCATACCTGTGGGTGTAGTTAGCTGCCATACATTATGTCTCTTGTTCAATATCATCTACATGTTGTTCTTCACTTGCAATACGAGCCAGAGTCGCCTCATAATAAGTACTAGTGGAGTCATATTGACTCTCCTCAGTAACAATCATCACACGCTTGGATGGGAATTCTCTAGCATAGTGAGCTCCACCCTTGCAACGACGACATATAACGAGATCTATGCAGGCTTGGAAGGTGTGCTCTTGGCGGAGGGTGGGGTAGGGCCTTGTTTACTAGTATCTCAGTTGGAGTTGGTGGCTGATGTAGGTGGTGTTGTAGCAGGACGTGTACAAGTAGATGAGGTATGTGGTTTCCATGATGAAGTGTGACCTATTGAAGAATTAGTTCTGTCCAATGCTTGTCGATCCTGCATTTCATGTTCAGCTTTGTAAGCAAGATGGAATAAACGCGTTAGTGTTATACTCCTTATACTCTAAAATAGTCTGAACATCTCTATTTACTCCACCCAACGAACGTGCAATCATAGCTTCATTTTCCTCAAGAATACCACATCTAACCTTTCCAGTTTGTAATTCCTGATAAATATTCTTCTACATGATTTTTTTGCTTGTCTTAACGCTACAATTTTTGAAGTAATTCAGGTTGATAATATGGTGGAACCTAACGACTATGCATAGTAGCTTCCAAAGCAGCCCAAGTAGTTCGAATATTAGTAGATTTTATTCTGCAATTTTTAGATCACCAAACACAAACAAAACTAGCGAAAGCACAAACAGCAGCAACAACACGTCGATTCTCAGGAAATTGTAAGCATATGAAACATTGTTCTGTTTCCAACTCCCAAGTAACATATATATCAGACACATATCTACCATCAAATGGCGGAATATTCAATTTAAGTTTGGGGAGATAGTCATGACCCTGTACCTCATGGGGTGGAGCAGCCCTACCATTGCGATTGTATCGATGCGGACGGCCAATGCTTGTTCTGGTGGTTGCCTCGGGTGCTCATTTAGAGCAACCTGTCCCTGAGAATCATAATCACCATCATAATCCTCATTATTCTCAATGATAGTAGCAGCAGTAGCCACAGAAGATGAAACAGTAGCAGAAATAACAACGACACCAAACTTTTGTTCTTGGTCTATAGGCACGCATCGTGCTCTTCCCACGTAATTTGGGCCTTGTTGGTGTTGTTCTTGGTGTTGTTGTAGAGGGATCGTAGCTGCAGCTGTTGGTGGTAGGCAGACAAGAACCTCATTAAGTTTGGCGTCCATCTTGATCATAAACCTCTTCTACAAACCATCTAGCTTCTCCATGTCCTCTCCAAGGCTGGTCATGAAGTCTTGCATAGTCACCTATCATTTGCTGAAATTTATCATGGAGCTCCTTGTTGGTCAGGCCATCCCAGTCGATCTTGTAGGCTTGTTATCCTCGCATGGTTAGCAGCAATAGGAACACGCAATAATATGAACCTACATACTACTAATAAGTGGTGGTGTTGGTGAGTCACAAATCTGTCAAGCAATTCTCAATTTCTTACACGTTCTTACCAAGCAGCAGGTGGTGATCGAGAATCGTTGTAGTCAAAACTCTCAAAGCTTGGATAAAGCGATTGCCACGTGGTGTCACACAGACTAAGTAGATGTATGTGGAGCTGGGAAGGTTTATAATATGGTAGCAGAAAGGGTCGGCAATAATCAGTTTATTGATGCAAAGTTGAAAATATACTGAGCGATAGTACTGTGTTGGTCCTAGGCTAGATCGTGCTAGAGTATGACACCCTCATTCCCCCCTTTCTTATCTTTAATTTTTATTGAATATTTAATTTGAAATTGAGTTTTTCAATCATCTCATGGGGATTTTCACTTGGGCATTATTTTGATCTTCACCCATGTGACTCCTAGTTCTCTCAAACCATCTTGAGACATCATCTCACCCATGATATTACCATTTAAATAGCATGCGGTGACCGCATGGCACGAAGGTGTTGGACAAATATTTAGCATGTTCTGCGCGACGGCCAACACTTTGTCTCACCCGTAAGCATGCCCCATGACGCCCCGGCATGTCTCCACCCTCTTTGTGCTTCGTCACATTCCTCCTCATTCCTCACTGTCACTCCCCAATGTTGGCGCCAGGCTCAGTAGACATGGACACGGCGGTGCATGGAGAACATTCTAGAAAGCTCCGTGATTGATTTGTCTCGTCCGCGCATACTATGCTTGGCCCAGTGTTGCCACTATGTTTGGAGGGTCTCGCCAGACCTCTCCCATCCGTCTGAGGCCCGTTCGTCGCCTCTTGATGCTCTAGAAAGCTCAACAACGACCGAGAGCTTTGCCCTGTCCTACCTCATAAATAGGACCCCTCCCGAGCCATTCTAGCTACCCCACTCACCTCCTCTTGCCTCAAAACCTCTAGAAAAGCATCAAAACAAGGCCGAGTGGTCCTCCAGCCGCCGATCATCGCCAGAGTTGGCCGTAGATCCCCTTTGCATTGATAGCTCACTCACGTGCTCTCTGCCATTCTCCATCACCTCACGCATGTTCATGACCTTCCTTGGAGCGTGACGGTGCGACTGGACTCCCTCAACCTCGCCGAAGTACCCAGCTCCGACGAGCTCTGCCGCTCACCTTCTATGAAGAAGAACATTGTGATACCATCTGACCGGCTATGCTCGATTTACTGGTACTTACATGCTCGCTGTGATAAGTTGTGTCCATTCCCCTCCTCACCGAGGTAGGCGCGCCCCTTCACTGCAGAATCATCCCCGACCAATCTGCCATCCATGTTCCCTCTCTCTCTTATAAACCTCAAAAGGGCCCCCCTCTATCAGTCTCTCCCCTTTCTTCTCAAACGGAATAAGTGGAGGCGCATTCTGAGAATATGCCTTTGATGTGGCCCTGTCTGGGATTTCCTATTTCCTGTTTAATTCAAATATTTTGACTAAGACTTTGACCAACTATAATTCCTAGATCGGAAGTCCAAATGAGATGATTCTTTTTGCAACAGTTTTGTATTAAGCTACTCTGTGAGCGTGAAAAAATTGATATTTTTCCTTGTTGTAGATATTTTCTCGTGCATTAAAATGCTTGATGTGACATTTTCCTTTTTGTATTTTGATTATTTTCAGAAGGTTCAACTTTCCTTGAAGAGGAACATGAGTTTTGTGACCCTCCTCTGAACTAAGGAAAACCATCACAGACATTTCAAGGATGACTTGGAATGATTATGATTTTTTGCTTGAACTTAAATTCATATATGTCATATAACCAATTAAAACTGCATGACTTATGCTAACTTTGATTTCTTGATATCCCTATTAGTATGACAGAAGTAAGGTGGTTACTTGGTTAAGGGTATGGAGTGGAGTAGTTTCATCATAATGTTACTTATGTTAGTAGTGCCATTTGATCAAGTTAGTTCATATGCATATCATGGCATTTTCATGACATACTATGGCTCAAGTAAATTTTCCTTTATAGGAAGGACTTTATTCATGGTGCCACCAAATCGAGCTTCCCAGTGCAACCACATTTTCCTTTATAGGAAGGACTTTATTCGATGTGCTGACATCCCTCTCGCCGGGGCCTCTAATGAGGGAAGGTTATGCGCTTGTGCTACCTAGGCCTGGTAGGTAGGTATAGAATTGTATGTCCATAGTTGTTTTTGTACTATTGTCCCCATTTGGGACTATTTTGTTTTGCCACGAAGGTGGCTTGGTGATGTCCAGAGTGGCATGCGGGGCCACCTATGACTTAGCCCAAAGGAGAGTTGGTCGGAGTGGCCGGAAGATTGTCATGCAGTATATTGTTATTGTCGAAACGCCATTAGTCCACTCGAATGGGAACATGTGTCCCTAGGTTCTGTGGTGTGGGTACATTGTACGAACCTCTGCAGAGTGTGTATATGATCTATCGATAGCCGCATCCTTGGTCATGGACACAGTTCGTAGTAGGTCACACCATGGATCAACAAAAATAATTAAAGTGCACATTAATGATATAATCATGGCACATGTTATATGGTTTACGCGATTAATGAGATGGTTTATTTTGTTATCCGAAAGTGATCACCGTGGTAAGATGACGGATATGGTCACGCGGTAACCATAATGGTAAGAGAGATCCTAAGTGGCTAGCCCTAGCACTTGATGAGTAGCGTATCATATCTTGCATATAACATGATTAAATATCATATCATTTTTTTATTGTTTGTTGTGAGCTTGTGGGGGCATTCAAGGTACACACCTAGCAAGTCATGCTAGTTTCAAGAGAAGCTTTACCTGGACTCTGAGTTGCATCCTCACAGTCTAGGCGGTGTCCCAATAGTGTCCGTTTGAGATGGAATTTCGCTACATCGTCTTTCCGCTGCCAAGTAGTTGTGTCGTGATCATCCCCATGCTTTTCTACTAAATAATGTACATATTGTTTAGCCGCATTGTGTGTGCCACTGGGCCTCAATTCTTTATGTAATCTTGAACCAATGTATCAGCTGGAGATCAATAAAGCTGTTGTATTTCTGTACCAAGTTTCTGTGTTTTGCTAGAAGATATGATACCCAGGTTAGCAATGCAAGGTAACCGTTTTATCTGAACTAGCATGCCACAACGCTTGGTGTCACAGCCACGCTCACTATAGGTCGCCCTAGATCCTCGATGTGTTAGATGAACGATAGTTAGTAGTAGTGACTGTCAAAAGTATGTTTATGCATTTGGTTGTTGCATTGCATCCATATAAATTATTTTTATCACTAACAGACTAATGGTTGTGAGTGTAGATGGCCTAGTGTCGTACCCGTACTAATCTGAGCCAGAACCTCTCACCTCTCTGCACCTTCTTTGGAATGTGTGGCGGTGATTCTACCTCGACGGCGACGACCCGGGGTTCCAGTGTACTGAGAGCGGCTACCACACACGATGTATGAGTACCATACAGAGGTCACTATGCACAATAGTTCTTTGAACGACACCTACACCCGTTCTTTTAGGAGTGGCTTTGCATCGACCCCCAACCAGGCAATTCAGTTTGGTGCATCTGAAGCTTTCATGGACCTGCGCGACAATGAAGTCCGGATGCAGATGTACCCAGGTTTCTATTTCTATCCATACTTGTTCGAGGATGGTCGTATCGGATTCCCTTCCGTTGATCTGGTGTGTGATCTCTCTTGTAGCCACCTTTCTCGTTACATAATGGCTAGTTATCTTTTGACTTTCAACTTGGCTGAGGAGCTGACTCGTACTCGTGCGCCTCTGGCCCCCGCTGGATCAGATTTTGCCACTGCCTCACTCGGCTTTGCCCTGTTTGCTACCCCAGTTTCCACCTCTCTACCTTCTCTGGCTACCCCTTAGAGTAACTCGGACATGACAACACTGACTCCTCGTGAGTCTCCTGCTGACTGGGCTTTGCTTCTTGCTACTACTATCGCCCCTATGATTCAGCCTCGCTCAGCACCTGCCCCTGAGGGAGGGCCCTCAAGGCAGGGACATTGCATTTCTTTTGATCCGGAGGTTTTCGTTCGCGTCATCATCTTAGAGACTGAGTCCGAGACTCAGGAGACTACAGCAGGATCTCGAGAGCATTAGTGTGGTCACTTTCTTAACTAGTAGTCGAGGTTGTCATGATGATTGTTTGTATTAGCGTAACTGTACTTGCCAGGATGATTTTATTTCATGTATGAGTCTATGTATAATTACGCTGGAACTTTTATTGATTTTGTTTTCATCGTTTCCTTGGACCTTTGTCACTTGCTTTGCTTCCCTAATTATGGATGTTGCTCATCTCGGTACCCCATATTGGGAAACAAAAATAGGATGACAAGATACGGTAGCAGAAGTCATGGTGGAAACGATGTTCCTGTTTGTCGCTCCGCCCGGCAAGCAGGTCATGCCCCCAAACAATATCCACCACCACCTCATGCACCATATCCACCCACTACAGAACAGATTATTTGCATGTTCGAGGAAAGAAGAAACCAAGATTTACATGAACTATTGAAAACTGTGCATGCTATGGTTGGGCAGAACCACAATCATAATGGTAGTCGCTCCAAGCTGTTAGATTTCCAAAGAACCAAGCCTCCTAGTTTTAGTCAAGTTGTTGATCCAATAGAGCAGACGATTGGGTGAGAACCATTGAGAAGAAACTAGAAATCTCTCGCACAAAAGAAGTCGACAAGGTTTCATTTGCTACACACTACTCTCAAGGACCCACTGCTATATGGTGGGATAATACGAAAGTCATGTGGGTGATAGACGATGAGATCACATGGGATTAATTCAAAGACAAGTTCTGTAAGTACCACATTCCCGCTGTCATTATGAAAGTCGAACAACTTGGGTTCCTTATACTTATCCAAGGGAACCTGTCAGTAAGTCAGTATTTAAACAAATTCAACCACCGGGCCCATTATTCCCTCCATGATGTGTCCACCGAAGAAAGGAAGATAGATCGATTCCTTGGAGGACTCAACTAGACCCTCTGATGCACGCTAAGTACGCTAGACTTTCCGGATTTCCAAATTTTGGTGAACAAGGCTATCATCGCTGGGAGGGAGCACAAGCTTGTTCATGATAACAAGTCAGCTTATGAAGACCCCGACCACAAGTTTGAACCTAAGAAAGATGGACCAATGGTTCAGAAGGCTCTCACCTGGCAGCATCCATAGTTTGTGTCCAAGCCAACATGGCAGCAAAATACCAACACCGAGAATCGCATCAAGAGCTATGTGACCCACCCCATGAAGAAGGATTCTCACTATAACAACACATGTTTCACTTGTGGTCAGACTGGACACTATGCAAGGTACGTAGTTCCCCAAGAATAGCAAATCTAATACAACACTCAAGCCACAACTCAACAACATGGGATCCTCGCAGAGGCTCATCCAAGGAAAAATGCACCATATCTCCGTTGAGGAAGACCAAGAAAACCCCGAACTAGTCATCTGTATGTTTCCCATTAATAGCGTACCTCCAAAAAAACTATTTCGCGGAGTTTTGTTGCCCAAAACAAGTTTTCTTGCTATCTTATTGAGAAACTTATGGTGGTGCAATCCCCGGGATCCATGCTCAAATCCAATGTGGTATGTCGTGGCTTGGAGATAAACATCCAGGGTGTTATTTTTCCTGCCACTTAGGTGTCAATCGAGTCTGTAAAGATGGATGTTATAATAGGAATGGATTGGCTGACAAGACATCAAGTCTGCATAAATTACGCAACCCGAGTAGTCAAGTTAAGAAATCCAGCATGACAAGCAACACGGTTTGTGGCTCACAAAACATGCCTACCAGGGATATGGTATTCACAGCAATAGCCCAAGGCATGGAGTTCATCCGAGTTGTTAGTGAGTTTCCGAATGTATTCTGTGAATAATTGCTAGGAATGCTGTCGGGACCCCGATCCTAAGCCATAGGAATCCAGCCTGTAACACATCGCATCCCTTTGTGGTCTCACGCACGGTTAACTCCACGGCTGCAGCCTTACCTTGGCCGGGACCGTTTGCGTCTTTTGACTCACGTATGCGAAGGTGTCGCTAGCAATCCAATGTCAAAGAACCCGGATCGACATGTCTAGTCATAAACCAAAGTGGCAGTACCGCACAAGGACAGGCATACATGACCCAACAAAGCAGGTGTCGGTCATCAGCGAATGTAGACGAGTCGTAGCAAGCTACAAGGACTCCATTACATCGCGTGACATTTCCCCAAAGGGGACAGACACAGCAGCGAAGAAGGACACATGTCGGTCAACCATTGTGTCCGGAGCAGTAGCGAACTACCAAGGCTCGTTGGATCACAAAGGGGCATTTCCTTGTAAGGAGTGCTACTAAAGTTCACGACTAAGTAATCGAACCCCATACATATCAAGTACGACACACGTACGCATGGCATACCGATATGTATAGATACATCGATGGCATCACAACATAACCATAAACATACAACCTTTATTTAAGAGGCTCGGAAGAGCCACACACATAATATTACACATTAAGGGTCTCACGACCCATAATAGCAGTCATACAATTACAAGCCAGCGGAAGAGTTATAAACTATCTGGGTACAGACAGGGCAACTAGAAGGCACATGGCCTGACTATACTAAAGAGCCGACGTAGGGCCAGATCGTAGCTGGGACACCAGCTACTCGTCGTCGTCAATGTCTACGAAGAACCCTCCATTAGGGTCATTAGCAACCTCTGCAACATTTATTAAGCAAACATGAGTACGAAGGTACTCAGCAAGACTTTAGGAGAACTAACTACTCATGCAAGGTATCAAAAGGTATTGTGGGGTTTCATACGGGAAGCCAGCATATGACTCATGGCTAGACACTTGCATTTTTTAAATAATTTTGACAACTTGATTTCTCGCACACGAGTCCACTAACACCACAACAATACACTATCGTGGAATCATTCCGTCGCCGTACGGAAATGCCGTCCACGACACTCACGCTTATCTTGGCAATTTTAAGAGTAACCGTTGAAGTTATCTATGAACAACATATGTCTCCAAGTAGTCCATATCCGCGGACGCGGCTATTCGGTTAGATCATAACCCTGCAGGGGTGTACTTCGTCACGCACGCTCTCGCCACTTATCGCAATGTGCACGTCATGCACCTCGGCAACCTTCAAGCGGAAGCCCAGCGAGGGAGTCGGCCACGACCGTTAACCACACTAGTACGGAAGTCCGGCCGAGGTTTCCGCCACGGCCTCAAACGATGTGTGCAGGGTTCCCAAGCCCACCATCCGGGTGCCACTTCGTACACCGTGCCACTGCCTACCGCATCACGGCCCACCTCTCAGGTCAGCACCATGCACGGCCTCCAGCATTACTATGAACACTAGAAACTACTTGCAACTCCTGGACCGGGTACTACGCGATTAATAGGCCGAGCGGGGTCATATTTCAGGGCCCAGCATGTGGTAGTATCTAGTCTTGGATTACATACACGGAATTCAGTTCCTAAGGACGGTTCCAATGAAAAAACCCGCCATGTACTCCTACACAGCCTTTCACCGGTACCTTTACCATATCAAGTTCAACACACAACCTTTGCTCACCAAAAACATTCCACAATTCTGTTCATCTCCCAGATGACAGACCATACACAACTCTAAGCATAGCATGCATAGCAGGATAAGGCACATCATAGCTCAAGCAACTACCAGGTATGCTAGGTTGCAAGGATCGGCTATTTACTGTGACAAGGTTAGGTCACGCAAAGGAGGTGGGTTCAGCTATCGTGGCAAAAGCAGTTGAAGCATTTGATGCTAATGCAAAAAATAAGTGTAGGAGCAAGAGCATGGGAATTATCGGGATGATCAAAAGGGGTTGCTTGCCTTGTTGCTCAGAGGAGGAACGATATCCGTCAAACGGATATTCGGTGGAATCCGGGGGGTGCGGAGCCTACCGAAATGAATGGCAACATTCAATAACAATCATATGCACTCAAAATGATGCATGAGCATGGCATGAGAATGCAAGGTGATAAGTTATTATTCTCAACATGTATTAGGTTTAGAGTTGATTTGAATCACATTCGAATAGCAATTCAAACGGGTATTCTCGGATATCGGTTTAATTGATTCGACCTGATGCTCAGATCAACTTGATGTTAACATGCATGAAATTTCATGTTATGGTACCGATTTGTAATTAGGACAGTGGTGAACACCGTATATATAATGGAATTTGAATATTTTTGCAATTTCCATTTAAAAAGTGATTATAAGAATTGAATTATTCCTTATTCCACAATTTACGGTTCTGTAACTTTTTCAAACTTAGTTGAAAATAGCATATTCAGAATACTTGAATTTTTCTGATACTTTTTCATATATAAATTATTTTCATTGGAGTTACAGATTAATTTCTATGAATTTTACAAGTTTTAGCAATTTCCTGGAATTATTCCTATACTGGAAATACTTTTATTGCATCAGCATGACATCAGCAGGTCCATCTGGCCGTTGAAAGTCAAACCTGACCAGTGGGACCCACTGGTCAGTCTCTCTGGTCAAATTTAGATTAAGATTAAACTTAATTATCTGATTAACCTTCTGGACCTACATGTCAGTGACTGATTAACTTATTTGATTTATTTTTATTAGTTTTAAACTTGCCAGAGGCTGGCCCCACCAGTCAGTGACTCAGGCCAGCCAAAACCACCGGCGGCGAGGTCGTCCTCGCCGGCGGGGAGCCTCCGGCGACCACCAGCACGGCGGAGGGGCTCGGAAACGGCGCACAGGGGGCCAAATGCTGCGTGGAGAGCACCAGAGGAACGGCACGTCTCCCGCAGCTCCATTTCTACACTTAGTCGGGGCTGATCTGGCCGGAGATGACGCCGGCGACGAGCTTGGCGGTGGCCAAGGCTCGGGCGTCATCGGGGTCTTTGATCCAGAGGAAACTACGCTCGGTTCTTAGCTGCTACAGCATCTACGCGTCGACCTGAAGCTCCTGGGGCCCTCGGAAGGACGAGCTGATCATCGGAGGGCTACCGCCGACGAGCGGCAGCGGCGGTCCTCGTCGGGCTCCGGTGAAACTAGAGCTAGAGGAGGGAATCAACGAGAAAAACTTAGGGGAAACGACCGCATGCTCACGGGGAGTGCAGAGCAGGGCTTAGACGGCTCGGGGAAGGCCTGGGGGCGACGAATCGACGGGAGAGGTCCGGCGGCCGGAGGTGGAAGACGATGGCATCGCGGGCGTTGCAGGGCTCGGGGTGGCTTCGGCTTCTGCAGGGATGACCAGGGCGACGAGGCGGAGCTAACAGCATGCTCTAGGAGGGGATCCTATGGCTAGAGGTGCTGCTGCTCGAGCTCGAGCTCGGGTCCAATGGCGGCAGCAAGGAGGAGAAAGAGATCCGGGAGGAGGGAGAGAGCCGATGCGGGGAATGGATAGGGGAGGCCTCAGGGGGCTTATCCCCGGCCTTGCCAGCGCGAGGCGGCGGCAAGGCAGGCGCACAGGTGCGTGGCCGCGCCGGAGGAGGCGGCGGCCACCTCCTGCTGCCTACTGGCGCGAGGGAGGGGACGAGCCAGGGATGGGTCGGGCTAGGCTTAGGCGACAGGTAAGGATTTCCCAATTTTTTCTGTTTTTGTTTTTTCTGTTTTGCTAACTATTGTTTTGCTAATTATTTCAGCTCCAAAACAAAAAGTAAAAGCTATTTTGGACCTCCTGAAATATTGTTATAACATTCCCAACGATTTCCAAAGTTTTCAACATTTTTGGAAAATTATAGATTCTGATTTCAAATTTAATGTTTGAAACCAGTGGCTTTTGTAATAATTTAAAAATGCTTAAGGTGTCAAGAAAATAGTTTTCTCCAATGCTCATTTACTTTCATGATTTATCAGAAAGTTTGAACATTTCTTGAGGCCATTCTGGGTTCATTGATTTGAACTAGTTTGAGATTTTCTTTAATTGAAATAGTGGCTAGGGTTTTGAGTTTTTCCTTTGCCACTTTCTGTTTTTTGTTGAAACTTCTTAGATGCAATTGCAAAGAAGACATGAGCACAAGACTAACTTTGTGAAGGGTTAGGGATGTGACAACTCACCCCCACTCAAAAGAATCTCGTCCCGAGATTTAGAAGTCGTCGGGAATAACGCAGGATATTCAAGTCGGTGACGATCCTCTCTTTCCCAAGTTGCCTCCTTTTCAGAATGATTTGACCATTGAACTTTAAGAAACTTGAGGTTTCGAGGTCGAGTGGTATGCTCAGCTTGATCAAGAATACGCATGGGGTATTCTCGGTATGAAAGGTTATCTTGGAGATCAAGCGTTTCGTGGTCCACTTCACGGATAGGATCCTAGAAGCAACGCCTGAGTTGCGAGACGTGGAAAACATCATGAACCTTGGAAAGATGCGGAGGAAGTTCCAACTGGTAGGCAACTTCTCCTCGTTTGGCAAGAATGCGAAAAGGACCAATGTAACGAGGAGCCAATTTTCCCTTGATACCGAAACGATGGGTACCCTTCAAAGGTGTAACCCAAAGGTAAGCCTTCTCATCAACTTCAAAGGTCACAGCCTTATGATGACGATCATATTGGCTCTTTCGACGAGACTGGGTTGTTTTCAACTTTTCACGAATAATGCGAACCTGCTCTTCTGCATCCTGGATCATCTCCGGGCCAAAGACTTGCCTCTCTCTGGTTTCTGACCAATTTAGAGGTGTTCGACATCTTCATCCATACAGAACTTCAAAAGGGGCTTTGCCCAAGCTTGATTGGTAACTATTGTTATAAGCGAATTCGGCGAATGGAAGGCACTTTTCCCAATTCATACCGAACGATATAACACAAGCTCGGAGCATATCTTCTAGGATTTGATTCACTCTTTCTACTTGACCACTTGATTGGGGATGGAAAGCAGTGCTAAAAGATACGTGAGTCCCCATGGCATTCTGAAAACTTTCCCAGAAGCAAGAAGTAAAGATACTTCCACGGTCCGAGTTAATCTCCAGGGGAACACCATGAAGAGACACTATTCGAGAGATATATAACTCTGCTAGCTGGCTAGCTGTTATACTCTCACGAACAGGAAGAAAATGAGCCACTTTGGAAAGACGGTCAATGACCACAAAGATAGCATTATTTCCTTTCTTAGTCTTGGGAAATCCGGTAATGAAATCCATGCTAACTTTATCCCATTTCCATTCAGGAATAGCTAAAGGTTGAAGGGTGCCAGCAGGCCTTTGATGTTCTGCCTCAACTTGACGACAAACGTCGCAGTTAGCAACGAACTCAGCAATTTCTCTCTTCATCCTAGTCCACCAGAACCTCTGGCGTAGGTCCTGATACATCTTAGTACTACCGGGATGAATGGTGAGAGGAGAATCATGAGCCTCCTTAAGGATTAACTGCCTTAGATGTGGGTTCTTAGGAACCACTAAACGATTCTGAAAGAACACAACACCTTGATCGTTCATGGAAAATTCTTTAGCGTTTCCGCTAAAAATATTCTCCTTGATCTGTGATATACCCTTGTCACGCTTTTGGCCAGCTATAATTTGATCCTTAAGAGTAGGCTTCGCCACCAGGGTAGAAAGGAATCCTTGGGGAACAATATGATGATTCAACTTCCGAAAGTCCTCATGGAGATGTGGTTGACCTTGTTGTAGCATCAAATTGTTACAATAAGATTTACGACATAGTGCATCGGCCATAACATTGGCCTTCCCCGGGGTGTAAATTGTCCCTAAGTCGTAATCCGAGATCAACTCAACCCACTGTCTTTGCCTGAGATTCAAATCCGGCTGGGTGAAAATATATTTCAGACTTTGGTGATCAGTGCATATTTCGCAACGATTACCCAGAAGGTAATGTCGCCAGGTTTTTAGTGCATGGACCACAGCTGCAAGCTCAAGGTCATGTGTGGGATAATTATCCTCATGTGGACGCAACTGTCGAGATGCGTATGCGATCACATGACGATCTTGCATGAGAATGCAACCTAATCCTTGTCGCGAGGCGTCGCAATAGATAACAAAGTCCTTAGAAAAATCTGGTGGTAGCAACACAGGTGCGGAAGTCAGGCGTCTTTTCAGTTCCTGAAAACTATGCTCATACTGTGGTGTCCACTCGAACTTTTTATCTTTCTTGAGGAGTTCAGTTAGAGGTTTTGCAACCTTGGAGAAATTCTCGACGAAGCGGCGACAATAGCTCGCTAAACCAAGAAAACTCCTAACTTGCTTAACCGATTCAGGTTGAGTCCAATCAAGGACAGCTTGAACTCTCTCGGGATTGACAGCAATACCCTTACCAGAGATTACGTGGCCTAGATAGGTCACTTCTGGTAACCAGAATTCACATTTTGAAAATTTGGCATAAAGGCGATGCTCTCGAAGTTTCATCAATACCAGCCTTAGATGCTCAGCATGTTCTTGTTCATTCTTCGAGTAGATGAGAATATCATCGAGGTATACCACGACGAATTTATCCAAATACTCCATGAAGATTGAATTCATCAGCCGAGAGAAGGTGGCTGGGGCATTGGTTAAACAGAAGGACATAACGGTGTACTCATATTGGCCATAACGAGTAACAAAAGCCATTTTTGGAATGTCCCCGTTCTTAATCTTGATTTGATGGTATCCCAACCTCAAATCCATTTTGGACAAGACTGAGGATCTAGCGAGCTGATCATACAGGTCGTTGATCCTGGGGAGCGGATACTTGTTCTTTATGGTGACCAGATTAACTGGTCAGTAATCTACAACCATCCGATCTGTTCCGTCTTTCTTCTTAATGAAGAGGACGGGACAAGCCCAAGGAGAAGAGCTAGGACGAATGAAACCCTTGTTCAAGGGCTCATCTAATTGCTTCTTAAGTTCGGCTAGCTCCAGGGGTGCCATCTTATAAGGTCTTCTGGCTATTGGGCTAGTTCCCGGAACAAGATCTATTACAAACTCTACATCTCTGTCAGGTGGAATTCCTCGCAGTTCCTCTGGAAAGACATCCAGGAAGTCACGGACTACCGGAATGTCTTCAAGTTCCGGAAGAGGGTTGGGATTAGGGAATAGAGTTGGCATTTGGCAACTCGAGTAGAGATATTTACTATCTCACCCGAGGAATGGGTAAGCTGGACATTTCTAGAATGAGTATCAATCTTGGCATAGTGAGCTGACATCCAGTCCATGCCCAAGATGATATTAGTATCCGAAGATTTCAATGCTATCAATGAGGCTAGAAAAACTAGCATGTCTACTAGAATTTCATTGTCACAGGTTATCCTAGAGGTTTGCCATTTACTACCAGGGGTTTGGACAACCAATGGGATTGGCATATCACAAAATGACATGTTATGCAACTGTGCATAACTTTCTCAAATTAAGGAATGAGAAGACCCAGTGTCAAAGAGAACGGACGCTGGGTGATGATTAACAAGAAGCGTACCCAGCATGACGTCGGGATCCTCTGCAGCTTCTTCTACTGACACATAGTTCACATGGCCACGTGCAGGAGTTGGCTTCACATAATAAGCTTTGCCCGACTTGGCCTGCCCGACGGACTTTCCGGGTTGCTTGGCACCCACATTCTGAGGACACTCACGGGAATAGTGCCCTGGTTCTCCACACTTGTAGCATATCACCTGGTTGGCACGTGGTGCAACATTGCTAGCTGGACCACCATAAGCTTTTGCTGGAGGGTTGGCCTGATTCGTCTGAGGCGCCACGTAGGATGGTCTCGGAGTGTATCTTGGCGGCAGAGAACTGTTTGGAACCCACACCCTGCGATTTCGAAACACGGAACCAGAAGATGAGCCAAAGTCACGGGAGTGCTTCCTTGTGGCTTCGAAGTCAGTATGACCAGTCTCCGCACTGATCGCCTTGTTGACCAGGGCTTGAAAGCTTGCACACTCATGGAGGCGCAGGTCACGACGGAGCTCAGGGCTCAGACCCTTATGGAATCTTGCTTGCTTCTTGGCGTCAGTAGACACCTCCTCTGTTGCATAGCGGGCGAGGTTACCGAACTCGCGGCTATAGGTATCCACAGACAACTTGCCCTGAGTGAAGGCACAGAACTCCTCTCTCTTTCTGTCCATCAGGCCCTCTGGAATATGGTGCAGACGAAAAGCTGCATTGAAGTCTGCCCATGTGGCCACTGGTTCAGCAGGACGCATAGCTTCAAAATTCTCCCACCACAGATTGGCGGGTCCTTCCAGGAAATACGCCGCGAAGGTCACCTTGTCGGCCTCAGACACATTCGCAGAGCGAATCTTGCGTGAGATGCTGCACAGCCAGTCATCAGCGTCGAGGGGATCGACGGAATGATGAAACTTTGGAGGATTCAGCTTCACAAAGTCATTGAGGGACACTGCAGCATTCCTAGGCTGTCGAGCCGTATTCTGCTCAATACGCTCTAGCAGTCGATTGGTCTCCCTTTTATTTCTTTCTGCCTCAAGCATCACTTCTACCAGAGAAGGCGTGTGGGGCAGGTCTTCCTGTGATGCTTGACTACCCTCACCTTGCTCATGAGCAGGGGCACGGTTCAACCTGGTGAACACCATCCTGACAAACAAACTCATAGCTTAGACCAATATCAGATCAATACTAGCTATGGATTAAGAATGTACTGAACACACGGAATGCGGAAATGAATATACGAACAACATGGTAACAAGCAACTGCTATATATACACCATGGTTCATACACACCCTTACATAGTTCAGTACACCCTTAACCGAAGAGCAAACTACTGAAATTGTGAAACTACTCATCAGAGGCTTACAAGCTTCCTATACATTATTTATCTAGGCCTCCGGAATTCACTTCACATTACAACCATACTTCACAAGTCACGCAGGACTGTGAAAGTACGGCTACTACCATACTATCCTTCCGCTCACAGCTCAGGCATCCGCATAGAACATCTCATAGAGATTACCTCCATGGCCTGGAAGCTCAACCTGCGGATCAGGAAACACTCTAGCCTGAGATCCCTGGGATCCATAAGGACACGGATGTGGCCTTGGTCCCCTGACTGGTGGTAAGAGGGGTCCCCGAAGAGGTGTGACTCCTCCTATGGCTGGCCAGTTGATGTGGGCCGGAAGATGGTTCCTAACAGGGTTCAGCATCTCCATCTCTCCATACCCTGTCTGGACTACCGGTGCCAGCTGCGTCAAAGCTGTCCACACACGGGCACGGGTAGCATAAAGCTCCATGCGGAGAGCACGAGCATCCCTGTCTCTGTTCTCTAGCATCTCAACAGTGGACCGCAGAAGTGGATCCTCCATAGAAGAATCGAAATAGACTCCGCTAAGGTATCTGTAACATCCCAAAATTATAAATTTTGGAATGTTAATATAATTATTAGATTTGCTTGTTTGTTTGTTTGCTGAGTGATTGAAACTTGCGTGAAATTGAAACTTTTTCGAAACTTTTGAAAGAGAGGGAATAAAATGACTTTCCCCTTCTCCGGTGAATTCAAATTCAAGCTTTTAAAAGCAACGAGAGAAGATGACATGACTTCTCCGGTTATAAAGAATTTGAACGGAGATACTTGCATTGATTTCATTTGCATTTCCTCGTGCGAGAAAAGCCCGGAGAAAAATACTCTATTGCACGCAAGAGAGAGAGAGCGGAGGAAAATGACACTCCAAAACTGCGGGCAATTTATTGGAGTGGAGATAATATGACTTCTCCCCTGTCGAATTAAAGTGCATAATGTTTCGAATATTATTTGGAGCTATCTCACTGGGTTTGGAAACTTTATAATCTTTCAAATTATTGTTAGTGGGGTTCTTTTTTTTTTTTAAATGCGCTTTGTGTGGCCTATTGCATAAAAACTATTTTTAAAAGTTGCATTAGGTGGAACTAGGGTTCCTATATGTATTATATGTATATTAGTACCTACTTTTGTTAGCTAGGAACATATATATTTTTGTTTTTTTTACGGTTTTATTTCTTTCTTTTCTTTTTTTTGCTGCTGTTAGTTTGTTTAAAAAAAAAATAGAACTGCCAGGCCGAGCCACAAGGGCTCAGCCCATCCCCATGCATGCACGCATGCACCTTCCATGCATGCACTCCCTCCCCACGTCTCCTCCTTTCCTATTTTCTCTCCCTCCCCAAGCCCCTCCCCCACGTCCCAATCTCTCTTCTCTTCCCCACGTGAGTCCTCCCTCCCCTTTCCTTATTTCTCCCCTTCCTTCTTTCTCTCCCTCCTTTTCCTTTTACTCCCCACGTTCACCTCTCCCTCTCTTTCCTATTTTCTCTCCCATGATTTCCTTCCCAAAGTTCTCCCTCTCCTTCCTTTTACTCTCCTCCCCTAAGCCTATATAACCCCCCCCCACCGTCACCTCTCCCCAACCCTAGCCGCCGTCTCTCCACCGCCGCCTCCACAAGCCGCTGCCGGCGCCTCACCCCACCGCCGCCCTAGCCGCCGCCGCGAGCAGCGGCAGCAGCCCGAAAGCTGCTGCACCTCGGCCTCGCCGCGGAGGAGGAGCCCTCCCCGAACTCTCTCTCCACCGCCGCCTCTTCCCCGAGGAGGAGAAGCACCCCACCGCCGCCGCACGACGTCTCCACGCCCCGGAGCTCCCCTCTCCCCCTCGCCGGCGACACCCTCTTCTTCCTCGCCGGTGCAAGCACTGCCAGCCACAGTCAACCAAGTTAGTCTCTCCCTCCAACTCTCTGTTAATTGCATGATATCTCTTTTAGCCCTTAGATCTTCATGCAACGGCCAGGATTAGATCATCTATACCCTTTCGGTTTAGTTCAGTAAACCATGGTTTATTTTTCCCACTTAAAATTTAGCCAGCCCTTTTACTAGCCTTAGGACGTTTGCTCCAAAACAAGAAACAAACACCCCTCCGCAGCTTGCCACGTGTTAGTACTAGATAGCTGCAGTTTTTTCCGTCAAAATAGCAAAAACAGAAACTTCCAATTTTGTTTTGGCCACAACTTTTAATCCCGAAGTCCAATGACTTTGATTATTTTTCCAGTAGCTCACAAATTTCCTCTAGTTTTTAAAAACATATAATTGGTCTATGTTCTTATTTTAGTTTTATTTGTTTTTATGAAAACAATTCTAGCTCCGTAGTAACGTGCAATTGTTTTCACCTTTGTTTCAAATCCCGTTTGGGAAAACTTTCAAAAGTTTTGTGAAAAAGACTTTATTCTATCTTAGTTAAACTTATATCTTAGTTCCTTGTTATTATTTTTCTGTTAGACAAAACTATTTAGTGGTTGACGTAGTAGAAGACTCTTTATTTCTATTTGATGTTTCTTTCGGTTTCTTTCGCACTCGCACTTTTGTTTTGATTGTTAGAATGATTGCTAGTATGAGTGCTTATGTGAATGCTATGTTTGCTATATAGATTTTCATCGGAGAGTGACGAGTAGTCTATCAAATTATTTTCTCGAGGAATTCTTCTTCGTCAACATCACAGGCAAGTCACTTTGATCATACTTTCACCTATGTTTTATGCATTGTAGTTCTACCATCCTATGCCCAATTGCATGCTGCCTAGGTACTTGGAAACTATATTCTAGTTGTAGTATCATGTGGTAGGAACACAACAACCCCGATACTTGGCCCCGGGACGACAATTTCTTAATGCTATGCTTGAGTAGACGGGTTATCGGTTGAGTGTATACCACGAGTGATGCGAGATTGATATAATAATCAAGACCGGACTAAGACAAGACTTTCAAGACCTCGGACGCAATGCAACACTGGGTGAAGGACGGTTGACCGGCTCCCTGGAAAACCCAGTGGATGCCCGGGATGCTGGAGAGGCCATGTCATCCTGCGGAAAGCTTCACCCAGGCTCAAAGAGACGGATGGATATTTTCAAGACCCAAGGCTTACCTGCACAGCCACAAGTCATTATGGGCTCTGGCTTGGTTGGACAACGCGGCGACTCTGGACAGGCGGTGCTAGCAGATGTAGACGAATGGTAGGAATGGATGGGCACCGACAGGGATTCAGAGGGACCCGTTGAAAGACCATGTTTTGATCATCCGGTCTTCGAACACCCTGAAGTGCAAGGAGAAACCCGGAGGCGATCAAATCTTGTGGGGAACGTGTGCAAAACTCTGCAGAGTACTCAAACCTAATCGATTAGCCGTGTCCACGGTCATGGACAACTTGAGCCAAAGGAACTGAAGTTATCTGGATTTCTCAACACCATTAAATATATTTGATGTGGGAAAATTATTGACAACTCGGGTACGAGAACTGGTTGGCGGAACCATCTCGTTAACAACAAACCTTGTAGTAACATTTTTTTTCAACCCCTCTTGTTGTAGGATAAAACTGGCTTGATGCAAAACTTAGCTCCACCGACCAAATATGCATGTAGAGATAGTTGATTATTACTTTTCACCCCTCTCTTATGTGACTTGCCGGCATATTCAATATGCTGACCTACACGGCTGCAACGTCTTATGTTGCAGATATTTTTCTTTGATGAGTAAGAGTACGATTCAGGGTTACGGTCTACACTCAACTTGCTGTTGGTGTTTATTGGGATTCCACTCCCTTGACCGCTTCCGCTGAGATATTTAAGGTATATATCAGTTTTACACTATTTACATGTGATTGCACTTTGATATATACATTGATGTATTGTGTGTGCCAGCATACTGATCCAGGGATGGCACAGAAACACAGAGGCTTGACTCGTTTTCAGTCGGGTCGCTACAGTATCCCTCTTCACCAGGCTGAGAGGCCGGAACATAGCTGAACTCTGAATTCTGCAGCAGTGCATGTCTCGCTCTCATAATGGTCAGCATTGAATAGGCAGCATCCTGTACTGCCATGTCAACGGTGACCCCCAACCCATAGGACCAATGGATTGGCTTCTCAGCTCCAGGATAGTCTGGAAATACCCTAACAGTGCAGATGTACTGGCTCTGGTTGAAGTAGCGGTACTGTTCCTCCACTGTGTACTCGGGGTACCAGCGGTAACCGCACACCGACATCACCCTGACCAGCATGGCCGTATGACCCGGTACATCAATGCACCTGGTCAGACGTACCACCTGACGAGAAGGACGGCCAGGCATCTGTAAATAGAGAGCAATGCAAAAGCATTAGAGCTCTGAATGCAAAATTGGGCAGCATAACGGCTGTAAATGCTCAAAACAAATTTTGAGACAACCCAAAAATGGAATAGCGTAACCACTCAACTATCAAGTTCAGCTCTCTGATTATCAAACTTACTTCCTGCTTCCTTGGAATAAAAGAAACCCAATATCTCTCGACCCGTAGTCCGATAAGCTATCGATCAGAAACACGAGCCTAGGAGAAGATGAGTAACCTAGTCCTTAATTCCCGCAGAAAAGACGAGGATGACCAGAATAGAATAACTTGAGAAGAGAACAAGAGTCTTACGTTCCCTTCCACAAACAATTCCCTTATATATAATTGAAGCAATTCTAGACTCAACTTCGACCAGTTTGGCTTAGTAATCCTACAGTCAGTCAGGCTCTGGTACCAACGCTGTCGGGACCCCGATCCTAAGCCATAGGAATCCAGCCTGTAACACATCGCATCCCTTTGTGTTCTCACGCACGGTTAACTCCACGGCTGCAGCCTTACCTTAGCCGGGACCATTTGCGTCTTTTGACTCACGTATGCGAAGGTGTCGCTAGCAATCCAGTGTCAAAGAACCCGGATCGACATGTCTAGTCATAAACCAAAGTGGCAGTACCGCACAAGGACACGCATACATGACCCAACAAAGTAGGTGTCGGTCATCAGCAAATGTAGACGAGTCGTAGCAAGCTACAAGGACTCCATTACACCGCGTGACATTTCCCCAAAGGGGACAGACACAACGGCTAAGAAGGACACATGCCGGTCAACCATTGTGTCCGGAGCAGTAGCGAACTACCAAGGCTCGTTGGATCACGAAGGGGCATTTCCTTGTAAGGAGTGCTACTAAAGTTCACGACTAAGTAATCGAACCCCATACATATCAAGTACGACACACGTACGCATGGCATACCGATATGTATAGATACATCGATGGCATCACAACATAACCATAAACATACAACCTTTATTTAAGAGGCTCGGAAGAGCCACACACATAATATTACACATTAAGGGTCTCATGACCCATAATAGCAGTCATACAATTACAAGCCAGCGGAAGAGTTATAAACTGTCTGGGTACAGACAGGGCAACTAGAAGGCACATGGCCTGACTATACTACAGAGCCGACGTAGGGCCAGATCGTAGCTGGGACACCAGCTACTCGTCGTCGTCGATGTCTACGAAGAAACCTCCATTAGGGTCATTAGCAACCTCTGCAACATTTATTAAGCAAACATGATTACGAAGGTACTCAGCAAGACTTTAGGAGAACTAACTACTCATGCAAGGTATCAAAAGGTATTGTGGGGTTTCATGCGGGAAGCCAGCATATGACTCGTGGCTAGACACTTGCATTTTTTAAATAATTTTGACAACTTGATTTCTCGCACACGAGTCCACTAACACCACAACAATACACTATTGTGGAATCATTCTGTCGCCGTACAGAAATGCCGTCCACGACACTCACGCTTATCTTGGCAATTTTAAGAGTTGCCGTTGAAGTTATCTATGAACAACATATGTCTCCAAGTAGTCCATATCCGCGGACGCGGCTATTCGAATAGATCATAACCCTGCAGGGGTGTACTTCGTCACACACGCTCTCGCCACTTATCGCCATGTGCACGTCATGCACCTCGGCAACCTTCAAGCGGAAGCCCAGCGAGGGAGTCGGCCACGACCGTTAACCACACTAGTACCTAGTCCAGGTTTATCGCCTATCTGAGAGTAACCCGTACGGATGTCCGCCGAGGTTTCCGCCACGGCCTCAAACAATGTGCGCAGGGTTCCCAAGCCCACCATCCGGGTGCCACTTGGTACACCGTACCACTGCCTACCGCATCACGGCCCACCTCTCAGGTCAGCACCATGCACGGCCTCCAGCATTACTATGAACACCAGAAACTACTTGCAACTCCTGGACCGGGTACTACGCGATTAATAGGCCGAGCGGGGTCATATTTCAGGGCCCAGCATGTGGTAGTATCTAGTCTTGGATTACATACACGGAACTCAGTTCCTAAGGACGGTTCCAATGAAACAACCCGCCATGTACTCCTACACAGCCTTTCACCGGTACCTTTACCAAATCAAGTTCAACACACAACCTTTGCTCACCAAACACATTCCACAATTCTGTTCATCTCCCAGATGACAGACCATACACAACTTTAAGCATAGCATGCATAGCAGGATAAGGCACATCATAGCTCAAGCAACTACCAGGTATGCTAGGTTGCAAGGTTCGGCTATTTACTGTGGCAAGGTTAGGTCATGCAAAGGAGGTGGGTTCAGCTATCGTGGCAAAAGGAGTTGAAGCATTTGATCCTAATGCAATAAATAAGTGCAGGAGCAAGAGCATGGGATTTATCGGGATGATCAAAAGGGGTTGCCTGCCTTGTTGCTCAGAGGAGGAACGATATCCGTCAGACAGATATTCGGTGGAATCCGGGGGGTGCGGAGCCTACCGAAATGAATGGCAACATTCAATAACAATCATATGCACTCAAAATGATGCATGAGCATGGCATGAGAATGCAAGGTGATAAGTTATTATTTTCAACATGTATTAGGTTTAGAGTTGATTTGAATCACATTCGAATAGCAATTCAAACGGGTATTCTCGGATACCGGTTTAATTGATTCGACCTGATGCTCAGATCAACTTGATGTTAACATGCATGAAATGTCATGTTATGGTACTGATTTGTAATTAGGACAGTGGTGAACACTGTATATATAATGGAATTTGAATATTTTTGCAATTTCCATTTAAAAAGTGATTATAAGAATTGAATTATTCCTTATTCCATAATTTAGGGTTCTGTAACTTTTTCAAACATAGTTTAAAATAGCATATTCAGAATCCTTGAATTTTTCTGATACTTTTTCATATATAAATTATTTTCATTTGAGTTACAGATTAATTTCTATGAATTTTACAAGTTTTAGCAATTTCCTGAAATTATTCCTATAGTAGAAATACTTTTATTGCATCAGCATGACATCAGCAGGTCCAATTGGCCGTTGAAAGTCAAACCTGACCAGTGGGACCCACTGGTGAGTCTCTCGGGTCAAATTTAGATTAAGATTAAACTTAATTATCTGATTAACCTTGCTGGACCCACATGTCAGTGACTGATTAACTTATTTGATTTATTTTTATTAGTTTTAAACTTGCCAGAGGCTGGCCCCACCAGTCAGTGGCTCAGGCCAGCCGAGATCCACCGGCGGCGAGGTCGTCCTCGCCGGCGGGGAGCCTCCGGCGACCACCAGCACGGCGGAGGGGCTCGGAAACGGCGCACAGGGGGCCAAATGCTGCGTGGAGAGCACCAGAGGAACGACACGTCTCCCGCAGCTCCATTTCTACACTTAGCCGGGGCTGATCTGGCCGGAGATGACGCCGGCGACGAGCTTGGCGGCGGCCAAGGCTCGGGCGTCATCGGGGTCTTTGATCCAGAGGAAACTACGCTCGGTTCTTAGCTGCTACAGAATCTACGCGTCGACCTGAAGCTGCTGGGGCCCTCGGAAGGACGAGTTGATCATCGGAGGGCTACCGGCGACGAGCGGCAGCGGTGGTCCCCGTCGGGCTCCGGTGAAACTAGATCTAGAGGAGGGAATCGACGGAAAAAACTTAGGGGAAATGACCGCATGCTCACGGGGAGTGCAGAGCAGGGCTTAGACGGCTCGGGGAAGGCCTGGGGGCGACGAATCGACGGGAGAGGTCCGGCGGCCGGAGGTGGAAGACGATGGCGTCGCGGGCGTTGCAGGGCTCGGGGTGGCTTCGGCTTCTACAGGGATGACCTGGGCGATGAGGCGGAGCTAACAGCGTGCTCTGGGAGGGGATGCTATGGCTAGAGGTGCTGCTGCTCGAGCTCGAGCTCGGCTCCAATGGCGGCAGCAAGGAGGAGAAAGAGATCCGGGAGGAGGGAGAGAGCCGATGCGGGGAATGGATAGGGGAGGCCTCAGGGGGCTTATCCCCGGCCTTGCCAGCGCGAGGCGGCGGCCAGGCAGGCGCACAGGTGCGTGGCCGCGCCGGAGGAGGCGGCGGCCACCTCCTGCTGCCTACTGGCGCGAGGGAGGGGACGAGCCAGGGATGGGCCGGGCCAGGGTTAGGCGACAGGTAAGGATTTCCCAATTTTTTTCTGTTTTTGTTTTTATGTTTTGCTAACTATTGTTTTGCTAATTATTTCAGCTCCAAAACAAAAAGTAAAAGCTATTTTAGACCTCCTGAAATATTGTTATAACATTCCCAACCATTTCCAAAGTTTTCAACATTTTGAAACCAGTGGCTTTTGTAACCAGTAGCTTTTGTAATAATTTAAAAATGCTTAAGGTGTCAAGAAAATAGTTTTCTCCAATGCTCATGTACTTTCATGATTTATCAGAAAGTTTGAACATTTCTTGAGGCCATTTTGGGTTCATTGATTTGAACTAGTTTGAGATTTTCTTTAATTCAAATAGTGGCTAGGGTTTTGAGTTTTTCCTTTGCCACTTTGTTGTTTCTGTTGAAACTTCTTAGATGCAAATGCAAAGAAGACATGAGCACAAGACTAACTTGCTTAAGGGTTAGGGATGTGACAATGCCACCAAATCGGGAACTCAAATTCGCTATTGACTTCGTCCCCGGGACAACACCTATATGCAAGAAATGTTACAGAATGTCGTCATCCAAGCAAGTCGAGTTGAATAAACAGCTTGATGAGATGCTCAAGAAGGGATATATCTACCCTAGCTCCTCACCATGGGTATCTTTAGTAATATTAGTGGACAAGAAGGATGGTAGCTTATGAATGTGTGTGGACTATTGTCAGCTTAATGAAGTCACCATCAAGAAATAATATCCGCTTCCCCGTATTGATGATTTGTATGATCAGCTGAATGGAGCTCAGATATTCTCAAAAATCGATTTGGGAACCGGGTACCATCAACTTAAGATCAATGAGGATATTCCCAAGACTGCATTCACCACTCGTTATGGTCTATATGAATATAATGTCATGTCCTTTGGCGTGACAAATGCCCCAACATTCTTTATAGATATGATGAATAGATTGTTCATGGACTTCTTTGACAAGTTCGTGGTGGTCTTCATCGATGACATTCTCTTCTATTCCAAGGGAGAAGAAGATCATACACAACATCTGTGAGCAGTGTTTCAAAGGTTGCATGGTCACCAACTGTATGCAAAATTCAGCTAGTGTGAGTTTTGTCTCAAGCAAGTACGAATTTTGGTGCATAACCTGTCAGCTAATGAAATAGCAGTGGACCCAAGTAAAGTAAAGGATGTGCTAAAATGGCGAGCACCCACAACTGTGAGCGAGATCCGGAGTTTTCTAGGGCTTGCTCGTTATTACCGTCGATTCATTGATTGTTTCTCCAAGATTGTGAAACCAATAACCAAGCAGCTCAAGATGGATCAAAAAATTATGGTCCGAGGAATGCAAAAAGAGCTTTAATGAATTTAACAACGCTTAACTTCAACACCATATTGATGCTTCCTGATATTTATTGAAGCTTCGATGTGTATTATGACACATCCCAAAGAGCTATAGGGTGCGTACTCATGCAAGAAGGCAGGATCGTGGCTTATG
Source organism: Hordeum vulgare subsp. vulgare (assembly GCF_904849725.1). Taxonomy (NCBI): domain Eukaryota; kingdom Viridiplantae; phylum Streptophyta; class Magnoliopsida; order Poales; family Poaceae; genus Hordeum; species Hordeum vulgare. Next base: position 317,512,461 of record NC_058524.1, read on the forward strand.
CATCTAGACAACTATGACCTCATGAAGAAAACTACCCTACTCATGACTTCGAGTTAGCGGCAGTTGCGCATGCTTTAAAAATCTGGAGGCATTACCTCATCGGCAAGTGATGCCAAATCTTCACTGATTACAAAAGCCTCAATTACATATTCACACCACCAGATTTGAATCTTCGGCAAAGTAGATGGCTTGAGTTCGTTACAGAGTATGACCTTGGTATCAATTACCATCCGGGTAAAGCTAATGTGGTTGCCAATGCCCTTAGCCGCCAACTAGCCACAATAAACGCATTGATAGAAGCTTTATTTCTCGAGCTACAAGAGGAGATTGCGCTGCTAAACCTGGTTATTGTTGATCTCGACTGCACCGCTGTGCTAGAAGTCACCCCACTCAAGAATAAGAGGTCCGCAATGCCCAAGCGAAGGACCCGATATTGCAACAGTATGTCACTCAAGTGCAAGTCGGCAAGACTCTCGATTTCCAGTTAGATGATCAAGGTACTCTGAGATTTCAAGGACAAATTTGCATACCCGACACCTGAGGTATGAGCCAAAGGATATTGAAGGAGGCACATGAGTCATCATACTCTATCCATCCCTGTGGGACCAAAATGTAAGAAGACCTAAATGAAGCATTTTAGTGGGATGGCATGAACAAGGATATAGCATATTTTATCGCGCGTTGTGACATATGCAACAGTGTAAAGGCAGAACATCAGCAACCCGCCGGGCTGCTTCAACCCCTACCTGTTCCACAGTGGAAATGGGATGATGTCGACATGGATTTTGTCATGGGACTCCCCAAAACTCCTCGAGGAAATAATGTCACATGGGTCTTGGTGGACATGCTGACCAAGGTAGCCCAATTCATTCCAATTATTACCACGTATCGAGCAGACCAACTTTCTCAACTATAAGTTTCCAGAATCATCAGCTTGCATGGTGTTCCAAGAACCATCACCTCCGATCAAGGATCTCTTTTTACCTCAGGATTTTGGTTATGCCTTTCGCGGGTTTTGTCTGGCCAACATGATAATTTATCTTACAATGGGAAGAGGTACTTTGTGATGGGTTCGATCTTGCGGTGCTCAATCTCATTGACAAAAAGAGACATGACACACATGTATTAGTGCTATCGAGGATAAAACAACGGGGTCTTTTCCAACATGAATAGATCTTTTATACATAATGCACTAGTAGAAAACAGCGCTTTGGTCCACTTGATGAAATCACATTAGTCCCGGTTCATGGCCTATGTGGGCATAGGTCCTGATTCGTGAGGCCTGGGCGCCGGCCGGGCCTCGTGGGTCATTTGTCCTCGTACGTTTGTCACCTTCGATTCTGGTTCCAGACACGAACCGGGACCAATGTGTCTTGCTCCTGGCCCATAATCAGTAGTCTCGGTTTCTGGCTGGAACCGGGACCTCAGATTGTCCTTTGGTCTTAGTTCCATCCACAAACCGGGACCAACGGTTGGCCAACATATACCCCCGCGAGCAGAGCAGTGCACTTCTCTGCTTTTCAGCCGACCATGGGAGAGCTTTGTGGTCCTCTAGCTCACCTCCTATGCACATGAGGTGTTCGATGAAATGCCCGGGCCACACTTAAGCTTTCTCCTTCAGAAGCTCCTTGTCCAAGCTCCATTTTCATCAAGATTTGTGTAGTTTTTAATACACTTTGTTATATAACGGACACAGATGAACCGTCAATGGATGTACGGTGACCGACGCACCTCCAACTATATTGATGGCCTGCATAATTTTCTTGAATCGGCTAAGGAAAACAAGCTTAATGGTTTTATGCATTGTCCATGTACTCTGTGTTGGAATATGAAGGAATTCTCCGACTAAAAAACCCTTCACTTCCACCTGCTTCAGAAGGGTTTTATGCCACACTATAATGTTTGGACCAAACACGGAGACATAGGGGTTATGATGGAAGACAACATAGAAGAAGAGGATGATGACAACTACCCGGCCCCTAAATATGGTGATGCTGCAATGGGGAAAGCTGAAGATCAAGAGGAACCAGACGATGTGCCCGGTGATGATCTTCGTCGGGTCATTGTTGATGCACATAGATAATGCGAAAGTGAAAGGAAGAAGTTGAAGTTCGATCGCATGTTAGAGGATCACAAAAAAGGGTTGTATCCTAATTGCGAAGACGACAACACAAAGCTTGGTAGCACACTGGAATTGCTGCAATGGAAGGCAGACAATGTTGTATCTGACAAGGCATTTAGTTCGCTACTGAAATTAATGAAGAAGAAGCTTCCAAAGGATAACAAATTGGATGGCAGTACGTGCGAAGAAGGTTTTATGCCCTCTAGGATTGGAGGTGCAGAAGATACATGCATGCCCTAGTGACATCATCCTGTACCGCGGTGCATACGAGGATTTCATGCATGCCCGGTATGCGACGCATTGCGGTATAATATCAAAAGAGATGACCCTGGTGATGTTGAGGGCCAGCGCAGTGGGAAGATGGTTCCTGCCAAGGTGATGTGGTATGCTCCTATAATACCACGGTTGAAATGTCTGTTCAGAAACAAAAAGCATGCCGAGTTGATGCAATGGCACATAAAAGACCGTAAGAAATAAGGGAAGTTGAGAGCACCCGCTGACGGGTCGCAGTGGAGAAAGATCGAGAGAAAGTGGAGCGACTTTACACTTGACCCAAGGAACGTATTGTTTGGTTTAAGTGCAGATGGCATTAAACCTTTTGGGGAGGAGAGCAGCAAGCATATCACATGGCCTGTGACTCTATGTATGTATAACCTTCCTCCTTAGTTGTGCATGAAGCGGAAGTTCATTATGATGCGTGTGCTCATCCAAGGCCCTAGGCAACCTGGCAATGACATTGATGTGTACCTAAGGCCATTAGTTGATGAACTTTTACAGCTATGGAATGGAATGGTGTATGTGTGTGGGATGAGAATGAACAGGAGGAATTTGGCCTACATGTGTTGCTGTTTGTAACCATCAACAATTGGTCTACTCTAAGTAAGCTTTCAGGACAGACAAACAAGGGATACAACGCATGCACACACTATTTAGATGAGACTGACAATATATATTTGGACAAATGCAAGAAGAATGTGTACATGGGGCATCGTCGATTTCTTCCGACCAACCATCAATGTCGAAAGAAAGGAAAGTATTTCAAAGCTGAGGCAGATCACCGGAAGAAGCTCGCCCTCCGTACTGGTGATCACATACTTGATATGGTCAATGATTTACAAGTAATCGTTGGAAAGTGTCCTAGCGGACTATCTGTTCCGAATGACGATGCGGGACACGCACCCATGTGGAAGAAAAAATCTATATTTTGGGACCTACCCTATTGGAAAGACCTAGAAGTCCGCTCTGCAATCGACGCGATGCACGTGACAAAGAATCTTTGCGTGAACCTTCTAGGCTTCTTGGGAGTGTATGGGAAGACAAAAGATACACCGGAGGCATGAGAGGAACATCAACGTGTGCATGAAAAAGACGGCATGCATCCAGAGCAGTTTGAAGGTCCTGAAGCTACGTCTTACCAAGGAAGAGAAGGAAATCTTCTTTGAATGCTTGCTCAGTATGAAGGTCCCGTCTGGCTTCTCGTCGAATATAAAGGGAATAATAAATATGGCAGAGAAAAAGTTCCAGAACCTAAAGTCTCATGACTGCCATGTGATTATGACACAACTACTTCCGGTTGCATTTGAGGGGGCTTCTACGGGAAAACGTTCGATTAGCCATTGTGAAGCTATGTGCATTCCTCAATGCAATCTCTCAGAAGGTGATCGATCCAGAAATCCTGCCAAGGTTAAGGAGTGATTTGGTGCAATGTCTTGTTACTTTTGAGGTGGTGTTCCCACCATCCTTCTTTAATATCATGACGCACGTCCTAGTTCATCTAGTCGACGAGATTGTCGTTCTGGGCCCTGTATTTCTACACAATGCATTCCCCTTTGAGAGGTTCATGGGAGTCTTAAAGAAATATGTTCGTAACCGCGCTAAGCCAGAAGGAAGCATCTACATGGGCCATCAAACATAGGATGTCATTGGATTTTGTGTTGACTTCATTCCTGACCTTAAGAAGATTGGTCTCCCTCAATCCCGTTATGAGGGGAGACTGACTCAAAAAGGCACACTAGGAGTGGAGTAAATAATGTGTACGGATGGGCATTCTTGGTCTCAAGCACACTACACAATTCAACAGAATTCTACCTTGGTGACCCTGTATATCGATGAAGACTAGAACATTTTGAGCTGCATACACCCAGAGTAGTGTGACGAATGGATTGCATTTGAACACATCAGGACTTTAAGCAGTTGGTTGTAAAAACGTCTCATCTGTGACAACACTGTTTCGGATGACCTGTACTCGTTGGCCTGGGGACCATCTTCGACAGTATTGACTTACCAAGGGTACGAGACAAATGGGAATACATTTTACACGATCACCCAGGATCAAAAGAGCACCAACCAAAACAACGGTGTTCGCTTTGATGCAGCAACCGAGAGGGGAAAGGACACATATTATGGTTACATATTGGACACATGGGAACTTGATTATGGACATGATTTGAAGGTCCCTTTGTTTCATTGGAAATGGGTCAATCTGTCAGGAGGCGCGGTACAGATAGGCCTACGGTACGGAATGACAACAGTGGATCTGAACAGTCTTGCGCACACAGAGGAACCATTCGTCCTAGCCAATGATGTGGCGCAGGTTTTCTATATGAAGGACATGTCTACAAAACCGAGAAAAATAAAATATAGGGAAGTGAATACATCATACGATGAGCCAAACCGCCACATAGTTCTTTCAGGAAAAAGAGACATTGTGGGATTGGAAGGTAAGATAGACATGTCTGAAGATTATGAAAAGTTTCATGAAATTCCTCCCTTCAAAGTCAAGGGTGATCCAAGCACCTTGTTAAACGATGTAGATTATCCATGGTTACGGTGCAATAAGCAAGGTACACAAGCGAAGAAAAAGTGAAGAAATGAAATGCCCTTTGTAACAGATGAGTTTTCGTATGAAATCATCATACTTCAAAAGGGATTGTCCGTTTTGTACACGAAGTGCATCCAGTTTTTGCCGCAACCCTCTCAACTTTTTAGCACATGTTATGTGGGTGAAATGATGATACAATGCCAACTTTCAACCTTTTCGGAGTTCATTTGTAGTGCTTTTCAATTTAAGGGTTATTTAGATCAAACAAAATTACTAAATGTATGAAAAATACCAAATGAAGTCAGAAATAGTTAAAAAATCATGATTTGTCTTTGAATGGTGCATTTTGAACAAACAAAAAGTCTAGAGTTCGAATAAGTTTTTAGCACATGTTATGTGGGTGAATTGATGATACCATGCCAACTTTCAACCTTTTAAGAATTCATTTGTAGTGCTTTTCAATTTAAGGGTCATTTAGCTCAAATTTTGTTTCACAATATGCATGAAAAATACCAACTGAAGTCAGAAATAGTTACAAATGGATGATTTGTCTTTGAGTGGTGCATTTTGAACACACAAAAAGTCTGGAGTTCAAATAAGTTCAAAAAAATGAAATCCCTTTGTAACAGATGAGTTTTCGTATGAAATCCTAATACTCCGAAAGAGATTGTCTTTTTTGTACACGAAGTGCATCCAGTCTTGCGGCAACCATCTCAACTTTTTGGCACATGCTATGTGGGTGAAATGATGATATCATGCCAACTTTCAACATTTTCACAGTTCATTTGTAGTGATTTTCAATTTAAGGGTCATTTACCTCAAAAAAATCAGTAAATGCATGAAATCACCTAATGAAGTCAAAAGAGTTGAAAATTGATGATTTGTCTTTGAATGGTGCATTTAGGACACACAAAAAGTCTGGAGTTCAAATAAGTTCAAAAAAATGAAATCCCTTTTGTAACACATGAGTTTTTGTATGAAACCGTGATACTTCGAAAGAGAATGTTCGTTTTGTACACGAAGTGCATCCAGTTTTTGCCGCAACCCTCTCAACTTTTTAGAACATGCTATGTGGGTGAAATGAGGATACCATGCCAACTTTCAACATTTTTAGAGTTCATTTGGAGTGTTTTTCAATTTAATGGTCATTTAGCTCAAAAAAATCAGTAAATGCATGAAAAATACCAAATGAAGTGAGAAATAGTTGAAAATTGATGTGTCTTTGAATGGTGCATTTTGAACACACAAAAACTCTGGAGTTCAAATAAGTTCAAAAAATGAAATCCCTTTGTAACACATGAGTTTTCGTATGAAACCCTAGAACTTCGAAAGAGATTGTGTGTTTTGTACACGATGTGCATCCAGTTTTTGCCGCAACCATCTCAAATTTTTAGCACATGTTATGTGCATGAAATAATTAGACCATGCCAACTATCAACATTTTTAGAGTTCATTTGTAGTGCTTTTTAATTTAAGGGTCAGTTAGATCAAAACAAAAATCAGTAAATGTATGAAAAATATCAAATGGGCCGACGGACCTTTTGTCCCGGTTCTAGCCACCAAACAGTACGAAAGTACTCTTCTTCCCACCCTTTTGGGCCCGTGGAAGTGTGGCTTTGGTCCCAGTTGGTGCCACAAATCAAAACCAATGGTTTCGCATATAGTGCGGGAGTTGTTGAAATTGACCTTTAGTCCCGGTTGGTGTAACAACCCGGGACTAAAGGTGTGCTTTGGTCCCGGCTGGGCCACTAACCGGAAGAAAGGTCTTCATATATTGCAGGAGTTGTTGAAATTTCTACCAACTTCCATCCCCCCATTCTCTCTTCGCCGCCGTCGCACCCGAGCCCGTCGCCGCCGGCCCGCGCCTCCTCCACGAGTTCGTCGTCGCCATCGCCGTCGCTCACGAGGCCATCGTCGCCCCGAGCCCATCGACGTCGCCGTCGCTCCCGAGCCCGTCGTCGTCGCCGTCGCCGTCGCCCCCGAGCCCATCGTCATCCCCGAGCCCATCGTCGTCGCCGTCGACCCCGAGCCCATCGTCGTTGCCGTCACCCCCGAGCCCATTGTCGTCATCGTCGTCGCCCGTCATTGCCGTCGCCCGTCGCCACCCGTCGTAGCCATCGTCGTTGCCCCCGAGCCCATCGCAGTCGTCGTCGTCGCCCGTCGCCCGCCATCGTTCTCAAGCCGGCCGTCGTCGCCCATCGACGCACTGGTAGCACGTCCATCGATCTCTCCATCTCCCTATTTGCGAATCCATGTGTGTGAGAAGACGTATTCTAATTGCGTATCCATGTGTGTGTATTACAGTCATATTAGAATATGTTGGGTACATTTTTGAACTCCTCAATGTGACACAAGTTATAAAAATTATAAAAATATTTAGATTAGATTTTCTTTCAATAGCAAATAAAGTTATAAAAATTATAAAAATATTTAGATTAGATTAAATTACAGATTAAGTTTTTATGTTAATATTTGGGATTATGTATAAATGGCTTCCCCCACTTTGAAATATTTGCAGAAACAATGGATATTCAAAAAGACATAGAAAACAAAGAAATTTTGGGGGATATAATCCACGGCGACGGTAGTAATGTCGATTTTTTGCTCAGCGAACTCGGTGACTACTGAATCCCGGAGGAAGGACATTATCATGATGGCTTGGGTGATCGAACAATGGAGGAGGAAGGACATTATCATGATGGCTTCGGAGACTACTGAATCCCGGAGGAAGGAGACCATGATGACCGCTCCGGTGACCGAACGGAGAAGGGAGCTATTGAAAAGTCCGGATCGATCCAAACTTCGGCAACGAGACGGGGCCCGACGAGAAGGTTGGGCAAGGATCAAAAGTTCACGATCACAGAACTGTCGGACGATGGCCAACAGATTGAACCCAAGCGGACCAGGGATGCATTTTCTGCTCAGTGCGGAGCTATTGTCAGGGACAACATCCCGATACGCATCAAGAAATGGAATAAGCCTAAGGGCGACAACATCCCTGAAGGTGATTATGTCACCGATAGGTTGAAAGATGATCTTTGGACCGCGTTGAAGGAAAATTTCACCCTACCGCCAGAGGAGGATCTGAATAAGCCAGTTATAGAGCCACTGATCAAGGCGTGTTCTCTGAAGAAGATGGCAGAACTATTCAGGAGGTGGAAGAAAGAGTTGAAATCAATGTATGTCGACAAAGGGAAGACTCCAGAACTCGTTGACCGATTTGACAAGATTAGAGATCACTGGCCCGCATTTGTGGCCTACAAGTCATCGGAAAAGAGTAAGGAAATATTAGAGAGAAATAAGAAAAACGCTGCAAATAAGCAGTATCACCAGCACACGGGGTCAGGTGGCTACCTCAAAGGCTGTCCGTTGTGGGACAAAGCTGAGAAAGACCTGATTGCTAAAGGGGTCCAACCACAGACATTGAACTAGCCTGACCGTTCAAGGAATTGGTTATTCAGATTTGGGGGAACTTTGGACCCTGAAACAGGGGAGTGTCGTTGGACGGACGAGAAACTTGCAACACCCATCAACAATTTCAGCAGTGTATCACCGCAGCGCAGGAAGGGTCGTTCTTTCCCGAAAGAGAGAAGGACGAGCTGAGTGAGGCCCTAGGGAATGCTGGGCACCCAGGCCGAACACGAGGCACACCAGGCTCCGTTGCGTGGAAGGTTGGGTTTCCTGGCACAGCTGGTTACAAAAGCCGAGTGAGAAAAAGGAAAGTGAAGCTGGGCGACATGCAGAAGATCAATGCAAGACTACAAATTCTAGAGGAACTTCACAGCCAGCGAGCTATCGACCAACCATCTCAGCAGCACGAAACTACCCCAGAATTTACCCCACCATCTTAGTGGAGAAGCAGTGTGGCTTCCACGGAGCTCGTTCAGCCTGACTTCACGGCTTCTAGCTACCCCGTGGATACTATCATTGAGTCTCAACCTTGCGAGCTTTTGACAAAATGCCGGATCCTCACTTTCAAGGCTCCTATCGGCGTTGTTGCACCTCCTCAATGCAACAAAACTTTTGTGATGGTTATGCTCTTGTGATGGTGGATGAAGTAAATAAGGATTTTGAGAAGCTCGAGCTTGACCACCCTATAGGTGAAGATGAGAATAATAAGTTGGTTCATGCTTTCACGAGTTCATGTCTATGGTCGAAGGAGTACATCAATGTTCCAAACTGGATGGCTCCTCCTCCTCCTCCTCCAGCGAGGGATCAGGGCACTCCTCATCCTCCTCCGGTGATTGACAAGGGCACTCCTCATCCTCCTCCAGCGAATGATATGGGCACTCCGGCTCCTCTGATGCATGAGGGCACTCCGCCTTCTTCTTTGAATTCTCCTCTGGCGCGTGAGGGCACTTCGCCTCCTTCTTCGACTCCTCCTCCGGCGCGTGGGAGCAGTCCACCTCCTTCTCCAGCTCCTCCTCCGGCGTGTCGGAGCACTTCGCCTCCTTCTTTGGCTCCTCCTCCAGCGCGTCAGAGCAGTCCTCCTCCTCCGGCTCCTTCTCCAGAGCATTGTAGAACTCCACCTGCTTCTTTGGCTCCTCCTCCAGCATGTAAGAGCAGTCCGCCTCCATCGGCTCCTCCTCCGACGCGTCGGAGCACTCCACCTCCTTCTCTAGCTCATCCTCTAGAGCGTCGGAGCAGTCCTCCTCCTCAAGTGCGTCAGAGCAGTCCGCCTCCTCCGCAATAGCGGAAGACAGACGGTGTCGCTCCTCCGCCGAAAATTACGCAAGTAAGAAAGATGTCGCCTCCTCATCCTTCTCTCAAGCGAAAGACAAACTCAGTCGCCGCTCTGGCGGCTAGTAGTGATGCAATGTTAGCAAAACAAAGAAGTGAGAAAACAATTCCCCATCTCCGCCAATAGAAGAAGCAATCGTGCCCCCCGCTCAAGGTGTCTAGCGATATCGTCGTCGCTACTGATTCGGGATTACTGCCCGGTACAAATCCTGCCCGGTACAAATTCGGTAATTCTTAAGATGGCTGAGGTAACAAATGAAGAAAAATATAAATTCGTTCTCGGGAAGCCTCTCGTCAGACCTGGTCATCCTCCTCTAACACCGAGGATGCACAAATTGCATGAGTGGTACAAGAAAATCTTCATGGAGAAAACGGTTGTGTATATGAGGGTGAAATAAGATCACGATTTCATTGGAGCTGCAGTGTTGCTTGTTGAATTTGAGGAGTTATTTCAGTTATACAATGACCTGGCCCTCGACAAACAACTCCTGACTTGCTACTGTTTGTAAGTCTTACTTCTATAGTTAAGTGTCTAGCTCAGGTCGTTCATTGCATGTATCTATAATTATCCTCACTATATATTATACAGATTGAAGATCGTCGAATTAAAAAAGCAGGAATCTTTGACGTTGGGTTCATTATGCCAGAATAGGTAAATGTATTGTCGATACGAAATGAAACCAAGGAGATCGAGGATAAGTTGCTAACTTCGTTGCATGTAAATCAAAACAAAAGGGAAATACTCTTTCCTTATAACTTCAGGTGAGTGTTGTTGTCTTCCCTCTATACTCGGTTTCTCTTACTCGAGTTTAATTAGTAAATGCCATTGATGACTTATATATGTGTGCCCAGTTACCACTGGCTTCTGCTATCCATTAAGCTTGATGCGGCAAAAGTAAGTGTCTTAGACTAGAGATGTAAATAACCCGAGGATTATGCGGACAAGACTGCAATGCTCAAGAAGTAAGTTCACTCAATACCGAGACCATACCGGCATGCAACTTTCGTTAATTTCCTGATATCAAGTAATCGTTTTCTTTGCCCCGCATGATTTGAAAGAATTTCATGAATAAGGGTCGCGGTATACCCAAAGAGTTGCAATTTACGCACCCCGAGTAAGTAGTACTAGCTACCTAGTTCCGCGCATCTCTAATTGATTCATATTTTCATCAATACATCATTACCATGCTTGCTTATCAGTTTGATTGAACTCTATATATTCTTGTAAAGTGCTTGTACCAGGTAGGTGGGACAGAAAAATGTGCATTCTGCATATGCGAGTTCATTTGCCTCTCGACCCCTGGGCGGGGAATCTGTGATGAACAATTTGAAGTACGTAAATAATATTCACAATTTTATTTTATATATTTCCATCAATTTTGTTGAGTTTTATTCATATATATTCATGTATTGACCCCCTTCTTTAAATTAGATCCGGAAGAAGCGGGATGAACCCCTATCACATGATGGCATGCGAGCAATTAAAGAGGAATTGGCGGGATTCCTTCTTGACCACGTCATATCTAGTGACGGAGAATACCATGTGAGCTATTTGTGATTGGATCTTATGTAGATGATGTTAGGCATTGTAAAAGATGTTATATTGTAAAATATTTGAAGTATTGTAAATGGTTTCCTTCATTTTCTTATTAGCTAGCGTCATGTTCTCTCTATATGTATAGTAGCTAGCGTCGACCAAGCACGGAGAAAGAGAGGACACTTATATCTATTATCTAGCTAAAGAATATGAAACCTCTAGATTAACCCTTCAACCCCTCGATCAAAAAAACACCAGCTCTGGGTAGATGCTGATGCGTAGATGCCATGTTGTCCCGGTTGGTGTGACGAACCGGTACTAAAGAACCTCCTGCACGGGCTCACCGCAGCGGCCACATGGAGACCATTCGGTCCCGGTTTGTAAGCGAACCGGGACTAAAGGTTTTGGGCTTTAGTCCCGACCATTTAGTCCCGGTTGAAGAACCAGGGTTAATGGGCCTCTGGAACCGGGACAAATGGGCCATTTTCTACTAGTGATGTCATCGTTTTTAAGGCATTACTCTGTTTCTCCATGAACTCAATACACTAGATGCATGCTCGATAGCGGTCGATGTGTGGAGTAATAGAAGTATATTCAGACAAGGAACAACTTGTGGAGAAGAATATTATTATGAATTACAAACTGGCATGGTATTGTTTAGGAAAATTGTGCTATTCTTGCATGTTTTATGGCTGGATTAAATAGAGATATTCACACAATTTTAGAGTATAAGGAGTAAAACACTATCACTCGTTTATTCCATCTTCCTTGCAAAGCTGAATCTGAAGTGGAGGATCAACACACATTGGCCAAAACTAATTTTTCTATAGGTAACACTTCATCATGGACTCCATATACCTCATCTACTTCCACACGACCTGGTGCAACACTTCCTACATCAGCCACCAAACTCCAACCGAGACAATAGGAAACATGCCCCTGCCCCACCCTGTGCCAAGACCACACTTTCCGGGCCTGCACAAATCTCCTCTTCATCCATTACATCCACAGGGCAAACACATCAGGTATATGTCATCGTTGCAAGGGTAGAGGTCACAATGTGAGGGAATGTCCACCCAAGCGTTAGATGATTGTTACTAAGGATGGTGGATATGACTCTGCTAGTGATGAGGATGAGGAGACTAAACAAGAGACATGATACATGGTTGCTGACTATGCAAAATGTATGAAAGTTTAGTTGCTCAATGTGTTTTAAGTGTGTAGTTAACACATGCTAAGCAAAAAAAGAGGCACAACTTGTTCCATACAAAGGGAGTTGGGAAGTGTCGTGGTTTTTTCATGCTAGGTGTCCTCGTGAATGGACTTAGTGGTGAAGCCATTGTTGCGGTGTGGCTACTCGAAGGGATTTATTGGGGACGAGAGACAGAATTACCCTCGTTCGGTCCCTCCAATGGAGGTAAAAGCATACGTCCTACTTTAATGTATATATTGATGGAGATCTCGATTATAAGGATGCAGAATCGCTAACCTAGCTCTCGAGAGTTTCTTACTTATCTTTCTAGCAAAAGGGAACTTATCTCTATATAGGTAGAGGTCTCGAGTTTACAACAGAGTCCGGGCAAAATAAGCACCCGTGACGCACCCGTGACTTACTACAATTATAATTTATCTTTCTTCCCAAGTTAGGATAATTCCTCGCGTCCCCTGCCTAGTGGGCCTTGAGTTGCCGTCTTCGATTGTTAGGCCATCAGGCGGCTTACTGGATAAGTCTTTTGGTCCATCCTCTTATCTTGTCTTACGATTTGACACGACCAATTATGGAGGGTTATATCGCAGGGTAATATCCCCTACATTAGGCCCCAGATTGATTTTAACTTCTTCATGTCAAGCTTCCTTAATCAAACTAAGAGTCGACATACTTCTACCCTTCGTATGTGAAAATAAATTTGAATCCTGCTTTAGAACATTGTTGTGCAACAGTTTTTGGTGACTTAAACACTCCTTGATGTAAAGATCAGTTGGCTGCTAATATCTCATGCATAACTTATTCCCATTTATCATCTTTAATAGTTGTTTCAAGCTATCCAATGGCTCCCAAGAACTCCAAGTCTTGCAGCTGGGCTAGGTCCCAACAATCGAAGCTTACCTTGGAAAACCTTGTGAGTCAAGGATTTCTACCGCCTCGGAAAGAGATAAGTTGGCGGTCTCCCAAAGAACAACCTTATCCGCAGCCTCGACAAGGGGAAGTTGTCATTTTCGCTGATCATTTACGAAGAGGCTTTCGACCTCCTGGCTCAAAATTCTTTACGCATCTTCTGCACTACTTCGATCTCGCACCCCAAGATGTTGCTCCTAATTCCATGACCAACATATGCAAGTTTCAAGTTCTATGCAAAGTGTATCTCCAAATTGAGACGTTAGTGACTCTATTCAGGGAGTTCTTCTATGCCAACCGCCAGACTGAAGTTAAAAATGCTCCTTCCTATGAACTTGGCAGAATATCCTTCTAGAAAATTGGCGAGTCATCCGAAAGGATGGTATAAGACCTGGTTTTACTGTAGGAACAATGCTCGTGTAGATGAAAACCCATTGTCGGGTTATAGATTAGAGATGATCAGCAACAATGTGTTGCTTCTGGGTTCGCCAACGGAGGAGGAGAGGGATGCAATAGCCCATGTTCATACAAAGTTGAGGGCCTTGGTTGTCCAACGCTTGTCCACTGAGGATCTATCTGATGCCGCTCTTATCAAAGATCTTCACTAACTCAAAAGAAAGAGGCATTACTATAGGCTTAGGCCCATATTATCTGATAAATCCTTCGCCTTTGGTATCGATTTCTCCTTGTTTTAAATATATTCAGTTCCTTTGTTGGTTAGGTTTTGACCCGCCATCTTTATCATACTCCTTTGTTTGCAGGAGGGTCCTAGTTTTTGGAACCTCACACCTCAAATGCCAGTTTCCTCCATGAACCAAGGGAAAGATCCGGCTTAGGGTGACTCGACTCTTGGTTCATATTCATAAGAACAAGCATAGGTAGAACTCGACTCACTTGGCCGCTTGTTTACTGATCACGCTGACATGCCTTCTCGTCATGGTGACTCTAAAGCCAGCAAGGCCAACGATATTGACGTAATTCAAATTTCTTCTAGTTCTTCACAAAAAATTGTTGCAATAAGGACTAGGCAAGCCATCCAAAAATTATAGATGTCGAATCAAGCCGCTCATTTAGATACCAAATTTCGCTTGACGAAAACAAAACTTGTTGGTCAATCTAAACGCAAGACCCAGGCTTGTCAAATGCTCCACCGGATCGCAAGATCGGTGTCGAGGAAATAATTTTTCTAGCTCTTATTTTCAAGATGATATTTTTTCTTTCAAAGTAGACTCTCAATCTTTAACTTTTATTTAATTCAGGAATCTTCCCCATCTTCAGGCACCTCATCGACAACTCAACTTCCCACTTTAAATATCAATTGTTGGTGAGTTCCTGATCATAACTTGATTGCATGTCTTATATTTCTTAATATACTACTAGACTTATGGTTTGTGGAGGGCCAAGGCTACTTTATCCAGTCGCGTTGTCGGGTCATGTTCTGGTGTTGTGAAACAAAATATTTTTGATTATCAAACTAAAAAGATCACCGCTGAAGTTGACACTCCTGAAGGACATATTCCGGATACTTCGATCGATGTAGCAACCGTCATTGAAATGATCCTAATGGATGAGCCAGTTTTAATGAACGAACCAGTAAAAACTATGGGTCCCTTAACTGCCCCTCCTACTAATCTGACGAATCCGGCTCGAGATCCTAGACTCGTAACTCATGTGGATGATCCGAATCTACTGGCTGATCAAAGTGCTCCAGAGGTTGTTTGGGTTAAGGAAAAATTGTGAGCTCCCATTGCTTCCACCACTCTTGCCAAGATTGTGGTTAAGGAAGAGATAGTGAATCTTGACAAACAGAAAAGCCAGTTGGAACTTCCAAATATATCTTTGTTGGGTGTTGAAGATGTCCGCTGGGGATACTTGACCCGATTATCTGGAAACCGGGATACTGAAGCCGATATGATTCACATTATTAAGGACAAATACGAGGTAACCACTCCTACTTACTTGTTTCCAATATCAATTCCGGTCTCTCTTTTCTATATATCACGTGTAGCCCCCAAGGGCCAGCTCATTTTCCTGAGATGATTCGGGTCTTAAATATTTTGAAGATGAATTCAACCTGTAGCCTCCAAGGGCCGGCTCATCTTCTTGAGATGAGTCGGGTCTATTATATGTTACTTAAAGAATTGAGATGCAATAGCCCCCAAGTGCCAAATGTATTGCTTGCAATCTACTTAGGACTTGCTTATATTGTTCATTATTTATCTTTACCTTGCCTCCGTCTTATCGTTACCTTTCTATTGTGTATGATGAACTTTGTATTTTTTCCAGAGGCTTATCGGAGATGCTGAATCCACGGATGCAGACCTGCAAAAATTGGCCGGGTTGACTTGCTCGACCGGCGCTTACTTGAGGGGCTCTTTACAATCATCGTTTGTGAGAGACTTTAACTTTTGAGCGGCGCAAGCTGACTCAGCATAAGCTGTGTCTCCTTCCTCGCATTCCTGGGCTATTTTTCTGCTGCCTCCTTCCATTATCGTTCCTTTCGGGCCCGACATCTTCACTTTGAGGTATATATAACAAGGACGAGCTATGAGTCGAGCGTAAGACGACCTTCCAAAGAGAGTGTGATAAGGGCTTCTTATCTTCACCACCTTAAACATTAAGGGTTCACATATGGAATTATGCCCATCCCCAAAAGCAAGGTTAAGCTTAATCCACCCTATCAAATATGCTGAATTTCCACGAACGATGCCATGAAAAACCATGGACGAAGTTTGTAAACTGTTGTCGCGCAGGTTCATCCGCTGGAAAGTGTGATAGTATAGAATGTTGATGCTACTCCCTCCATCCATAAGAACCTTTGTGTGGGTATAACCACCAACCTGAGGTGCTACAACCAATGCTAGATCTCCCGGGTTATCAACCTGGGGAGTGTGACCCTCTCTGCTCCAGATAATTCGTTGTTTAGACCAATTGAGATATCTTGGGACCGCCGGCTCAATCATGCTTATGGATTTCCACTAAATTTCCCTGTCCTCTTTGCAACCGTTGTTAGTGAAAATGTGGTAATTACCATTATTCAGCTGCTTAGGATTGCTCTGAAATCCAGATTGATTGCTATTTCGTTGATTGCCTTGATCAAAATGTTGCCTATGACCAGTGTTCCCTTGACGATAGTGTGACCTCGAGCCACTTGGCTCATAAACCCTAATTATATGAAGACTCCAGAGGACCCACCTTGTGAACCGAGTTGACCGTACTGACCCAGATGTCCACCATTAGCCCCCTGGTGGCCCTGGAAAGCTTGATTCCAAAATTCCTGCATGATACTGTAGTTCTCCAATGAGTGATTAGATGGCTAGTACTAAGTACTATGTTTGGGTAGGGTGCTTTGAGTGGTTCCTCGTAATTGCGTGGCTTACTCCCATTATATGGTACCCGATAATGGCACTGATTCTTGAACCAAGTGTTGGTATTGGCCACAAACTCTGATCCACCCTCAGTCTATTTTCGTTTATTATTTTGGTTTCCCTAGTTTCCACTTGGCTGGTTACCCTTACCAGCTTCTTTTTTCTTGTTTTTGACGTCTTTCTCCTCATCTGAGCGAGATCCTTCGTGTCATATGACTCGGCGTATCTTTTCAGAACATCCATCAAATTGCCCATATCTTGAGTCTTCCGCTTTAGGTGACCATATTTCAGAACTAGCGACAGGAAGTGACAATTTTATCCAAGATTAGAACGGGTTTTGAGGCTGTAATACTATCCACTGAGCGGATGATTTCTGCAACCCCGACGAGTCCAATGATGGGCCGACTCGCCCATCCGCTTAACACAATGTTGGGTTTCAATAATTGTCATCGGACGTTTGCACGTTCCTTTGAAATTTTTGATGAATCTTTCCTTCAGCTCTGTCTAAGTGTTAATCGAATTGGGTGGAAGGCTTTTCAACCAAGTTCAAGCCGGTCCTGCTAACATCATTGTCTGATACTTCGCACATATCGTGTTGCTGACATCGTGCATATCCATAGCTAGCTGGTAACTTTCAATCCATGCTACCGGCTCAAGATCTTCTATGTAATTTGGCGCCTTGCGAGGTCCTTTGAAATCCTTAGGCATAGGCTCGCTGCGAGGATCCGAGGATAAGCCAGGAATGCCGATTGTTCTAGTGCTATTTCTGGATCCCTGTGTGGCTAATTGGGGTTCCACCGCATGCAGTTGAGCCGCCCTCCTTGCGGCTGCTTCCACCTCGACCTGTCGGAAACCTCTTATCGGGTATGGGAATCTCGGTGCTTCTCTTACCGCCCGTTACTGGAAACAGCGAGCGACTCTTCACGACGGCTAATATAGGGAGTAGAGTGCATCCGATCCCGACTGTATAAGAATTGCGCTTGCTGGGCCCTGCTGTCTTCAGCATATCAAGGGTGTTTCTACGTTCGTCTTGATCGGGGTGTTTCCGTGTATGGGGAGCGCCTCCAAGTTGCGTGTTACAGCCAACATATTGTGCACGGGGTTGGAAAAATAACACTGCGGTGTGTGAAAATGTTGTGGTGACGCATGAACCAGAGGAGGCTGGGTCAGTGGTGGCTGAGCCAGATCTACCCGTCCAGGGGGTGGATTTTGCGCAACACTAGGTGCGCCAGGTGTGTTCGGACTGGCAAACAAGCGAGTCGGCGTTATATTTTGCGGCAACCGGGACGGATGCCTCATGTGATAACCTACCTCATGAGCGTTGTGTCGAAGCTCTACCCGTTAGGCGTCTGTTCTTAAATGATCCGACTTATCTTGGATTCGAGCCTGCAACTCTCCCATCCTGGTGATTGTAGTGCCTATCTCCCGCTGGACCATGACCATCTATGCATGAAGTTTTTCTAGTTCCATGTTATGCTGCTCCTGGTTTTCGAGAGTGACATGACCCTCAAGAACTTTGGCCACCTCAGCCACCAGTTCCCACATATCCTGAGCCGGTGTTTTTCCCGACGCGTCGGTGACGTTGGTGGCTCCTTTTGGAGATGGGCCCAGAGCCAGCGTGGCTCCAGCCATGTAGACCGTTACTTGACGAGGCCACTCATCGGGCTCCTCGGAAGGGTCGACGACTTCTACTTCCGAAGGGCCCCCAAATCCATCACGGAGAGGAAGGATGGATCTGGTGTCCCCTATGGATGACTTACCGTCATGGTTGTTGAGTATATCCTCTCTGCTCAGAAGCTCATTCGAAAGGCTGAGTCCCTGGGTGAATTGGACGGAGACGTGTCGATGATCGGCTTGATGTCGATCGCTTTGGGCACACCGAGCCTGCTCGAGGGTGGGGTTGTAGTTGTTCGACCCGGGTGCTGAAGCATAGATCTGGTCGAAGGGGGCTTGGTGATTATACTTGGCTAATTCGGCCTCGGGATCCCAGCCTGGATAGGTTGTGTAGAGATCGATGTGGTGATTGTTGATCATCATGGCAACTGCGTAAATCCCGAAGCCTGGGCGGGTTCCCTCCAAAAATTCAATTCGACCTTGTAATAGCCCCACGATGGGCGCCAATTGTCGTGCTTTTGTCACGACAGTAGTCCTCGTGAACAGACTTAGTGGTGAGGCCATCGTCGCGGTTGGCGACTCGAAGGGGTTGATTGGGGATGATAGACATATTTACCTAGGTTTGGCCCCTCCAATGGAGGTAAAATCCTATGTCCTCCGTTTGTGTCTATATTGATGGAGATCTCGATTACAAGGTTGCAGAATCGCTAACCTAGCTCTCGAGGGTTTCTTACTTGACATTTCTGGCTCGAGGGCTCTCTTTTATATATAGGTAGAGGTCTTGGTTTTACAATAGAGTCTGGGTGGAATAAGCACCCGTGACGTACTGCAATTATACTTTATATTTCTTCCCAAGTTCGAAGAATCCTAGCGTCCCCTGTCTTGTGGGCCTTGATTCGGCGTCTTCTGTTTTTGGGCCGCCATGCGGCTTACTGGATAAGACTTTTGGTCCATCCTCTTGTCTTCTCTTATGGTTTGACCCGCCCCCAATATGGCGGGTTATATCTCGGGGTAATAAACCCGACACGAACGAACATTCTGTCTGCATCATCATTGATGGAGGGATTTGCAACAACTTGGCTAGTATGGAGATGGCGGATAAGTTGTCCCTCACCACGAGATCACATCCTCATCCTTATTACACACAATGGTTTAACAATAGTGGCAAGGTTAAGGTAACATGTATAGTTCCTGTGCATTTTAGCATTGCTATATATTATGATCATGTTCATTGTGATGTGGTACCCATGCAAGAAAGCTCTGTTTTACTTGGTAGACCATGGAAATTTGATAATAAAAAATTGCACACTGCTACGGCAACAGACAACAGCGCCAGAAATTGACACGTTGATGGAGACTGGGCTTGCGTTGGTTTTTCCCTTGAAGAGGAAAGTGTGATGCAGCATAGGAGCAGTTTGAGAACAAAGGTATCAATCCAGTAGGAGAATATCGTCAAGTCCAGAGTACCTGCGAAAACACAAAAGAGCTCGCACCCAACGCTTTAAAGGGGTTGTCAATCCCTTCAAGGCGGAAATTGCAATTGATAGAACCGCGCAAAGTGATGACGATATCTAAGACAATGATCATACATATAGGCATCACGTCCGAGACAAGTAGACCGCTACTTTCTGCATCTACTACTATTACTCCACACATCGACCGCTATCCAGCATGCATCTAGTGTATTGAGTTCATGAAGAACAGAGTAACGCCTTAAGCAAGATGACATGATGTAGAGGGATAATCTGAAACCGATGATGAAAACCCCATCTTTTTACACTTGATGGCAACAACACGATGTGTGCCTCACTACCCCTTCTATCACTGGGTGAGGTCACCGCACGGTATGAACCCAAAACCAAGCACTTCTCCCATTGCAAGAATCATAGATCTAGTTGGCCAAACAAAACCCACAACTCGAAGAGAATTACAAGGATATGAAATCATGCATAAGAGAGATCAGAACAAACACAAATAAGATTCATAGATAATCTGATCATAAATCCACAATTCATCGGATCTCGACAAACACACCGCAAAAAAATATTACATCGGATAGATCTCAATGAAGATGGTGGAGAACTTTGTATTGAAGATCGAAGAGAGAGAAGAAGCCATCTAGCTACTAGCTATGGACCCGTAGGTGTATGGTGAACTACTCACGCATCATTGGAGGGGTCATGGTGTTGATGAAGAAGCCCGCCGTATCCGAATCCCCCCTCCGACAGTGCACCAGAACGTGCCGCAGATGGGATCTTGCAGAAACAGAAGCTTGGGGCGGCGGAAAAGTACTTTCGATGATCTCCTGATTTTTTTTGGGTTTTTAGGGAATATATAGGCGCAAAACCTAGGGCAGAGGTGGCCCAGGGAGCCCACAAGCGAGGGTGGCGCGGGCCCCCTGGCCGCGCCATGAGGGCTTGTGGGGCCCCTGCAAGCCCCCTGCCCTCATTCTCCGGCTTACCGATCTTTTTCTGTTTCAGAAAAAATCTTTTTGGCAGTTTCATTCCGTTTGGACTCCGTTCAAAATCCTCCTCTGAAAGGGGTCAAAAACATGAAAAAAAACACGAACTCGCACTTGGCACTGAGTTAATAAGTTAGTCCCAAAAAATATATAAAAGGCATACAAAACATCCAAAGTTTGACAAGATAATAGCATGAAACCATCAAAAATTATAGATACGTTCGAGACGTATCAAGCATCCCCAAGCATAACTCCTGCTCGTCCTCGAGTAGGGAAGTGATAGAGACTGAATTTTTGATGTGGAATGCTACCTAGCATAGTTGTCCTTTGCAACTTCTTTCATGTGACATGAATGCTCAGATCAGTAAGATTCAAAACAATAGTTAGCTATGGACAAGAAAACAATAATACTTGAAGCAAACTAGCAAGGTAATCATGAACTTTCAGAATGACAAGGCCAAGGAAAGTTATCCCTACAAAATCATATAGTCTGGCTATGCTCCATCATCCTCACACAACTAATGTGAATCATGCACAACCTCGGTATTGGCCAAGTAATTGTTTTCGCACTCTTACTTTCCCAAACTTTTTATAACTATCACACAATACATGAGCGTGAGCCATGGATATAGCACTATAGGTGGAATAGAGTGTGGTGGTGGTTGTGAGACAAAAAGGAGGAGATGGTCACATTGACACGGCGTATCAAAAGGCTATGGAGATGCCCATTAATAGATATCAATGTGAATGAGTAGGGATTGACATACAAGGGATGCACTAGAGCTATAAGTATTTGAAAGCTCAAAGCTTAGAACGATGATGACTCTATAGGAAATGCCTCCGGTAGTGTAAAGGGATGTGCAACGATCTAGCTTGGCGTATGACGTTGAAACAGCTTGCTAGCTATCTTACGATCATGCAATGGCAATATGAGAGTGACGGCAAAAGTCATGAGACGGAACGGTGGGAGTTGCATGGCAATATATCTCGGAATGTCTATGATAATTCCATAGTAGGTAGGTATGGTGGTTGTTTTGATGAAGGCATATGGTGGGTTCGTGTACTGGCGAAAGTTGCACGACACTAGAGAGTCTTGCAAAGGTGGAAGGTGAAAGTGCATCTATACCATGGACTCACATTAGTCATGAAGAACTCACATACTTGTGGCGAAAGTTTTTATTAGTAATCGAAACAAAGTGCTAAACGCATACTCCTAGGGGAAGGGTTGGTAGGTGTTAACCATCGCGCGATCCCGACCTCAACACAAAGGATGACAATCAATAGATCAATTATGCTCTGACTTCCTAACATAGGAGTTCACCATAGGTGCATGCTACGGGAACCACTAACTTCAACACAAGTATTTCTAGATTCACAACACCCTACTAACATAACTCTTAATATTACCGAATCCACGTCTCAAAACTAATTGAGAGGAATTAAGACTTCTATTTCTATTCAATGCACATGAAGATGGAGGTTTTTATATCCTCTTTGGGTACCTATCACCTTTGGGAGTACTTTCATAGCATAATCCAACTACCAAGTCACGCACCGCCGTACTCTAAAAGATATAAGTGAAGCACATAGAGAAAAATTATCTAGCTCAAAAGGTATAAGTGAAGCACTATGAGCATTCTAGAAAAATCACGATGAGTGCATGTATCTCTCTCTCAAAAAGGTGTGCAGAAAGGATGATTGTGACACAACAAAAAGAAAAGACTCCTACGATACAAGATTCTCTAAGAAAAACACATATCATGTGGTGAATAAAAATATAGCTCCAAGTAATGTTAACGATGGATTGAAGACGAAAGAGGCGATGCCTTCCCGGGGCATCCCCAAGATTAGGCTTTTTGGTGTCCTTGAGTTTGGCTTGGGATGCATTGGGCATCCCCAAACTTGAGCTCTTTCCACTCCTTATCTCTTTGTCCATGAGAACATCACCCAAAACTAGGAAACTTCACAACACAAAACTTAAGCAGAAACTTGTGATATCATTAGCACAAGAAAACAAACTACCACCTCTTTTGGTACTGTAGCAAACATGAATTGTATCTATATTGGTGTTTGGCTACTGTATTCTCACTTTCCCATGGCTAGTACCCCCCGATACAAACCATAGTTTCATCAAAACAAGAAAACAACTCAACAAAAACAGAATCTGTATACTTCGTATACTTCTGGTACCTCACAAATGCTGAAATATTACGACTGCCTGTGCAAAAGGCATATCAACCAGAAGCAAAAAAGAATCAACTCAAAACCTCTTTTTGAATAAAAATGAAAAATCATCTTGTGAGCGAAAAGTTTCTGTCTTTTTCGAGCAGGATCAAACAACCACTAGCAAGACTAGTCATAAAGGTTTTGCTTGCTCAAACACAAAAAGAAACACAAAAAACACAATCACAACAGAATTATGATTTTGTGGACGCAATAAAACAGAAATAAAAAAGATAAATTCATTGGGTTGCCTCCCAACAAGCACTATTGTTTAACGCCCTTAGCTAGGCATAAAGGCGATAGAATCACGTATCGTCGTCTTTGGTGCTTAAACCATAAGTGGCCCTCATCATGGATTCATAAAGCATTCTT
Source organism: Hordeum vulgare subsp. vulgare (assembly GCF_904849725.1). Taxonomy (NCBI): domain Eukaryota; kingdom Viridiplantae; phylum Streptophyta; class Magnoliopsida; order Poales; family Poaceae; genus Hordeum; species Hordeum vulgare. The sequence goes on from NC_058524.1 coordinate 317,535,835, forward strand.
ATTTTCTTTCTAGGAAATTGTTCCATGCTCTTATTTAAAGGAAATTGAAATCTAACATTCCCTTCCTTCATATCGATGATAGCACCGATAGTCCTTAGGAAAGGTCTACCAAGAATAATAGGGCATGTTGGATTGCAATCAATGTCAAGCACAATGAAATCCACAGGCACATAGTTCCTATTTGCAATAATAAGAATATCACTGATCCTTCCCATGGGTTTCTTGACAGTAGAATCCGCAAGATGCAAATTAAGAGAACACTCTTCAATCTCATTAAAACCCAGAACATCACATAAAGACTTTGGAATCACGGAAACACTAGCACCCAAATCACACAAAACATTGCATTCATAGTTTTTGGTTTTGATTTTATAGTAGGTTCCCACTTATCATGAATATTTCTAGGGATAGAAACTTCCAATTCAAGTTTTTCTTCAAGAGATTTTATCATAGCTTCGACGATATGATCGGTAAAGGCCTTGTTTTGGCTATAAGCGTCTGGAGAGTTTAACATGGATTGCATCAAGGAAATGCATTCAATCAAGGAGCAACTATCATAATTGAATTCCTTGAAATCCACGGTAGTAATTTCATTACTACTCAAAGTTTTAATATATTCTACTCCAGTTTCAATAATTTTAGCATCAAGATAGATGGACTCCGAATCATTGGGGCACTTTTCAACCAAAGTGGACTGATATCCAGCCCCATCATCATTAGGTTTGACACAAGAAAACAAAGATTCAATGGGAGTAACACCAAGCACTTTAAGATCTTCGTAGCCTCCTTATCACAAATCTGGCCTACCAACTTTTCAAGACGAGCAAACTGAGAATTTAGCACAAGGAATTCTTTGGCCATATCATCAACCTCTCTACTCATAAAAGGCAGAAAAGAATTTTGCTCCTTCAGTTCTCTATGAAAGTAACTGTTGTATTCAAACTGTGTAGACATGAGGCCTTTAACACTAGTTTCAATCTCTTCTAACTTCGCATAGTGAGCATCAAAATCCCTTGGTTGGGCTATTCGGGTTTTAGCAGGCAGACAAGCGGGCAAAGAGCAAGCTAGAAAAAGGGCGAACGAAAAGGCAAACGGAAAAGGAAAAGGAAAAAGGAAAATTGTGAAGTGGGGGAGAGGAAAACGAGAGGCAACTTGCAAACAAAGTAAATGCAAGAGATGAGTTTGCGACACCTACTTTGATGAGTTCATGACTTGATCCTCCCCGGCAACGGCGCCAGAAATTCTTCTGCTACGGCAACAGACGAGAGCGCCAGAAATTGACACATTGACGGAGACTGGGCTTGCGTTGGTTTTTCCCTTGAAGAGGAAAGGGTGATGCAGCACAGGAACAGTAAGTATTTCCCTCAATTTGAGAACCAAGGTATCAATCCAGTAGGAGAATCTCGTCAAGTCCAGAGTACCTGCGCAAACACAAAAGAGCTTGCACCCAACGCTTTAAAGGGGTTGTCAATCCCTTCAAGATTGCTTGCAAAGTGAGATCTGAAGGCGGAAAGTGCAACGAAGTAAAAAGGGTAAGGCTGAAAATATGGTGTGGAGTAGACCCGGGGGCCATAGTGTTCACTAGAGGCTTCTCTCAAAATAGCAAGTATTACGGTGGGTGAACAAACTATTGTCGAGCAATCGATAGAACCGTGTAAAGTCATGACGATATCTAAGGCAATGATCATACATATAGGCATCAAGTCCGAGACAATTAGACCGATACTTTCTGCATCTACTACTATTACTCCACACACTGACCGCTATCCAGCATGCATCTAGTGTATTGAGTTCATGACGAACAGAGTAAGGCCTTAAGCAAGATGACATGATGCAGAGAGATAATCTCAAACCAATGATGAAAACCCCATCTTTTTACCCTTGATGGCAACAACACGATGTGTGCCTCGCTACCCCTTCTGTCACTTGGTGAGGTCACCGCGCGGTATGAACCCAAAACCAAGCACTTCTCCCATTGCAAGAATCATAGATCTAGTTGGCCAAACAAAACCCACAACTAGAAGATAATTACAAGGATATGAAATCATGCATAAGAAAGATCAGAAGAAACTCAAATAAGATTCATAGATAATCTGATCATAAATCCACAATTCATCGGATCTCGACAAACACACCGCAAAACAAGATTACATCAGATAGATCTCAATGAAGATCATGGAGAACTTTGTATTGAAGATCGACGAGAGAGAAGAAGCCATCTAGCTACTAGCTATGAACCCGTAGGTCTATGCGGAACTACTCACGCATCATCAGAGAGGTCATGGTGTTGATGAAGAATCCCCCTCCGAATTCGAATCCCCCTCCGGCAGAGTTGGCCCAGGAAGCCCACAAGCCAGGGTGGGGCGGCCCCCCTGGCCGCGCCATGAGGGCTTGTGGGGTCCCAGCAGGCCCCCTACCTTGATTCTCCGGCTTCCCGATCTTTTTCAGTTTCGGAAAAAATATTTTTGGCAGTTTCATTCCGTTTGGACTCCATTCAAAATCCTCCTCTCAAAGGGGTCAAAAAGATGGAAAAAACAGGAACTGGCACTTGGCACTGAGTTAATAAGTTAGTCACAAAAAATATATAAAAGGCATACAAAACATCCAAAGTTTGACAAGCTAATAGCATGAAACCACCAAAAATAATATATACGTTGGAGACGTATCACACACCATAGTACGACAAATCAGTAAACTTTTGTTTATAAGGATCAAAATATAGCTTTTCTTCCTATGTCTCCTGAACACATTATGAAAGATGACATTGCTAGAGCTAGTAAAGCAAAACAAGATCTAAATAAGAGTGAAAATCAGATTGTGGCAAAGGAGTATGAGCCACATAATAAGCCTAATAAACCATCATCTAGTGTTGCATCTAAAATAAAATTGAAGAGTGGATGTTTACTTGCTACTAAATCTGATATTACTTATCTAGAATTTTACTACATTTGTATGCTATGCAATTGTGTGGAAAGAGGTAGTAATTTCATTTGAGGACATGCCTCCCACTTTTCTTCCTGTTGTCACTAACATTTTGCAGGGGTTTGTCGATGTCTTTCCGCAAGACGGCTCCTCGGGATTACCAGCTATTAGAAGGATTCAACATCACATTGACTTAATTCTCGGTGCATTGCTACCCAACCGCCAATCGAGAGGAGACGAAGGAGATTATGCATCAAGTACATGAGCTGCTCGACAAAGGTTATATACGTGAATCCCTTAGTTAGTGTGATGTTCGTGTTATTCTAGTGCCGTAAATCACGTATGTCTGTGGATTGTAGAGGCATTAATAATATTATTATTTCTTCTCATTCCTAGGCTAGATGATATGCTTGATGAATTAAGTGGATCTAAAATTTTCTCCAAAGTTCATTTGCATAGTGGATACCATCAATTCGTATGAAATAGGGAGATGAATGGAAAACAACATTTAAAACTAAATTTGGATTATATGAGTGGTTAGTCATGCCTGTTGTGCGAACTAATGCATCTAGTACTTTCATGAGATTAATGAATGAGGTTTTACGTGATTTCATTGGACGATTTCTGGTAGTCTATTTTGATGATATATTATTCGTATTAGATCCTTGGATGAACTCTTGGAACATTTACATATTGTTTTTATTGCTCTACATGATGCATGTTTGTTTGGTGACCTTTGGAAGTGCATCTTTTGCATCGATCAAGTATCTTATCTTGGTTACGTTGTTACTCCATAGAGAATTGAAGTTGATAAATCCACAGTTGAAGCTATTAGGAGTTGGCGGCAACCCACAACAGTTAAACAAGTGAGGAGTTTTCTCACCCTCACTAGTTTCTATAGGCATTTTGCGAGAGATTTCGGCACCATTATTGCACCTCTCAATGAGATTAAAAAGAAGGATGTACCTTTTTCTTGGGGTAACACACAAGAAGAAGCCTCCATGGTGTTGAAAGATAAATTAACACATGCTCCTTTACTCCAACTTCCTAATTTTAATAAGACTTTCGAGCTTGAATGTGATGCTAGTGTTGTTGGATTATGAGGTGTGTTATTATAAGATGGCAAACCTCTTGCTTAGTTTTCTAAAAAATTGAGTGGGCCCACTCTAAATTATTCTACTTATGATAAGGAATTATATGCTCTTGTTTGGATTTTGGAAACATGGCAACATTGTTTATGGCCCATAGAATTAGTTATACATTCTGATCATGAATCTTTGAAACATATTAAAAGTCAAGAAAAACTAAATCGTAGAAATGTTAAATGGCTTCAATTCATTGAAACTTTCCCTTATGTCATTAAACACAAGAGGGCGAAAGAAACTGTTATTGCTGATGCATTGTCTCGTCGCTATACTATGCTTTCACAACATGACTTCAAAATATTTGGTTTGGATACCATCAAAGTTCAATATATGCATGATGTTGAATTTAAAGATCTACTGCAGAATCGTAAAGAAGGGAGAACATGGAACAAGTTCATCAGTAATGATGGACTTGTGTTCTGTGCTACGAAGCTACGCATTCTAGCTAGCTCCTTTCTTCTTTTGTTGTTGGAGAAGGCGCATGGAGGAGGATTGATGGGACACGTTGGTGTGAATAATATGGAGGACGTACTTGCTACACATTTTTTGGCAAAAGATGAGACAGGATGTTGAGCGTTTTGTTGCTCACTTCTTGACATGTTAAAAAGCTAAGTCACGACTCAATCCTCATGGTTTATATATACCTTTGCGTGTATCTATGTTCCTTGGAGGACATATCTATTGACTTTGTTTTAGGTTTACCTCGAACAAAGAAGGGGAGGGATACCATATTTGTTGTCATGGATAGATTTTCAAAAATGGCACAATTTATACCATTTCATAAAATTGATGATGCTACTAATGTTGCTAATTAGTTCTTTCGTGAAATTATTCGCTAGCATGGTGTGCCAAATACAATTGTTTGACATCGTGCTATTAAATGTCTTAGCCACTTTTGGAGATGTTTATGAGATAAGTTGGGGACTAAACTGCGTTTGAGTACTACATGTCACCCGCAAACTGATAGATAAACTGAAGTAGTCAATAGATCATTGTCTACTATGCTTAGGGCTGTTTTGAAGAATGACTTGAAAATGTCGGAAGAATGCTTATCGCGGATTGAATTTGCTTATAATCGTTCATTGCATTCCACTACTAAGATGTGCCGTTTTGAAATTTTGTATGGTTTCCTACCTCGTGCAGCTATTGATTTGTTACCTCTTCCATCGTTGGAGAAGGTTAATTTTGATGCTAAACAACATGCTAAATTGATCTTAAAAATGCGTGAGATAACTAACGAAAATATTGAGCGACTGAGTGCAAAATACAAACTTTCTTGAGATAAGGGTAGAAAACATGTTGTCTTTGCACCTGGATATCTTGTTTGGTTACACTTCCGTAAGGATAGATTTCCTAATTTGTCCAAGTGAAAGCTAATGCCATGTGATGAGGATCGGTTTAAGGTGTTAGAGAGAATAAGTGATAATACATATAAAATGAGCTCCCTGCATATTTTTGTTAGTCCCACTTTTAACATTGAAGATTTGAAGCCTTATTTGGGTGAAGAAGCTAAGCTTCTGTCGAGTAAAACTTCATTTCATGAGGGGGAGGATGATGAGTGATAGAGGTGAAGTTGTCCCTATCTTTTCGTGACATGTGACTATCATTTATGGTGGAGTGTACTATAATGATCTCAATACGAACATGTGAGGACGTTGCGCCTTAGCAATAACTAAACCAAGTCCGAGAAGTTACTGACCACACCGAAGCATGATCAACCTCACCATGAGGGTCTATTTCGTCCACGCAAACAAAGAAAAAAAACAAGAAACTGAAATTGCAATTATGATATTGCTAATATAAGAGGAAATATTTATTGGTGAAAGTTGGGTTATGCGACGTCTTGGTCTGGTCCTAGAACACGAATGAAGGACGCGAAGTTGCCACTATGGTGAACTATTAATCTAAAAAAAACACAATTTTAAACGATGCCCTAAGGGCTCTAAAAATAAGGTGGCACAACACCTATAATAGAGGGTAATTTTGTGACCGCTTGGAGGAGGGGTCAAAAATTAGCCGTAACTCAATTTCCTCACACATACGGACTCTAAATATAACATATAATGTGGTATTTCGAAATTACATGGGCATGGCCCAAAAATAAAGTGGCACAACACCTATAATAGCATGTGCACAAAATTTATGAAGTGGCATCTTGTATATTTCTTCCAAGCCTTCATGCTTTCCTTATGGTGGCTTAAAAATCGAAAAATCACCACTAGAAACTCATTTCTTCTTTCTAGTGTCTGCACCTTCTTCTCCATGCTTGATACGGCTCCAATGTCCATCCTTATTGTCCATGCTAGGTCCTTCATCCGTAAGTAATACAAAAGCATGTAATTTAGGCAGGATCATAAGTTCATGAACATTAGAAGGATTTCATAGAAACTACAGTACCTAGTAATTCAATTGGTGTGCATGAGCTGTTGTAATTGGTATAGTATGTATAGCAACATGGGCTATGGTGTAACAATGGTATTGATATCCTTAGCATCCTTCCCTTCTTGAAGTGAAATCGTCCTCGTGGAAGTTCATCTTCCTCACCAAAGAAGTCTTCCAATATGCAATGTTACAAGTGGGACTAACCCCAAACTCTGTAGGCAGCTCAAGGTTATATGCATTAACAATTATCTTATCTAACACCTTAAAAGGACCATCATTATGTACCATTATCTTTGACTTGCGCAAATTAGGAAATCTATCCTTACACAAATACAACCAAGCAAGATCTTGAGGTGCAAAGGCAACATGTTTTATACCCTTATCTCAAGAAAGTTTGAATTTAGCATCCATACGCTCAATTTTTTCCTTAGTTACCTCATGCATTTTTAATATAAATTCAACGCATTGTTTTGCATCAAAATTAACCTTCTCTGAGGATGGAAGAGGCAACAAATCAATAGATGCATGAGGTATGAAACCATATATAATTTCAAAAGGGCACATCTTAGTAGTAGAATGCAATGAACGGTTATAAACAAATTCAATATGAGGCAAGCATTCTTCCAACATTTGAAGTTATTCTTCAAAACAACCCTAAGTATAGTAGACAATGATGTATTGACTACTTCAGTCTACACATCAATTTGGGGTTATGATACGGGGCACGCCCGTGTGTGTCGGTCTTTCACGAATTGGAGGGGGGTTCCTCAAGAACACAAAGAACACGGGGAAGAACGAGGAGAAATCACAGGTGAAACACTCAAGAACAAGACCTATGACACATCCACTAGACTCACCACACACAAGATCCACAAGGGTACATGAAAAACTACGGTGCACAAGTAACGTGGCCCAGCAATTCTCAACTCGCTAGTCTCAATGGGTAAGGTACACAATAGGCTTGGAGCGATCAAATCAATGGAAAGTAAATAGACAATGAATGTCATCGAGGTTACCGTCCTTGCTTGCTGTTTGGTTGCCAAAAGGCGAAGTGCCCGATGTCGACGTTGAAGCTGAGGCGATGATGAGCTGCGGTGTGGTCAATGTAGAACCGTCCCTAATTAGCCTAAACACCTTAGGAAACGGCAACCACAACTCAAAATCTCAAACAAAATTTGGTTATGTTTGTGGAAGAGTATGGTGGGGAAACTATGGGGAAGTTATGGTGGAGACCTAGGCAAACATTCTAAAATGCAAAACATTTGATGGTGTCAAATGGTCCTAAAACTATGATGAGGTTCTCGGGCACATCAATAGCTTAAAAACTAGCTTAAGAACGCTCAAATCGGAGTTCGGGAGTAGAAGTTATGGCCAAAATGGTGAAAAGGATGAAGGTGAAACTCTGCACACAATCTCGTTAGGCCGGAAGTTCCGGGCTGGCTCGAAGTTCCGGGCTCCCGAAGTTCCGAGTGGGGTACCGGAAGTTCTGGGGGTCGCGATTTTTCTTCCAGGATGAACTCCAATTTTCGTATCTGAAAACGGGGGCCGAAAAACTCGATTTCCAGGGTCAAAATTATTTGGGAAAAATAAAAATAGGGGGAATTTTGTGGAGGGGAAGCTAGATCTAGTTGCCAAACACGAATTACATGGATAAAAACCAAGAAAATCTCACAAGAACCAACAAATCACAAAAAAATTGGTATGGCTATTTTTTGTATGCAATTTGGAATTGGGATGAAAATACACAAAATTAAGGCTTGAAAACGAAGGGAGGGACTCCAAATTCGTGAGAAACGTGGCTCTTGATACCAATATGATACGAGGCACGCCCGTGTGTGTCGATCTTTCATGAATTGGAGGGGTATTCCTCAAGAATACGAAGAACACGGGGAAGAACGAGGAGAAATCGTAGGGAAACACTCAAGAACAAGACCAATGACACATCCACTAGACTAGTCACACATAAGATCCACAAGGGTACATGAACCACAAAGGGAAAGTGAGATACATGGTAGAGTTCATCCCTAATCCCATGGGGAGATGGGGCCTTGAATCCACTAGGGGATCTTCCCTCAAAAGGGGCCTTGACATCCACTACGTGGTCTTCTCACATGGAGGAATCTCCATGGTATCAGGTAGTAGATGGAGCTATGCTCAACAAATGATATTCATAAGGTTAACTAACCATAAAACAGAGGTGGGAGAGGAGTATTTATAGTCTAAGGCACGAAGGGGTAAGTGAGTGGGGGAGAGTGATACATGGGCCTTGTGCCCACGTGGCTGCACGCGGGCAGGACGGAGGTTCTAGGCAAGTTCCGGGGTGTCCCAAACGATGTTGTAGTTCGAGGCGTCGCGGCTGAGTGAGGGCCGGAGGTTCCGGGCAGGCCGGAACTTTCAGCCAGGGTCCGGGCAGGGTCCGGGCTAACCCGAGAGATGTCACGTGTGGGAGCTACCCTGGTCGCTGTGGGCCGGAAGTTCCGGGGTTCGGGGATTCTCGGAAGACCGGAGGTTCCGGGTAGACCGGAAGTTCTTGTGTCCTTCTTCTTCCTTCTCTTCCAAGCATTCATCATGGATGGTGTAGTCGTACGCAGGTGCTGGCACTCCTCCTTGTCATCCATGAATCTCCGGCAATACCTATGCGTGCACTCGGGAGGAGTGTCAAGTAGTATTCCATCCTCGAAGGGCACAAGTTGACACGTGTAAAGGAGAAGATTCACTTGGCAAAGGGGCTCCTGCCATGGTGATGTCCGTGGGATGCTCCGTATCAGGTTACATGTAATGCTAAAAAGAATATTAGTCCTCAACTTATACCATAAACATCTCCAAAAGCGGCTAAGTAATTTAGCATCACGATTTGAAAGAATTGTATTTGTCACACCATGCAAGCGAATAATTTCAGAAAAGAACAAAACAACAACATTGGAAGCATCATCACTTTTATGAGATGGTATAAAGTGTGCTATTTTAGAAAATCTAAACACGAGAACAAATATGCTATCCATCCACTTCTTTTTTCGAGGTAAACCTAAACAAAGTCCATAGTTGTATCATGCCAAGGAACACCAGGTATAGGCAAATGCATATATAAATCGTGAGGATTGGGTCATGACTTAGCTTTCTGATATGTAGGGCAGCGAGCAATTAAACACTTAGCATCACGTCTCATCATTGGCCAAAACAATGTGTAGCAAGTATGTTGTTCATCTTCTTCATGCCAAAGTGTCCCATTAATCCTCCTCCATGCGAATCTTGCAACAACAAAATACGAATGGAGCTAGCTGGAATGTGTAGCTTGTTACCACACAATACAAGTCCATCATTATTGACGAAGTTGTTCCTTGGTCTCCCTTCTTTACAATTCTGCAACACATCTTTAAGTTCAACATCATGCACATATTGATCTTTGATGGTCTCCAAACAAAATATTTTGAAGTCAAGTTGTGAAAGCATAGTGTAAGTACGAGACAATGCCTCAACAATTACATTTTCTTTACCATTCTTGTGTTTAATGACATAAGGGAAAGTCTCAATGAATTCAACCCATTTAGCATGTCTATGTTCAGTTTTTCTTGACTCTTTATATGTTTCAAAGATTTATGATAGGATTGTATAACAAATTATTTGGGCCATAAATAATATTTCCATGTTTCCAAAGTCCGAACAAGAGCGTATAATTCCTTTTGAGAAATAGAATAGTTTAGACTAGGCCCACTCAATTTTTAGAAAAGTATGCATCATGTTTACCATCCTGTAATAACACACATCCCAATCTAGTTCCACTATCTTGCTTCTTCATGTGCGGTATCCCAAACAAAAGGCACGTCCTTATTTGTAAGCTCATTGAGAGCTGCGGCAGTGGTGCTCAATTATCCTCACTTGTGTGACCGTTTTGGGTAGTGGTCAATTATCAATAGCTTCAATCTTCGCTTTATCAACTTCAGTTCCGTGTGGAGTACCAACATAGCTAAGAAAAGGTACCCCGTTGGTGCAAAAGGTGCACTCCACAAGGTTATCAAACAAACGTGCATCTCGTAGAGCAATAAATATAGCATATAAATGTTCCAAGTGTTCCTCCAAGGATCGATTATTAATCAGTTTATCAGCAAAATAGACTACCACAAATCATCCAATGAAAGCACGTAAAACCTCGTTCATTAATCTCATGAAGGAACTAAGTGCTTTAGTTACCCAAAAGGCATGATTATCCATTCATATAATCCAAACTTAGTTTTAAATATCGTTTTCGATTCATCTCCCAAATTTATATGAATTTGATGGTAACCACTAAGAAAAACAATTTTGGTGAAAATTGTAGAGCAACTTAATTCATCAAGCATATCATCTAGCCTAGGAACAGGATGAAGATAATGAGCAGTAATATTATTAATGTCTCTATAGTGAACACACATATGCGATGTACCATCCTTTTTTGGCACTAGAACAATAGGAACAACTCAAGGATTAAGTGATTCACGCATATAACCATTGTCGAGCAGCTCCAATACTTGACGCATAATCTCTTTTGTCTCCTCGGGATTGTTACGGTATGGCGCATGGTTGGCTAGCGATAAACCGGGAATTAAGTCAATATGAAGCTCAACCCCTTTAATAGGTGGTGATCCCGATGGCACGTCTTGTGGAAAGATGTCAATGAACTCCTGCACGATGCTAGTGAGACGAGGAGTACCAACGTCTTGTGCAAATATGGAGGCATGTCCTTGAATGAAAATAATACCTTTCTAGACACAAAAGCATACAAAAACAAATGTAGTAAAATCAAGATTCGTAATATAAAATTTTGTGGCAACTAAACATCCACTCTTCAATTTTATTCCACATTAAACACTAGATGATGGTTTATTAGGTTATTGTGTTGCTTAAATTCCTTTGCCACAATTCATTTTCACTGTTAGGTTGCTCGTATTTGATTTAGTAGCTCTAGAAGTGTCATCTTTCATAATATGTGTAAAAGACATAGGAAGAAAAGTTACATTTTGATCTTTGTGAACAAGAGTATAATGGTTTTTCCTACCATGGTGTACATATTTTTTTATCAAATTGACATGGTCTACCAAGTAAAATGGAACATGCTTGCATGGGTACCACATCACAATCAACATAAACTGAATATGTGGAAATGCTGAAATGCACACGAACAATATGTGTTACCTTAACCATGCCTTTGTTGTTGAACCATTGGATGTAATAAGGATAAGGACGTGGTCTGGTGGTGAGAGATAGCTTCTCCACCATCGCCATGCTAGCCAAGTTGTTGCAACTCCCTCCATCGCTGATGACGTGAATAGAACGGTCCTTATCAACTCCTTTAATATGGAACAAATTGTGCATCTGATTTTGCTCAGTCTGTGCTACATGCACACTTAAAACATGTTAAGCAATTAAACTTTTATACCTGTGGGTGTAGTCAGCTGCCATATATTATGTCTCTTGTTCAATATCATCTACACGTTGTTCTTTACTTGCAATAGGAGCCAGAGTCTCCTCATCATAATTACTAACGGAGTCATATTGACTCTTCTCAGTAACAATCATCACACGCTTGTATGGGAATTCTCTCGCATAGTGAGCTCCACCCTTGCAACGACGACATATAACCTCATGTGTTTGCCACGTGAATGTGATGGATGAAGAAGAGCTCTATGCAGGCTTCGAAGGTGTGCTCTTGGCGGAGGGTGGGGTAGGGCCTTGTTTACTGGTATCTCGGTTGTAGTTGGTTGCTGATGTAGGTGGTGTTGTAGCAGGACGTGTAGAAGTAGATGAGGTACGTGGTTTCCATGATGAAGTGCGACCAATTGAAGAATTAGTTCTCTCCAATGCTTGTCGAACCTGCATTTCATGTTCAGCTTTGTAAGCAAGATGGAATAAACGAGTTAGTGTTATATTCCTTATACTCTAAAATAGTATGAATATCTCTATTTACTCCACCCAGTGAACGTGCAAGCATAGCTTCATTTTCCTCAAGAATACCACATCTAACCATGCCAGTTTGTAATTCCTGATAATATTCTTCTACATGATTTTTTTTGGTTGTCTTAACGCTGCAATTTTTGAAGTAATTCAGGTTGATAATATGGTGGAACCCAACGACTATGCATAGTTCGGATATTAGCAGGTTTTATTTTGTAATTTTTAGATCACCAAACACAAGCAAAACTAGTGAAAGCACAAACATCAACAGCAGCACGTCGATTCTCAGGAAATTGTAAGCATGTCAAACGTTATTCTGTTTCCAACTCCCAAGTAACATATATATCAGACACATATCTACCATCAAATGGTGGAATAATCAATTTATGTTTAGGGAGATAGTCATGATCCTGCACCTCACGGGGTGGAGCAGCCCTACCATTGCGATTGTATCGATGCGGACGGCCCAATGCTTGTTGTGGTGGTTGCCTCGGATGCTCATTTGGAGCAACCTGTCCCTGAGAATCATAATCACCATTATAATCCTAATTCTTCTCAATGATAGTAGCAGCAGTAGCCACAGAAGATGCAACAGTAGAAAAAATAACAACGGCACCAAAATTTTGTTCTTAATCGATAGGCACGCGCCGCGCTCTTCCCACAAAATTTGGGCCTTGTTGGTGTTGTTGGAGAGGGATCGTAGCTGCAGCTGGTGGTGGTAGACAGGCAAGAACCTCATTAAGTTTGGTGTCCATCTTGATCTTAAATCTCTTCTACAAACTATCTAGCTTCTCCATGGCGTCTCCAAGGCTGGTCACGACGTCTTGCACCTAGTCACCTATCATTTGCTGAAATTTATCATGGAGCTCCTTGTTGGTCAGGCCATCCCAGTCGATCTTGTTGGCTTGTGATCCTCTCATGGTTAGCAGCAATAGGAACATACAATAATATAAACCTACATAAATACTAATAAGTGGTGGTGGTGGTGGTGGTGGTGGTGTGTCACAAATCTGTTAAGCAATTCTCAATTTCTTACACGTTCTTACCAAGCAGCAGGTGGTGATCGAGAACCGTTGTAGTCAAAACTCTCAAAGCTTGGATAAAGTGATTGCCACGTGGTGTCACACACACTAAGTAGATGCATGTGGAGCTGGGAAGGTTTATAATATGGTAGCAAAATGGGTCGGCAATAATCAGTTTATTGATGCAAAGTTGAAAAGACAGTGAATGATAGTACCGTGTCGGTCCTAGGCTAGATCGTGCTAGATTATGACACCCTCATTTTTCCCCTTTTTCATATATTTGATTTTTATTGAATATGTAATTTCAAATTGAGTTTTTCAATCATCTCATGGGTATTTTCACTTGGGCATTCTTTTGATCTTCACCCATGTGACTCCTAGTTATCTTAAACCATCTTGAGACATCATCTCACCCGTGATATTACCATTTAAGTATTTTCTTTTAAGCATAATATTCTTTTTCTCCGGAAAAATGAGTATTTCTCTCCCATGCTCCAAAGCAACCCTCATTTTTCTTGCCCAGAAAAATCTGAATGAATTCCATGGTATTCTTCAGGTCATGCCTAATATTTCTATGCAAAAAATATCACATGGTCATGTGAGGAATTTTTTGCTCAATAAAATAATTCCTTTTTTGGACAAAAAGGTCACTTTGTGAAGGAAGTGCACTTTTTCCTTCTCCATTCCAGCTAAAAGTTTTCTAGCATGGCTACCTTCCAACCCAAACCTTGGCCTCCAAGTTTCAACTCTTATATCTTTCTAAATTTTCCTCAATTTGCTGCTATACAGTTCTATCTAGCAACTTGACAACTCTCTCATTTCTTGTCCAGCTAGTCTCGGGATGAACCAAGACCACAAATGGTACTACCCTTGAAGGGACATGAGCTTGGAAATGGTGTGGAAGCCCCGTCACGCGCATAGCGCCAATGCATGCGGTGACCGCATGGCACAAACGTGTTGGACAAGCATTTAGGATCTTCTGCGCGACGGCCAACACTTTGTCTCACCCGTCAACATGCCCCGTGATGCCCCGGCATGTCTCCACCCTCTTTGTGCTTCGTCACATTCCTCCTCACCCCTCTCTGTCACTCTCCAATGTCGGCGACAGACTCAGTAGATATGGACACGACGGCGCATCGGGAACTGTCCATCCGTGATTGATTCATCTCGTCCGCGCATCCTATGCTTGGCCTAGTGTTGCCACTGTGTTTGGAGGGTCTCACCTGACCTCTCCAATCCGTCTACGAACCGTTCGTCGCCTCTTGATGCTCTAGAAAGCTCACCAACGACTAAGATCTTTGCCCTGTCCTACCTTATAAATAGGACCCCTCCCAATCCATTCTAGCTAACCCACTCATCTCCTCTCGCCTCAAAACGTGTAGAAAAGCATCGCAGCAAGGCCGAGTGGGCCTCCTGCCGCGGATCATCGCCAGAGTTGGCCGTAGATCCCCTTTGCATTGATAGCTCACTCCGGTGCTCTCCGCCATTCTCCATCGCCTCACGCATGTTCATGACCTTCCTTGGAGCGTGACGGTGCTACTGGACTCCCTCAACCTCGCCGAAGTCCCCAGGTCCGACGAGATCTGCCGCTCACCGTCTATGGAGAAGAACATTATGATGCCATCTGACCGGCTATGCTCGATTTAGTAGTACGTACATGCTCGATGTGATAAGTTCTGTCCATTCCCCTCCTCACCGACGGTAGGCGCGCCCCTTCATCGCAGAATCATCCCCGACCAATGTGCCATCCATGTTCCCTCTCTCTCTCTTATAAACCTCACAAGGGCCACCCTCTGTCAGTCTCTCCCCTTTCTTCTCAAACGGAATAAGTGGAGGCGCATTCTGAGAATTTGCCTTTGATGTGGCCCTGTCTGGAATTTCCTATTTCCTGTTTAATTCAAATATTTTATCTAAAACTTTGACCAACTATAATTCCTAAACCATAAGTCCAAATGAGATGATTCTTTTTGCAACAGTTTTGTATTAAGCTACTGTGTGAGCATGAAAAAAATGAGATTTTTCCTTGTTGTAGATAATTTCTCGTGCATTAAAATGCTTTATGTGACATTTTTCTTTTTGTATTTTGATTATTTTTAGAAGGTTCAACTTTCCTTGAAGAGGAACATGAGTTTTGTGACCCTCCTCTGAACTAAGGAAAACCATCACAGACATTTCAAGGATCAGTTGCAATGAGTATGATTTTTTTTCTTGAACTTAAATTCATATATGTCATATAATCAACTAAAATTGCATCACTTATGCTCACTTGGATTTCTTGATATTCCTATTAGTATGACAGAAGTAAGGTGGTTACTTGGTTAAGGGTATGGAGTAGAGTAGTTTCATGATAATGTTATTTATGTTAGTAGTGTCATTCGATCAAGTTAGTGCATAGGCATATCATGGAATTTTCATGACATACTATGGCTCAAGTAAATCTTAAGTTTAGATTAAAAATGTTAATAATACAACTTGAACATGTTGTTGGTCGAGTCATGGTGCCACCGAATCGAGCTTCCCAGTGCAACCACATTTTCCTTTATAGGAATGACTTTGTTTGGTGTGCTGACATCCCTCTCGCTGGTGCCTCTCTTGAGGGAAGGTTATGCGCGTGTGCTACCTAGGACTGGTAGGTAGGTATAGAATTGTATGTCCATAGTTGTTTTGGTACCGTTGTCCCCATTTGGGACTATTTTGTTTTGCCACAACGGTGGCTTGGTGATGTCCAGAGTGGCATGCGGGGCCACCTATGACTTAACCGAAAGGGGAGTTGGTCGGAGTGGCCAGGATATTGTTATGCAGTATATTGGTATTGTCGGAACGCCATTAGTCCACCCGAATGGGATAATATGTCCCTGGGTTCTGTGGTGTGGGTACATTGTACTAACCTCTGCAGAATGTTTATATGATCTATCGATAGCCGCATCCTTGGTCATGGACACAGTTCATAGTAGGTCACACCATGGATCAACAAAAATAATTAAAGCGCACATTAATGACACAAACATGGCACATGTTATATGGTTTATGAGATTAATGAGATGGTTTATTTTGTGATCCAAAAGTGATCACCGTGGTAAGATGACGGATATGGTCACGCGGTAACCATAATGGTAAGAGAGACCCTAAGTGGCTAGCACTAGCACTTGACGAGTAGCTTATCATATCTTGCATATAACATGATTAAATATCATATCCTTTTTTCATTATTGTATTGTTCGTTGTGAGCTTGTGGGGGCATTCAAGGTACTCACCTGGCGTGTCATGCTAGTTTCAGGAGAAGCCTTACCTGGAGTCTGAGTTGCATCCTCACAGTCTAGGCGGTGTCCCAATAGTGTCCGTGTGAGATGGAATTTTGCTACATCGTCTTTCCGCTGCAAAGTAGTTGTGTCGTGATCATCCCCATTCTTTTCTACTAAATAGTGTACATATTGTTTAGCCGCATTGTGTGTGCCACTAGGCCTCAACTCTTTATGTAATCCTGACCCTATGTATCCGCTAGAGATCAATAAAGCGGTTGTATTTCTCTACCAAGTTTATGTGTTTTGCTAGAAGACATGATCCCCAGGCTAGCAATGCGAGGTAACTGTTTTCTCTGACCTTGCGTGCCACAATGCCTGGTATCAGAGCCACACTCACTATAGGCCGCAATAGATCCTCGACGTGTTAGATAAACGATAGTTAGTAGTAGTGAGTGTCACAAGTATGTTTATGCATTTGGTTGTTGCATTGCATGCATATAGATTATTTTTATCACTAACACACTGATGGTTGTGAGTGTAGATGGCCCAGTGTAGTACCTGTACCAGTCTGAGCTAGAACCTCTCACCTCTCTGCACCTTCTTTGGAACGTGTGGTAGCGATTCTACCCCGACAGCGATGACCCGGAGTTCCAGTGTATCAGGTGCGGCTACCACACACGGTGTATGAGTACCATGCAGAGGTCACTATGCACAATAGTTCTTTGACTGACACCTACACCCATTCTTTTAGGAGTGGTTTTGCATCGACCCCCAACCAGGCAATTTAGTTCGGTGCATCTGAAGCTCTCATGGACCTGCGCGACAATAAAGTCCAGATGCAGATGTACCCAGGTTTCTATTTCTATCCATCCCCGTTCGAAGATGGTCGTATCAAATTCCCTTCCATTGACCTAGGGTGTGATCTCTCTTGTAGCCACCTTTCCCGTTACATAATGACTAGTTATCTTTTGACTTTCAACTTGGCTAAGGAGCTACCTCGTACTCGTGCACCTCTGGCCGCCGCTAGATCAGCTTTTGCGCCTCCCTCACTCGGCTTTGCCCTGTTCGCTACCCCAGTTTCCACCTCTCTACCCTCTCCGGCTACCCCTTAGAGTAACTCGTACACAACAACAGTGACTCCTCGTGAGTCTCCTACTGACTAGGCTTTGCTTCTTGCTACTACTACCGCCCCTATGCTTCAGCCTAGCTCAGCACCTGCCCCTGAGGGAGGGCCCTAGATGCAGCGACATTGCGTTTCCTTCGATCGGAGGTTTTCGTTCGCGTCATCAGCTTAGAGACAGAGTCCGAGACTGACGAGACTACAGCAGGATCTGGAGAGCATTAGTGCAGTCACTTTCTTCACTAGTAGTCAAGGTTGTCATGATGATTGGTTGTATCAGCGTAACTGTACTTGCCATGATGATTTCCTTTCATGTATGTGTCTATGTATAATTATACTGGAACTTTTATTGATTTCGTTTTCATCGTTTTCTCGGACTTTTGTCACTTGCTTTGCTTCCCTAATTATGGATGTTGCTCATCTTGGTACCTCATATTGGGAAACAAAAATAGGATGACAAGATATGGTAGCAGAAAATATGGTGGTGACGATGTTCTTGTTCGTCGCTCCGCCCGGCAAGCAGGACATTCCACCAAACAATATCCACCACCACCTCCTACACCGTATCCTGCCACTACAAAACAGATTATGTGCATGTTCGAGGAAAGAAGAAACCAAGATTTTCTTGAACTATTGAAAAGTGTGCACACTATGGTTGGGCAAAACCACACTCATAATGGTAGTCGCTCCAAGCTGTGAGATTTCCAAAGAACCAAGCCTCCAAGTTTTAGTCAAGTTGTTGATCCAATAGAAGCAGACGATTGGCTAAGAACCATTGAGAAGAAACTAGAAATATCTCGTACTGAAGAAGTCGACAAGGTTTCATTTGCTACACACTACCCTGAAGGACAAGTTGGTATATGGTGGGATAATACGAAAGTCATTTGGCTCACAGATGATGAGATCACATGGGATTAATTCAAGGACAAGTTACGTAAGTACCACATTCCCGCTGTCATTATGAAAGTCGTCATTATGAAAGTCGAACAGCTTGGGTTCCATGCCCTTATCCAAGGGAACGTGTCAGTAAGTCAGTATTTAAACAAGTTCAACCACCGGGGCCATTAATCCCTCCATGATGTGGCCACCGAAGAAAGGAAGATAGACAGATTCCTTGGAGGACTCAACCAGACCCTCTGATGCACACTAAGTATGCTAGACTTTCCGTATTTCCAAACTTTGGTGAACAAGGCTATCATCGCTAGGAGGGAGCACAAGCTCGTTCAGGATAACAAGCCAGCTTATGAAGACCGCGACCACAAGTTTGAACGTAAGAAAGATGTACCAATAGTTCAGAAGGCTCTCAACCGGCAGCATCCATAGTTTGAGTTCAAGCCAACATGGCAGCCAAATACCAACAACACCGAGAATCGCATCAAGAGCTATGTGACCCACCCCGTGAAGAAGGATTGTCACTTTAACAACACATGTTTCACTTGTGGTCAGATTGGACACTACGCAAGGTAGTGCCCCAAGAATAGAAAACCTAATACAACACTCAAGCCACAAGTGAACAACATGGGATCCTTGCAGAGGCTCATCGAAGGACAAATGCACCATATCTCCATTGAGGAAGACCAAGAAAACCCCGAAGTAGTAATTTGTATGTTTCCCATTAATAGCATACCTCCAAAAAATCTATTTCGTGGAGTTTTGTTGCCCAAAACAAGTTTTCTTGCTCTCTTATTGAGAAATTTATGGTGGTGCAATCCCGGGGAACCATGCTCAAATCCAATGTGGTATGCCGTGGCTTGGAGATAAACATCTAGGGAGTTATTTTTCCTACCACTTAGGTGTCAATCGAGTCTGTAAAGATGGATGTTATAATAGGAATGGATTTGCTGACAAGACATCAAGTCTGCATAAATTACGCAATCCGAGTAAAAATGTTAAGAAATCGAGCATGACAAGCAACATGGTTTGTGGCTCACAAAACCTTGCCTAACAGGGATATGGTATTCACAGCAATAGCCTCAGGCATGGAGTTCATCCGAGTTGTTAGTGAGTTTCCGAATGTATTCCGAGAAGAATTGCCAGGAATGCCACCAGATCGGGAACTCGAATTCGCTATTAACTTCATCCCCGGGACAACACCTAGATGCAAGAAATGTTACAGAATGTCGTCATCCAAGCTAGTCAAGTTGAAGAAATAGCTTGATGAGATGCTCAAGAAGGGATATATCTACCCTAGCTCCTCACCATGGGTATCGCGAGTAATATTAGTAGACAAGAAGGATGGTAACCTACGAATGTGTGTTGACTATTGTCAGCTTAATGAAGTCACCATCAAGAATAAGTATCCGCTTCCCCGAATTGATGATTTGTTTGATCAGCTGAATGGAGCTCAGATATTCTCAAAAATCGATTTGGGAACCAGGTACCATCAACTTAAGATCAATAAGGAGGATATTCCCAAGACTTAATTCACCACTCGTTATGGCATATATGAATATAATGTCATGTCCTTTGGCATGACAAATGCCCCAACATTCTTTATGCATATGATGAATAGATTGTTCATCGAATTCTTTGACAAGTTCGTGGTGGTCTTCATCGACGACATTCTCTTCTATTCCAAGGGAGAAGAAGAGCATACGCTACATTTGTGAGCAGTGTTTCAAAGGTTCCATGATCACCAACTGTATGCAAAATTCAGCTAGTGTGAGTTTTGTCTCAAGCAAGTAGGAATTTTGGTGCATATCCTATCAGCTAACGAAATAGAAGTGGACCCAAGTAAAGTCAAGGATGTGCTAAAATGGCCAGCACCCACAACTGTGAGCGTGATCCGGAGTTTTCTATGGCTTGATGGTTATTACCGTCGATTCATTGATTGTTTCTCCAAGATTGTGAAACCAATAACCGAGCAGCTCAAGAAGGATCAAAAACATTATCGTCTGAGGGTTGCAAAAAGAGCATTTAATGAATTGAACAACCACTTAACTTCAACACCCGTATTGATGCTTCCTGATATTTATTGAAGCTTCGACGTGTATTGTGACACATCCCAAAGAGCTATAGGGTGCATACTCATGCAAGAAGGAAAGGTCGTGGCTTATGCATCTAGACAACTATGACCTCATGAAGAAAACTACCCTACTTATGACTTGGAGTTAGCGGCAGTTGCGCATGCTTTAAAATCTGGAGGCATTACCTCGTCGACAAGCGATGCCAAATCTTCACTGATTACAAAAGCCTAAAGTACATATTTACACAACCAGATTTCAATCCGGGTAAAGCTAATGTGGTTGTCGATGCCCTTAACCGCAAACTAGCCACAATAAACGCATTAATAAGAGGTCCGCAAGAGGAGATGGCCCTGCTAAACCTGGTTATTGTTGATGTCAACTGCACCGCTATGCTAGAAGTCACCCCACGCAATAATAAGAGGTCCGCAATGCCCAAGCGAAGGACCCAATATTGCAACAGCATGTCACTCGAGTGCAAGTCGGCAAGACTCTAGATTTCCTGTTAGATGATCAAGGTACTCTGAGATTTCGAGGACAAATTTGCATACCCGACACCTGAGGTCTGAGGCAAACGATATTGAAGGAGGCACATGAGTCATCATACTCTATCCATCCTGGTGGGACCAAAATGTAAGAATACCTAAATCAAGCATTTTGGTGGGATGGCATGAAGAAGGATATTGCATATTTTATCGCGTGTTGTGACATATTCAACAGTGTAAAGGAGGAACATCAGAAACCCGCCGGACTGGTTCAACCCCTACCCGTTCCACAGTGGAAATGGGATGATGTCGACAAGGATTTTTTCACTGGACTCCCCAAAACTCCTCGAGGAAATAATGTCATATGGGTCTTGGTGGAAATGCCGACCAAGGTAGCCCATTTCATTCTAATTAATACCACGTATCGAGCAGACCAACTTTCTCAACTATATGTGTCTAGAATCATCAGCTTGCATGGAGTTCCAAGAACCATCACCTCTGATCAAGGATCTCTTTTTACTTCAGCATTTTGGTCATGCCTTTCACGGTTTTTGTCTAGCCAACATGATAATTTATCTTACAATGGGAAGAGGTCCTTTGTGATGGGATCGATCTTGCGGTGCTCAATCTCCTTGACAGAAAGAGACATGACACGCATGGATCATTGCTATCAAGGATAAAACGACGGGGTCTTTTCCTACAAGAATAGATCTTTTATACATCATGCACTAGTAGAAAAGAGGGCTTTGGTCCACTTGATGAAATCACATTAGTACCGGTTCACTCACGAACCAGGACCCATGTGGGCATAGGTCCCGGTTCGTGATGCCTGGTCACCGGCCGGGCCTCGTGGGTCATTTGTCATGGTTCGTTTGCCACCTTCAGTCCCTGTTCCAAACACGAACCGGGGCCAATTTGCCTCGCTCCTGGCCCACAACCAATTGTCTCGGTTTGTGGCTAGAACGGGGACCTCACGTTGTCCTTTGGTCTCGCTTCCAGCTACAAATCGGGACCAATGGTTGGCCAACATATACCCCCACGAGCAGAGCAGTGCATTGCTCTGCTTTTCAGCCGACCGTTTGAGAGTTTTGTGGTGCTCTACCTCACCTCATATGCACATGAGGTGTTCGATGAAATGGCCGAGCCACAATTAAGCTTTCTCCTTTAGAAGCTCCTTGTCCAAGCTCCATTTTCATGAAGATTTGTGTAGTTTTTAATACACTTTGTTATATAACGCATGCAGATGAACCGTCAATGGATGTACGGTGACCGACGCACCTCCGAGTATAACAATGGCCTGTATAATTTTCTCGAATCGGCTAAGGCAAACAAGCTTAATGGTTTTATGCATTGTCCATGTACTATCTTTTGGAATACAAAGGAATTCTCCGACTATAAAACCCTTCACTTCCACCTGCTTGAGAAGGGTTTTATGCCACACTATAATGTTTGGACCAAACACGGAGAAAGAGGGGTTATGATGGAAGACAACGTAGAAGAAGAGGATGATGAAAACTACCCGGCCCCTGAATACGGTGATGCTGCAATGGGGGAAGCTGAAGATCAAGAGGAAACAGACGATGTGCCCGATGATGATCTTCGTCGGGTCATTGTTGATGCACATAGAGAATGCGAAAGGGAAAGGGAGAAGTGGAAGTTTGATCACATGTTGGAGGATCACAAAAAAGGGTTGTATCCAAATTGCGAAGATGACAACAAAAAGCTCGGTACCACACTGGAATTGTTGCAATGGAAGGCAGACAATGTTGTATCTGACAAGGCATTTAGTTCGCTATTGAAATTAATGAAGAAGAAGCTTCCAAAGGATAACGAATTGCCCGGCAGTACGTGCGAAGAAGGTTCTATGCCCTCTAGGATTGGAGGTGTAGAAGATACATGCATGCGCTAATGACAGCATCCTCTACCGCGGTGCATACGAGGATTTGAACGCATGCCCGATATGCGGAGCATTGCGGTATAAGATCAGAAGAGATGACCCTGGTGATGTTGAGGGCCAGCGCACTGGGAAGATGGTTCCTACCAAGGTGATGTGGTATGCTCCTATAATACCACGGTTGAAACGTCTGTTCAGAAACAAAAAGCATGCCGAGTTGATGCAATGGCACATAAAAGACCGTAAGAAAGACAGGATGTTGAGAGCACCCACTGACGGGTCGAAGTGGCGAAAGATCGATAGAAAGTGGAGTGACTTTACACGTGACCCAAGGAACATATGGTTTGATTTAAGTGCAGATGGTGATAATCCTTTTGGGGAGCAGAGCAACAAGCATAACACATGGCATGTGACTCTATGTATGTATAGCCTTCCTCCTTAGTTGTGCATGAACCAGAAGTTCATTATGATGCCAGTGCTCATCCAAGGCCCTAGGAAACCTGGCAATGACATTGATGTGTACCTAAGGCCATTATTTCATGAACTTTGCAGCTATGGAATGGAAATGGTGTATGTGTGTGGGATGAGAACGAACTGGAGGAATTTGACCTACATGCGTTCTGTTTGTAACCATCAACGATTGGCCTGCTCTCAGTAACCTTTCAGGACAGACAAACAAAGTATACAACGCATGCACACACTATTTAGATGAGACCGACAATATCTATTTGGACAAATGCAGGAAGAATGTGTACATGGGGCATTGTGGATTTCTTCTGACCAACCATCAATGTCGAAAGAAAGGAAAGCATTTCAAAGGTGAGGCAGATCTCCGAAAGAAGCACGCCCTCTGTACTGGTGATCACGTACTTGATATGGTCAATGATTTACAAGTAATCTTTGGAAAGTGTCCTAGCATACTATCTGTTCCGAATGACGATGCGGGACACGCACCCATGTGGAAGAAGAAACCTATATTTTGGGACCTACCCTATTGGAAAGACCTAGAGGTTTGCTCTGCAATCGACGTGATGCACGTGACGAAGAATCTTTGCGTGAACCTTCTAGGATTCTTGGGAGTGTATGGGAAGACAAAAGATACACCGGAGGCACGGAGGGAACATCAACGTGTGCATGAAAAAGACAGCATGCATCCAGAATAGTATGAAGGTCTTGCCAGCTACGTCTTACCAAGGAAGAGAAGGAAATATTCTTTGAATGCCTGCTCAGTATGAAGGTCCCGTATGGCTTCTCGTCGAATATAAAGGGAATAATAAATATGGCAGAGAAAAAGTTCCAGAACCTAAAGTATCATGACTTCCATGTGATTATGACACAACTGGTTCCGGTTGCATTGAGGGGGCATCTACCGAAAAACGTTCGATTAGCCATTGTGAAGCTATGTGCATTCCTCAATCCAATCTCTCAAAAGATTGTCGTTCTGGGCCGTGTATTTCTACACAATATGTTCCCCTTTGAGAGGTTCCTGGGAGTTTTAAAGAAATATGTCCGTAACCGCGCTAAGCCAGAAGGAAGCATCTCCATGGGCCATGAAATAAAGGATGTCATTGGATTTGTGTTGACTTCATTCCTAGCCTTAAGAAGATTGGTCTCCCTACATTCCGATATGAGGGGAGACTGACTCGAAAAGGCACACTAGGAGTCAAGTCAATAATGTGTACGGATGGGCATTCTTGGTCTCAAGCATGCAACACAGTTCTACAGAATTCTGCCTTGGTGACCCCGTATGTCGATGAGCACAAGAACATTTTGAGCTCCATACACCCAGAGCAGTGTGACGAATGGATTACATTTGAACACATTAGGACATTCAACAGTTGATTGCAAAAACGTCTCATGTGTGACAACACTGTTTCTGATGAGCTGTCCTCATTGGCCAGGGGACCATCTTCGACTGTATTGACTTACCCAGGGTACAAAATAAATGGGAATACATTTTACACGATCACCCAAGATCAAAAGAGCACCAACCAAAATAGTGGTGTCCGCTTTGATGCAGCAACCGAGAGGGGAAGGACACATATTATGGTTACATAGTGGATATTAGGGAACTTGATTATGGACATGATTTGAAGGTCCCTTTGTTTCATTTCAAATGGGTCAATCTGTGAGGAGGCGAGGTACAGATAGACCCACGGTACAGAATGACAACAGTGGATCTGAACAGTCTTGCGCACACAGAGGAACTATTCCTCCTAGCCAATTATGTGGCGCAGGTTTTCTATATGAAGAACATGTCTACAAAACCGAGAAAAAGAAAATATAACGAAGCGAATACATCATACGATGAGACAAAGCGCAACATAGTTCTTTCAGGAAAAAGAGACATCGTGGGATTGGAGGGTAAGACAGACATGTCTGAAGATTATGAAAAGTTTCATGAATTTCCTCAATTCAAAGTCAAGGGTGATCCAAGCACCTTGTTAAACCATGAAGATTATCCATGGTTACAGTGCAATAAGCAAGGAACACAAGCGAAGAAAAAGTGAAGGAATGAAATGCCCTTTGTAACAGATGAGTTTTCGTATGAAATCCTCATACTTCGAAAGAGATTGTCCGTTTTGTACACGAAGTGCATCCAGTTTTTGCCGCAACCCTCTCAAATTTTTAGCACATGTTATGTGGGTGAAATGATGATACAATGCCAACTTTCAACCTTTTCAGAGTTCATTTGTAGCGATTTTCAATTTAAGGGTTATTTAGCTCAAACAAAATCACTAAATATATGAAAAATACCAAATGAAGTCAGAAATAGTTAAAAAATCATGATTTGTCTTTGAATGGTGCATTTTGAAAACAAAAAAAGTCTGGAGTTCAAATAAGTTCATAAAAATGAAATCCCTTTGTAACAGATGAGTTTTCGTATGTAACACGTTCATGGGAGTCTTAAAGAAATATGTCCGTAACCGTGCTAAGACAGAAGGAAGCATCTCCATGGGCCATCAAACAGAGGATGTCATTGGATTTTGTGTTGACTTCATTCCTGACCTTAAGAAGATTGGTCTCCCTCAATTCTGATATGAGGTGAGACTGACTGGAAAAGGCACACTAGGAGCGGAGTCAACAATGTGTACGGACGGGCATTCTTGGCCTCAAGCACACTACACATTTCTACAGAACTCTACCTTGGTGACCCCATATGTCGATGAACACAAGAACATTTTGAGCTCCATACACCTGGAGCAGTGTGACGAATGGATTACATTTGAACACATCTGGACTTTCAGCAGTTGGTTGCAAAAACGTCTCATGTGTGACAACACTGTTTCTGATGAGCTGTACTCACTACTAGAAAAACGACTATATAGCAGTGGCGCACCTGATACATGTGCACCATTATTGGCCATATTACTAATGGCGCACCTTGTGTGTAGTGCGCCATTACTAGTTTTTGTCCTGGCCCCACACCCTTCCGAGACTTAGCAGTGGCGCACGAGGGGAAAGTGCGCCATTACTAGTTTTAACTAGTAATGGCGCACCACACCCACGGTACGCCACTACTAACAAAAAAATTTCATTTTTTTTTCAAAACTAGTAATGGTGCACCACACACCAGGTGCTCCATTAGTAACCCTGGTTACCAATGACACATTCTTAGGAGGTTCACCATTGCTAACCCTTCCCCACTATAACCACTACAGACTCTTCCCTCCCTTGTCTCCTTCCCCGAAGGCCCTAACCACCTCCCGCCGCCCGGTCCTCCCCTGCCGATTGACCGAGCGCGCTAGGGTTCCTCCCCCGCCGCCTGGTCCTCGCCTCCTCCCTCCAATGAGCGAGGACCTCCTCCGACCCCGACGAGCGCGGATCCGACGCTCTCATCCTGCCGGTCGCTGCCGTCCTCTGCTGCCGGTGAACGAAGGCCGCTGCCGTGACTCCTCGTCGCCACCTCCCGCCGGCTTTTCCTGCGCGTGGCCGGCGGCTGCTCTCCGTCGACCTCTGCGTGGGGATGAGCCTCTCTTCGTTACATCTACGTTCCTTGTCCATCCCTCTGTTCCCTGTTCCTCTCTCGTTCATGCTGCTAGTTACACACATGGATGGTGGATAGATGGATGTATGTTGATGTTAGGTAGTACTCCGTATATGATTTGCTTGATGGATGGATGAGTGGTGCTAGTTGCTTGCTAGATGGATGGATGAATGGTGGGACTACGTAGAATTTTCTTGCTACTGTTTGAAGGTTGAATGCTACTATGAAGGGTAGTAATTGGCTCTCTTTTGCTGTTGTGAAGGGTACTAACTGGTTCCCTTTTAGGATACCTTTTATGGGTGAGCCATTGGTAACCCTCCCCCCACTACGGCATTATCCTACTCCTTCCCCTTCTTTCATTACCTCCCCTCACTCGTCTCTCCTTTTCCAGCCACCGCTGCCACTCCTGTCAGAAGGGCCCGTGCATATCGGAATCGAAATAGTACACGCTAATGGATAATGGAATTTGGATAATGAGGCATAATAGAGTAGTAACATGCATATATTATTAGTCTAAGTTACTATCTCTATAGTAGATAGTAATATTTTCACCTAAAGTTTGTTCAAAGGTTATTCAATCCTTCTAAAGTAATATATGTGGATAGGAGATAGTAGTAGTGTTTATCAGTAATTTTGGTATGAGGGTCTACCAATGCATCTAGGGGTTAAGAGACTTAGTGAAAATGCGATGGTTGCTGACCTAGGGCAACTAAGAATGTTTGGGGGGAAATTTTGCAATATGGTTAGGCTTGAGAGGTTGTTCATTGTTGCTATATCCGAGTGGCCTATGTTTTGCCGGAATGTTGATTCATTTTTGTTCCGGCAAATTCCAGGCGCTCCATATGTCCACTTTTTAGCAAATGTCATGCCCAAATTTTCTCTGTTTTACGAAATGTCTGACGATGAAGGGGAATTCGTTATGTGCGAATATTGCCAGGACGAGCGCGGCCTTTGCGACACGCCTCGCGTGGTTGATGATAGGCGCTTCAGCATCATGCTGGATGAGGACTTCGAAGTGGATACAGTAAGTCACGACGACAAGTCTTTTTTCGTAATTAAGCATGACTTGTTTTGCTTCAACTTATAATTTTTATTTTTACTATTCTACTAGCGTATCCCCTGCCATGCAAGACATTATGTGTTAGATAAGATTGGTTTCAGTACTGAAATAAATATGGAGGTAAAGATAGTTCACTTGAGGACCGAGCATGGTTATACTTTTGCCGTAAAATTATACAATGCACACACCTACTCCTATTTCGAATGCAAAAGTTGGATAGCACTATGCAAGGCTTATGCATTTGAGCCTAATATGATTATCACCTTTGATATTCGTCCGGAAGATGAAATTGAAGGTAATATCAACATCCGGGTCGATGTGCAGACGCCTCTATTTCTACCATTATGTGAGTTTCTCAACCACATTTATTAAATAATTTATATTGTTTATTTAAAAATAGTTGACAACTTATTTCCATTGATAGATTATTTCGATTCTTCAAAAAATGTACGGAAAATGGTAGACAAAATCTATTACTACAATGATGAAGCAGAATTAACTTGTAAGGTGAAACATCATCTTGTCGCATTTATCAATGATTTTGAGAATTACAATAACTATCAGCAAATTCCCCAACATTATGGTCAATATGTGCCACTAGTGCACGCGGTGAACTACGGTAACATGCATGGAGATTGCATGGTAAGATTTTCTACTATTACGACATCCATGTATCTTTTGCATAAATTCTTGTAAAACTAAACTACATTGCTAGCTACAAAGCTAATACTATGTTTTTCAACAGAAAATCCCACAAGATTGTGTGCCTCATCTGATGTTACCAAGAGGTCGCGTTGATGTTATGATGATACAACCAGCATGGCCAGGTAAGCCTAGGTATCTGCATCACTCCTGTCCTTACCGGATTTCTAAAACCGATGAAGTCATGACAATCAAAGATTGGAAAAAATGTATGGTCAATCGTAGAGAACTACTTGGAAGCAACATTGTGCGTAGGCCAAGAATTGGAGACAAGATGATCTCCATTCTCCATAATGGAGAGTCAGGGCCTATCTTGTTTTATGATATTCTACCTAAGCACAGGAGTAGGTCCTAGGTACAATGTGTTATTATGTGCTACAATGTGTTAGAGTTGACGATGACGAGGAGGAGGAGTTGTGATTATGACTAGTGACAAACTTTTGTTATATGATGTCTCATTGACGAAAATGATATTAAATAGTATTGGTGGTAATGACTATGATGATTATTAGTTATTTCTGAAATGATGTGATGATGTGCTACAATGTGTTAGAGTTGACGATGATGATGACGAGGAGTTGTGATTATGACTAGTGACCAACTTTTGTTATATGATGTCTCATTGACTATGATGATTACTTCTACATCACGAGGTATCACTATTTTGGAGATGATGTGATGATATTTTATGAAACTATTGTACAAAATATGTATCACTTACTTCTACATCACTTATATATGTATCACTATGATGAATTGTATTCGGAGACTAATCTTCTTTTGTATTCGATAAATCTGCTATTTATATGTTGTGTTGTTTATATTCTGTGTTGTAATGTATTTTGTAACGTGTGCAAATATCAGAAAAGGAAAAAAAATCCTAATATTCATAGTAGTGGTGCACCATATTGCATTTTAGTGGCGCACATAAATAAACACCTGATACGTCCATTTTGCATGATGCTTTTATGTTGATATTTATCGCTTTAGGGGTTGTTATTACACTTCACGGTACAACAATTATGCCTTTTCTCTCTTATTGTACAAGGTTTACATGAAAAGGGAGAATGCCGGCAGCTGGAATTCTGGTCGGAAAAGGAGTAAGTTTGAGATACCTATTCTGCGCAACTCCAAATGCCGTGGAAATCAACGATGAATTATTTTGGAATTTATAAAAAATACTGGGCAGAAGAAGTACCAGAGGGGAGCCACCAGGAGGCCATAAGCCTGCCAGGCGCGGCATACCCCCTTGGTCGCGCCTAGGAGGCTTGTGTGCCCCCTGTTGCCCCTCTAGCTCCCATCTTTTGCTATAATGAGTCTTTCATTCCAGAAAAAATCAGGATGAGGCTTTCAAGAGGAATCGCCGCCGCCACGAGGCGGAACTTGAGGAGAACCAATCTAGAGCTTCGGCAGGATCGTCCTGCCGAGGAAACTTCCCTCCCGGAGGGGGAAATCGTCACCATCATCATCACCAACACTCCTCTCATCGGAGGGGACTCGTCACCAAACATCTACATCAACACCATCTCATCTCCAAACCCTAGTTCATCTCTTGTAGCAAATCTCCGTCTCGCGACTCCGATTGGTACTTGTAAGGTTGCTAGTAGTGTTAATTACTCTTTGTAGATGATGCTAGTTGGATTACTCGGTGGAAGATCATATGTTCAGATCCTTTATGCTATTCAATACCTCTCTGGTCATGAACATAATTATGCTTTGTGAGTAGTCACTTTTGTTCCTGAGGACATGGGATAAGTCTTGCTATAAGTATTTATGTGAATTTGGTATTCGTTCGATATTTTGATGTGTTGTATGTTGTCTCTCCACTATTGGTGTTATGTGAACGTCGACTACATAACACTTTACCATTATTTGGGTGTCACACCCAAGATGCGACCCTATCCTCAATTTCGCACGAGGGCCTCGTCAGGGATAGAAGCGCATCTCGTCGTGTTGCAAGAATGGATATCGTTACAAGTACATGTACTGAAAAGAAGAGATATATATATATAGAATTGGCTTACACTCGCCACAAGCTACATCTGAGTCACATCAGTACAATACATAAACATCATGAATAAGAGCAGGGTCCAACTATGGACGAAAACAAACGAGAAAAGAAGAACGACGTCCATCCTTGCTATCCCAGGCTGCCGGCCTAGAACCCATCCTAGACCGGTGAAGAAGAAGAAGAAGAAGTAACTCCAAATGAACAATCAACACGCTCGCGTCAAGTAACCTTTACCTGTACCTACAACTGGTGTTGTAGTAATCTGTGAGCCACAGGGGACTCAGTAAACTCATTTCCAAAGGTATCAAGACTAGCAAAGCTTAATGGGTGAGGCATGGTTAAGTGTGAGGTTGCAGCAGCGGCTAAGCATATATGAGGTGGCTAAACTTACGAGTACAACATATAAGAGGGGATGATCTACGTATAACGGTGACTACTGATGATCAAATGAATGATCCTGAACACCTACCTATGTCAGACATAACCCCACCGTGTCCTCGATCGGAGAAGGAACTCACGAAAGAGACAGTCACGGTTACGCACACAGTTGGCATATTTTAATTAAGTTAACTTCAAGTTATCTAGAACCAGTGTTAAACAAAGTTTCCATGTTGCCACATAACCACTGGCACGGCTTTCCAAAAGATTTAACCCTGCAGGGGTGCTCCAACTAGTCCATCACAAATTACCACAAGCCGCATAGAAATCCTCGATCACGACACTCGCGATCTCGTTGGATTCCTTAGTGGAAAACCTCAATTCTGAGATTACCCAAAGCATCACCGGAATCCCGATGCACAAGATATCTCGTCAAAGGTAAAACTAATCGAGCAAGGTCGCCCGACATGTCGACGATCCCGATAGGATCCGCGTATCTCATTCTCAGGACATGACGGATGAGCTAGAAGTCGGGATCGCTAAACCTGTGGGTGACCACAGGGGCACCGGACAGCGATCAGGTGGGACCAACCTTCATGAGGAGCACTGGCCCGGGGGTTGATTAATTATCCTCGGGGTCCGGAAAGTCCCTATGCAATTTTATTAGGTTATTAAGCAAATGTAGTACCAAATTTGGGCCTTGCCAGACTAGCTTTAATCTAAAACGAATTATCAAGGGGGTCCCCATAATAATCCCGATCGTGTTAGGAGCGCTCAATTATGGAACATAACACCGGTAGCCGAAACTAACGGGGCAAAGGTGGAACAAAACACAAGGCTAGAAAGGCCGAGCCTTCCACCTTTTACCAAGTATATAGTTGCATTAAATTAAATAGCATTAATATGATGATATAACAAGGAATCCATGTTAACACATGGAAGCAACTGCACCTGCAACTAGCAACGCTAACACAAGGTTAAGCAAGCAGTAACATAGCCAATCAGTGGTTTGCTAGGTTGAACAGGTTGAAGGTTTTCATGGCATTGTTGAGAGGCCGAAATTTAACATGCGGTAGGCAATGAGACATAATCAATAGCATCGAAATAACTAGCATGGCAAAGATAGAAATGGTATATGGGGAAATGGTCATCTTGCCTGAGATCCCGCTGAGAAGAAGAATGACTCCGTGAAGCAGACGAACCGATGAAGTCGAACGGTTCCTCACTTTCCGGGTCGCTTGCGGAACTCTACCGAGACGGAGGAAACCAGAAACAATCATCAACACAGATATACACCACACGGTGCAAGACACATATGATGCATGAACGGTCTAATGCGAGGCATGACAATCACACAATCAAACACTACACATTAAGTGAAGCTCGATATGCAACGAGTTGCCGGCGACAATTCCGTGCAGCAGCGTTGCGTCTTGACGTGGAAGATTAGTACGAATGCGACGAGCTTCGGCGGAGGAGCGCCATGGTTGAACCTAACACGGGAGGGAGAGAGAGCAGGGCATGAGAGCGAGAGAGAGAGAGAGAAGGAGAGGCAGAGATGCAGGAAAAAGAGAAGGGATGGAGAGAAGAGGGGAGGGGGGCAGGGTACGACGACCTTGGAAGGGGCTCGAGGAAGCATGTCATGGTGGAGGACTGGGAGCTCCTCTCCCAGTGGTGCATGGTCTGACGAGGGGCTCGAACGGCTTCGACGGAAGCTGCTGCGTTGCTCCGGTGGCTCGGCCTCCTACGCGCATGGACTCAAACAGATGCGTCAGGGTGCAGGGGAGACTAGGGCCTTCAGCTGTGCAAGCTTGGGCACGAGGGAATCGGGTGGCTCCGGTTGCGGATTGGTCGGATGGGGAAAACAAGGTGGGGCTAGGTGGATGGATCAGGAGAGATCCCGAGGAAGGAGATGGGTCAAGGGGGGGGGGTCGCGGCGGTGGTTGGGACAGGGGGAGGATCTCTAGAATTTAGGTTTTGGATTGATTTAGACTACAGTCCAAATATATAGCTAGTAGGCTAGTCTTAGGTTCTTCTCGACCCTCCGATTTTAATCGGACGGTCGAAAAAAAAAGGTTAGGATGATCAATGGACAAACCGAGGATGGTTTGCGGTAAAACGGGGTTGATCCGGATCCAACGGTCATGACTACCGGGTTCGGGTTCCGGGAGGTTTTAGAACTAGGTTGCGCGCAGGTTGGTGCAGTGTGTAGAGGGGCTAGGCAAGGAAGAGAGGGAAAAACAGACAGCCCGACGATAGAGTGTTTTTTTTAAACCGACAAAAACCGTCCGATGAATAACCGAATACGGTGCCGCTACGGTCGACCGTTCGGGTACCAGACGTACTCCGATTCCGACAAAATTTGATAGGCGGCGTACCTATAACTAATTACGATCGCACGCCAAGTTTCAACCCAATCAGAAAAGGTTTTACACACACTTTTAAAACAGGGTTTGACGATGTCGTGGTCGCGTACGTGTGTGGTCAGGCTCAGAACGGGCAACGACGAGAACCGACAACTAACAACGGATGCAAGTTTTGAAAACTGGCGACAACAGGATGCGTATGCAATGCGGATGATGCCCGTGATGCGATGATGATGCGACAACTAAAAATAGACACAGGACGAAAACGGACTAAAGGGGGGAATCTTCTGGAACGTCGGCATGGGCTGTCACAACTCTCCTACACTACAAGAGGATCTCGCCCCGAGATCCAAGAATGAAAAGGGGAGAGGATGAGAAAGAACAAGAGGTAAAAATTTAATCGCTTCTTTGACAAACGAGTGAAACCAACGATCCTTGAAGGTTGCAAAGAGATGAGGAATGATATGAGAAACAAGCAAAAATTGACGGAAAAATTTCGGCAGCACTTCGGTAGGAAAATCAGACAAAAAATTCGGTAAGGTAGGAGAAATAGACAATAGTCATAACAAACAACTAAAATAGAACAAGGGAATACCATGATCTTGATAGAACAACATGATTGACCCAAAAGAGCAACATCACCATGCCTCCGGAACAATAGAATAGGAAATAGCTCATACAGAAGAAGAGAATGAGGAAAAGAATGACAACTATAACGCAAATGACTTGGCAAGCATCCTTGCACGAAGAATTGAACGGAGTTGTTGGAAAAGAAACAACGAAAAGAACAAGATAGTAGTGGGCTTATGGAAACCTTTTCAAACTAATGAAGTGACAACCAGCCAATAACAGAGACAATGATTGATTGGGAGAAACAAGATATGAACAATTTCTCACACCAAGAGAATACATTGAAAAGTTGGATTAATGACAAGCACAATGATAGCAACAATTCATAGGAAAAGCTTTAGGTGAAATCCAAACCAAGATAGCTCAAAGAAGAAATCATGGGTTGAAACATGTCTCATCATCATAGAATTGGTGGGTTGAATTATCTCATTCTTGAAAGGAAAACTCTTCGAGGCTCCTACACTAACTAGAATGCTATAATACCACCTCAAAGGATAAAGGAAGAACAAATGCACTTGGAAATGCAAGAAAAGAAAACTTGAGGTTCCCCAATAAGAATCTTGAAGAACACTTGATAATGAACTGAAACCTTGATGAACCACCATGAAGGAGCACCGTATAAAATTAATTATGCAAAGATATGAAGGTAGAAAAGAATACTATTATGACCTTGACAAGATTTAGATGTAGCCTCACAAAGATAATTAATAGAACTTGAAACTTCGGAAAAGAAAGGTAAACACTTGAGAAAGAATTGATATCATGAGCCACTCCGGAAGAAGAATTAAAAATACTACGAACAAGAATAAGAATTATGCTAAGCTTATCCTTCATCACGTTTAATTGATGACAAGCAATGGATTTAGCGTACCACTTATTCTTCTAGAAATGATTTAGGAGATATAAGAGCACAAAATTGAAGAAGTCTTGATGAGACACCTGTAAGAATTGGATTGAATGGGAATACCAAGAATTAATGGAGACACATGAGAATGAAGAGATCTTGAGCCACCTGAGAGAAAACTAGAACAAGGCACCGGAATAACCGAGAGACGAAGGAAGAGGCAACAATTGAGGAGATTTTGAGAACGAAAGCCGAAAGCTGAGAATGAAGAAGTCTTCTGAAATGATGGCCTTCGGAGGATCAAGAATGAAAACAACTCAGAAATGCACCGGATAGCAAGAAATTAATCACTCATGATTAGAAACAATTGAAGATGACAACACAAGGCTAAAATGAAGAATCTCCAAGAGAATGAACCAAGATTGAGAGAAACACCCCTTCGGTCTTCAAAGGATAGAATGATGTGAAGAACACCACCAAGAATAACTAAGGCACTCCGGAATAATGAAGAATTCAAGGTTGAGCCAAATATGAGAATTAATTACAATAGATCTTGAAGAAGGGATATGACTGATGAAATTCATACTTATGTCATAGTTGAAAAGATTTAAAGATCTCCACAAAGATTACAAGAGCTATATAAGATCCTGGGAAAAACCTGTGGGTTATGGGCCCACTAAAAGAAACCACTGTTGAAAAGATTACTGAGAAGAGAGATATTGCCCCGCTATGAACAGAACTAGATGAGGTTAGCACCACGAAATAGTGAAAGAATTGAAACAAGAAACTACTGGGATATCTTCAACACTCCGGATAGAAAAGAGAGGAATGAAATAGCAAGATAGGCTGATAAGAATTTCCATCACAGGAAAGAATTACAAGGATGAATAGGATATAATGAACATGGACAGCTAAATTGAATTCTCTGGAAAAGATAACAAGATTGAATAAAGATGAACACGAAGCTCCTGAGAATCATCACAATGAAACACCGGATAGGACACGGAAGAAAAGATAGCGTGAGGAACAATGAAATGAAAACTCTTGGATGAAAATTGAATCACTGAGGAAAAGGGTGGGAGGGCGGGAAAAAAAATACAACTTGGAACAGATGAGACAACTCCAGTAATAATTGAGAGAATGATCTACAAAATTGGAGAGTATTGAATTCGCTGAAGAGAAGCACACCGGTTGGATAAAATTGATATGACAACTCCGGTTGACAAGAATTGAGAAGACACTGATTGAACAAAAGGATTAGCACTCTCATAAAATATGAGAACACTAATTAGGAAAGATCTGAAATCACCACTTGACATCGAATCAACTCGAATTACCATATTCAACAAAACAAAGGATGCGCCTTGCAAATTATCCAGAACAAACTCATGAGAAAGATTTCCGTTCGATATTTTCGTGGACAGGATCGCACGGGCTCGAACCTTACAGTAGCCATCAAGTGCAAGGCAGTGCACCTGACATGCGAAGCGTCCCCGAGTCGTAGCAAGCTACAAGGACTCTTTAAGACACAACGAGAACCGATGTAAGTCAACCGTCAACAAACGAATCCACTAGATGTTGAACCCCAACCTAACATCATGCATTTGTTGGAAGATTGTCCTATAAGTAACTACTTGAATTCCCACCTAAGAATTCCCGAAATTTCTGGTCATGCAATCTGGTACACGGATACAAGGAGTAATATTTCACACAACTCCTATACTAACCCGTCACCTGTATCACATCCGTCAACACACAACCAGAATCTCGGACCTTCATCTACAACAGACCCTCGTGATCACAACGATACAAAGTATGGCAGTACTCCCGAACAATCTGCACTAGTATGGGGGACATCGGGGTTATCTCGCCGCTAGTAGTATGGAATTAATTACGAACATCCTTCGTTCTGAGATACTATTAAATCTGAATGAAAACGATGTGCTCGAGAATCCCCTAGAGCTCAACTCCCCAGAAGAAATCAAGTCAGATAGGAGGCACCAAGACAGAACTCCGTCACATCGACATCATATAGATTCGTAAAATATCCACGTGATCTCGAAAAAAATTTGAGTGAGAAGAGGAGTAGAATTAAATTATTACGTCAAGATTCTTCACCACAGCATAGAAGAGGAGAAAAAAGAATCCTACTCTCCGATATATAACTAGACTCAAAGTAGTTTTTCACTAGACTCGACTCGGCCAAGTTCTATCAATCAAGGGGGCTCCTAGGTCGGTACTACTCTGATACCAACTTGTCACACCCAAGATGCGACCCTATGCTCAATTTGGCACGAGGGCCCCATCAGGGATAGTAGCGCATCTCGTCGTGTCGCAAGAATGGATATCGTTACAAGTACATGTACTGAAAAGAAGAGATATATATATATATAGAATTGGCTTACACTCGCCACAAGCTACATCAGAGTCACATCAGTACAATACATAAACATCATGAATAAGAGCAGGGTCCGACTACGGATGAAACAAACGAGAAAAGAAGAACGACGTCCATCCTTGCTATCCCAGGCTGCCGGCCTGGAACCCATCCTATATGGTGAAGAAGAAGAAGAAGAAGCAACTCCAAATGAACAATCAACGCGCTCGTGTCAAGTAACCTTGACCTGTACCTGCAACTTGCGTTGTAGTAATCTGTGAGCCACAGGGGACTCAGCAATCTCATTTCCAAAGGTATCAAGACTAGCAAAGCTTAATGGGTGAGGCATGGTTAAGTGGTGAGGTTGCAGTAGCGGCTAACCATATATGAGGTGGCTAAACTTACGAGTACAAGAAATAAGAGGGGATGATATACGTTTAACGGTCGTGACTACTGATGATCAAATGAATGATCCTGAACACCTACCTACGTCAGACATAACCCCACCGTGTCCTTGATCGGAGAAGGAACTCACGGAAGAGACAGTCACGGTTACGCACACAGTTGGCATATTTTAATTAAGTTAACTTCAAGTTATCTAGAACCAGTGTTAAACAAAGTTTCCATGTTGCCACATAACCGCGTGCACGAGTTTCAGAAAGATTTAACCCTGCAGGGGTGCTCCAACTAGTCCATATCTTGTTTGATTCCTTAGTGGAAAACCTCAACTCTAAGATTACCCAAAGCATCACCGGAATCTTGATGCACAAGATATCTCGTCAAAGGTAAAACTAATCCAGCAAGGCCGCCCGATGTGTCAACGATCCCAATAGGAGCCGCGTATCTCGTTCTCAGGACACGACGGATGAGCTAGACGTCAGGATCGCTAAACCTGTGGGTGACCAGAGAGGTGCCGCACATCGCTCAGGTGGGACCAACACTCATGAGGAGCACTGGCCCGGGGGTTGATTAATTATCTTCGGGGTCCGGAAAGTCCCTATGCAATTTTATTAGGTTATTAGGAAAATGTAGTACCAAATTTGGGCCTTGCCAGACCAGCTTTAATCATAAACGAATTATCAAGGGGGTCCCCATAACAACCCCGATCGTGTTAGGAGCGCTCAATTATGCAACATAACACCGGTAGCCGAAATTAAGGGGGCAAAGGTGGAACAAAACACCAGGCTAGAAAGGCCGAGCCTTCCACCTTTTACCAAGTATATAGGTGCATTAAATTAAATAGCATTAATATGATGATATAACAAGGAACCCATGTTAACACATGGAAGCAACTGCACCTGCAACTAGCAACGCTAACACAAGGTTAAGCAAGCAGTAACATAGCCAATCAGTGGTTTGCTAGGTTGAACAGGTTGAAGGTTTTCATGTCATTGTTGAGAGGCTAAAATTTAACATGTGGTAGGCAACGAGACATAATCGATAACATCGAAATAACTAGCATGTCAATGATAGTAAAGGTATCTGGGGAAATGGTCATCTTGCCTGAGATCCCGTTGAGAAGAAGAATAACTCCGTGAAGCAGGCGAACCGATGTAGTCGAACAGTTCCTCACTTTCTGACACGCTTGCGGAACTCTATCGAGACGGACGAAACCGTAAACAATCATCAACACAAATATACACCACACGATGCAAGACACATATAATGCATGAACGGTCTAATGCGAGGCATGACAATCACACAATCAAACACTACACATTAAGTGAAGCTCGATATGCAACGAGTTGCATATCGACGAAACTCCATGTTTAATTGTTTAGTTCACTACCATTAAGGAACACAAAAATATTAAATGTTGTTAACATGGCATGGGGTGAAGCACAAGCTAAACTACCTATCTAGGCATTTTAAATGAGGCCGGAAACAACTTATAGCATCTCCGAGATGACCCCACGTGTTAAATTCTAATTCTGTCCAGATTTGTCCTAACCACATTTTAAGTTTGTTAAACAGCAAAACAAAGTGGAGCACATGATTCTACTCGTCGTTCTGGACCATTTACATATATGGCACATCTCCAACGGAGCTATGGACAAATAGTTACGACATAAACCGTTTCAACACGTCAACACGCAAACCGATACAAGCAGCACATTAAACAATTCTAATTATGCATGGGAGTTGGAAAATATTACTTTAAGTAAAATTCTAGAACAGTTACATATATAACTCATCGCAATCTGAAGCACGGATTAGAAACTACGGGCATTTGAAAATATGTAGATTTTTCTGAAAATCCCTGGTAATTAGCTAAATCGCAAGACGGGAGGTTTGGACCCGAGTGGCCGTGTGCGTGGGTGAAGAAGGTTAGCAAAAGAAAAAAAATACTGGGGCACTAGGTATCGAACCCGGTACCTGTTGGACTGAATCCAGAGTGCTAACTAGCTGGGCTATCGACTTGAGTGTGAACAAACAGGGCTCGAATTAACTAAGGCAAAGATAGAAGCTAAATCGTGAGAGAAGGAAAAGAAAGCCTAAAAATATAATGCCACAACGGGACTCGAACCCTTGATCTCCTAATTTCTCAACAAGCGCTGACCAGTCGCACTACGAGAGAATTGTGACAAGACATGGGTTCTACTGTCTATGAAATATACCTGCGCAACCTGACGAAACTGAAGAACAAATACATAGCCTGCGGTTGCCAAGGCGGGGCTGCAGCTTCTCGCGTCAGCGGGAAGGCGTATGGCTCATGTGGGGCGCCGACGGGATGGATAGAACTGGGGGGCGAGGTCCTGCATGGGAGCCGTCCTTGGCGCCCGCGAGGCAGCCAGGAGATCTGGTGGCCGGCGGCAAGAGGCCGGACCTGGCGCGCTTCTCATCTACGGCGACCATGCATCCATGGCTCGGAAGCTCCTACGAGAGAGAGGAGACACAGGGGCGCCGCCTCCATGGGTTCTTGCGCGGCCAAGCTGGAGGAAGAGGTGAGGTCCTGCAAGACCGGCCGGAGGCGGCTTGCCCGCGACAATTCTGTGCAGCAGCGTTGCGTCTTGACGTGAAAGACGAGGACGAATGCAACGAGCTTCGGCGGATGAGCGCCATGGTTGAACCTGACACGGGAGGAAGAGAGAGCAGGGCATGAGAGAGAGAGAGAGGCAGAGATGCAGGAAAAAGAGAAGGGATGGAGAGCAGAGGAGAGGGGTGCAGGGTACAACGACCTTGGAAGGGGCTCGAGGAAGCACGTCGTGGTGGAGGACTGGGAGCTCCTCTCCAACTCGTGCATGGTCTGACGATGGGCTCGAACGGCTTCAATGGAAGCTGCTACAGAGCTCCGGTGGCTCGGCCTCCTACGCGCATGGACTCAGACAGATGCGTCAGGGTGCAGGGAGACTAGGGCCTTCGGCTGTGCAAGCTTGGGCACGAGGGAACCGGGTGGCTGCGGTTGCGGATTGGTCGGATGGGGAAAACAAGGTGGGTCTAGGTGGGTGGATCAGGAGAGATCCCAAGGAAGGAGATCGGTCAAGGGGGGGTGGCGGCGGCGGTTGGGACAGGGGGAGGATCCCTAGAAATTAGGTTTTTGATTGATTTAAACTACAGTAAAAATATATAGCTAGTAGGCCAGCCTTAGGTTCATCTCGACCCTCCGAATTTAATCGGACGGCCGGAAAATAAAGGTTAGGATGATCAATGGACAAACCAAAGGCGGTTTGCGGTAAAACGGGGTTGATCCGGATCCAACGGTCACAACCATCGGGTTCGGGTTCCGGGAGGTTTTCGAACTAGGCTGCGCGCAGGTCGGTGCAGTGTGAAGAGGGGCTAGGCGGGGAAGAGAGGGAAAACGGACAGCCCGGCGATAGAGTGTTTTTTAAACCGACAAAAACAGTCCGATGAATAACCGAATACGATGCC
Organism: Hordeum vulgare subsp. vulgare; assembly: GCF_904849725.1. Taxonomy (NCBI): domain Eukaryota; kingdom Viridiplantae; phylum Streptophyta; class Magnoliopsida; order Poales; family Poaceae; genus Hordeum; species Hordeum vulgare. The sequence continues at coordinate 317,577,164 of NC_058524.1, forward strand.
GCTATGGTGAACCGCTCGGGTACCAGACGGACTCCGATTGCGACGAAATTTGGCAGGCGGCCTACCTATAACTAATTATGACCGCACGCCAAGTTTCAACCCAATCAGAAAAAGTCTTACAAACACTTTTAAAACAGGGTTTGACGATGCCGTGGGTGCGTGCGTGTGTGGTCAGGCTCAGAACGGGCAACGACGAGAACCGGCAACTAACAACGGATGCAAGTTTTGAAAACTGGCGGCAATGGGATGCCGATGCAATGCGGATGATGCGCATGATGCGATGATGATGCGACAACTAAAAATAGACACACGACAAAAACGGACTAAAGGGGGGAATCTTCTGGTACATCGGCATCGGGTTGTTACATTGGTCCTAGAGGAAGGCATTGGGAAGTAATAAGTAGATGATGGGTTGCTAGAGTGAGAGAAGCTTAAATCCTACTTTACGCTTTGCTTCGTAAGGGACTGATTTGGATCCACTAGTTTAATACTTTGGTTAGACTTAGTCTTAATTCTTCTTTCGTAGTTGTGGATGCTTGCGAGAGGGATTAATAATAAGTGGGATGTTTGTCCAAGTAAGGGCAACACCCAAGCACCGGTCCACCCACATATCAAACTATCAAAGTAGCGAACGCGAATCATATGAATATGATGAAAACTAGCTTGACAGAAATTCCCATGTGTCCTCGGGAGCGCTTTACCTCCTATAAGAGTTTGTCTAGGCTTGTCCCTTGCTACAAAAGGGATTGGTCCACTTTGCTACACCTTTGTTACTTGCTACTTGCAACGAATCATCTTATCACACAAACTATCTGTTACCGATAATTTCAGTGCTTGCAGAGAATACCTTGCTGAAAACCACTTGTCAGTTCCTTCTGCTCCTCGTTGGGTTCGACACTCTTACTTATCGAAAGGACAAGATAGATCCCCTACACTTGTGGGTCATCTAGACTATTTTCTGGCGTCGTTGCCGAGGAGTGAAGCGCCTTTGGTAAGTGGAATTTGGTAACGAAACATTTATATAGTGTGCTGAAATTTATTGTCACTTGTCACTATGGAAACTAATCCTTTGAGGAGCTTGTTCGGGGTATTTTCAACTCGAACCGAAGCACAAGGAGTTGCTCCTCAACCTACTGCACCTACTGAAAATATTTTTTATGAAATTCCTTCGGGTATGCTAGAGAAACTGTTGGCTAATCCTTTTACAGGAGATGGAACATCACATCCCGACTTGCATCTAATCTATGTAGATGAAGTTTGTGGTTCATTTAAGCTTGCCGGTTTGCCCGAGGATGAGGTCAAGAAGAAGGTATTTCCCTTGTCTTTGAGGGATAAAGCATTGACTATATGCTATGTGATGATACTGTATCATGGAACTACAACCGATTGAAATTGGAATTTCATCAAAAGTTTTATCATATGCATTTGGTACATCGTGATCGGAATTATATCTATAATTTTTGGCCCCGTGATAGAGAAAGTATCGCTCAAGCTTGGGGGAGGCTTAAGTCAATGTTATATTCATGCCCCAACCATGACCTCTCGAGAGAAATTATTATTCAGAACTTCTATGCTCGTCTTTCTCATGATAATCGCACCATGCTTGACACTTCTTGTACCGGCTCTTTTATGAAGAGAGATATTGACTTCAAATGGAATTTTTTGGAAAGAATTAAACGCAACTCTGAAGATTGGGAGTTTGATAAAGGTAAGGAGTCAGGTATAAATCTCATGTTTGATTGCGTTAAATCCTTTGATGAAACAAATACTTTTTGTGATTTTAGCGCTAAACATGGACTTGACTCTGAAATAGTAGCTTCATTATGCGAATCATTTGCTGCTCATATTAATATCCCTAAAGAGAAGTGGTTTAAATATCATCCTCCCTTAGAAGTGAATGTAGTTAAACCCAATCCAGTTGAAGAGAAAGTCATTGCTTATAATGATCCTATTGTTCCTCGTGCTTACATTGAGAAACCACCTTTCCCTGTAAGAATAAAGGATAATTCTAAAGCTTCAACTGTGATATGTAGGGGCTACATTAGAACACCTACACCCCCTGAGCAAATTAGAGTTGAACCTAGAATTGCTATTATCAAAGAACTCATGTTCGACAATGTTGAGGGCCATGATATTCACTTCTGTGAAGATGCTGCTATAATTGCTAAACCTCATGCTAGAGACAAAGATAGGCATGTTGTTGGCACGCCTGTTGTTTCTGTTAAGATAGGAGATCATTGTTATCATGGTTTATGTGACGTGGGTACTAGTGTTAGTGCAATACCTCAATCTTTATATGATGAAATTAAAGACGAGATTGCACCTGTCGAGATGGAACCTATTGCTGTCACTATTTAGCTTGCCAATAGAGATATTATCTGCCCTTTGGGAATTGTTAGAGATGTTGAAGTCTTGTGTGGTAAAACTAAGTATCCTGTTGATTTTCTCATTCTTGCTACCACACAAGATAGCTTTTGTCCCATCATATTTGGCAGACCTTTCCTCAATACTGTCAATGCTCATATTGACTGTGAAAAGCAAACTGTTACTGTTGGCTTTGAAGGTGTGTCACATGAGTTCAATTTCTCCAAGTTTGGTAGACAACCTCATGAAAAAGAGTTGTCTAGTAAGGATGAAATGATTGCTCTAGCTTCTATTGCTGTGCCTCCTACTGATCCTTTGGAGCAATACTTGCTTGAGCATCACTACAGGAATCAGCTTATTTGTCGTCTCCCATCACAGACGACAAAGACTAAATCCCGGACGACAAAGACAAAACAACAGACGGCAAAGAATCTCACGGACGGCAAAATTTATGCGTCAGCCTACGACGGCATACGACCTTCTTTGCCGTCTGTCCCACCAAACCTTACGGGAAAGCTCTTTGCCATCAGCTTTCCTGAGGAGCAGTCGGCAAATTGCTCGAGACGGCAACCGACAGGCGTTGCCTCCGTTAGGGGTGAACGGAGGCTTTTCCGTCTGCCTCCCCCTTATTCTTTGTCGTCTGCCTCCCCCTTATTCTTTGCCGTCTGCCTCCCCCTTATTCTTTGCCGTTTGCTCCCCCTTACTCTTTGTCGTCTGCCTCCTCCTCCTCCCCCCACCCTCCGCTCTTTGTCGTCTGCCTCCTTCTCCCCCCTCCTCTGTGCCCTCTTCTTTTCCGTCTACCCACCCTGGAGGCAGACGGCAAAGAGCCTATATAGACACCCCAGGATGCACAGCTGGGTGCCATGTGGCACCTTTGCCATCTGCCAGCTGATGGCACAGGTCTTTGCCATCAGCTGGCGGACGGCAAAGAGCCCATATAGTACCTGTTTTTTGTTTTATATTATTTCACAGCACACACACACACACACATATATATATATATATATAAATATTTGACATCACATTTATATAATTCACCACACATATATGATATATAGTTCACCACACATATACTTGCAAACACATATATATAATTCACCAAACATATATGATATACATATAAATCAATGTACATCCCCATATATCGAAAGAACCAACATACAAAGTATTGCACTGTTTATCCATATATACATATACATATAGTTCGACATTGTTCATCAACTCAAATGAAAACTAGATGATATACATATAAAGTTCATCCATCGACATTGTTCAACTCCATGAATGCCAACTTCCATGTATGTAGTATATCCAATCTACAAAAATGTGAATAAGAAAGGTAGAAGAAAAGAAAAATATGATGTTTTTCAGCTAATTATGTCATTTTTAGCGGAAAACAAGCTAAGAATATAATATTCATGAGCTAACCAAGGTTCTTATGCCATTTTTAGCTTATTATGGCATTTTGGAGCTAAATGGGTTAATTAAAGCAAGGATAATATGAAAGAGGAGAATAAAGAGGAGGAGTAGGAGAAGAAGAAGAAATCAAGAAGAAGGAGGAGAAGGAGGATAAGGAGGAGGAGGAGAAGTACTAGAAGGTCCTTGGCCTTCTCCTTCTCCTCCTCCTACTCCTCCTTCTCCTTCTTCTCTTCTTCTTCTTCTTCTTCTTTATTTTCATTTTTCCTATTTCTTCTCCTCTTCTCCTCTTATTGGAGCTAAATTACCTAATTATGTCTTTTTGGAGCTAAATGGGCTAATTATGTCATTTTAGAGGAAAACAAGCTAAGTATATAATATTCATGAGCTAACCAAAGTACTTATGCCATTTTGAGCTTATTATGGTATTTTGGAGATAAATGGGCTAATTATATCATTGTTGGGGAAATTAAAGAAAGGATAATATGAAAGAGGAGAAGAAAGAGGAGGAGGAGGAGAAGAAGAAGAAATCAAGAAGAAGGAGGAGAAGGAGGAAAAGGAGGAGGAGGAGAAGGACTAGAAGGTCCTTGGCCTTCTCCTTCTCCTCCTCCTCCTCCTCCTTCTCCTTCTTCTCTTCTTCTTCTTCTTCTTCTTCTTCTTCTTTCTTTTCATTTTTCCTATTTCTTCTCCTCTTCTCCTCTTGTTGGAGCTAAATTACCTAATTATGTGTTTTTGGAGCTAAATGGGCTAATTATCCCATTTTAGAGGAAAACAAGCTAAGTATATAATATTCATGAGCTAACCAATGTTCTTATGCCATTTTGAGCTTGTTATGGTATTTTGGAGCTAAATGGTCTAATTATGTCATTGTTGGGGAAATTAAAGCAAGGCTAATATGAAAGATGAGAAGAAAGAGGATCAGGAGGAGAAGAAGAAGAAATCAAAAAGAAGGAGGAGAAGGAGGAGAAGGACTAGAAGGTCCTTGGCCTTCTGCTTCTCCTTCTCCTCCTCCTCCTCCTTCTCCTTCTTCTCTTCTTCTTCTTCTTCTTTCTTTTCATTTTTCCTATTTCTTCTCCTCCTCTCCTCTTGTTGGAGATAAATTACCTAATTATGTCTTTTTGGAGCTAAATGGGTTAATTATCCCATTTTAGAGGAAAACAAGCTAAGTATATAATATCCATGAGCTAACCAAGGTTCTTACGCCATTTTGAGCTTATTATGGTATTTTGGAACTAAATGGGCTAATTATGTCATTGTGGGGGAAATTAAAGCAAGGATAATATGAAATAGGAGAAGAAAGAGGAGGAGGAGGGGAAGAACAAGAAATCAAGAAGGAGGAGAAGGAAGAGAAGGAGGAGGAGGAGAAGGACTAGAAGGTCCTTGGCCTTCTCCTCCTCCTCCTCCTCCTCCTTCTTCTCTTCTTCTTCTTCTTCTTCTTCTTCTTTCTTTTCATTTTTCCTATTTCTTCTCCTCTTCTCCTCTTGTTGGAGCTAAATTACCTAACTATGTCTTTTTGGAGCTAAATAGGCTAATTATCCCATTTTAGAGGAAAATAAGCTAGGAATATAATATTCATGAGCTAACCAAGGTTCTTAGGCCATTTTGAGCTTATTATGGCATTTTGTAGCTAAATGGGCTAATTATGTCATTGTTGGGGAAATTAAAGCAAGGATAATATGAAAGAGGAGAAGAAAGAAGAGGAGGAGGAGAAGAAGAAGAAATCAAGAAGAAGGAGGAGAAGGAGGAGAAGGAGGAGGAGGAGAAGGACTAGAAGGTCTTGGCCTTCTCCTTCTCCTCCTCCTCCTCCTCCTTCTCCTTCTTCTTCTCTTCTTCTTCTTCTTCTTCTTTCTTTTCATTTTTCCTATTTCTTCTGCTCTTCTCCTCTTGTTGGAGCTAAATTACCTAATTATGTCTTTTTGGAGCTAAATGGGTTAATTATCCCATTTTAGAGGAAAATAAGCTAAGTATATAATATTCATGAGCTAACCAAGGTTCTTATGCCATTTTGAGCTTCTTACGGTATTTTGGAGCTAAATGGGCTAATTATGTCATTGTTGGGGAAATTAAAGCAAGTATAATATGAAAGAGGAGAAGAAAGAGGAGGAGGAGGAGGAGAAGAAGAAATCAAGAAGAAGGAGGAGAAGGAGGAGGAGGAGAATGACTAGAAGGTCCTTGGCCTTCTCCTTCTCCTCTTCCTCCTTCTCCCTCTTCTCTTCTCCTTCTTCTCTTCTTCTTCTTCTTCTTCTTCTTTCTTTTCATTTTTCCTATTTCTTCTCCTCTTCTCCTCTTGTTGGAGCTAAATTACCTAATTATGTCTTTTTGGAGCTAAATGGGCTAATTATCCCATTTTAGAGGAAAACAAGCTAAGTATATAATATTCATGAGCTAACCAAGGTTCTTCTTCTTATTATTATTATTTTGTTTTTTCCTCTTATTGTTCTCTTCCTCTCCTATTTTTCTTCTTCTTCTTCTTTCTTGTCCTTCCCTTCCTTTTCCTTCTTCTTCTTTTCCTTCTTCTTCTTATTTTTTTCTTCTCATTTCTCCTTCTTCTTCTTCTCCTTTCTCCTTCTTCTTCTTCTCCTTTCTCCTTCTTCCTATTCTCCTTTTTCTCCTTTATTAAACATGAAACTAACCTAACTAAACCTAAACTAAAACTGAACCTAAACTAAACTAAAACTAAGCCAAAACCTCAGTAAAACATATAACTAATTAAACAAAAACTATTAAAAAAAGAAGAAAGAAAACTAACTGGGGGAGGAGGGCCGCAGGGGGAGGAGAGGCCACAGGGGAGGAGGGCAGCAGGGGGAGGAGGGACACGGTGAGGGGCGCGAGGAGGGCGGCGGCGATGGGGTGGGGCGCTGGGGTGGGGGTGGCGTCGGCGGCAGCGGCGATGGGGCAAGGAGGCCGGAGGAGGGCGCGACAGCGGTGGTCGTGTCGGGGGTGAGAAAGAGGGGTGTCGGGGTGGAGGAGGGGGCGCAGGGCGGCGGTGGAGGAGGGTGCAGGGCGGCCGGGGAGGAGGAGGGGGCGCAGGGCAGCGATGGAGGAGGGTGCAGGGCGGCCGGGGTGGAGGAGGGGGTGTAGGGAGGCGGTGGAGAGGGTGCAGGGCGGCCGGGGAGGAGGAGGGCGCAGGGCGGCCGAGGAGGAGGGCGCAGGGCGGCGCAGGGAGGCCGGAGGAGGGCGCGGCGGCGGTGGTGGTGTCGGGGGTGAGAGAGAGGGGAGTCGGGGTGGCCGTTAGGGGGAGCGGGAGGCGCGTGGGGGTGGGGCTAACGGCCGTTAGGGGGGCACCCTCATTGCCGTCCGCCTCCCGACAGCAAAGAGCATGCAGGCGGACGGCAAAGAAAGTGGCCGTTAGGGGGGAGAGAGGGGTTGCGGGGTGGGCCGCCCATGCTTTTTGCCGTCTATCTGCATGCTCTTTGCCGTGAGCTGGCAGATGGCAAAGAGCTGGCTGATGGCAAATAGTACCTTTGGCATCAGCCTTCTCTTTGCCGTCTGGTTTCTGGTAGCTGATGGCAAAGAGGGTCTTTGCCATCAACCAGCAGACGGCAAAGAAGCAGCATATGGCAAATAACTGTTGTCCAGTAGTGCATGAAAATGATATGCATAGGGATGAAAGGAATGAGATAGATAGACTTATCTTTGAAGAACATCCTATCGTTAAGAATAATTTTCCTGTTGAACTGCTTGGAGATCCACCCCACCAAAGGGTGATCCTATGTTTGAGCTTAAGCAGTTACCTGATATTCTTAAGTATGCTTATCTTGATGAACAAGAGATATATCCTTTTATTATTAGTGCTAGCCTTTCAGAGCATGAACAAAAGAAATTACTGAAAACTCTAAGGAAGCACCGTGCTGCTATTGGATATACTCTTGATGATCTTAAGGGCATTAGTCCCACTCTATGCCAACACAAGATTATATCCGATCCTGGTTCCAAACCAGTTGTCGATCATTAGCGGAGATTAAATCCTAAGATGAAAGAGGTAGTAAGAAAAGAAATACCAAAGCTCTTGCAAGCAGGTATTATCTATCCTGCTGCTCATAGTGATTGGGTAAGTCCGGTGCATTGCGTCCCTAAGAATGGAGGTATTACCGTTGTCCCTAATGATAAAGATAAATTGATCCACAGAGGATTATTACTGGCTAGAGGATGGTGATTGATTTGAGGAAATTGAATAAAGCCACTAGGAAAGATCATTACCCTTTGCCTCTTATCGACCAAATGCTAGAAAGATTGTCTAAACACACACACTTCTTCTTTATAGATGGTTATTCTAGTTTCTCCCAAATAACAGTTGCACAATTTGATCAGGAGAAAACCACTTTTACCTGCCCTTTCGGTACCTTTGCTTATAGACGTATGCCTTTTGGCTTATGTAATGCACCTGCTACCTTTCAAAGACGTATGATGGCTATATTCTCTCACTTTTGTGAAAAGATTGTTGAGGTTTTCATGGATGACTTCTCTGTTTACGGGTCTTCTTTTTATGATTGCCTCAGGAACCTTGATCGAGTTTTGCAGAGATGTAAAGATACCAATCTTGTTTTGAATTGGGAGAAGTGACCCTTTATGGTTAATGAAGGCATCGTCTTAGGACATAAAATTTCTGAAAGAGGTATTGAAGTCGATAAGGCTAAGCTTGATGCGATCGAGAAAATGCCATGCCCTACAGATAGTAAAGGTATAAAAAGTTTCCTTGGTCATGCTCGTTTCCATAGAAGGTTTATTAAATACTTCTCTAAGATTTCTAGGCCTCTTACCAATCTCTTGCAAAAGGATATTCCTTTTGTTTTTGACGATGATTGTGAGGAAGCCTTCGAAATACTTAAGAAGGCCTTGATAACTGCGCCTATTGTTCAACCACCTGATTGGACCTTACCTTTTGAGATTATGTGTGATGCTAGTGATTATGTTGTTGGTGTTGTTGTAAGACAAAGAGTTGATAAGAAGTTGAATGTTATTCACTATGCTAGTAAAACTCTAGACAGTGCCCAAAGAAACTATGCTACTACTGAAAAGGAATATTTAGTAGTCGTGTTTGCATGTGAAAAGTTCAGATCTTACATTGTTGATTCCAAGGTTACTATTCACACTAATCATGCTGCTATTAAGTACCTCATGGAAAAGAGAGATGCTAGACCTAGACTTATCAGATGGGTTCTCTTGCTACAAGAATTTGATTTGCATGTTGTTGATAGGAAGGGTGCTGAGAACCCCGTAGCAGATAACTTGTCTAGGTTGGAGAATGTTCTTGATGACCCACAACCTATTGATGATAGCTTTCGTGATGAGCAATTGAATGTCATCAATGCTTCAAGTAGTACACCGTGGTATGCTGATTATGCGAATTATATCGTTGCCAAATATATACCACCTATTTTCACATACCAGCAAAAGAAGAAATTCTTCTTTGATTTGAGACATTACTTTTGGGATGATCCTCACCTTTATAAAGAAGGAGTAGACGGTCTTATTAGACGTTGTGTACCTGAGCATGAACAGGGACAGATCCTACAGAAGTGTCACTCCGAGGCTTATGGAGGACACCATGCGGGAGATAGAACTGCACACAAGGTATTGCAATTAGGTTTCTATTGGTCTACTCTCTTCAAGGATGCCCGTAAGTTTGTCTTGTCTTGTGATGAATGTCAAAGAATAGGTAATATCAGTAAATGTCAGGAAATGCCTATGAATTATTCACTTGTCATTGAACCATTTGATGTTTGGGGTTTTGATTATATGGGACCTTTTCCAAAGTCCAATGGGTATATTCATATCCTAGTTGTTGTTGATTACGTTACTAAGTGGGTAGAAGCTATCTCAACTAGTAGTGTTCATCACAATACCTCTATTAGGATGCTTAAAGAAGTTATTTTCCCTAGATTTGGAGTCCCTAGATATCTAATAAATGAAGGTGGTTCACATTTTATTCATGGTGCTTTCTGTAAAACGCTTGCTAAGTATGATGTCAACAATAGAGTTCCATCTCCCTATCATCCTCAGTCCAGTGGTCAATTAGAGCTAAGTAATAGAGAGATTAAACTAATTCTGCAGCAGACTATTAATAGGTCTAGAAAGAATTGGTCTATGAAGCTTGATGATTCATTGTTGTCTTATAGAACTCCTTATAAGAATCCCATGGGCACGTCTCCGTACAAAATGGTTTACGGTAAAGCATGTCATTTACCTCTTGAGATAGAGCATAAGTCTTATTGGGCAATCAAAGAGCTCAACTTTGATTTCAAACTTGCTGGTGAGAAGAGGTTATTTGATATTAGCTCACTTGATGAATGGAGAGCTCAGGCATATAAAAATGCCAAGTTGTTGAAAGAAAAGGTTAAGAGGTGGCATGATAAAAGGATACAAAAACATTAGTTCAATGTAGGCGATTATGTCTTGCTATACAATTCTCGTTTAAGATTTTTTGCAGGCAAGCTTCTCTCTAAATGGGAAGGACCTTACGTTGTTGAGGAAGTATATCGTTCCGGTGCCATCAAAATAAACGACACAAAAGGTAATTTTCCGAGAGTGGTAAATGGGCAAAGAATCAAGCATTATATCTCAGGTACTCCCATAAATGTTGAAAGCAATGTTATTAATACCATAGCTCCGGAGGAGTACATAAGGGATATTTATCAGCCTTTTTCAGACTCCGAAAACGAAGAGGTACGTGATTCGGTAAGTAAACCGACTCCAAAACTTTTCCAGTAGCAATTTTTCTCCGTTCTGAAATTTTTAGAAAAATAGAAAAAATTAAAGTAGTCCGGAAAGCGCATGAGGAGGCGACAAGCCTGTCAGGCGCGACCTACCCCCCCTGGCCGCGCCTAGGGGGTTTGTGACCACCTCGTGTGCCTCCCGGACTCTATTTTCTTGTGGAGTACTCCTTCTGGACGGGAAAAATTCATTATATATTCTCCCGAAAGGTCTAACCCTCGTATCATGCAATTATCCTTTGTTTTCATTTCGAGCCTATTTCAGCAGCAGATTTAGGGCAAGATGTCTTCTCAAGATTCAGTGGGGGAGAGCTATGTGGCCGATTACCTTGCTAACCCCAAGGTCTATGGGGACTTGGATCATTATGGTTGGACCACTGAGGAGGAAGATGATTATGACCCCAAGGGGAAGGAAGGAACAAGTTCCGATGAAGAGGAGTCTCCTTTACCCCAATCTGGAAGCACACATGTGGAGTTTAAGAAGTCAAGCCTCCCTGACTCAAGGAAGAAGCTTAAGATTTTTTTTACCCCTTCTCGTCTTTTGCAGGAGAGTATGCACGAATTATGCCAAAGGGTGTTGAGGCTTGAAGAGGAAATTAATGATCTGAAGGAGGAGAATTTTGTGCTCAAGAGGAAATTAAACAAGTTCAAGAACTCTGCAACAACTCCACCACCTTCACCTTCAAAGGAAGACAACTAAGCACGGTTATGGGCAATCACCTCGGCTTGTGCCAAGCTTGGGAGAGTTTCCCCGGTATCGTATCACCATCACATCTTTTGCCTTTACCTTTTTCTTAGTTCGATCCTTTTTGGTTTTATCTTTCTCTAGTAGAATAAAGTTCTTAGCGTTCTAGGCTTGAGTTTTGCTTTGTGTCACCCCCAATGTATTCGAACCCGTGAATCATATAATAAAGAGTGTTTTAGTTAAGGGCCTTGCTTCATGCCATGATATGAAAGAAAAGAATAATAATATAACAAAAGCATGAAATATCATGTAATGATCTTATGGGAAGTGATGGCTTCACATATAAAAAGAATGTTGATTGAAACTTGTTGTGGATGGACAAACATAGACTTTGGTCATTGTTGCAGTTACTAGGAAGAAGTAAAGAAGGAGAGGTTCACATATAAATATATCATCTTGGACACCATCTATGATTGTGAACACTCACTAAACTATTGCATGCTTAGAAGTAGATGTTGGACATGGAAGACAACATAATGAATTATGTTTGCTTGGTTCCGAACAATGTTATATGACTAGAGATCCCTTAGCACATGACGATTGCTTCCACCTCATCTCAGCCAAAACTTCCACACTAAGTAGAGATACTACTTGTGCATCCATAAACCTTCAACCCAGTTTTGCCATGAGATTCCACCATACCTACCTATGGATTGAAGAAGATCACTCAAGTAAGTTATCAACGATGCAAGCAATAAAAATTGCTCCCTAAATATGTATGATCTATTAGTATGTGGAAAATAAGCTTTGTACGAACGTGTGATGAGGAAGGCATAAAAGCGACAGACTGCATAATAAAGTTCTTTATCACAAGGGGAAATATAAAGTGACGTTCCTTCACACTAAGAGGCCACACATCCAAACCTAAAAAGCGGATGACAACCTCTGCTTCCCTCTGCGAAGGGACTATCTTGCACCTTTACTTTTTGTCCTGGAAAGAGTCATGGTGATTGACACCAATTCCTTATTTCGCCATTATCTTGGCTAACGTCATGTGCTAGGGAAAGATCTGTATTCATATGTCAACTTGGAAGTAAGTATTCATGAATTATTATTGTTGACATTACCCTTGAGGTAAGTAGTTGGGAGGTGAAACTATAAGCCCATATCTTTCTCTGTGTCCAACTGAAACTTTGATCTCAAGACTACCACGTGAGTTTTAGCAATTGTAGAAGACGAAAGGATGATTGAGTATGTGGATTTGCTTTACAGGCTCTTATTTGACTCTTTCCGATGTTATGAGAAATTGAAATTGCTTCAATGACTAAAGGCTATTGGTTGTTAATTCTCAATAAGGTTCTTCATCCATACTTTACATTGTGAAGGAATTATCCCTTTAGCATAAGAGATTATATGCTGATATTGTTGTCCTAATTATGATCATGATGCATGCATGTCTGTATCTTGTTTTGTCGACACCTCTATCTCTAAACATGTGGGCATATTTATTGATCTCAGCTTCCGCTTGAGGACAAGCGAGGTCTAAGCTTGGGGAGTTGATACGTCCATTTTGCATCATGCTTTTATGTTGATATTTATCGCTTTATGGGCTGTTATTACACTTCACGGTACAATACTTATGCCTTTTCTCTCTTATTTTACAAGCTTTACATCAAGAGGGAGAATGTCGGTAGCTGGAATTCTGGTTTGAGAAAGTAGCAAGTTTGAGATACCTTTTCTAAAGTAGCAAGTTTGAGATGCCTTTTCTGTGCAACTCCAAAAGCCGTGAAAATCAACAAGGAATTATTTTGGAATTTATAAAAAATACTGGGCGGAAGAAGTACCAGAGGGGAGCCACTAGGAGGCCACATGCCTGCCAGGCAAGGCCTACCCCCCTAGCCGCACCTAGGAGGCTTGTGGACCCCCTGTTGCCCCTCTCGCTCCCATCTTTTGCTATAAGGAGGGTTTGTTCCAGAAAAAATCAGGAGCAGACTTTCAGGAGGAATCGCCGCTTCCACGAGGCGGAACTTGAGCAGAACCAATCTAGAGCTCCGGCAGGATCGTCCTGCTAGGGAAACTTCCCTCCCGGAGGGGGAAATCATCGCCATCGTCATGACCAACGCTCCTCTCATCGTAGGGGACTCATAACCATCAAAATCTACATCAGCACCATCTCATCTCCAAACCCTAGTTCCTCTCTTGTAACCAATCTCCGTCTCGCGACTCCAATTGGTACTTGTAAGGTTGCTAGTAGTGTCAATTACTCTTTGTAGTTGATGCTAGTTGGATTACTCGATGGAAGATCATATGTTCAGATCCTTGATGCTATTTAATACCTCTCTGGTCATGAACATAATTATGCTTTGTGAGTAGTCACTTTTGTTCCTGAGGACATGGGATAAATCTTGCTATAAGTAGTCATGTGAATTTGGTATTCGTTCAATATTTTGATGTGTTGTATGTTGTCTCTCCTCTAGTGGTGTTAGGTGAATGTCAACTACATAACACTTCACCATTATTTGGGCCTAGAGGAAGGCATTGGGATGTAATAAGTAGATGATGGGTTGCTAGAGTGAAGCTTAAACCCTAGTTTATGCATTGCTTCGTAAGGGGCTTATTTGGATCCACTAGTTTAATGTTATGGTTAGACTTAGTCTTAATTCTTCTTTCGTAGTTGTGGATGCTTGCGAGAGGGGTTAATCACAAGTGGGATGTTTGTCCAAGTAAGGGCAGCACCCAAGCACCGGTCCACCCACATATCTCACTATCAAAGTAGTGAACGCGAATCCTATGAACATGATGAAAACTAGCTTGACAGAAATTCCCATGTGTCCTCGGGAGCGCTTTACCTCCTATAAGAGTTTGTCCATGCTTTTCCCTTGCTATAAAAGGGATTGTGCCACTTTTCTACACCTTTGTTACTTGCTAGTTTCCACGAATCATCTTATCACACAAACTATTTGTTACCGATAATTTCAGTGCTTGCAGAGAATACCTTGCTGAAAACCACTTGTCAGTTCCTTCTTCTCCTCGTTGGGATCGACATTCTTACTTATCGAAAGGACTACGATAGATCCCCTACACTTCTGGGTCATCAACACCCCAGTGGTGCATTATCTAAAAGTGCGCCATTAGTAACCCACAGAAGTGGCGCACTTCTGGGCCTAGTAATGGCGCACCAGGTGGTGCGCCACTATTATGTAGATTAATAGTGGTGCACCAGGCGTGCAGCATTACTATTTATTAGTAGTGGTGTGATACTAGTGGCGCACCTATAGTGCGCCTTTAATAGCCAAAACAGGTGCGCCACTAATAGCCTTTTTTCTAGTAGTGACTTGTTGTCCAGGGGACCATCTTCGACTGTACTGACTTACCAACGATACGAGATAAATGGGAATACATTTTACACGATCACCCAAGATCAAAAGAGCACCAACCAAAACAACGGTGTCCGTTTTGATGCAGCAACTGAGAGGGGAAAGGACACATATTATGGTTACATAGTGGACATATGGGAACTTGACTATGGACATGATTTGAAGGTCCCTTTGTTTCATTGCAAATGGGTCAATTTGTCAGGAGGCATGGAACAGATAGACCCATAGTACAAAATGACAACAGTGGATATGAACAATCTTGCGCACAGAGAGGAACCATTCGTCCTAGCCAATGATGTGGCGCAGGTTATCTATATGAAGGACATGTCTACCAAAACGAGAAAAAGAAAATATAAGGAAGCGAATACATCATACGATGAGCCAAAGAGCCACATAGTTCTTTGAGGAAAAAGAGACCTAGTGGGATTCGAGGGTAAGACAGACATGTCTGAATATTATGAAAAGTTTCATGAAATTCCTCCCTTCAAAGTCAAGGGTGATCCAAGCACCCTGTTAAACGATGAAGATTATCCATGGTTACGCTGCAATAAGCAAGGAACACAAGCGAAGAAAAAGTGAAGAAATGAAATGCCCTTTGTAACAGATGAGTTTTTATAAGAAATCCTCATACTTCAAAAGAGATTGTCCGTTTTGTACACGAAGTGCATCCAGTTTTTGCTGCAACACTCTCAACTTTTTAGCACATGTTATGTGTTTGAAATGATGATACAATGCCAACTTTCAACCTTTTCAGAGTTCATTTGTAGTTCTTTTCAATTTAGGGGTTATTTAGCTCAAACAAAGTAACTAAATGTATAAAAAATACCAAATGAAGTCAGAAATAGTTAAAAAAATCATAATTTGTCTTTGGATGGTGCATTTTGAACAAACAAAAAGTCTGGAGTTCAAATAAGTTCAAAAAATTGAAATCCCTTTGTAACAGATGAGTTTTCGTATGAAACCCTGATACTTCGAAACAGATTGTTCTTTTTATACACGAAGTGCATCCAGTTTTTGCCGCAACCCTCTCAACTTTTTAGCACATGCTATGTGGGTGAAATGATGATACCATGCCAACTTTCAACCTTTTCAGAGTTCATTTGTAGTGCTTTCAATTTAAGGGTCATTTAGCTCAAAAATATCACTAAATGCATGAAAAATACCAAATGAAATCAGAAATAGTTAAAAATTGATGATGTGTCTTTGAATGGTGCGTTTTGAACACACAAAAAGTCTGGAGTTCAAATAAGTTCAAAAAATGAAATCCCTTTGTAACAGATGAGTTTTCGTATGAAACCGTGATACTTCGAACGAGATTGTCTGTTTTGTACACGAAGTGCATCCAGTTTTTGCCGCAACCATCTCAACTTTTTAGCACATGCTATGTGGGTGAAATGAAGATACCATGCCAACTTTCAACATTTGTAGTGCTTTTCAATTTAAGGGTCATTTAGCTCAACACAAATCACTAAATGCATGAAAAATACCAAATTAAGTCAAAAATAGTTGAAAATTGATGATGTGTCTTTGAATAGTGCATTTTGAACCCACAAAAAGACTGGAGTTCAAATAAGGTCAAAAAAATGAAATCCCCTTGACCATTCCGTCTTCACCGTCGTCGCACCCGAGCCCGACGCCGCCGGCCCGCGCCTCCATTCCCCCCCCGCCCGTTCCATCTTCACCATCGTCGCACCCGAGCCCGTCGCCGCCGGCCCGCGCCTCCTCGACGAGCCCGTCGTTGCCGTCGCTGTCACTCACTAGCCCGCCGTCGCCCCGAGCCCATCGTCATCGCCAATGCTCCCGAGCCCGTCGTCGTTGCCGTCGCCCCCGAGCCCATCGTCATCGCCGTTATCCCCGAGCCCATCGTCGTCCCCGAGCACAGCGTCGTCGCCGTCGTCCCCGAGCCCATCGCCGTCGCTGTCGCCCCCGAGCCCATCGCCGTCGTCGTCGTCGCCCGTCGCCGCCCATCACCGTTGTCGCTCATCGCCGCCCGTCGTCATCGTCGCCCCCGAGCCCATCGACGTCATCGTCGTCGCCCGTCGTCGCCGTCGCCGTCGCCCCCGAGCCCATCGCCGACGTCATCGTCGTCGCTCGTCTCCCATTGTCGTTCTAAAGCCCTCCGTGGTAGCACGACGCCGCACCGGTAGCACGTCCCTCAATCTCTCCATCTCCCTATTTGTGAATCGATGTGTGTGAGAAGACGTAGTCTAATTGCGAATCCATGTGTGTGTATTATAGTCATATTAGAATATATTGGGTACATTTTTGAACTCCTCAATGTGACACAAGTTATAAAAATTATAAAAATATTTATATTAGACTCAGTTTCAATAGCAAATAAAGTTATAAAAATTATAAAAATATTTAGATTAGATTAAGTTACAAATTAAGCTTTTATGTTAATATTTGGGATTATGTATAAAAGGCTTCCCCCACTTTGAAATATTTGCAAAAACAATGGATATTCCAAGAGACACGGAAAAATAACTAATTTTGGGGGATATAATCCACGGCGACGGTAGTAATGTCGATTTTTTGCTCAGCAAACTCGGTGACTACCAAATCCCGTAGTAAGGACATTATCATGATGGCTTGGGTGGTCGAACAATGGAGGAGGAAGGACATTATCATGATGGCTTCGGTGACTACCGAATCCCGGAGGAAGGAGACCATGATGACGGCTCCGGTGACCGAACGGAGAAGGGAGCTATTGAAAAGTCTGGATCGAGCCAAACCGCGGCAACAAGACGAGGCCCGACGAGAAGGTTGGGCAAGGATCAAAGTTCACGATCACAGAACTGTCGGACGATGGCCAACCGATTGAACCCTAGCGGACCATGGATGCATTTTCTGCTTAGTGCGGAGCTATTGTCATGGACAACATCCCAATCAACATCAAGCAATGGAATAAGCCTAAGAGTGACAACATCCCTGAAGGTGATTATGTCACCGATAGGCTGAAAGATGATCTTCGGACCGCGTAGAAGGAAAATTTGACCCTAACGCTAGAGGAGGATCCGAATAAGCCAGTTATAGAGCCACTCGTCAAGGCGTGTGCTCTTAAGAAGATGGCAGAACTATTCAGGAGGTGGAAGAAAGAATTGAAATAAAAGTATATCGACAAAGGCAAGACTCCAAAATTCGTCTGTCGATTTGAGAAGATTAGAGATCACATGCCCGCATTTGAGGCCTACAAGTCATCGGACAAGAGTAAGGAAATGTCAGAGAGAAACAAGAACAATGCTGCAAAGAAGATGTATCACCATCACACAGGGTCAGATGGCTACCTCAAAGGCCGTCCGTTGTGGGACTAAGCTGACAAAGACATGATTGCTAAAGGGGTCCAACCACAGACATTGAACTGGCCCGACCATTCAGGGAATTGGTTGTTTGAAGTTGGGGGAACTTTGGACCTTGAAACAGGGGAGTGTCGTTGGATGGACGAGCAACTTGCAACACCCATCAACAAGCTTCAGCAGTGTATCACCGCAGCGCAGGAAGGGGCGTTCTTTCCCGAAAGAGAGAAGGGCAAGCTGACTGAGGCCCTAGGGAATGCTGAGCATCCTGGACGAACACGAGGCACACCAGGCTCTGTTGCATGGAAGATTGGGATTCCCGGCGCAGCCGGTTACAAAAGCCGAGTGAGAAAAAGGAAAGCGAAGCTGAGTGACATGCAAAAGATCAATGCAAGACTACAAATTCTGGAGGAACTTCAAAGCCAATGATGTGTCGACCAACCATCTCAGCGGCACGAAACTACCCCAGAATTTACCCCGCCATCTCAGTGGAGAAGCTGCGTGGCTTCCACGAAGCTCGTTCAGCCTGACTTCACGGCTCCTAGCTACCCCGTGGATACTATCATGGAGTCTCAACCTTGCGAGCTTTTGAAGAAATGCCAGAACCTCACTTTCAAGGATGCCATCGGCGTGGTTGCACCTCCTCAATCCAACGGAACTTTTCTCTAGTAATTAAGGATTTGGAGCAGCTCGAGCTTGACCACCCTACAGGCGAAGATGAGAATAATAAGCTGGTTCATGCTTTGAGGAGTTCATGTCTATGGTCGAAGGAGTACATCAATCTTCCAAACTGGACGCCTCCTCCTCCTCCTCTGGCGAGTGATCAAGGAACTCCTCATCCTCCTCCGACGACTGATAAGGGCACTCCTCATCCTCCTCCGACGACTGATAGGGGCACTCCTCATCCTCCTCCGGCGAATGATCTGAGCACTCTAGCTCCTCCGACGCGTGAGGGCACTCCACCTTCTTCTTCGGCTCCTCCTCCGGCGCGTGACGGCACTCTGCCTCCTTCTTCGACTCCTCCTCCGTCGCATCGGAGCAGTCCGCCTCCTTCTTCGTCTCCTCCTCCGGCGCGTCGGAGCACTCCGCCTCCTTTTTCGGCTCCTCCTCCAGCGCGTCGGAGCAGTCCTCCTCCTTCGGCTACTCCTCCGGCGCGTCGGAGCACTCCGCCTCCTTCTTCGGCTCCTCCTCCAGCGTGTCGGAGCGGTCCGCCTCCTTCTTCGGCTCCTCCTCCGGCGCGTCACAGCACTCCGCCTCCTTCTTCGGCTCCTCCTCCATCACGTCGGAGCAGTCCTCCTCCTTCGGCTCCTCCTCAGGCGCGTCGGAGCAGTCCGCCTGTTCTGCCACAGCGGAAGACAGACGTCGTCGCTCCTCCGCCGAAAATTACACACGTAAGAAAGATGCCGCCTCCTCCTCCTTCTCTCAAGCGGAAGACAGACTCAGCCGCCGCTCTCGCGGCTAGCAGTGATGCAATGTTAGGAAAATTGAAGAAGTGGGAAAATAATTCCCCAGCTCGGCTAACAGAAGAACCAATCGTGCCCCCCCTCAAGGTGTCTAATGATATCGTCGTCGCTAATGATTCGGGGTTGCTGCCCGGTACCAATGCTGGTGATTATGTGAGCGATTGAGTAATTTTTAAGATGGTTGAGGTGACAAATGAAGAAAAATATAAATTCGTGCTCGGCAAGCCCCTCGTCAGACCTGGTCATCCTCCTCTAACAACGAGGTTGCACGAATTGCATGAATGATACATGAATATCTTTAGGGAGAAAACGGTTGTGTATATGAGAGTGAAAAAAGATCATGAATTTATTGGAGCTGCAGTGGTGCTTGTTGAATTTGAGGAGTTATTTTAGTTATACAATGACCCGGCCCTCGACAAACAACTCCTGACTTCCTACTGTTTGTAAGTATTACTTCTATAGTTAAGTCTCTAGCTCAGCTCGTTCATTGCATCTATCTATAATTATCCTCACTATATATATTATGCATATTGAAGATCGTCGAATTAAAAAAAGCAAGAATCTTCGAAGTTGGTTCATTAGCCCAGAATCGGTAAATGTATTGTCGATACGAAATGAAAGCAACGAGATCGAGGTTAAGTTGCTAAATTCGTTGCATGTAAATCAAAACAAAAGGGAAATACTCTTTCCTTACAACTTCAGGTGAGTGTTGATGTCTTTTCTCTATACTCGGTTTCTCTTACTCGAGGTTAATTAGTAAATGTAATTGATGAGTTATATATGCGTGCACAGTTACCGCTGGATTCTGCTATCCATTAAGATTGAAGCGACAAAAGTAAGTGTCTTAGACTCGAGACTTAAATATCCGAAGGATTATGCGGACATGACTCCACTGCTCAAGAAGTAAGTTCACTGAATACAGGGACCATAGCTGCATGCAACTTTCGTTAATCCCCTGATATCAAGTAATCATTTGTTTTGCCTCTTAGGATTTGGAAGAAGTTCATGAATAAGGTTCGCGGTATACCCAAAGAGTTACAATTTACGCAACCCCAGTAAGTAGTACTAGCTAGCTAGTTCCGCTTATCTCTTATTGATTCAAATTTTCTTCAATATATAATTACCATGCTTGCTTATTAGTTTGATTGAAGTCTATATATTCTTGTAAAGTGCTTGTACCAGGTAGGTGGGACTAAAAAATGTTCATTCCGTGTATGCGAGTTCATTCACCTCTCGACCTCTGGGTGGGGCATCTCTGACGAACAATTTGAAGTACGTAAATAATATTCACAATTTTTATTTTATATATTACCATCAACTGTGTTGAGTTTTATTCATATATATGCATGTATTGACCCCCTTCTTTAAATTAGATCTGGAAGAAGCGGGATGAACCCCTATGAAATGATGGCATGCGAGCAATTAAAGAGGAATTGGTGGGATTCCTTCTTGACCACGTCATATCTAGTCATGGAGAATACCATGTGAGCTATTTGTCATTGGATCTTAGGTAGATGATGTTAGGCATTGTAAAAGATGTTATATTGTAAAATATGTGAAGTATTGTAAATGGTTTCCTTCATTTTCTTATTAGCTACCGTCATGTTCTCTCTATATATATAGAAGCTAGCATCGACAAAGCACGGAGAAAGAGAGGACACTTCTCTCTATTTTCTAGCTAAACAATTTGAAACCACTAGATTAACCCTCCAACCCCCCCCCCCCCGGATCAAAGAAAGCAAAAAACCAAGCTCTGGGCAGATGCTGACGCATGGATGCCATGTTGTCCCGGTTGGTGTGACCAACCGGGACTAAAGAACCTCATGCACGGGCTCACAGCATCGGCCACGTGGAGACCATTCGGTCCAGGTTCGTAAGTGAATTGTGACTAAAGGTTTTGGCAGTTAGTCACGACCATTTAGTCCCGGTTCAAGAACCGGGGCTAATGGGCCTCTGGAACCGGGACAAATGAGCCATTTTCTACTAGTGATGTCATCGTTCTGAAGGCATTACTCTGTTTCTCCATGAACTCAATACACTAGTTGTATGCTCGATAGCGGTCGATGTGTGGAGTAATAGAAGTATATTCAGACAAGGAACAACTTCTTGAGAAGAATATTATTAGGAATTACAAACTGGCATGGTATTGTTGAGGAAAATTATGCTATGCTTGCATGTTTTATGGCTGGATTAAATAGAGATATTCAGACAATTTCAGAGTATAAGGAGTAAAACACGATCACTCGTTCATTCCATCTTCCTTGCAAAGCTAAATGTCAAGTGGAGGATCAACACACAATGGCCAAAACTAATTTTTCTATAGATCGCACTTCATCACGGACTCCATATACCTCATCTACTTCCACACAACCTGGTGCAACACTGCCTACATCAGCCACCAACTCCAATCGAGATAACAGGAAACATGCCCCTGACCCACCATGTGCCAAGACCACACTTTCCGGGCCTGCACAGATCTCCTCTTCATCCATTACATCCACAGGGCAAACACATGAGGTATATGTCATCGTTGCAAGGGTAGAGGTCACAATGCGAGGGAATGTCCACCCAAGCGTTAGATGATTGTTACTAAGGATGGTGGATATGACTTCTCTAGTGAAGAGGATGAGGAGACTAAACAAGAGACATGATACATGGCTGCTGACTATGCCAAAGGTATTAAAGTTTAGTTGTTCAATGTGTTTTAAGTGTGTAGTTAACACAGGCTGAGCAAAATCAGAGGCACAACTTATTCCATACAAAGGGAGTTGGGAAGTGTCGTGCTTTTGTCATGGCAGGTGCCCTCGTGAATGGACTTAGTGGTGAAGCCATTGTTAGGGTGTGGCTGCTCGAAGGGGTTGATTCGGGACGAGAGACAGAGTTACCCTCGTTCGGTCCCTCCAATGGAGGTAAAAGCATACGTCCTACTTTTGTGTATATATTGATGGATATCTCGATTATAAGGATGCAGAATCGCTAACCTAGATCTCGAGAGTTTCTTACTTATCTTTCTGGCTCAAGGGATCTTATTTATATATAGGTAGAGGTCTCGAGTTTACAACAGAGTCCCGGCGGGATAAGCACATGTGACTTACTACAATTATAATTTATCTTTCTTCCCAAGTTAGGATAACTCCTCGCGTCGCCTGCGTAGTGGGCCTTGAGTCGTCGTCTTCTACTGTTGGGCCATGAGGCAGCTTACTGGATAAGTGTTTTGGTCCATCCTCTTATCTTGTCTTACGATTCGACACAGCCCAATATGGACGGTTATATCGGATGGTAATTTCCCCTACATTAGGCCCCAGATTGATTTGAACTTGTTCATGTCAAGCTTCCTTAATCAAACTATGAGCCAACATACTTCTTCCCTTCATATGTGAAAATAAACTTGAATCCGGGTTAAAATGATGTTAGGTCATCCCTCCTTACTGGAGACTTAGCGCTGCTCATGTTATATTTAGATGACGCGATCATGTTGACAGCTGTCGTCCAAGTCATCATAGCGTATCTTTTTAAAACACAACATTAAATCCGGCCTGTCTTGATAATCCAGGCGTAAACCTATCCACTGATTTCCTGTGACTGTTCTGTTTCACTCCCCTTCATTTCCTTATAAATAGGCACGCAAACCCCTGCGTCATCCTTTCCCGTCTTCTTCTTCATCACGCTCTTCCCCATTGCAGCACATGCCAGATCTTTGAGAACGATGACGGGACCTTCCCGAGCATGCCACATATGCATTGGTTTCTCTTCGTCTTCGTCAAGCTACACACGCTTGCCATCTTTCTCCTTCAACCGGAAATAGGAACACATTTTTCCCTTCCGAGGGCCTATAGATTTATTAGTATGTTCTACCGACGTTCATATTGCGTTCATCAAATCTCCGAAGAACCATCCCATAGATCCACAAATTTCTCTTCATTGGTGCATCCACTGGCCCGTCGCGGTCTTATCATACATCTTTATTGAATAGATCCAGAATGAACCACTTTAGGAGACCCTTGTATGAACACTGCGAGGTTCCATTACTCTGTCATTTTAGAACACATATTTCACCTATTTTCTGCTCATACTTAGATCCATCACCACATATGTCACTTGTCGCAATCTGTTTGCTGATAATTTTCTCCTAAGTCCCTCAGGGAGCTTGACTTCAAAAAATCTTTTGCTTGTCGATGTCGTCTTAAACACCCGATTATAGCATTGCCCGGCTTTAGAACATTGTTGTGCAACGGTTTTTATTGACTTAAACACTCCTTGATGTAAAGATCAGTTGGCTGCTAATATCTCATGCATAACTTATTCCCGTTTACTATCTTTAATAGATATTTCAAGCTATCCAATGGCTCCCAAGAATTCCAAGGCTTGCAGCTGGGCCAGGTCCCAAGAATTGAAGCTTACCTTGGAAAACCTAGTGAGTCAAGGATTTCTACCGCCTCGGAAAGAGATAAGTTGGCAGTCTCCCAAAGAAAAACCTTATCCGCAGCCTCGACAAGGGGAAGTTGTCATTTTCGCTGATCATTTACGAAGAGGCTTTCGACCTCCTGGCTCAAAATGCTTTACGCATCTTCTGCACTTCTTCGATCTCGCACCCCAAGATGTTGCTCCTAATTCCATGACCAACATATGCAAGTTTCAAGTTATGTGCAAAGTGTATCTCCAAATTGAGTCATTAGTGACTCTATTCAGGGCGTTCTTCTATGCCAACAGCCAGACTGAAGTAAAAAATGGTCCCTCCTATGAACTTGGCAGAATTTCCTTCTATAAAATTTGCGAGTCATCCGAAAGGACGGAATATGACCTGGTTTTACTGAAGGAACAATGCTCCTGGAGATGAAAACCCTTGTCGGGTTATAGATTAGAGAGGAACGGCAACAATTTCGTGCTCCTCGGTTGGCCAACGGAGGAGGAGAGGGATGCAATATCCCATGTTCGTACAAAGTTGAGGGCCTTGGTTGCCCATGGACTTACTAGGATTGATTTGATTTGCTACTAGTTAAAGTGGAAAATCCAACCTATCAGCAGAAGGCCTGGCTTATTGTGTGAATATTTAGTCGACTCATGTGATGTGCAACGCTTGTCCACTGAGGATCTATCTAACGTCGCTCTTAACAAAGATCTTCTCTAACTCAAAAGAAAGATGCAGTACTATAGGCTTAGGCCCATATTATCTGATAAATCCTTCACCTTTGGTACTGATTTCTCCTTGTTTTAGATATATTCAGTTCCTTTGTTGGTTTGGTTTTGACCCTCCATCTTTATCATACTCCTTTGTTTGCAGGAGCGTTCTAGTTTTCGGAACATCACACCTCAAATGCTAGTTTCCTCCATGAACCAAGGGAAAGATCCAGCACAGGGTGACCCGACTCTTGTTTCATCTTCAGAAGAACAATCTTAGGTAGAACTTGACTCACTTGGCCGCTTGTTTACTGATCACGCTCACATGCCTTCTCCTCAAGGTGACTCTGAAGCGAGCAAGGCCAGCGATGTTGACGTAATTTAAATTTCTTCCAGTTCTTCACAAAAAATGTTGCAATAAGGACTAGGAAAGCCATCCAAAAGTAAAGATGTCGAATCAAGCCGCTCATTTAGATACCATATTTCTCTTGACGAAAACAAAACTTGTTGGTCAATCTAAACGCAAGACCCGGAGTGACGTGGGCGCGTTGGACTGAGGCTTGTCAAATGCTCCACCAGCTCGCAAGATTCGTGTCGAGGAATTAATTTTTCCAACTCTTATTTTCAAGATGATATTTTTTATTTCAAAGTAGACTCTCAATCTTTAACTTTTATTTAATTCAGGAATCTTCCCCATCTTCGGGCGCGTCATCGGCAACTCAACTTCCCACTTTCAATATCAATCGTTGGTAAGTTCTTGATCATAGCTTGATTGCATGTCTTATCTTTCTTAATATACTACTAGACTTCTGATTCGTGGAGGGCCAAGGCTACGTTATCCAGTCGCGTTGTCGGGTCATGTTCTGGTGTTGAGAAACAAAATATTTTAGATTATCAAACCGAAAAGATCACCGCTGAAGTTGACAATCTCGAAGAACATATTCCGGATGGTTCGATGGATGTAGAAACCGTCGTTGAAATGACCCCAATGGATGAGCCAGTTTTAATGGATGAAGCAGTAAAAACTATGGGTCCCTTAACTGCCCATCCTACTAATTCGACGAATCCGGCTCGAGATCCTAGACTGGTAACTCTTGTGGATGATCCGAATCCGCTGGCTGATGAAAGTGCTCCAGAGGTTGTTTGGGTTAAGGAACAATTTTCAGCTCCCATTACTTCCACCACTCTTGCCAAGATTGTGGCTAAGGAAGAGATAGTGAATCTTGACAAAGAGAAAAGCCAGTTGGAACTTCCAATTATATTTTTGTTGGTTGTTGAAGATGTCCGCCGGCGATACTTGACCCGATTATCTGAAAACCGAGATACTGAAGCCGATATGATTCACATTATTAAGGAAAAATATGAGGTAACTACTCCTACTTACTTGTTTCCAATATCAATTCCGGTCTCTCTTTTCTATATATCACATGTAGCCCCCAAGGGCCACCTCATCTTCTTGACATGATTCGGGTCTTAAATATTTTGAAGATGAATTCAACTTATAGCCCCCAAGGGCCGGCTCATCTTCTTGAGACGAGTCGGGTCTATTATATGTTACTTAAACAATTGACATGCATTAGCCCCCAAGTGCCAAGAGTATTGCTTGTATTCTACTTAGGACTTGCTTATATTGTTCATTATTTATCTTTGCCTTACCTCCGTCTTATCGTCACCTTTCTATTGTGTATGATGAACTTCGTATTTTTGCCACAAGCTTGTCGGAGATGCCGAATCGAAGGATGCAGACCTGCAAAGGCGTCTTAAGGAAGAAACGAGGCGTGGAAGTGACGTCGAATCCATGGTGGATCTTTTTCAAAACTCTATTTGTTAGGCGCGGGTTCGTCTTGAACAAGCCATGAATAACTCTGAAATAGATAGACTTGCTCTTTCGACCCATGCTGAGGACGTCGAGGGGAAACTTGGCCATTTGAAATAAAATCACGCCACTTTGGCGAAGCAACTCATTGAGATATTGACTGCCATCTTTGGTGAGCTTTTCGTGATCTTTATCTCTTTACGTTTCTTCAACTTTGACATATAAGGGTGATTGAAATTATATACTTGTCCTGCAGGCCGAACAGATCAGTTCCTGGTGCAACTGCCCTTGATGAAGTTAAAAGCATTTTTTCCTATGTGGAAAAGCTATACCCCGGGTATGTCTACCCTATCATGGCTGCAAAGAATCCAAACTATCCACCACTAACTATCAAAGGCATACTAAAACAACTCTCCACCGTGCCGCAATGGGTCACAAGGACCCGGAAATCAACAGCTTTGGAGGAGCAAACTTGGCTCTCGCGTGTGCCAAATCATATGTACTAGAGCTTCATTTGGTGGCTCTGAAGGATGTGTTTCCGGATTACAAATTGGATGGATCTAAAAAAAATTGAAGACTTTTCTCTATTAATTAAGGAAAACCGGTCACTCGCGACACTTCTTGTAGAGCAGGTCGACACATCTCAATATTATGCAGCCTATACTGCTGATAATGAACGAGGTCAAATGCCAAAAGATGACCCTTCTACTTCAACTGCAACAGCTTCAAACTTTGAGTCATTGAGGTCAATCTAGTGGATTCAACAAGTCCAGGAAGACATTAATGATGAAGATTGTTCTTTTGAAGATGAGCCGGAAGAATCAGATATTAAATCAGCCGAAGATGAAAACTGAGGGCGGGTAAAAGTGCCTCGCCTAGTAGAACAACTGGTCCCATGTATTCCTATATTAAAACATCTTTGAACTTTTATCAACTCCTAATGCGAGTTTGTAATAGGGGTAGTAAAACTTATGGAATGATTTTGGTTGTGCCATCAAGCACGCTTGTCTTTGCTTTTTAGCTTGCAGCAGAAGACCTTCTTATGATATTCCTTTATCCTGGTTTTCTAATATGGCTTGTTCCTGAAAAAGTTTGTAACACTTTGGAAGAATTAGATATCTTTAATAGGCCAGCTCAATGAGACATGGTAAAGAGGTTGGACTTTTTAAGCCGGCAATGAGCTTGAGCCCGCCCTTTTTTTAAATAACTCACTACATTGTTGTAAGAGAGGAGCAACTTTTGAACCGATCTTAATATGCTTGAAATCGCCATAACCCGACTATTCATGATAACCTTTAGATAGTATCCTTTCCTGAAAAAAGTTGACATAAAAATCACACGCGAGATTAAACTTGATTCATAGGCAGGCTTAGTGAGACGCGGTAAAAAAAGTAGACCGACTTTCAAGGCTCAAGTCTTGCTTCAGTGAAGCGGGTATGATACCCCATAGTTTATCCTTGCTTTAAGTATGCCAGCTCTCACGTGACAAACCAATGTTTTAACCTTGCTAATTCAGGGTCCGTAGTGGATTGTACAGTCAAGAGTACATGGAGTTACCTGATCGGAGTCGCGTCATACATAGCGGCATGTTTAACCATTTTGTGGCATCTCTGCCGATCAAGAGGGTGAGAAAGATAAACTCGATGAGTTGGAAGCTCCCAGGAAACATAAGATCAATAAAAGGCCCATCATAGGATTAGATAAGACAATGCTATTAGTGTGAAATAACGTGGGGACTAGTGGCCCCCAGATAAGCCGGCTTAATTTTATTGATCATGATAATTTATTTGGACTTGTAGCCCCAAAGAAAATATTTAAATGATAGAAATTCATGATCAGGTTAAGGCTAGAAGATGAGTTCTATTAGATTCAAAATATCATAGAAGTATGTACATAATTTGGGGGTCAATACAAAGATAATGAGCCGATGGCTCTAAGTTGACTTGCTCGACGGGCGCTTACTAGAGGGGTTCTTTACAAGCATCGTTTGTGAGAGACTTTAACTTTTGAGCGGCGCAAGCTGACTCAGCATAAGCCGAGTCTCCTTCCTTGCATTCCTGGGCTATTTTTCTGTTGCCTCCTACCATTATCGTTCCTTTCAAACCCGACATCTTCACTTTGAGGTATATATAACAAGGACGATCCATGAAACGAGTGTAAGACGGCCTTCCAAAGAGAGTGTGATAAGGGATTCTTATCTTCACCACCTTAAACATTAAGGGCTCACATATGGAATTATGCCCATCCCCAAAAGCAACGTTAAGCTTAATCCGCCTTATCAAATGTGTTGAATTTCCACGAACGATGCCATGAAAAACCATGGACGAAGTTTGTCAACTGTTGTCGCGCAGGTTCATCCGTTGGAAAGTGTGATAGTATAGAATGTTGATGCTACTCCCTCCATCCATAAGAACCTTTGTGTGGGTATAACCACCAACCTGAGGTGCTACCACCAATGCTAGATATCCCGGGTTATCAACCTGGGGAGGGTGACCCTCTCTGCTCCAGATAATTGGTTGTTCAGACCAATTGAAATATCTTGGGACCGCCGGCTCAATCATGCTTATGGATTTCCACTTACGCCTCCTGTCCTCTCTGCAACCGTTGTTCGTGAAAATGTGGTAATGACCATTATTCAGCTGCTTACGATTGCTCTGAAATCCAGATTGATTGCTATTTTGTTGATTTCCTTGATCAGAATGTTGCCTATGACCAGTGTTCCCTTGACGATAGTGTGACCTCG
Source organism: Hordeum vulgare subsp. vulgare (assembly GCF_904849725.1). Taxonomy (NCBI): domain Eukaryota; kingdom Viridiplantae; phylum Streptophyta; class Magnoliopsida; order Poales; family Poaceae; genus Hordeum; species Hordeum vulgare. The sequence continues at coordinate 317,606,155 of NC_058524.1, forward strand.
AGCCACTTGGCTCATTAAACCCTAACTCTAGGAAGACTCAAGATGACCCTCCTTGTGAACTGAGTTGACCGTACTGACTCGGATGTCCACCATTAGCCCCCTGGTGGCCTTGGAAAGCTTGATTCCAAAATTCCTGCATGATATTACAGTTCTCCCATGAGTGATTAGATGGCTTGTCCTAAGTACTATGTTTGGGCAAGGTCCTTTGAGTGGTTCCTCATAATTGCGTGGCTTACTCCCATTATAAGGTACCCGGGAACGGCCCTGATTCGTGATCCCAGTGTTGGTATTGGCCACAAACTCTGATCCGCCCTCAGTCTATTTTTGTTTATTATTTTGGTTTCCCTAGTTTCCACTTGGTAAGTTACCCTTACCAGCCTCTTTTTATTGATTTTGCTGGCTTTCTCCTCAACTGACCTGAGATCCTTCGTGTCATCTGACTCGACATATCTTGTCAGTACATCCATCAAATTGCCCATATCTTGAGTCTTCCGCTTTAGGCGGCCATATTTCAGAACTAGCGTGTGGAAGTGACAATTTTCTCCAAGATTATAATGGCTTCTAAGGTCGTAATACTATCCGATGAGCGGATGATTTCTGCAACCCCGGCGAGTCCAATGATGGGCCGACTCGCCCATGCGCTTAACAGAATGTTGGGGATCCATAATTGTCATCGGACATTTGCATGTTCCTTGGAAATTTTTGATGAATCTTTCCTTCAGCTCTGTCCAAGTGTTAATCAAATTGGGTGGAAGGTTTTTCAACCAAGTTCGAGACAGTCCTCCTAACATCATTGTCTGATACTTCCCACATACCGTGTTGCTGACATCGAGCATATCCATAGCTAGCTGGTAACTTTCAATCCATGCTACCGGCTCGAGATCTGCTATGTAATTTGGCGCCTTGCGAGGTCCTTTGAAATCCTTAGGCATGGGCTGGCTGCGATGATCCGAGGATTAGCAAGCAATGTCGATTGTTCTAGTGCTATTTCTGGCTCCCTGCGTGGCTAATTGGGGTTCCACCGCATGTGGTTGAGCCACCCTCCTTGCTGCTGCTTCCACGTCGACCTGTCGGGAACCTCTTACCGCATCAACAAAATCTTGGGCACTCCGTAATCCTGGCAGGGTGTGGGAAACCCGGTGCTTCTCTTACCGCCCGTTACTGGAAATAGCCAGCGACTCTTCACGATGGCTAATATATGGAGTAGAGTGCATCCGATCCCGACTGTATAAGAATTGCCATCTGGGTTTAAGCCTGCAACTCTGCCATCCGGGTGTTCACGGTAGCTATCTCCCACTGGACCATGACCATCTCCGCATGAAGTTTTTCTAGTTCCATGTTATGCTCCTCCTAGTTTTCCAGAGTGACATGACCCTCAAGAAGTTTGGCCACCTCAGCCACGAGTTCCCTCATATCCTGAGCCGGTGTTTTTCCCGATGCATCGGTGACGTTGGTGGCTACTTCTGGAGACAGGCCTAGAGCCAGCATGGCTCCAGCCATGTAGACCGTGACTTGACGAGGCGGCTCATCGGCCCCCTCGGAAGGGTCGACGACTTCTACTTCCGGTGGGCCCCCAAATCCATCACGGAGAGGAAGGATGGATCTGGTGACCCCTATGGATGACTTACCGTCATGGTTGTTGAGTATATCCTCGCTGCTCACCAGCTCATTCGGAAGGCTGAGTCGCTAGGTTAATTCGACGAAGACGTGTCGATCATCCCCTTGATGTCGATCGCTTTGTGCACACCGAGCCTGCTCTAGGGTGGGGTTTTAGGTGTTCGACCCGGGTGCTGACGCATAGATCTGGTCAAAGGGGGCTTGCTGATTATACTTGGCTACTTCAGCCTCATGATCCCAGCTTGGGTAGGTGGTGTAGTGATCGATCTCGTGATTGTTGATCATCATGGCAACCACGTAAATCCCGAAGCCTGGGCGGGTTCCCTCCAAAAACTCAATTCAACCTTGTGATAGCCCCACGGTGGGCGCCAACTGTCGTGGTTTTGTCATGACAGATGTCATCGTGAATAGACTTAGTGGTGAGGCCATCGTCGCGGTTGGCGACTGGAAGGGGTTGATTGGGGACGATAGACTGATTTACCTAGGTTTGGCCCCTCCAATGGAGGTAAAAGCCTATGTCCTGCTTTTGTGTCTATATGGATGGAGATCTCGATTACAAGGATGCAGAATCGCTAACGTAGCTCTCGAGGGTTTCTTACTTGATATTTCTGGCTCGAGGGCTCTCCTTTATATATAGGTAGAGGTCTTGGTTTTACAATGGAATCCGGGCGGAATAAGCACCTGTGACTTACTGCAATTATACTTTATCTTTCTTCCCAAGTTAGGAGAATCCTAGCGTCCCCTGTCTTGTGGGCCTTGATTCAGTGTCTTCTCTTGTTGGGCCGCCAGGCGGCTTACTGGCTAAGTCTTTTCGTCCATCCTCTTGTCTTGTCTTACGGTTTGACCCGCCCCAATATGGCGGGTTATATCTCGGGGTAACATCCCCGACACGAAGGTACATTCTGTCTGCGTCATCATTGATGGAGGGATTTCAACAGCTCGGCTAGTATGGAGATGGCGGATAAGTTGTCCCTCACCACGAGATCACATCCTCATCCTTATTACACAGAATTATTTAACAATAGTGGCAAGGTTAAGGTAACATGTATTGTTCGTGAGCATTTTAGCATTGCTATATATTCTGATCATGTTCATTGTGATGTGGTACCCATGCAAGCATGCTCTGTTTTACATGGTAGACCATGGCAATTTATAAAAAAAATGCTCACCATAGTACGAAAAATCAGTAAACTCTTGTTCATAAGGATCAAAATATAACTTCTCTTCCTATTTCTCCTGAACATATTATGAAAGATGACATTGCTAGAGCTAGTAAAGCAAAACAAGAGCTAAATAAGAGTGAAAATCCGATTGTGGCAAAGGAGTTTGAGCCACACAATAAGCCTAATAAACCATCATCTAGTGTTGCATCTGAAATAAAATTGAAGAGTGGATGTTTACTTCCTACTAAATCTTATATTACTTATCTAGAATTTTACTACATCTGTATGCTATGCATTTGTGTGGAAAGAGGTACTATTTTCATTCGAGGACATGCCTCCCACTTTTCTTCCCGTTGTCACTAACATTTTGCACGGGTTTGTCGATGCCTTTCCGCAAGACGTGTCCTCGGGATTACCACCTATTAGAAGGATTCAATATCAAATTGACTTAATTCTCGGTCTATTGCTACCCAACCGCCAATCGAGAGGAGACGAAGGAGATTATGCATCAAGTACACGAGCTGCTCGACAAAGGTTATATACGTGAATCCCTTAGTTAGTGTGATATTCGAGTTATTCTAGTGCCGTAAATCACGTATGTGTGTGGATTGTAGAGGCATTAGTAATATTATTATTTCTTCTCATTCCTAGGCTAGATGATATGCTTGATGAATTAAGTGGCTCTAAAATTTTCTCCAAAGTTCATTTCCATAGTGGATACCATCAATTCGTATGAAATAGGGAGATGAATGGAAAACAACATTTAAAAATAAATTTGGATCATATGAGTGGTTAGTCATGCGTGTTGTGTGAACTAATGCATCTAGTACTTTCATGATATTAATGAATGAGGTTTTACGTGATTTCATTCGACGATTTCTGGTAGTCTATTTTGATGATATACTATTCGTATTAGATCCTTGGATGAACTCTTGGAACATTTACATGTTGTTTTTAATGCTCTACATGATGCACGTTTGTTTGTTGACCTTTGGAAGTGCATCTTTTGCATCGATCAAGTATCTTTTCTTGGTTATGTTATTACTCCATAGGGAACTGAAGTTGATAAATCCAAAATTTAATCTATTAGGAGTTGGCGGCAGCCCACAACGGTCAAACAAGTGAGGAGTTTTCTGGCCCTCACTGGTTTCTATATGCGTTTTGCGAGAGATTTGAGCAACATTGTAGCACCTATCAATGAGATTACAAATAAGGATGTACCTTTTTCTTGGGGTAACACACAGGAATAAGCCTCCACGATGTTGAAAGATATGTTAACGCATGCTCCTTTACTCCAACTTCCTGATTTTAACAAGACTTTCGAGCTTGAATGTGATGCTAGTGTTGTTGGATTATGACGTGTGTTATTATAAGATGACAAACCTATTTCTTAGTTTTCTAAATAATTGAGTGGGCCCAATCTAAATTATTCTACTTATGATAAGGAATTATATGCTCTTGTTTGGATTTTGGAAACATGGCAACATTGTTTATGGCTCATAGAATTTGTTATACATTCTGATCATGAATCGTTAAAACATATTAGAAGTCAAGCAAAACTAAATCATAGAAATGTTAAATGGCTTCAATTCATTGAAACTTTCCCTTATGTCATTAAACACAAGAGGGCGAAAGAAAATGTTATTGTTGATGCATTGTCTCGTCGCTATACTATGCTTTCACAACTTGACTTTAAAATATTTGGTTTGGATACCATCAAAGATCAGTATGTGCATGATGTTGAATTTAAAGAAGGGAGAACATGGAACAAGTTCATCATTAATGATGGGTTTGTGTTCAGTGCTAAGAAGCTATGCATTCTAGCTAGCTCCTTTTTTCTTTTGTTATTGCAGAAGGCGCATGGAGGAGGATTGATGGGACACATTGGTGTGAAGAATATGGAGGACGTACTTGCTACACATTTTTTGGCAAAAGATGAGACATGATGTTGAGTGTTTTGTTGCTCACTTCATGACATGTGAAAAAGCTAAGTCATGACTCAATCCTCATGGTTTGTATATACCTTTGCGTGTATCTGGTGTTCCTTGGGAGGACATATCTATTGACTTTGTTTTAAGTTTACCTCAAACAAAGAAGGGGAGGGATACCATATTTGTTGTCATGGACAGATTTTCAAAAATGGCAAACGTTATACCATTTCATAAAATTGATGATGCTACTAATGTTGCTAATTTGTTTTTTCGTGAAATTATTCGCTTGCATGGTGTGCCATATACAACTGTTTCAGATCGTGCTATTAAATATCTTATCCACTTTTGGAGACGATTGTGAGATAAGTTGGGGACTAAGCTGCTTTTGAGTACTACATGTCACCCACAAACTGATAGATAAACTGAAGTAGTCAATAGATCATTGTCTACTATGCTTAGGGCTGTTTTGAAGAATGACTTGAAAATGTCGGAAGAATGCTTACAGCAGATTGAATTTGCTTATAATCATTCATTGCATTCCACTACTAATATGTGCCGTATTGAAATTGTGTATGGTTTCCTACCTCGTGCAGCTATTGATTTGTTACCTCTTCCATCATTGGAGAAGGTTAATTTTGATGCTAAACAACATGCTAAATTGATATCAAAAATGCGTGAGATAACTTACTAAAATATTGAGTGACTGAGTGCAAAATACAAACTTGCTCGAGATAACGGTAGAAAACATGTTGTGTTTGCACCTGGAGATCTTGTTTGGTTACATTTGCGTAAGGATAGATTTCCTCATCTGTGCAAGTCAAAGCTAATGCCAAGGGATGAGGATCAGATTAAGGTGTTAGAGAAAATAAGTGATAATACATATAAAATTGAGCTCCCTACATATTTTTGTTAGTCCCACTTTTAACATTGAAGATTTGAAGCCTTATTTGGGTGAAGAAGCTAAGCTTTTGTTGAGGAAAACTTCATTTTATGAAGGGGAGGATGATGAGTGATAGAGGTCAAGTTGTCCCTATCTTTTCGTGACATGTGACTATCATTTATGGTGGAGTAGACTATAAAGATCTCAATACGAACATGTGAGGACGTTGCGCCTTCGAATTCACTAAACCAAGTCCGAGTAGTTATTGACCACACCGAAGCACGATCAACCTCACCATGAGGGTCTATTTCGTCCACGCAAACAAAGAAAAAAGCAAGAAATTGAAATTGCAATTATGATATTGCTAATATAAGAGGAAATATTTATTGTTGAATGTTGGGTTATGCGACGTCTTGGTCTAGTCGTAGAAGACAAATGAAGGACGCGAAGTTGCCGCTATGGTGAACTATTAATCTAAACTAAAGCCAATTTTAAACGATGCCCTAAGGGCACAACACCTATAATAGAGGGTAATTTTGTGATCGCTTGTTTTCCTCTTCTCCTCCTCCTCTTCCTCTCCTCCTCCTCCTCTTCTTTATTCTCCTCCTCCTCTTCTTCTTCTTCTCCTCCTCCTCTTCTTTATTCTCCTCTTTCATATTATCCTTGCTTTAATTTCCCCAACAATGACATAATTAGCCCATTTAGCTCCAAAATGCCATAATAAGCTCAAAATGGCATAAGAACCTTGGTTATCTTATGAATATTATATACTTAGCTTGTTTTCCTTTAAAATGGGATAATTAGCCCACTTAGCTCCAAAAAGACATAGTTAGGTAATTTAGCTCCAACAAGAGGAGAAGAGGAGAAGAAATAGGAAAAATGAAAAGAAAGAAGAAGAAGAAGAAGAAGAAGAAGAAGAAGAAGAAGAAGAAGAAGAAGAAGAGAAGAAGGAGAAGGAGGAGGAGGAGGAGGAGAAGGAGAAGGCCAAGGACCTTCTAGTCCTTCTCCTCCTTCTCCTTCTCCTCCTTCTCCTCCTTCTTCTTGATTTATTCTTCTTCTCCTCCTCCTCCTCTTTCTTCTCGTCTTTCATATTATCCTTGCTTTAATTTCCCCAACAATGACATAATTAGCCCATTTAGCTTGTTTTCCTCTAAAATGGGATAATTAACCCATTTAGCTCCAAAAAGACATAATTAGGTAATTTAGCTCGAACAAGAGGAGAAGAGGAGAAGAAATAGGCAAAACGAAAAGAATGAAGAAGAAGAAGAAGAAGAAGAGAAGGAGGAGAAGGAGGAGGAGGAGGAGAAGGCCAAGGACCTTCTAGTCCTTGTCCTCCTTCTCCTACTTCTTGATTTCTTCTTCTTCTCCTCCTCCTCCTGTTTCTTCTCCTCTTTCATATTATCCTTGCTTTAATTTCCCCAAAAAGACATAATTATCCCATTTAGCTAAATTAATTTCCCCAAAAAGAAATAACCTGAAGAAGAGAAGAAAAGAAGAAGAAGGAGAAATAGAATAAGAGGAAAAAATAAAAAATAAAATCAGAAGAAGAAGAAGAAGAAGAATAAGAGGAAAAAAGAAAATAAGAATAAGAAGAGTTAGGTCACATATTTTTTGATTATCTTATAAAAACATCATATTTGTGTTGATCTGGTGAATTTCAATGTGCAGTTGTTCGACGAGCTCCACGTGCATTGGACGAGCTCCGCCCCTACGTTTGTTGGTGAGCACAAATAACTTCTCCTCCTACCCCCTTAATTTGCTCTGTCCCGGACTTTGTGCCGATGAAACTTGCTAGCTATATATAGGTTTCTTCAATCATGAGTATGCGTGACCAGTATGCCTCTCCCGTTTGAAAGGGCGACATCTATAAATATGCATGTCTTTGCATATTTATAACCGCCATCCTTTCGAATTGTCCAACATTATCCATGGACAGCCCGAGTATGTGTAGATTGGGTTTGTTTTCCCGTATGTTGTGCTCTTGATCCGATGCGGAATTTCGTCAGTGCCTCCCTGTTGTTCTCCGGATGCACATCCTCTCTGTTTATTGCGGAGACGTGTATCAGGAGAACAGCGGGGAGGTGCTGCCGAAATTTTGCGTTGGGTCCAAAGTAGGGCATGGGAAAAAGAACCCAATCTACACATACTCGGGTGGGATTAGGACCTATCTTTACCTATTAGCGTGTAGGTTGCCTGGACGTAATAAAAATGGCGAACCTGATTAACCGATGAATAAAAATGCAAAATTATATATAAATATATTTCTTCTGTCTTTAGTAGCTACGTAAGATGAGTGATCCTGCGTGGATGTATACCGGTCACCCTAGTCAGAAAGAGATGACGAAAGAATGGTTTGTAAAAATAAAGGAATTTGTGAAAGCCGCATTCGCAAATAGCCAGGAAAGAAACTATTGCCCTTGTCCTGGATGCGACAACTATAAAAAGACGACACAGGCTGTAATGATTAAACACCTACAGAGGAGGGGTTTTAAGACTAATTATACGGTGTTAAAATTTCATGGTGAGTCTATACAACGCACAAGAGCTGAGGTGGTCCGTCGTCGCACGGACGAGCATGGTACCGGGATCGAAGACATGGTGCAAGACTTTGATGATGCTCGAGATTCGGAAGATGAGATGGAGGAATCTGCAAAGGCCTTTTATGAAATGTTGGATTCTTCAAAACGCCCTCTCCATGAGCACACTGAGCTCTGTCAGCTGGATGCAATTGCACAAGTAATGACTCTGAAGGCTCAGTTCAACTTGGGAAGAGAATGCTATGACGCGATGATGACACTATTTGGACGTTTCCTACCCAAAGGCCATGTCATGCCTGCAAACCTGTACCAGTCGGATAAAATACTTCGTGTACTTAAGATCCCCTATGAGATGATAGATGCATGTGAGAAAGGATGTGTCTTATTTAGGAAGGAGTATGCACACTTGGACTATTGTCCTAATTGCGAGTCTTGCAGGTATCTTCTGGTAGACGACGGTATGGGTGAGAAGAGGCATACCAAAATCGCAGTTAGTGTTCTTCGGTATATGCCAATCGTACCAAGACTTCAACGTCTTTTCATGGTCGAAGAGACAGCCAGACAGATGACATGGCACAAATTGGGCAAAAGAACCGAACAAGATGCGGATGGGAATAAGATGATGGTACACACATCGGATGGGGAAGCGTGAAAACATTTCGATGGATTGCATCAGGATAAAGTGGCAGATCCAAGGAATCCTCGAGTCTGCGCCTCCACGTATGGTTTTAATCCCTTCGGCATGACGGCATCCCAATACATTTGTTGGCCTGTATTTGTCATTCCACTCAATCTCCCCCCGGGCAGATTATGCAAAGAAAGAACATATTTCTGATGTTGATAATTCCAGGGCCCAATTATCCGGGGAACAATATGAATGTGTACCTGCAAGCGCTTAAGGAGGAATTGGAAGAAGCTTGGAATAATTGGGTCAAGACATACGATGCCGCTAGAAAAGAAAACTTCAAAATGCATCTGTGGTACATGTACTCTATGCATGACTTGCCAGCGTATGCGCTATTCTCTGGATGGTGTGTGCATGGAAGGTTCCCGTGCCCCCAATGCAAGGCAGCTCTTCAGTTTCATTGGTTGCAGGAGGGTCGGAAGTATTCTTGCTTTGACAAGCATAGATAGTTCCTGGATCCTGACCATCAGTTCAGAAAAGACAAGAAGAACTTTATGAAAGGTAAAGTTGTCAAAAATTTGGCACCACCTGCGTTCACAGGCCAACAGATCCTGGATCAGTTAAACGCCCTTGATTCTGATCCAGAGCGTCCATGGTATTTTAAGGGGTATAATTCAAAACACACCTAGACTCACAAGCCATGCTTCTGGGATTTGCCTTACTTCAAAGACTTCCTTCTTCCACACAATATCGACATGATGCACACTGAAAAGAATATCGGAGAGGCTATTTTTGGTACATTGTTGGACATAGATGGGAAGACAAAGGATAATATTAAGGCTAGAGTCGATCGAGAGACACCATGTCATAGAGCGTTACAGAACGTGCGAGAAGGCAAAGGAAAGCAGAAGTGGTCGAAGCCAAAGGCCTGGTTCAATCTTGGAAGGCTAGCTATGAGGGTAATTATCTTGTGGGTCAAAATGCACTTGATGTTTCCCGATGGGTATGCCGCGAATGTAAAGAGGGGAGTGAGTCTTGAAAAAATAAAAATCTTTGGTCTCAAGAGTCATGTTTGGCACATATGGCTAGAGCGGGTAATGCCGGTGATGTTACGTGGCTTTATTCCTGAGGATGAATCGCTAGTACTGGCGGAGCTGAGCTATTTCTTCCGTGTTCTTTGTGCGAAAGAATTGTCGCCTGGCGTGGTAGAAGACATGGAGGAGTTTGCACCGGAGTTGTTGTGCAAGTTAGAGAAGATCTTTCCACCGGGCTTCTTTAATCCAATGCAACATTTGATTTTACATCTACCGACCGAGGCAAGATTGGGTGGGCCCGTGCAAGATCATTGGTGCTATGCAACTGAGAGGATGCAGAAGACCCTTCGAGCTAAATGTAAGAATAAGCATAGAATTGAAGCATCGATGGCTGAGGCATTCATTACTGAGGAGGTGGCAAACTTTGTGACAGCACACTACGAAGCCAAAAATCATCATTTGCATAATCCGAAGCCTAGGCACAATGATGCAGACCCTAAAAAAGGTGGGTCCAACCTCAGCCTATTCAAAGGGAAGCTCGCACCAGCCGGTGCTTCGAAACCAATAACGTTGGATGTCAAAGAATGGTGGAACATTTCGTTGTATATCTTCAACAACCTAACAGAAGTGCGGCCCTACATCGAGTGAGTTCTCGGCACATTTTCCCTTAACTTCTAATTCATTTGAACTGCTCTTATTCCCGGATATTTCAAACAGCCGTTACATCGCCAAATTCACGGATAGAGCGGTGATCGAAAATGATTTCGTCGAAGAGTATGAGCTTCTGTCAAAGACAGGAGGCGGCTATCCCGGTTTCATCTCTTGGTTCAAACAAACGGTAATTATCCATAATGGACCATTTCATTCTTGGTCTAACTTGCGGCTAATGCAACAACCGTTTCGTATTAAACTTGTAGGCTAATTTAGAGTCTATGGACGCCGAATTGAGACAAGTTGCTAATCGTTTTGACTATAAGGTCCGTTCATTTGAGAAATACAACATCAACGGGTATCTCTTTCGTACCTTTGGCAAAGAGCTATCTATGCCCGAACGGAAATCTACAAATTGTGGTGTCTCTACTATCGGCGAAGGTGTTATCGAGTATTATGGAAGATTTGAAGCAATTTATGAACTTTAATTCTATGGTGATAACCCACCAAACGTCGTAGTCTTCAAATGTTATTGGTTCCAGCCGAAAAAGACTAGAAGGACTCATGAACATATAGGACTAGTCGAAATCAATCCAAACACCCATTTAGATGTTCCCGATGTCTATATTACGGCTCAACAGGCGACCCAAGTTTTCTATCTACCGTGGGCATGCCAAACGGATAAGAATCTGGAAGGTTGGTATGTTGTTTATGAAGTGCCGCCACATGTCAGACCACCTCTCCCAAATGAACAGGATTATGAACCTCACATTAACCCAGACACATATGATGGAGAATTCTTCGAAGAAACACGTCTTTCCAAGAAACGTTTCAAGAATCGCCGTGCTTCACCCAAGAACATGGAAGTAGGTAGCGACAATGAATCCGACTCCAGCCCTAAGCCGAAACCAGAAGACCTGCAACTCGTAGAGGTTACTGATGCGGATGACCTGTCAATGCTTCAATGATTAAAGGAAGGCCTTTCACAACTTCACGCCGTTGAACCCGACGAGCACGTCATTCATGAAGACATGCGTGATAGTGATGATGATGATGCATTTATTGATGATGATTATTAGTTTGTAAGATTCACAACTTAAATTATATATATTTTAATCTTTATTATTCATGTACATATTATTATTCTTGTCAGTTATTCAATTTTTTTATGTTGTACTAATTTCTTTTAATCTTTATCATGGCAGGTCACCAGGTGTGGAAAGATGGTGGGCGCTGGTCCAGATCGCTCAACGGGTTCTTCCCAGGCGCCCCGCACGAGGGGTGGTAGTTCCCTTCCACCCCTATCTCTCCGTAGAGCCTTGGCAGACAGTCTGTCGACACCACTCGTGGGTTCTTCTTCGTCGGCGGCATTGCCCACTGGGAGAGGTGCTGGTCGCGTAGGGAAGAAGGGGAAGGGTACAGGGAGAGGTGGTGGCCCCGGAAGATCCAAGAGGACTGTTGAGCCGTCCTCGCCACCACCACCAGCTCATTCACCCGAGCATAGGACTACTATGGTCGACCCGTTTGCGGAGGAGGCTACGGGGATTCCGTCCCATGAGCATGTTGTTGACGGGCATTCGTCCCATGAGAGTCCGGTCCAGGAGCAGCCTCAGGTCGAGGTGCATTTGGCCGAGGAGCAGCCGGAGGAGACTACGGTTTCGGAGGCTTCACCCGACGTGGAGAGGCCCATCACAATAAGACGGAGATGCCACACTTCTACGACCTTTATGGTATGGCCCATACTGCCTCGTACAAGAAGGCAAAGGCATTCTCTGAGTCTGACCTGGATGATCCCAATAACTTCACCAACATATCATCCCACCAGAAGCTCGTGGCATACAGGGACGCGGGGAAGGCTACGAAAGGGGATGGCTTTAACCCTAGCCAGGAACCTTTGGATCCAGAGCTGGTGATGATATCTAGTGGCGGGAGGCCCCATGGCTCGATAGCCATTGGAGATGGGATAATACGTTGTCCACTCACTCTTCCGGAGATCAAGGCGCACCAATCGAGCAGCTGTCCTGAGATAACACGTCGTCCACGGCCAGTCGAACTTGCCATCGAGGTTAGTTGTACGGACTAAGAACACTTTCATCCATTTCATTATGTGTGTCTCCATAGATCATTACCGTGGTAACGAGGAATGGTGTTTCAGGCTACTCTTCAAAAAGAGGGAGCGGCAAACCAGGCTGCTCTTGAGAAAGAGAGATTGGCAAGCCAGGCTGCTCTTCAGGCTGCTCTTGATGAGAGGGACCAGACCACGACACAATTGATTGAGGAGGAGAGGGCCCGGAATGAGGCGGTTCAACGGGCTCTGTACGAGCTTTTTGTGGTATGTTTTTTTTTCACATTATCCAAATCATGTCTGTAATGTCTGTTTCATTACTAACTAATACGACCCAGTCTTCAGGGTCTGTGCGAGAAGAGCGGTCAAGTCCCTCCGCCGATGCCCGTCTTCTCTTCGATTGGCACGGTGAGTTTCATTATAAACTAGTATTAATAATTGAGTGTCATCATGCTAACTGAGACATTGCAAAATATCTTTTCTGTAGAATAACTCCCGAGCGGCATCGCACGACCCTTCTCCAGGGCAACCATCTCCAAACAAAGCCGCCGCGAGTAACCGTGGTGTTTCTCCTCCTTCATGACCACTACGGTAAGTTTCTCTTCTCCTCTTTCATATTATCCTTGCTTTAATTTCCCAAAAAATACATAATTATCCCATTTAGCTCAAAAATGCCATAATAACCTCAAAATGGCATAAGAACCTTGTTAAGCTCATGAATATTATATACTTAGCTTGTTTTCCTCTAAAATGAGATAATTAGCCCATTTAGCTCCAGAAAGACATAATTAGGTAATTTAGCTCCAAGAAGAGGAGAAGATGAGAAGAAATAGGAAAAATGAAAAGAAAGAAGAAGAAGAAGAAGAGAAGAAGGAGAAGGAGGAGGAGGAGGAAGAGGAGGAGGAGAAGGAGGAGAAGGCCAAGGACCTTCTAGTCCTTCTTTTCCTCCTCCTTCTCCTCCTTCTCCTCCTTCTTCTTGATTTCTTCTTCTTCTCCTCCTCCTCCTCTTTATTCTCCTCTTTCATATTATCCTTGCTTTAATTTCCCCAAAAACACATAATTAGCCCATTTAGCTCCAAAATGCCATAATAACCTCAAAATGGCATAATAACCTTGGTTAGCTCATGAATATTATATACTTAGCTTGTTTTCCTCTAAAATTAGATAATTAGCCCATTTAGCTCCGAAAAGACATAATTGGGTAATTTAGCTCCAAGAAGAGGAGAAGAAATAGGAAAAATGAAAAGAAAGCAGAAGAAGAAGAAGAGAAGAAGGAAAAGGAGGAGAAGCAGGAGGATGAGGAGGAGGAGGAGGAGGAGAAGGAGGAGAAGGCCAAGGACCTTCTAGTCCTTCTCCTCCTCCTCCTTCTCCTCCTTCTCCTCCTTCTTCTCGATTTCTTATTCTTCTCCTCCTCCTCCTCTTTCTTCTCCTCTTTCATATTATCCTTGCTTTAATTTCCCCAACAATGACATAATTAGCCCATTTAGCCCCAACATGCCATAATAAGCTCAAAATGGCATAAGAACCTTGGTTAGCTCATGAATATTATATACTTGCTTGTTTCCCTCTAAAATGGGATAATTAGCCCATTTAGCTCCAAAAAGACATAGTTAGGTAATTTAGATCCAACAAGAGGAGAAGAGGAGAAGAAATAGGAAAAATGAAAAGAAAGAAGAAGAAGAAGAAGAAGAAGAAAAAGAAGAAGAAGAGAAGAAGGAGAAGGAGGAGGAGGAGGAGGAGAAGGAGAAGGCCAAGGACCTTCTAGTCCTTCTCCTCCTTCTTCATGATTTCTTCTTCTTCTCCTTCTCCTCTTCTTTCTTCTCCTCTTTCATATTATCCTTGCTTTAATTTCCCCAACAATGACATAATTAGCCCATTTAGCTCCAAAATACCATAATAAGCTCAAAATGGCATAAGAACCTTGGTTAGCTCATGAATATTATATACTTAGCTTGTTTTCCTCTAAAATAGGATAATTAACCCATTTAGCTCCACAAAGATATAATTAGGTAATTTAGCTCCAACAAGAGGAGAAGAGGAGAAGAAATAGGAAAAATGAAAAGAAAGAAGAAGAAGAAGAAGAAGAGAAGGAGGAGACGGAGGAGGAGGAGGAGAAGGCCAAGGACCTTCTAGTCCTTCTCCTCCGTTCTCTTCCTTCTTCTTGATTTCTTCTTCTTCTCCTCTTTCATATTATCCTTACTTTAATTAACCCATTTAGCTCCAAAAAGCCATAATAAGCTAAAAATGGCATAAGAACCTTGGTTAGCTCATGCATATTATATTCTTAGCTTGTTTTCCGCTAAAAATGACATAATTAGCTGAAAAACATCATATTTTGTTTTTCTTGTGACTTTCTTATTCACATTTTTGCAGATTGGATATACTACATGCATGGAAGGTGGCATTCATGGAGTTGAAGAATGTCGATGGATGAACTTTATATGTATATCATCTAGTTTTCATTTGAGTTGATGAACAATGTCGAACTATATGTATATGTATATATGGATAAACAGTGCAATACTTTGTATGTTGGTTCTTTTGATATATGGGGATGTACATTGATTTATATGTATATCATATATGTGTGGTGAATTATATATATGTGTTGGCAAGTATATGTGTGGTGAACTATATATCATATAAGTGTGGTGAATTATAAAAATGTGATGTCAAATATATATATATATATATATATATATATATGTGTGTGTGATGTGAAATAATATAAAACAAAAAAAACAAGTACTATATGGGCTCTTTGCCGTCTGCCAGCTGATGGCAAAGACCTGTGCCATCAGCTGGCAGATGGCAAAGGTGCCACATGGCACCCAGCTATGCATCCTGGGTTGTCTATATAGGCTCTTTGTCGTCTGCCTCCAGGGTGGGCAGACGGGAAAGAAGAGGGCACAGAGGAGGGGGGGAGGAGGAGGAGGCAGACAGCAAAGAGTGAGGGGGAGCAGACGGCAAAGAATAAGGGGGAGGCACACGACAAAGAATAAGGGGGAGGCACACGGCAAAGCCTCCGTTAACCCCTAACGGAGGCAACGCATGTCGGCTACCATCTCGAGCACTTTGCAGACAGCTCCTAAGGAAAGCTGACGGCAAAGAGCATTGTCGTCCACTTTGGGGGGACACACGGCAAAGAAGGTCCTATGCCGTCGTAGGCTGACGCAGAAATTTTGCCGGTCGTGAGATTCTTTGCCGTCTGTTGTTTTGTCTTTGCCGTCCGGGATTTAGTCTATGCCGTCTGTGATGGCAGACGGCAAAGAAGCTGATTCCTGTAGTGCTCCAGTGAATGATATGGGCACTCCGGCTTCTCCGACATGTGAGGCCACTCCGCGTTGTTCTTCGGCTCCTCCTTCGACGCGTGAGGGCACTCCGCCTCCTTCTTCGACTCCTCCTCCGGCGCGTCGGAGCAGTCCGCCTCCTTCTTCGGCTCCTCCTCCGGCGCGTCGGAGCACTCCACCTCCTTCTTCGGCTCCTCCTGGAGTGCGTCGGAGCAGTCCTCCTCCTTCGGCTCCTCCTCCAACGTGTCGGACCACTCCACGTCCTTCTTTGGCTCCTCCTCCAGCGTGTCGGACCAGTCTGTCTCCTTCTTCGGCTCCTCCTCCGGCGCGTCAGAGCACTCCGCCTCCTTCTTTGGCTACTCCTCCAGCGCGTCGGAGCAGTCCTCCTCCTTCGGCTCCTCCTCAGGCACATCGGATCAGTCCGCCTCCTCCGCAACAACAGAAGATAGACGTCATCGCTCCTCCGCCAAATATTACACAGCTAAGAAAGATGCCGCCTCCTCCTCCTTCTCTCAAGCGGAAGACAGACTCAGTCGCCGCTCAGGCGGCTAGCAATGATGCAATGTTAGCAAAATGAACAAGTGGTAAAACAATTCCCCAGCTCGGCCAAGAGAAGAAGCAATCGTGCCCCCCGCTCAAGGTGTCTCGCGATATCGTCATCGCTAATGAATCGGGGTTGGTGCCCGGTACCAATCCTGGTGATTACGTAAGCGATACAGTAATTTTTCAGATGGATGAGGTAACAAATGAAGAAAACTATAAATTCGTGCTCGGGAAGCCTCTCGTCAGACCTGGTCATCCTCCTCTAACACCGAGGAATGCACGAATTGCATGAGTGGTACATGAACATCTTCAGGGAGAAAACTGTTGTGTATATGAGAGTGGAAAAAGATCACAAATTCATTAGAGCTGCAGTGGTGATTGTTGTATTTGTGGAGTTATTTCAGTTATACAATGACCTGGCCCTCGACAAACAACTCATGACTTCCTACTGTTTGTAAGTATTACTTCTATAGTTAAGTCTCTAGCTCAGCTCGTTAATTGCATGCATCTATAATTATCCTCACTATATATATTATGCAGATTGAAGATCGTCGAATTAAAAAAAGAAAGAATCTTCGAAGTTGGGTTCATTAGCCCAGAATCGGTAAATGTATTGTCGATACGAAATGAAAGCAACGAGATCGAGGTTAAGTTGCTAAATTCGTTGCATGTAAATCAAAACAAAAGGGAAATACTCTTTCCTTACAACTTCAGGTGATTGTTGATGTCTTCTCTCTATACTCGGTTTCTCTTACTCTAGGTTAATTAGTAAATGTAATTGATGAGATATATATGCGTGCACAGTTACCGCGGGATTCTGCTATCCATTAAGATTGAAGCGGCAAAAGTAAGTGTCTTAGACTCGAGACTTAAATATCCCAAGGATTATGCGTACATGACTCCACTGCTCAATAAGTAAGTTCACTCAATACCGGGACCATAGCGGCATGCAACTTTCGTTAATCTCTTAGGATTTGGAAGAAGTTCATGAATAAGGTTTGCGGTATACCCAAAGAGTTACAATTTACGCAACCCCAATAAGTAGTACTAGCTAGCTAGTTCCGCTTATCTCTAATTGATTCAAATTTTCTTCAATATATAATTACCATGCTTGCTTATTAGTTTGATTGAAGTCTATATATTCTTGTAAAGTGCTTGTACCAGGTAGGTGGGACTAAAAAATGTTCATTCCGTGTATGCGAGTTCATTCACCTCTCGACCTCTGGGCGGGGCATCTCTGACGAACAATTTGAAGTACGTAAATAATATTCACAATTTTTATTTTATATATTACCATCAATTGTGTTGAGTTTTATTCATATATATGCATGTATTGACCCCCTTCTTTAAATTAGATCTGGAAGAAGCGAGATGAACCCCTATCATATGATGGCATACAAGCAATTAAAGAGGAATTGGCGGGATTCCTTCTTGATCACGTCATATCTAGTGACGGAGAATACCATGTGAGCTATTTGTGATTGGATCTTAGGTAGATGATGTTAGTCATTGTAATAGATGTTAAGTATTGTAAATGGTTTCCTTCATTTTATTATTATCTAGCGTCGTGTTCTCTCTATATGTATAGTAGCTAGCGTCGACCAAGCACGGAGAAAGAGAGGACACTTCTCTCTATTATCTAGCTAAACAATATGAAACCACTAGATTAACCCTCCAACCCTCCCCCCCACCCCCGATCAAAAAACCCATCTCTGGGTAGATGCTGACGCGTGGATGCCATGTTGTCCCGGTTGGTGTGACCAACCGGGACTAAAGAACCTCCAACAGGGGCTCGCCGCAGCGGCCACGTGGAGACCATTCGGTCTCGGTTCGTAAGCGAACAGGGACTAAAGGTTTTGGGCTTTAGTCCCGACTATTTATTCCTGGTTCAAGAACCGGGTCTAATGGGCCTCTGGAACCGGGACAAATTGGCCATTTTCTAATAGTGATGTCATCGTTCTAAAGGCATTACTCTATTTCTCCATGAACTCAATACACTAGAGGCATGCTCGATAGTGGTCGATGTGTGGGTAATAGAAGTATACTCAGACAAGGAACAACTTCTTGAGAAGAATATTATTAGGAATTACAAACTGGCATGGTATTGTTGAGGAAAATTATGTTATGCTTGCAAGTTTTATGGCTGGATTAAATAGAGATATTCAGACAATTTTAGAGTATAAGGAGTAAAACAGTATCACTCGTTTATTCCATCTTCCTTGCAAAGTTGAATGTGAAGTGGAGGATCAACACACATTGGCCAAAACTACTTTTTCTATAGGTCGCACTTCTTCATGGACTCCATATAACTCATCTACTTCCACACGACCTGGTGCAACACTGCTTACATCATCCACCAACTCCAACCGAGATAACAGGAAACATGCCCCTACCCCACCCTATGCGAAGACTACACTTTCTGGGCCTGCACAGATCTCCTCTTAATCCATTACATCCACAGGGCAAACACATGAGGTATATGTCATCTTTGCAAGGTTAGAGGTCACAAGGCGAGGGACTGTCCACCCAAGCGTTAGATGATTGTTACTAAGGATGGTGGATATGACTCCTCTAGTGATGAGGATGAGGAGACTAAACAACAGACATGATACATGGATGCTGACTATGTCAAAGGTATGAAAGTTTAGTTGCTCAATGTGTTTTTAGGGTATAGTTAACACAAGCTGAGCAAAATTAGAGACACAACTTATTCCATACAAAGGGAGTTGGGAAGTGTCGTGGTTTTGTCATGGCAGGTGTCCTCGTGAACGGACTTAGTTGTGAAGCCATTGTTGCGGTGTGGCTACTCGAAGGGGTTGATTGGGGACGAGAGACAGAGTTACCCTCGTTCGGTCCCTCCAATGGAGGTAAAAGCATACGTCCTACTTTTGCGTATCTATTGATGGAGATCTCGATTATAAGGATGCAGAATCGCAAACCTAGCTCTAGAGAATTTCTTACTTATCTTTCTGGCTCAAGGGATCTTATTTATATATCGGTAGAGGTCTCGAGTTTACAACAGAGTTCGGGCGGAATAAGCACTCGTGACTTACTACAATTATAATTTATCTTTCTTCCCAAGTTAGGATAACTCCTCGCGTCCCCTGCCTAGTGGGCCTTGAGTCGTCGTCTTTTATTGTTGGGCCATCAGGCGGCTTACTGGATAAGTCTTTTGGTCCATCCTCTTATCTTGTCTTACGATTTGACATGGCCCAATATGGAGGGTCATATCGTAGGGTAATATCCCCTACATTAGGACCTAGATTGATTTGAACTTGTTCATGTCAAGATTCCTTAATCAAACTATGAGCCAACATACTTCTGCCCTTCATATGTGAAAAAAACTTGAATCCGGTTTAAAATGATGTCAGGTCATCCCTCCTTACTAGAGACTTAGCGCTTCTCAAGTTATATTCAGATGACGTGATTATGTTGACCGCTGTCTTCCAAGTCATCATAGCGTATCTTTTCAAAAGACAACGTTAAATCCGGCCTGGCTTGATAATCCAGGCGTAACCCTATCCACTAATTTCATGTGACTATTCTATTTCACTCCCCTTCATTTCCTTATAAATAGGCACACGAACCCCTGCGTCATCCTTTCCTGTCTTCTTCTTCATCACGCTCTTCCCCATTGCAGTACATGCCAGATCTTCGAGAACGACGACAGGACCTTCCCGAGCATGCCACATATGCATTGGTTTTTCTTCGTCTTCGTCATACTACACACGCTCGCCATCTTTCTCCTTCAACTGGAAACAGGTACACATTTTTCCCTTCTGAGGGCCTGTAGATTTATCAGTATGTTTTACCGATGTTCATACTACGTTGATCAAATCTCCGAAGAACCATCCCATAGATCCACAAATCTCTCTTCATTGGTGCATCCACTGGCCCGTCGCGGTCTTATCATACATCTTTACTGAATAGATCCAGAACAAACCACTTTAGGAGACCCTTGTATGAACACTGCGAGTTTCCGTTACTCCGTCATTTTGGAACACATATTTCCCCTATTTTCTGCTCATACTTAGAACCATCACGACAGATGTCACTTGTCACAATCTATTTGCGAATAATTTTCTCCTAAGTCCCTCGGGGAACTTGACTTCAAAAACATTGTTGTGCAACAGTTTTTGGTGACTTAAACACTCCTTGATGTAAAGATCAGTTGGCTGCTAATATCTCATGCATAACTTATTCCCGTTTATTATCTTTAATAGTTCTTTCAAGCTATCCAATGGCTCCCAAGAACTCCAAGGCTTGCAGCTGGGCCAGGTCCCAAGAATTGAAGCTTACCTTAGAAAACCTTGTGAGTCAAGGATTTCTACCGCCTCGGAAAGAGATAAGCTGGCGGTCTCCCAAAGAAGAACCTTATCCGCAGCCTCGACAAGTGGAAGTTGTCATTTTCGCTAATCATTTACGAAGATGTTTTCGACCTCCTGGATAAAAATTCTTTACGCATCTTCTGCACTTCTTCGATCTCGCACCCCAAGATGTTGCTCCTAATTCCATGACCAACATATGCAAGTTTCAAGTTCTATGCAAAGTGTATCTCCAAATTGTGTCGTTAGTGACTCTATTTAGGGAGTTCTTCTATGGCAACCGCCACAATGAAGTTTAAAATGGTCATTCCTATGAACATGGCAGAATCTCCTTATAGAAAATTGGCGAGTCATCCGAAAGGATGGTATAAGACCTGGTTTTACAGTAGGAACAATGCTCGTGCAGATGAAATCCCATTGCCGGGTTATAGATTAGAGAGGATCACCAACAATGTGGTGCTCTAGGGTTGGCCAACAGAGGAGGAAAGGGATGCAGTAGCCCATGTTCGTACAAAGTTGAGGGCCTTGGTTGCCCATGGACTTACTGGGATTGATTTGATTTGCTAGTAGTTAAAGTGGCAAATCCGACCTGTCAGCATAACGCCTGGCTTATTGTGTGAATATTTAGTCGACTCATCTGATGTCCAAAACTTTTCCACTAAGGATCTATTTGACCCCACTCTTAACAAAGATCTTCTCTAACTCAAAACAAAGATGCAGTACTATAGGCTTAGGCCCATATTATCTGATAAATCCTTTGTTGGTTTGGCTTTGACCCTCCATCTTTATCATACTCCTTTGTTTGTAGGAGGGTTCTAGTTTTTGGAACATCACACCTCAAATGCCAGTTTGTTCCATGAACCAAGGGAAAGATCCGGCTCAGGGTGACCCGACTCTTGGTTCATCTTCAGAACAACAATCTTAGGTAGAACTCGACTCACTTGGCCACTTGTTTACTGATCACACTGACATGCCTTCTCCTTAGGGTGACTCTGAAGCCAACAAGGCCAGCGATGTTGACGTAATTCAAATTTCTTCTAGTTCTTTAGAAAAAATTATTGCAATAAGGACTACGCAAGCCATCCAAAAAGTAAAGATGTTGAATCAAGCTGCTCATTTAGATACCAAATTTCTCTTGACAAAAACAAAACTTGTTAGTCAATCTAAATGCAAGCCCCGGAGTGACGTGGGCGCGTTGGACCCAGGCTTGTGAAATGCTCCACCGGCTCGCAAGATCCGTGTCGAGGAAATAATTTTTTCACCTCTTATATTCAAGATGATATTTTTTCTTTTAAAGTAGACTCTCAATCTTTAACTTTTATTTAATTCAGGAATCTTCCCCAACTTCGGGCGACTCATCGGCAACTCAACTTCCCACTTTCAATATCAATCGTTGGTAAGTTCTTGATCATAGCTTGATTGCATCTCTTATCTTTCTTAATATACTACTAGACTTCTGATTTGTGGAGGGCTAAGGCTACTTTATCTAGTCGCATTGTCGGGTCATGTTTTGGTGTTGAGAAACAAAATATTTTAGATTATCAAACCGAAAAGATCACCGCTGAAGTTGACAATCCTGAAGAACATATTCCGGATACTTCGATCGATGTAGCAACCGTTGTTGAAATGACCCCAATGGATGAGCCAGTTTTCATCGACGAACCAGAAAAACTATGGGTCCCTTAACTGCCCCTCCTACTAATCCGACGAATCCGGCTCGAGAACCTAGACTAGTAACTCATGTGGATGATCCGAATCCGCTGGCTGATCATAGTGCTCCAGAGGTTATTTGGGTTAAGGAACAATTTTGAGCTCCCATTGCTTCCACCACTCTTGCCAAGATTGTGGCTAAGGAAGAGATAGTGAATCTCGACAAAGAGAAAAGCCAGTTGGAACTTCCAAATATATCTTTGTTGGGTGTTGAAGATGTCCGCCGGCGATACTTGACCCGATTATCTGAAAACCGGGATACTAAAGCCGATATGTTTCACATTGTTAAGGAAAAATATGAGGTAGCGATTCCCACTTACTTGTTTACAATATCAATTCCGGTCTCTCTTTTCTATATATCACGTGTAGCCACCAAGGGCCATCTCATCTTCCCGAGATGATTCAGGTCTTAAATATTTTGAAGATGAATTCAACCTGTAGACCCCAAGGGCCGGCTCATCTTCTTGAGATGAGTCGGGTCTATTATATGTTACTTAAAGAATTGACATTCATTAGCCCCCTAGTGCCAAGTGTATTGCTTTTAATATACTTAGGACTTGCTTAAATTATTCATTACCTAACTTTGCCTTGCCTCCGTCTTATCGTCACCTTTCTATTGTGTATCCTGAACTTCTATTTTTGCCACAGGCTTGTCGGAGATGCCGAATCGAAGGATGCAGACCTGCAAAGGCGTATTATGGAAGAAATGAGGCTTGAAAGTGAGGTCAGATCCACGGTGGATCTTTTTCAAAACTCTATTTGTGAGGCACGGGTTCGTCTTGAGCAAACCATGAAGAACTCTCAAATAGATAAACTTGCTCTTTCGACCCATCCTGCGAAAGTCAAAGGGAAACTTGGCCATTTGAAAGAAAATCACGCCACTTTGGTGAAGCAACTCAATGAGATGCTGACTGCCATCTTTGGTGAGCTTTTCGTGATCTTTATCTCTTTACGTTTCTTCAACTTTGACATATATGGGTGATTGAAACTATATACTTGTCCTGCAGGACAAACAGATCAGTTCCTGGTGCAAGTGCCCTTGATGAAGTTAAAAGCATTTTTCCTATGTGGAAACGCTATACCCCGGGTATGTTTACCCTATCATGGCTGCAAAGAATCCAAAGTATCCACCACGAACTATCAAAGACATGCTAAAAAAACTCTCCACCATGCCGCAATGGGTCACAGAGACCTGGAAATCAGCAGCTCTTGGCGGGGCAAACTTGGCTCTCGCGCGTGCCAAATCATATGTACCAGAGCTTCATTTGGTGGTTGTGAAGGATGTGTTTCCGGAGAATAAATTGGATGGATCCAAAAAAAATTAGAAGACTTTTCTCTAGTAATTAAGGAAACCCGGCCGTTGGCGACTCTTCTTGTAGAGCAGGTCGACACATCTCAATATTATGCAGCCTATACTGCTGATAATGAACGCTGTCAAATGCAAAAAAGATGACCCCTCTGAGGTAATCCCGCCTCATTACAAGAAAAATTCTACTTGTACTACTTGACTTCAACTGCAACTGCTTCAAACTTTGAGTCATTGAGGTCAATCTAGTGGATTAAACAAGTCGAGGAAGATATTAATGATGAAGATGAGCCTGAAGAATCAGATACTGAATCAGCCGGAGAAGAAAATTGAGGGCGGGTAAAAGTGCCTCCCCTAGTAGAACAATTGGTCCCATGTATTCCTATATTAAAACATCTTTGAAACTTTATCAACTCCTCATGCGAGTTTGTAATAGGGGTAGTAAAAATTCTGGAATGATTTTGGTTGTGCCATAGAGCACGCTTGTCTTTGCTTTTTGGCTTGCAGCAGAAGACCTTCTTATGTTATTCCTTTATCCTGGTTTTCCACGATGAGCCGGCTAATATAGCTTGTTCCTGAAAAAGTTTGTAACGCTTTGGAAGAATTAGATATCTTTAATAGGTCAGCTCAATGAGACATGGAAAAGAGGTAGGACTTTTTAAGCCAGCAATGAGCTTGATCTGCACAACCCGCCCCCTTTTTTAAATATATCACTACATTGTTGTAAGAGAGGAGCAATTTTTGAACCAGTCATAATATGCTTAAAATCACCATAACCCGACTATTCATGATAACCTTTATAGTCTCCTTTCCTGAAAAAAGTTGACATATCACATAGGAGATTAAACATGATTCATAGGCGGGCTCAGTGAGACGCGGTAAAAAAAGGAGACCGACTTTCAAGGCTCAAGTCTTGCTTTAGTGAAGCGGGTATGATACCCATGGCTTATCCTTGCTTTCAGTATGTCGGCTCTCACGTGACAAACCAATGTTTTAACCTTGCTAATTCAGGGTCCGCAGTGGATTGCATAGCCAAGAGTACATGGAGTCACCAGGTCGGAGTCGCGTCAAACATAACGGCATGTTTAACCATTTTGTGGCGTCTTTGCCGATCAAGAGGGTGAGAAAGATAAACTCGATGAGTTGGAAGCACCCAGGAAACATAAGATCAATAAAAAGGCCCATCATAGGATTGGATAAGACAATGCTATTACTGCTAAATAACGTGGGGACTAGTGGCCCCAAGATAAGCCGGTTTAATTCTATTGATCATGATAATTTATTTGGACTTGTAGCCCCAAACAAAATATTTAAATGTAGAACTCAAATTGTCATTGGACGTTTGCATGTTCCATGGAAATGTTTTATGAATCTTTCCTTCAGATTTGTCCAAGTGTTAATTGAATTGGGTGGAAGGTTTTCAATGAAGTTCGAGCCGGTCCTCCTAACATCATTGTCTGACATCGAGCATATCCATAGCTAGTTGGTAACATTCAATCCATGCTACTGGCTTGAGATATTCTATGTAATTTGGCACCTTGCGAGGTCCTTTGAAATCCTTAGGCATGGGCTCGCTGCGAGGATCCGAGGATAAGCAAGGAATGTCGATTGTTCTAGTGCTATTTCTGGCTCCGTGTGTGGCTAATTGGGGTTCCACCGCATGCGGTTGAGTCGCCCTCCTTTCGGTGGCTTCCACCTCAACCTGTCGGGAACCTTTTACCGCATGACTAAATCTTGGGCATTCTGTAATCCTAGATAGGTGTGGGAAACCCGGTGCTTCTCTTACTGCCGTTACTGGAAACAGCCAGCGACTCTTCACGACGGCTAATATAGGGAGTAGACTGCATCCGATCCCGACTGTATGAGAATTGTGCTTGCTGGGCCACTTCTGTCTTCAACATATCAAGGGTGTTTCTACCTTCAATCTCGATCTGGGTGTTTCCGTGTATGGGAAGCGCCTCCGAGTTGCGCGTTGTAGCCCACATATTGTCAACGGGGTTGGAAAAATAACCCTGCGGTGTGTGATAATGTTGTGGTGACGCATGAGCCGGAGGAGGCTGTTACGGTGGTGGCTGAGCCAGATCTACCAGTCCAGGTGGTGGATTTTAAGCAACGCTAGGTGCGCGAGGTTTGTGCGGACTGGCAAATAAGCGAATCGGCGTTAGATTTTGCGGCAACCGGGATGGATGCCTCATATGATCAACTACCTCTTGAGCATTGTGTCGAAACCCTAGCCGAGAGGCGAATGTTCTTAAATGATCCGACTCATCTGGGATTCGATCCTACAACTCTGCCATCTTGGTGTTCGCGATGCCTATCTCCCGCTGGATCATTACCATCTCCGCATGAAGTTTTTCTAGTTCCACGTTATGCTCCTCCTGGTTTTCCAGAGTGACATGACCGTCAGGAAGTTTGGCCACCTCAGCCACCAATTCCCTCATATCCTGAGCCAGTGTTTTTCCCGACGCGTCGGTGATGTCGGTGGCACTTTTTGAGATTGACCCAGAGCCAGCGCGGCTCCAGCCATGTAGACGGTGACTTGACAAGGCGGCTCATCGGGCCCCTCGGAAGGGCCCCCGAATCCACCATGGAGAGGAAGGATGGATCCGGTGTCCCCTATGGATGACTTACCGTCATGGTTGTTAAGTATATTCTCGCTGCTCACCAGCTCATTCGGAAGGCTGAGTCCCTAGGTGAATTCAACGAAGACGTGTCGACGATCGGCTTGATGTCAATCACTTTGGGCACACCGAGCCTGCTCGTGGGTGGGGTTGTAGGTGTTCGACCCGGGTACTGACGCGTAGATCTGGTCGAAGGGGGGCTTGCTGATTATACTTGGCTAATTCGGCCTCGGGATCCCAGCCTGGATAGGTGGTGTAGAGATCGATGTGCTGATTATTGATCATCATGGAAACCGCGTAAATCCCGAAGCCTGGGCGGGTTCCCTCCGAAAACTCAATTCGACCTTGTGATAGCCCCACGGTGGGCGCCAAATGTCATGGTTTTGTCATGACAGATGTTCTCGTGAACAGATTTAGTGGTGAGGCCATCATCGCGGTTGGCGACTCGAAGGGGTTGATTGGGGACGATAGACAGATTTACCCAGGTTTGGCCCCTCCAATGGAGGTAAAAGCCTATGTCCTGCTTTTGTGTCTATATTGATGGAGATCTCGATTACAAGGATGCAGAATCGCTAACCTAGCTCTCGAGGGTTTCTTACTTGATATTTCTGGCTCGAGGGCTCTCCTTTATATATAGGTAGAGGTCTTGATTTTACAATAGAGTCCAGGCGGAATAAGCACCCGTGACTTACTGCAATTATATTGTATCTTTCTTCCCAATTTAGGAGAATCCTAGCGTCCCCTGTCTTGTGGGCCTTGATTCGGCGTCTTCTGTTGTTGGGCCGTCAGGCGGCTTACTAGATAAGTCTTTTGGTCCATCCTCTTGTCTTCTCTTATGGTTTGACCCGCACCAATATGGCGGGTTATATCTAGGGGTCATATCCCCGACACGAAGGAACATTCTATCTGCATCATCATTGATGGAGGGATTTGCAACAACTCGGCTAGTAGGGAGATGGCGGATAAGTTGTCCCTCACCACGATATCACATCCTCATCCTTATTACACACAATGGTTTAACAATAGTGGCAATTTTAAGGTAACATGTATTGTTCGTGTGCATTTTAGCATTGCTATATATTCTGATCATGTTCATTGTGATGTGGTACCCATGCAAGCATGCTCTGTTTTACTTGGTAGACCATGGCAATTTGATTAAAAAAATTGCACACCATAGTATGAAAAATCAGTAAACTCTTGTTCATAATGATCAAAATATAACTTTTCTTCCTATGTCTCCGGAACATACTGTGAAAGATGACATTGCTAGAGCTAGTAAAGCAAAACAAGAGCTAAATAAGAGTGAAAATCAGATTCTGGCAAAGGAGTTTGAGCCACACAATAATCCTAATAAACCATCATCTAGTGTTGCATCCGAAATAAAATTTAAGAGTGGATGTTTACTTGCTACTAAATCTGATATTACTTATCTAGAATTTTACTACATCTATATGCTATGCATTAGTGTGGAAAGAGGTACTATTTTCATTCGAGGACATGCCTCCCACTTTTCTTCCTGTTGTCACTAACATTTTACAGGGGTTTCTCGATGTCTTTCCGCAAGATGTGTCCTCGGGATTACCACCTATTAAAAGGATTCAACATCACATTGACTTAATTCTCGGTGCATTGCTACCCAACCGCCAATCGAGAGGAGACGAAGGAGATTATGCATCAAGTACACGAGCTGCTCGACAAAGGTTATATACGTGAATCCCTTAGTTAGTGTGATGTTGGTGTTATTCTAGTGTCGTAAATCACGTATGTGTGTGGATTGTAGAGGCTTTAATAATATTATTATTTCTTCTCATTCCTAGGCTAGATGATATGCTTGATGAATTAAGTGGCTCTAATATTTTCTCCAAAGTTCATTTGCATAGTGGATACCATCAATTCTTATGAAATAGGGAGATGAATGGAAAACAACATTTAAAACTAAATTTGGATTAGATGAGTGGTTAGTCATGCCTATTGTGCAAACAAATGCATCTAGTACTTCCATGAGATTAATGAATGAGGTTTTACGTGATTTCATTGGACGATTTCCGGTAGTCTATTTTGATGATATACTATTCGTATTAGATCCTTGGATGTACTCTTGGAACATTTAAATGTTGTTTTTATTGCTCTACATGATGCACGTTTGTTTGGTGACCTTTGGAAGTGCATCTTTTGCATCGATCAAGTATCTTTTCTAGGTTATGTTGTTACTCCATAGGGAATTGAAGTTGATAAATCCACAGTTGAAGCTATTAGGAGTTGGCGGCAGCCCACAACGGTCAAACAAGTGAGGATTTTTCCGGCACTCACCGCTTTCTATAGGCATTTTGCGAGAGATTTTGGCACCATTGTTGCACCTCTCAATGAGATTACAAAGAAGGATGTACCTTTTTCTTGGGCTAACACACAGGAAGAAGCCTCCACGATGTTGAAAGATAAGTTAACGCATGCTCCTTTACTACAACTTGAATGTGATGCTAGTCTTCTTGGATTATGAGGTGTGTTATTATAAGATGGAAAACCTCTTTCTTAGTTTCTAATAAATTGAGTGGGCCCAGTCTAAATTATTATACTTATGAAAAGGAATTATATGCTCTTGTTTGGATTTCGGAAACATGGCAACATTGTTTATGGCCCATAGAATTTGTTATACATTCTGAGCATGAATCTTTGAAACATATTAGAAGTCAAGCAAACTAAATTGTAGAAATGTTAAATGGCTTCAATTCATTGAAACTTTCCCTTATGTCATTAAAAACAAGAGGGCGAAAGAAAATGTTATTGCTGATGCATTGTCTCGTCGCTATACTATGCTTTCACAACTTGACATTAAAATATTTGTTTTGGATACCAACAAAGATCAATACGTGCATGATGTTGAATTGAAAGATCTACTGCAGAATTGTAAAGAAGGGAGAACATGGAACAAGTTCATCATTAGTGATGGATTTGTGTTCTGTGCTAAGAAGATATGCATTCTAGCTAGCTCCTTTCTTCTTTTGTTGTTGCAGACGGCGCATGGAGGACGATTGATGGGACACGTTGGTGTGGAGAATATGGGGGACGTACTTGCTACACATTTTTTTTGGCAGAAGATGATACAGGATGTTGTGCGTTTTGTTACTCACTTCATGACATGTCAAAAAGCTAAGTCACGACTCATTCTTCATAGTTTATATATAGCTTTGCGTGTATCTGGTGCTCCTTGGGAGGACATATATATTGACTTTGTTTTAGGTTTACCTCAAACAAAGAAGGGGAAGGATATCATATTTGTTGTCATGGATAGATTTTCAAAAACTGCACATTTTATACCATTTCATAAAATTGATGATGCTACTAATGTTGCTAATTTGTTCTTTCGTGAAATTATTCTCTTGCATGGTGTGCAAAATACAATTGTTTTAGATCATGCTATTAAATATCTTAGCCACTTTTGGAGATGTTTGTGAGATAAGTTGGGGACTAAACTGCTTTTGAGTACTACATGTCACCCGCAAACTGCTAGATAAACTAAAGTAGTTAATAGATCATTGTCTACTATGCTTAGGGCTGTTTTGAAGAATGACTTGAAAATGTCGGAAGAATGCTTACCGCAGATTGAATTTGCTTATAATCGGTCATTGCATTCCACTACTAAGATGTGCCGTTTTGAAATTTTGTATGGTTTCCTACCTCGTGCAGCTATTGATTTGTTACCTCTTCCATCATTGGAGCAGGTTAATTTTGACGCTAAATAACATGCTAAATTGATCTTAAAAATGCGTGAGATAACAAACGAAAATATTGAGCGACTGAGTGCAAAATACAAACTTGCTCGAGATAAGGGTAGAAAACATGTTGTCTTTGCACCTAGAGATCTTGTTTGGTTACCTTTCCATAAGGATAGATTTCCTGATTTGTGCAAGTCAAAGCTAATGCCATGTGATGAGGATCGGTTTAAGGTGTTAGAGAAAATAAGTGATAATACATATAAAATTGAGCTCCCTACATATTTTTGTTAGTCCCACTTTTAACATTGAAGATTTGAAGCCTTATTTGGGAGAAGAAGCTAAGCTTCTGTCGAGGAAAACTTCATTTCATGAAGGGGAGGATGATGAGTGATAGAGGTGAAGTTGTCCCTTTCTTTTCGTGACATGTGACTATCATTTATGGTGGAGTATACTATAAAGATCTCAATACGAACATGTGAGGACGTTGCGCCTTAGAAATCACTAAACCAAGTCCGAGAAGTTACTGACCACACCGAAGCACGATCAGCCTCACCATGAGGGTCTATTTCGTCCATGCAAACAAAGAAAAAAACAAGAAACTAAAATTGCAATTATGATATTGCTAATATAAGAGGAAATATTTATTATTGAAACTTGGGTTATGCGACGTCTTGGTCTGGTCGTAGAACACAAATGAAGGACACGAAGTTGCCGCTATGGTGAACTATTAATCTAAACAAAACCCAATTTTAAACGATGCCTTAAGGGCTCTAAAAATAAGGTGGCACAACACCTATAATAGAGGGTAATTTTGTGACTGCATGGACGAGGGGTCAAAAACTAGCCCTAACTCAATTTCCTCACACATACAGACTCTAAATATAACCTATAATGTGGTATTTCAAAATTACGTGGGCATGTCCCAAAAGTAAGGTGGCACAACACCTATAATAGCCTATGCACAAAATTTATGAAGTGGCATCTTGTATATTTCTTCCAAGCCTTCATGTTTTCCTTATGGTGGCTTAAAAATCTAAAAATCACCACTAGAAACTCATTTGTTCTTTCTAGTGTGTGCACCATCTTCTCCATGCTTGATCCGGCTCCAATGTCCATACTTATTATCCATGCTAGGTCCTTCATCCGCAAGTAAAACAAAATCATGTAATTTAGGCAGGATCATATGTTCATGAACATTAGAAGGATTTCAAAGAAACTATTGTACCTAGTAATTCAATTGGTGTGCATGAGCTCTTGTAATTGGTACAGGATGTATAGAAAAATGGGCTATGGTGTAACAATGGCATTGACATCCTCAGCATCCTCCCCTTCTTGATGTGAAATCGTCCTCGTGGAAGTTCACCTTCCTCACCCAAAGAAGTCTTCCAATATGCAATGTTACAAGTGGGACTAACCCCAAACTCTATAGGCAGCTCAAGGTTATATGCATTAATAATTATATTATCTAACACCTTAAAAGGACCATCATCATGTACCATTATCTTTGACTTGCGCAAATTAGGAAATCTATCCTTACACAAATAAAACCAAACAAGATCTTGAGGTGCAAAGGTAACATTTTATACCCTTATCTCGAGCAAGTTTGAATTTAGCATTCATATGCTCAATTTTTTCCTTAGTTACCTCATGAATTTTTTATATCAATTCAACACATTGTTTCGCATCAAAATTGACCTTCTCTGAAGAAGGAAGAGGCAACAAATCAATTGATGCACAAGGTATGAAACCATATATAATTTCAAAAAGGCACATCTTAGTAGTAGAATGCAATGAATGATTATAAACAAATTCAATATGAGGCAAGCATTCTTTCAACATTTGAAGTTATTCTTCAAAACAACCCTAAGTATAGTAGACAATTATGTATTGACTACTTCAGTCTATCCATCAGTTTGGGGTTATGATACGGGGCATGCCCGTGTGTGTCGGTCTTTCTCGAATTGGAGGTGGGTTGCTCAAGAACACAAAGAAGATGGGGAAGAACGAGGAGAAATCACAGGGGAAACACTCAAGAACAAGACCTATGACACATCCACTAGACTCACCACACACAAGATCCACAAGGGTACATGAACAACTACGGTGCACAAGTAACGTGGCCCGACAATTATCAACTCGCTAGTCTCAATGGGTAAGGTACGCAATAGGCTTGGAGCGATCAAAGAAATGGCAAGTAAATAGACAATGAATGTCGTCGAGGTTACCGTCCTTGCTTGAGGTTGGGGTGCCAAAAGGCGAAGTACCCGATGCCGACGTCGAGGCTGAGGCGATGATGAGCTGCGGTGTTTTCAATGTGGAAACGTCCCTAATTAGCCTAAACACATTAGGAAACGGCAACCACAACTCAAAATCTCAAACAAAATTTGGTTATGTTTGCGGAAGAGTATGGTGGGGAAACTATGCGTAAGTTATAGTAGAGACCTAGGCAAAGATGCTAAAATGCAAAACATTTTATGGTGTAAAATGGTGGTAAATCCATGATGAGGTTCGCGGGCACGTCAATAACTTCAAAACTAGCCAAAGAAAGCTCAAATCGGTGTTCGGGAGTAGAAGTTATGGCCAAAATGGTGAAAAGGATGAAGGTGAAACTCTGCACACAATCTCGTTAGGCCGGAACTTCCGGGCTGGCTCGAATTTCTGGGCTCCCGTAGTTCCGAGCGGGGTACCGGAAGTTCCGGGGGTCGCGATTTTTCTTCCGGGATGAACTCAAATTTTCATATCTTAAAACGGGGGCCGAAAAACACGATTTCCAGGCTCAAAATTATTCGGGAAAAAGAAAAATAGGGGGAATTTTGTGGAGGGGAAGCTAGATCTACTTCTAAACATGAATTCCATGGATAACTTAAGAACGAACAAATCACAAAAAAATTGGTATGGCTATTTTTTGTATGCATTTTTGAAATGGGATGAAAATATACAAAATTAAGGCTAGAAAACGAAGGGAGGGACTCCAAATTCGTGAGAAACGTGGCTCTTGATACCAATATGATACGGGGCACGCCCATGTGTGTTGATCTTTCACGAATTGGAGGGGTATTCCTCAAGAACACGAAGAACACAGGGAAGAACGAGGAGAAATCACCGGGGAAATACTCAAGAACCAGACCAATGAGACATCCACTAGACTCACCACACAGAAGATCCACAAGGGTACATGAACAACAAAGGGAAAGTGAGATAGATGGTAGAGTTCACCCCAAATCCCATGGGGAGATGTGGCCTTGAATCCACTAGGGGATCTTCCCTCAAAAGGGGCCTTGACATCCACTACGTGGTCTTCTCACATGGAGGAATCTCCATGGGAGGAGGTAGTAGATGGAGCTATGCTCAACAGATGATATGCATAAGATTAACTAACCCTAAAACAGAGGTGGGAGAGGAGTATTTATCGTCTAAGGCACGAAGGCGTAAGTGAGAGGGGGAGAGGGATACATGGGCCTCGTGCCCGCGTGGCTGCACGCGGGCAGGATGGAGGTTCTGGGCAAGTTCTGGGGTGTCCCGAACGATGTCGTATTTCGAGGCGTCGCGGCTGAGCGGGGGCCGGAGGTTCCGGGCAGGCCGGAACTTCCGGCCAGGGTCCGGGCTAACCCGAGAGATGTCACGTGTGGAAGCTGCCCTGGTCGCTGTGGGCTGGAAGTTCCAAGGTATGGAGCTTCCGGGAAGACCGGAGGTTCCGGGTAGACCGACAGTTCTAGTGTCCTTCTTCTTCCTTCTCTTCCAAGCATCCCTCACGGATGGTGTAGTCGTACGCAGGTGCTGGCACTCCTCCTTGTCATCCGTGAATCTCCGGAAATACCTAAGCGTGCACACGGAAGGAGTGTCAAGTAGTATACCATCCTCAAAGGGCACAAGCTGACACGTGTAAAGGAGAAGATTCACCTTTGTACGTATGAATTAGATGTAGCACCTGTCACTTGTCAAAGGGGCTCTTGCCATGGTGATGTCCGTGGGATGCTCCGTATCAGGTTATATATAATGCTAAAAAGAAGATTAGTCCCCAACTTATACCACAAACATCTCCAAAAGTGGCTAAGTAATTTAGCATCACGATTTGAAAGAATTGTATTTGGCACACCATGCAAGAGAATAATTTCACAAAACAACAAAACAGCAACATTCGAAGCATCATCACTTTTATGAGATGGTATAAAGTGTGCTATCTTAGAAAATCTATACACGGGAACAAATATGCTATCCATCCACTTCTTTGTTCGAGGTAAACCTAAACAAAGTCCATAGTTGTATCATGCCAAGGAACACGAGGTATAGGCAAATGCATATATAAACACTCAACATCACGTCTCATCATTGGCCAAAACTATGTGTAGCAAGTATGTCGTTGGTCTTCTTCATGCAAAAATGTCCCATTAATCCTCCTCCATGCGACTCTTGCAACAAGAAACTACTAATGGAGCTAGTTGGAATGTGTAGCTTGTTACCACACAACATAAATCCATCATTACTGACGAACTTGTTCCATATTCTCCCTTCTTTACAATTCTGCGACACATCTTTAAATTCAACATCATGCACATATTGATCTTTGATGGTCTCCAAACCAAATATTTTGAAGTCAAGTTGTGAAAGCATAGTGTAACTACGAGACAATGCCTCAACAATAACATTTTCTTTACCATTCTTGTGTTTAATGAGATAAGGGAAAGTCTCAATGAATTCAACCCATTTAGCATGTCTATGTTTCAGTTTTGCTTGACTTTTAATATGTTTGAAAGATGCATGATAGGAATGTATAACAAATTCTTTGGGCCATAAATAGTATTGCCATGTTTCCAAAGTCCGAACAAGAGCGTATAATTCTTTATGAGAAATAGAATAATTTAGACCAGGCCCACTCAATTTTTAGAAAAGTATGCATCATGTTTACCATGTTGTAATAACACACATCCCAATCTAGTTCCACTAGCATCACATTCAAGTTTGAGTTAAGGAGCATGTGTTAAGTTATCTTTCTATACTGTGAAGGCTTCTTCACGTGCGGTATCCCAAACAAAAGGCACATCCTTATTTATAAGCTCATTGAGAGGTGCGGCAGTGGTGCTGAAAGCTCCTCACTTGTGTGACCGTTTTGGGTAGTGGTTAATTCTCAATAGCTTCAATATTTGCTTTATCAACTTCAGTTCCGTGTGGAGTACCAACATAGCCTAGAAAAGGTACTCGGTTGGTGCAAAAGGTGCACTTCGCAAGGTTACCAAACAAACATGCATCTCGTAGAGCAATAAATATAGCATCTAAATGTTCCAAGTGTACCTCCAAGGATCGACTATTAATAAGTTTATCATAAAAATAGACTACCACAAATCATCCAATGAAAGCAAGTAAAACCTCGTTCATTAATCTCATGAAATAACTAAGTGCTTTAGTTACCCAAAAGGCATGATTAGCCACTCATATAATCCAAACTTAGTTTTAAATATCGTTTTCAATTCATCTCCCAAATATATATGAATTTGATGGTAACCACTAAGCAAATCAATTTTGGCGAATATTGTAGAGCCACTTAATTCATCAAGCATATCCTCTAGCCTAGGAAGAGGATGAAGATAATGAGCAGTAATATTATTAATGTCTCTATAGTGAAGACACATATGCGATGTACCATACTTTTTTGGCACTACAACAATAGGAACAACGCAAGGATTAAGTGATTCACACATATAACCATTGTCGAGGAGCTCCTATACTTGACGCATAATCTCTTTTGTATCCCCGGGATTGGTATGGTATGGCGCACGGTTGGCTAGCGATGAAACGGGAATTTAGTCAGTATGAAGCTCAATCCCTTTAATAGGTGGTGATCCCAATGGCACCTCTTGTGGAAAGATGTCAACGAACTCATGCAAGATGCTAGTGAGACAAGGAGGCAGATATAGAGGCATGTCCTTGAATGAAAATAATACCTCTCTGCACTCTTCAATTTTGTGGCAACCAAAAATCCACTCTTCAATTGTATTCCAGATGCAACACTAGATGATGGTTTATTAGGTTATTGCGTTGCTCAAAGTCCTTTGACACAATTCATTTTCACTGTTAGGTTGCTCCTATTTGATTAGTAGCTCTAGTAGTACCATCTTTCATAATATGTTCTAGAGACATAGGAAGAAAAGTTACATTTTGATCCTTGTGAACAAGAGTAAAATGGTTTTTCCTACCATGATGTACATAATTTTTATCAAATTGCCATGGTCTACCCAGTAAAATGGAGCATGCTTGCATGGGTCCCACATCACAATCAACATAAACTAAATATGTGGCAATGCTGAAATGCACACGGACAATATTTGTTACCTTAACCATGCCTTTGTTGTTGAACCATTGGATGTAATAAGGATAAGGACGTGGTCTGGTGGTGAGAGATAACTTCTCCACCATCTCCATGCTAGCCAAGTTGTTGCAACTCCCTCCATCGCTGATGACGTGAATAGAACGGTCCTGCTCAATTCCTTTAGTATGGAACAAATTGTGCATCTGATTTTGCACAGTCTGTGTTACCTGCACACTTAGAACATGTCAATAAATTAAACTTTCATACCTGTGAGTGTAGTCAGCTGCCATATATTATGTCTCTTGTTCAATATTATCTACACGTTGTTCTTCACTTGCAATAGGAGCCAGAGTCTCCTCATCATAATTACTAGCGGAGTCATATTTCCTCTGCTTAGTAACAATCATCACACGCTTGGATGGGAATTCTCTCGCATAGTGAGATCCAGTCTTGCAACGATTACATATAACCTCATGTGTGGGGTTGAGCCTTGTTTACTAGTATCTCGGTTGGAGTTGGTGGCTGATGTAGGTGGTGTTGTAGCAGAACGTGTGGAAGTAGATGAGGTACGTGGTTTCCATGATGAAGTGTGACCTATTGAAGAATTATTTCTGTCCAATGCTTGTCGATCCTGCATTCCATGTTCAGCTTTGTAAGCAAGATGGAATAACGAGTTACTGTTATACTCCTTATACTCTAAAATAGGCTGAGTATCTCTATTTACTCCACCCAACAAACATGCAAGCATAGCTTCATTTTCCTCAAGAATACCACAGCTAACCATGCTACTTTGTAATTCCTGATAATATTCTTCTACATGATTTTTTTTGCTTGTCTTAACACTACAATTTTTTAGGTAATTTAGGTTGATAATATGGTGGAACCCAACGACTATGCATAGTAGTTTCCAAAGCAGCCCAAGTAGTTCGGATATTAGCAGGTTCTATTCTGCAATTTTTATATTACGAAACACAAGGAAAACTAGTGAAAGCACAAACATCAACAACAACACGTCGATTCTCAGGAAATTGTAAGCATGTCCAACGTTTTTCTGTTTCTAACTCCAAAGTAACATATATATCATGAACATATCTACCATCAAATGGCGGAATATTTAATTTAAGTTTAGGGAGATAGTCATTATCCTGCACCTCACGGGGTGGAGCAGCCCTACAATTGCGATTGTATTGATGCGGATGGCCCAATGCTTGTAATGGTGGTTCCCCGGGTGCTCATTAGGAGCAACATGTCCCTGAGAATCATAATCACCACCATAATCCTCATTCTTCTCAATGATAGTAGCAGTAGTAGCCACAGAAGATGCAACAATAGCAGAAATAACAATGGCACCAAAATTTTCTTTTGGTCGATAGGCACGTGTCGCGCTCTTCCCGTGAAATTTGGGCCTTGTTGGTGTTGATCTTGGTGTTGTTGGAGAGGGATCGTCGCTGCAGCTGGTGGTGGTACACACACAAGAACCTCATTAAGTTTGTCATCCATCTTGATCTTAAATCTCTTCTACAAACCATCTTGCTTCTCCATGGCCTCTCCAAGACTATTCACGAAGTCTTGCACCAAGTCACCTATCATTTGCTGAAATTTATCATGGAGCTCCTTGTTGGTCAGGCCTTCCCAGTCTATCTTGTTGGCCTGTGGTCCTCGCATGGTTAGCATCAATAGGAACGCACAATAATATGAACCTACATACTACTAATAAGTGCTGGTGGTGGTGGTGGTGGTGGTGTGTCACAAATCTGTCAATCAATTCTCAATTTCTTACATGTTCTTACCAAGCAGCAGGTGGTGATCAAGAACCGTTGTAGTCAAAACTCTCAAAGCTTGGATAAAGCGATTGCGACGTGGTGTCACACACACTAAG
Source organism: Hordeum vulgare subsp. vulgare (assembly GCF_904849725.1). Classification (NCBI taxonomy): domain Eukaryota; kingdom Viridiplantae; phylum Streptophyta; class Magnoliopsida; order Poales; family Poaceae; genus Hordeum; species Hordeum vulgare. Next base: position 317,644,349 of record NC_058524.1, read on the forward strand.
TAGATGTATGTGGAGCTGGGAAGGTTTATAATACGGTAAAAAAAGGGTTGGCACTAATCAGTTTATTGATGCAAAGTTGAAAGTACCATGGTGGTCCTAGGCTAGATCGTGGTAGAGTATGACACCTTCATTTCCCCCTTTTTCTTATCTTTTATTTTTATTGAATATTTAATTTCAAATTGAGTTTTTCAATCATCTCATGGGGATTTTCACTTGGGCACTCTTTTGATCTTCACCCATGTGACTGCTAGTTCTCTCAAACCATCTTGAGACATCATCTCACCCCTGATATTACCATTTAAATATTTTATTTTAAGCATAATATTCTTTTTCTCCCTAAAAATGAGTATTTCTTTCCTATGCTCCAAAGCAACCCTCATTTTTATTGCCCAGAAAAATCTGAATGAATTCCATGGTATTCTTCAGGTCATGCCTCATATTTCTATACAAACAATATCACATGGTCATGTGAGGAATTTCGGCTCAATAAAATATTTTCTTTTTTGGACAAAAAGGTCACTTTCTGTAGGAAGTGCACTTTTTCCTTCTCCATTCCAGCTGAAAGATTTCTAGCATGGCTACCTTCCAACCCAAACCTTGTCCTCCAAGTTTCAACTCTTATATCTTTCTAAATTTTTCTCAGTTGGCTGTTATACAATTCTATCCAGGAACTTGACAACTCTCTCATTTCTTGTACAACTGGTCTCGGGATGAACCAAGACCACAAATGGTACTGCCCTTGAAGGGACTTGAGCCTAGAAATGGTTTGGGAGCCCTGGCGCGCGCGTAGCGCCAATGCATGCGGTGACCGCATGTCATGAAGGTGTTGGACAGGCATTTAGCATGTTTTGCGCGACGGCAATCACTTTGTCTCACTCGTCAGCATGCCCTATGACGCCCCGGCATGTCTCCACCCTCTTTGTGCTTCGTTACATTCCTCCTCATCCCTCTCTGTCACTCCCCAATGCCGGCGACAGGCTCTGTAGACATGGACACGACGGCGCATGGAGAACAGTCCCTCCGTGATTGATTTGTCTCGTCCGTGATTGACCTGACCTCTCCGATCCGTCTGAGCCCCGTTCGTCGCCTCTTGATGCTCTCGAAAACTCACTGACGACCGAGAGCTTTGCCCTGTCCGACCATATAAATAGGACCCCTCCAGAGCCATTCTAGCTACCCCACTCACCTCCTCTAGCCTCAAAACCTCTAGAAAAGCATCACAGCAAGGACGAGTGGGCCTCCAGCCGCCGATCATTGCCAGAGTTGGCCACAGATCCCCTTTGCATTGATAGCTCACTCCGATGCTCTCCACCATTCTCCATCACCTCACGCATGTTCATGACCTTCCTTGGAGCGTGACGGTGCTACTAGCCTCCCTCAACCTCGTCGAAATCCCCAGCTCCGGGGAGCTCTGCCGCTCACTGTCTGTGGAGAAGAACATTGTGATGCCATCAGACCGGCTATGCTCAATTTACTGGTACGTGCATGCTCGCTATGATGAGTTGTGTACATTCCCCTCCTCGCCTACGATAGGCGCGCCCCTCCGCCGCAGAATCATCCCCGACCAATCGGGCATCCTTGTTCCCACTCTCTCTCTTATAAACCTCACAAGGGCCCCCCTCTATCGGTCTCTCCCCTTTCTTCTCAAATGGAATAAGTGGAGGCGCATTCTGAGAATATGCCTTTGATGTGGCCCTGTTCGGAATTTCCTATTTCCTGTTTAATTCAAATATTTTGTCTAAAACTTTGACCAACTATAATTCCTAAACCATCGGTCCAAATGAGATGATTCTTTTTGCAACAGTTTTGTATTAAGCTACTCTGTGAGCATGAAAGAATTGAGATTTTTCCTAGTTATAGATATTTTCTCGTGCATTAAAATGCTTTATGTGACATTTTCCTTTTTGTATTTTGATTAATTTCAGAAGGTTCAACTTTCCTTGAAGAGGAACAGGAATTTTGTGACCCTCCTCTGAACTAAGGAAAACCATCACAGACATTTCAAGGATGACTTGCAATGAGTATGGTTTTTTGCTTGAACTGAAATTCATATATGTCATATAATCAATTAAAAATGCATCACTTATGCTGACTTCGATCTCTTGATATTCCTATTAGTATGACAGAAGTAAGGTGGTTACTTGTTTAAGGGTATGGAGTAGAGTAGTTTCATCATAATGTTACTTATGTTAGTAGTGTCATTCGATCAAGTTAGTGCATATGCATATCATGGCATTTTCATGACATACTATGGCTCAAGTAAATTTTCAGTTTAGATTAAAATTTTAATAATACAACTTGAACATGTTATTGATTGAGTCATGGTGCCACCGAATCGAGCTTCCCGGTGCAACCACATTATCCTTTATAGGAAGGACTTTATTCGGTGTGCTGACATCCCTCTCGCCGGTGCTTCTATTGAGGGAAGGTTATGCCCTTGTGCTACCTAGGCAGGTAGGTAGGTATATAATTGTATGTTCATAGTTGTTTTAGTACCATTGTCCCCATTTGGGACTATTTTGTTTTGCCACGACGGTGGCTTGGTGATGTCCAGAGTGGCATGCGGGGCCACCTATGACTTAGCCCAAAGGGGACTTGGTCGGAGTGGCCGGGAGATTGTCATGCAGTATATTGGTATTGTCGGTACGCCATTAGTCCACCCGAATGGGAACATGTGTCCTTGGGTTCTGCGGTGTGGGTACATTGTACTAACCTTTTTAGAGTGTGTATATGATCTATCGATAGCCGCATCCTTGGTCATGAACACAGTTCGTAGTAGGTCACACCATGGATGAACAAAAATAATTAAAGTGCACATTAATGATATAATCATGGCACATGTTATATGGCTTACGAGATTAATGAGATGGTTTATTCTGTGATCCGAAAGTGATCACCGTGATAAGATGACGGATATGGTCACGCGGTAACCATAATGGTAAGAGAGACCCTAAGTGGCTAGCACTAGCACTTGATGAGTAGCTTATCATATCTTGCATATAACCTGATTAAATATCATATCCTTTTTTAATTATTGTATTGTTTGTTGTGAGCTTATGGGGGCATTGAAGGTACTCACCTGGCGTGTCATGCTAGTTTCAGGAGATGACTTACCTGGAGTCCGAGTTGCATCCTCACAGTCTAGGCGGTGTCCCAACAGTGTCCGTGTGAGATGGAATTTTGCTACATCGTCCTTCCGCTGTAAAGTAGTTGTGTCGTGATCATCCCCATGCGTTTCTACTAAATAATGTACATATTGTTTAGCCGCATTGTGTGTGCCACTAGGCCTCAACTCTTTATGTAATCTTGAACCTATGTATCCGCTAGAAATCAATAAAGCGGTTGTATTGCTGTATCAAGTTTCTGTGTTTTTCTAGAAGACATGATCCCCAGGCTAGCAATGTAAGGTAACCGTTTTCTCTGACCTAGCGTGCCACAACGCTTGGTATCAGAGCCACGCTCACTGTGATTCGCCCTAGATCCTCGACGTGTTAGATAAACAATAGATAGTAGTAGTGAGTGTCAAAAGTATGTTTATGCATTTGGTTGTTGCATTGCATGCATATAGATTATTTTTATCACTAACAGACTAATGGTTTTGAGTGTAGATGGCCCAGTGTTGTACCCCTACCAGTCTGAGCTAGAACCTCTCACCTCTCTACACCCTCTTTGGAACGTGTGGCAGCGATTCTACCCCGACGGCGACGACCCGGGGTTCGAGTGTACCGGGAGCGGCTACCACACGTTGTATGAGTACCATGCAGAGGTCACTATGCACAATAGTTCTCTGACTGACACCTACACCCGTTCTTTTAGGAGTGGTTTTGCATCGACCCCCAACGAGGCAATTTAGTTCGGTGCATTTGAAGCTCTCATGGACCTGTGCGAGATTGAAGTCTGGATGCAGATGTACCCAGGTTTCTATTTCTATCCATCCCTGTTCGAAGATGGTCGTATCAGATTCCCTTCCGTTGACCTGGGGTGTGATCTCTCGTGTAGCCACCTTTCCCATTACATAACCTCTAGTTATCTTTTGACTTTCAACTTGGCTGAGGAGCTGACTCGTACTCGTGCACCTCTGGCTGCCGTTAGATCAGCTTTTTCCCCTCCCTCACTCGGCTTTGCCCTGTTCGTTACCCCAATTTCCACCACTCTACCCTCTCCGACTACCCCTTAGAGTAACTCGGACACGACAACAGTGACTCCTCGTGAGTCTCCTGCTGACTAGGCTTTGCTTCGTGGTACTACTACTGCCCCAATGCTTCGGCCTTGCTCAGCACCTGCCCCTGAGGGAGGGCCCTCGAGGCAGCGACATTGCGTTTCCTTTGATCCGGAGGTTTTCGTTTGCGTCATCAGCTTAGAGACTGAGTGCGAGACTGACGAGACTACAGCAGGATCTGGAGAGCATTAGTGCGGTCAATTTCTTCACTAGTAGGCGAGGATGTCATGATGATTGGTTGTATCAGCGTAACTGTACTTGTCATGATGATTTCCTTTCATGTATGAGTCTATGTATAATTATGCTGGAACTTTTATTGATTTGGTTTTCATCGTTTTCTCGGACTTTTGTCACTTGCTTTGCTTCCTTAATTATGGATGTTTCTCATCTCGGTACCTCATATTGGGAAAGAAAAATAGGATGACAATATACGGTAGCAGCAGTCATGGTGGTGACGATGTTCCTGTTCGTCGCTCCGCCCGGCAAGCAGGACATTCCCCCAAACAATATCCACCACCACCTCCTGCATCGTATCCACCCACTACAGAAGATATTATGCGCATGTTCGAGTGAAGAAGAAACCAAGATTTTCTTGAACTATTGAAAAGTGTGCACGCTATGGTTGGGCAGAACCACACTCATAATGGTAGTCGCTCCAAGCTGTTAGATTTCCAAAGAACCAAGCCTCCCAGTTTTAGTCAAGATGGTGACCCAATAGGAGCAGACGATTGGCTGAGAACCATTGAGAAGAAACTAGAAATCTCTCATACTGAAGAAGTCAACGAGGTTTCATTTGCTACGCACTACCCTGAAGGACCCGCAGCTATATGGTGGCATAATACGTAAGTCATGTGGCTCACACACAAGGAGATAACATGGGATTAATTCCATGACAAGTTCCATAAGTACCACATACCCGCTGTCATTATGTAAGTCGTCATTATGAAAGTTGAACAACTTGGGTTCATTGCCCTTATCTAAGGGAACCTACCCGTAAGTCAGTATTTAAACAAGTTCAACCACCGGGCCCATTATTCCCTCCATGATGTGGCCACTGAAGAAAGGAAGATAGACCGATTCCTTGGAGGACTCAACCAGACCCTCTGATGCACGCTAAGTATGGTAGACTTTCCGGATTTCCAAACTTTGGTGAACAAGGCTATCATCGCTAGGAGGGAGCACAAGCTCGTTCATGATAACAATTCAGCTTATCAAGACCGCGACCAAACATTGAACCTAAGAAAGATGGACCAATTGTTCAGAAGGCTCTCACCTGGCACCATCCACAGTTTGAGTTCAAGCCAACATGGCAGCAAAATACCAACAACATCGAGAATCACATCGAGAGCTATGTGACCCACCCCGTGAAGAAGGATTTTCACTTTAACAACACATGTTTCACTTGTGGTCAAATTGGACACTACGCAAGATAGTTCCCCAAGAATAGCAAACTTAATACAACACTCAAGCCACAAGTCAACAACATGGGATCCTCGCAGAGGCTCATCCAAGGACAAATGCACCATATCTCCATTGAGGAAGACCAACAAAACCCCGAAGTACTCATATGTATGTTTCCCATTAATAGCATACCTCCAAAGAAACTATTTCGCGGAGTTTTGTTGCCCAAAACAAGTTTTATTGCTCTCTTATTGATAAATTTATGGTGGTGCAATCCTCGGGATCCATGCTCAAATCCAATGTGGTATGCCGTGGCTTGGAGATAAACATCCAGGGAGTTATTTTTCCTGCCACTTAGGTGTCAATCGAGTGTGTAAAGATGGATGTTATAATAGGAATGGATTGGTTGACAAGACATCAAGTCTTCATAAATTACGCAATCCGAGTAGTCAAGTTAAGAAATCCAGCATGACAAGCAACACGGTTTGTGGCTCACAAAACCATGCCTAACAGGGATATGGTATTCACAGTAATAGCCTCACGCATGGAGTTAATCCGAGTTGTTAGTAAGTTTCCGAATGGATTCCATGAGGAATTGCCAGGAATGCCACCAAATCGGGAACTCGAATTCGCTATTAACTTCATCCCCGGGACAACAACTATATGCAAGATAATGTTACAGAATGTCGTCATCCAAGCTAGTCAAGTTGAAGAAACAGCTTGATGAGATGCTCAAGAAGGGATATATCTACCCTAGCTCCTCACCATGGGTATCGCCAGTAATATTACTGGACAAGAAGGATGGTAGCTGATGAGGACATGAATACCTTTGATAGTATCATAATCATTGCATTTGCATATATATTTGAGGTGATTTCTGATAAAACTCATGCAATAATTTATTTATGTTATTCGGAACAAAAATACATCACTTGTTTTTATTTTATGCCTAAATGCAGAATGACCGAACACTTGTATGAATCACGTTTGATGACAAGGAAAGAAGAAATGGTTGGATGCTTTTCAAGAGGTCCTCTCATGTCAAAGTAAATAATTAGTTGATGTTCAAGAAGTTCTCTCACGTCACTTTTAGCCCAAGAGAAGATAGAGTCCAAGTCTTTCACGTTCTCGACTCAGATTCGTACTACACAGACATACCTGACCAAAACGCCTTCGACTTTTCCATCCAGACTCCGAATTGCATGATTCTTTTTGGGATGCAAAGTAGATTGTACTAGTTTTCGGGAACAATTGGAATCACCTTAAAATTCATCCGGAGCGAGGAGAGCTCGACCAAACAAAATGACATTGCTACAGAATCCGAGTCAAACAACAAGTCCAAAGGTGTTGCACCACCTCCACTTGGGTCCATAAGCCTTGTACGCTTTAGGGTTAGTTTTAGGCTGCCTTGGCATGTCCTCCCACCTCCTTGGCCGCCACCCCTTGCTCCTATATAAGTAGATCGACCTAGTAGCTTTTTGCTGGGGATTTGTTTAGTTAAAAGTTAGCCATTGCAACTTCGTTTACTTTGTTTGTGTCCAATGACTAGACTAAGACCGCTTTCGGATCCCCACCTTTATCAATACTTCATATATATTCGCAATATTCAGATTGCAATATCATATTCTCGCTTGTTCTTCGACTGCTTGCAGTAATAGACCTTCGTGGTCAGGTTGATCGTGCTTCGGCGTGGTCAATAACCTCTTGCAGATTCGTTTAGCGATTGCATCTCTGAATTTATTATTGCTAATATTATTCTACAATACATTAAGCCTTCCTAGCTCCACATATATCTACACCATGTATATCTACGTTTACCTGGTAATCGCTTTACTCAATCTTCGGAGATATTGACACCGTCGATTGTCGGTAACCACCTACTGCATGGTAAGAATTTGTAAGACATTGATATTTGCCTTATTGGGAGCGTCTACCACCACATCCTTGTAGTTCATAGGAACAATATTCCTGGATTTTTGTTTCTTGTTTCTACTAGTCATGACAGGATCCAGAGTTGTCTGTTCATGGGCTTCTTAGATCGTGGGAGACGTGCAACCACAACAACTGTTACAAAAGGTGTAGAGAGATACAAATGCACATCATGAGGTTAATGTTTCTATACCACCATTTAATGGCCGTTTTAGACCTGCTTTATATATTGAAAGGGAATTTGAAATAAATGATAGATTTGCTTCCCATAATTTTGCTGAACAAAAGAAAGGTAAGGTCGCGGTTGGTTCTTTCACAGATTATACTTGAGTTTGGTGAGGCGAATATTGTCGGTTACACCCTGATTATAGACCTACTACTTGGTATGATTTGAAACTTGCCATGAGACACGCATTCGTTCCTACTTATTATACTCATGGCATGACTACAAAGCTACAACATTTAAAACAAGGTAGTGACACTGTAACAAAATAGTATAATTATTTTTTGGTTGAACTTAAATTCATATATGTCATATAATCAATTAAAACTGCATCACTTATGCTGACTTCGATTTCTTGATATTCCTATTAGTATGACAGAAGTAAGGTGGTTACTTGGTTAAGGGTATGGAGTAGAGTAGTTTCATCATAATGTTACTTATGTTAGTAGTGTCACTCGATCAAGTTAGTGCATATGCAGATCATGGCATTTTCATGACATACTATGGCTCAAGTAAATTTTCAGTTTAGATTAAAATGTTAATAATAGAACTTGAACATGTTGTTGATCGAGTCATGGTGCCACCGAATCGAGCTTCCCGGTGCAACCACATTTTCCTTTATAGGATGGACTTTATTAGGTGTGCTGACATCCCTCTCGCCGGTGCCTCTATTGAGGGAAGGTTATGCGCTTGTGCTACCTAGGCCTGGTAGGTAGGTATATAATAATATGTTCATAGTTGTTTTGGTACCATTGTTCCCATTTGGGACTATTTTGTTTTGCCATGACGGTGGCTTGGTGATGTCCAGAGTGGCATGCGGGGCCACCTATGACTTAGCACAAAGGGGAGTTGGTCGGAGTGGCCGGGAGATTGTCATGCAGTATATTGGTATTGTCCAAATGCCATTAGTCCACCCGAATGGGAACACGTGTCCTTGGGTTCTGTGGTGTGGGTACATTGTACTAACCTCTGCAGAGTGTGTATATGATCTATCGATAGCCGCATCATTGGTCATGGACACAGTTCGTAGTAGGTCACACCATGGATCAACAAAAATAATTAAAGTGCACATCAATGATATAATCATGGCACATGTTATATGGTTTACGAGACTAATGAGATGGTTTATTTTGTGATCTGAAAGTGATCACCGTGGTAAGATGACGGATATGGTCACGCGGTAACCATAATGGTAAGAGAGACCCTAAGTGGCTAGCACTAGCACTTGATGAGTAGCTTATCATATCTTGCATATAACCTGATGAAATATCATATCCTTTTTTCATTATTGTATTGTTTGTTGTGAGCTTATGGGGGCATTCAAGGTACTCACCTGGCGTGTCATGCTAGTTTCAGGAGATGCCTTACCTGGAGTCTGAGTTGCATCCTCACAGTCTAGGCGGTATCCCAACAGTGTCCGTGTGAGATGGAATTTTGCTACATCAACCTTCCGCTGCAAAGTAGTTGTGTCGTGATCATCCCCATGCTTTTCTACTAAATAATGTACATATTGTTTAGCCGCATTGTGTCTGCCACTGGGCCTCAACACTTTATGTAATCTTGAACCTATGTATCCGCTAGAAATCAATAAAGCGGTTGTATTGCTGTACCAAGTTTCTATGTTTTGCTAGAAGACATGATCCCGAGGCTAGCGATGCAAGGTAACCATTTTCTCTCACCTAGCGTGCCACAGCGCTGGGTATCAGAGCCACGCTCACGATAGTTCGCCCTAGATCCTCTTCGTGTTAGATAAACGATAGTTAGTAGTAGTGAGTGTCAAAAGTATGTTTATGCATTTGGTTGTTGCATTGCATGCATATAGATTATTTTTATCACTAACAGACTAATGGTTGTGAGTGTAGATGGCCCAGTGTCGTACCCGTACCAGTCTGAGCTAGAACCTCTCACCTCTCTGCACCTTCTTTGGAACGTGTGGCAGCGATTCTACCCCGACGGAGACGACCCGGGGTTCGAGTCTACCGGGAGCGGCTACCACACGTTGTATGAGTACCATGCAGAGGTCCCTATGCACAATAGTTCTCTGACTGACACCTACACCCGTTCTTTTAGGAGTGGTTTTGCATCGACACCCAACTAGGCAATTTAGTTCGGTGCATCTGAAGCTCTCATGGACCTGCACGAGAATGAAGTCCGGATGCAGATGTACTTAGGTTTCTATTTCTATCCATCCCAGTTTGAAGATGGTCCTATAAGATTCCCTTCCGTTGACCTGGGGTGTGATCTCTCGTGTAGCCACCTTTCCCGTTACATAACGGCTAGTTATCTTTTGATTTTCAAGTTGGCTGAGGAGCTGACTCGTACTCGTGCACCTCTGGCCGCCGTTAGATCAGCTTTTTCCCCTCCCTCACTTGGCTTTGCCCTGTTCGTTACCCCAATTTCCACCTCTCTACCCTCTCCGACTAACCCTTAGAGTAACTCGGACACGACAACAGTGACTCCTCGTGAGTCTCCTGCTGACTAGGCTTTGCTTCGGGCTACTACTACCGCCCCAATGCTTCAGCCTACCTCAGCACCTGCCCCTGAGGGAGGGCCCTCGATGCAGCAACATTGCGTTTCCTTCGATCCGGAGGTGTTCGTTTGCGTCATCAGCTTAGAGAATGAGTGCGAGACTCACTACTGGAATCAGAGATTTTGCCGTCTGCCTATTCTTTGCCGTCAGCTAGCAGACGGCAAAGACACTCTTTGCCATCAGCTTCAGCAAAACTGACGACAAAGAACTAGCTGACGGCAAAGAAGGTCTTTGCCAGCAGTCAGCTCTTTGCCGTCCGTGGCAGACGGCAAAGAAGGCGCCAGCAGACGGCAAAGAAGCTCATCTGGCCGGGGGAACCTTAGGTCAACCTACTCCCTTCTTTGCCGTGTGCTGGCTGACGGCAAAGATGCCAGAGGCAGACGGCAAAGCGTATAGACCCCTTTGTCGTGTGCCAGCAGACGACAAAGGTCTTGAATTAGTAACAGTTGTCCCTCCCCCACCGCGGCCCTCTCTCTCTCTCAACCGGCCCCTCCCTCTCTCTCTCCTCCCCCGACACCCAACGCCGCCACCACTGTCGCTCCGCCACCCCCGGCGCCGCCCTGGTGCCCCTGGTGCCGCCCCGAAGCCCCACAACCCCCCCGGCGCCCCCTGGTGCCGCCCCTCAAGCCCCACCGCCGGCTCCCCGTGGTGCCCCTGTTGCGCCCCCGCTGCCCCACCCCCGGCGCCCCTCGTGCCGCCCCCGCAGCCCCACCGCTGGCGCCGCCGACCCAGCCACTGCCCCGCAGGCCTCGACGCCGCCCCCGCAGCCCCACTACCGGTAAGCCCATCCACCCCCGCCCCCTTGATTTTTCATTTTTTGGTATTTAGTTCTTTGGAATTAGATTATAACTACCGGCATGATTTTTTATTGTTGTTGTAGTAGTTGTTCTTGTTATTGTAGTTGTTGTTGTTATTGTAGTTGTTGTGGCATATATAGTTTAGTTGGTAGGTTAGTTAATTAGTAGTTTTAGTGGTAGTTTAGTTAGTTGGTAGATTTAGTTAGTTAATTAGTAGATTTAGTAGGTAGTTTAGTGGTAGATTTTGTTTTGTTATTTAGTGGTAGCTAGATTATTTTTTAGTTACCTAGTGGTAGATTCTGTTTTTTTTTTGGTGTTTAGTGCTATCTAGGTTTAGCGATAGGTTTAGTTAGCTTGGTTAGTTAGGTTAGTTAGTTAGTTAGCTTACTAGAAAGAATAGGAAGAAGAAGAAGAGGAGGAGGAGGAGAAGAGGAGAAGAGGAGGAGGAGGAGGAGGAGGAGGAGAAGAAGAAGAATAGGAGGAGGAGAAGAAGAGGAGAAGGAGGAGGAGAAGAGGAGAAGAAGAATAGGAAGAAGAAGAAGAGGAGGAGGAGGAGAAGACGAGAAGAGGAGGAGGAGGAGGAGAAGAAGAAGAAGAAGAATAGGAAGAAGAAGAAGAAGAATAGGAGGAGGAGAAGACAAAAAGAAGATCACATGTTTGGTATTTAGTTTTTTGGAATTAATTAGTCCATTTAGCTCCAAAATACCATAATAAGCTCAAAATGGCACAAGAACCTTGGTTAGCTCATTAATATTATATACTTAGCTTGTTTTCCTCTAAAATGACATAATTGTAACATTTAGCTCAAAAAAGACATAATTAGATAATTTAGCTCCAACAAGAGGAGAAGAGGAGAAGAAATAGGAAAAATGAAAAGATAGAAGAAGAAGAAGAAGAGAAGAAGAAGAAGAGAAGAAGGAGGAGGAGGAGGAGAAGGCCAAGGACCTTCTAGTCCTTCTCCTCCTCCTCCTCCTCCTCCTCCTCCTTGATTTCTTCTTCTTCTCCTCCTCCTCCTCTTTCTTCTCCTCTTTCATATTATCCTTGCAATTGCTTTAATTTCCCCAACAATGACATAATTAGTCCATTTAGCTCCAAAATACCATAATAAGCTCAAAATGGCAAAAAAACCTTGGTTAGCTCATGATAATTATATACTTAGCTTGTCTTCCTCTAAAATGGGATAATTAGCCCATTTAGCTCAAAAAGACATAATTAGGTAATTTAGCTCCAACAAGAGGAGAAGAGGAGAAGAAGTAGGCAAAATGAAAAGAAAGAAGAAGAAGAAGAAGAAGAAGAAGAGAAGAAGGAGAAGGAGAAGGAGGAGGAGGAGGAGGAGAAGGCCAAGGACCTTCTATCCTTCTCCTCCTCCTCCTTCTCCTCCTCCTCCTCCTTCTTCTTGATTTCTTCTTCTCCTCCTCCTCCTCCTCTTTCTTCTCCGCTTTCATATTATCCTTGCTTTAATTAACCCAACAATGACATAATTAGCCCATTTAGCTCCAAAATACCATAATAAGCTCAAAATGGCACAAGAACCTTGGTTAGCTCATGAATATTATATACTTAGCTTGTTTTCCTCTAAAATGACATAATTGGAATATTTGTGTTGATCAAAGGATTTACATGTGATAGTTGTCTCGTCGCTGTGAGGCCTACTGTGCGAAGACCTGCCCGTGCGTTGTACGAGCTCCGCCCCTGCATTCGTGGGTTAGTACAAATTTCATCTCCACCCCGCCACCCTTCATTTACCGTGGCTCGGTTTCCGGATGAAACTTTCTAGATTTAGGTAATTCAATTAATTTATCAGTATGCGTGACCAGTATGCGTCTCCCGCATCTATAAATATGCATGTCTTTGCATATTTATAACCGCCATCCTTTCGAATTGCCCAACATTATCCATGGACAGCCCGAGTATGTGTAGATTGGGTTCGTTTTCCCGTATGTTGTGCTATGGATCCGATGCGGAATTTGTTCAGTGCCTCCCTATTTTTCTCCGGATGCACATCCTCTCTGTTTATTGCGGAGACGTGTATCAGGAGAACAGCGGGGAGGTGCTGCCGAAATTTTGCGTTGGATCCGGAGCAGAGCATGGGAAAACGAACCCAATCTACACATACTCGGGTGGGATTAGGACCTATCTTTACCTATTAGCGTGTAGGTTGCGTGGACGTAATAAAAATGGCGAACCTGATTAACCGATGAATATAAATGCAAAATTATATATAAATATATTTCTTCTGTCTTTAGTAGCTACGCAAGATGAGTGATCGTGCGTGGATGTATACCGGTCACCCTAGTCAGAAAGAGATGACGAAAGAATGGTTTTTAAAAACAAAGGAATTTGTGAAAGCCGCATTCGCAAATGGCCAGGAAAGAAACTATTGCCCCTGTCCTGGATGCGACAACTATAAAAAGATGACAGAGGCTGTAATGATTAAACACCTGCAGAGGAGGGGTTTTAAGCCTAATTATACGTTGTGGACATTTCATGGTGAGTCTATACAACACACAAGAGCTGAGGTGGTCCGTCGTCGCACGGACGAGCATGGTACTGGGATCGAAGACATGGTGCAAGACTTTGATGATGCTCGGGATTCGGAAGATGAGATGGAGGAATCTGCAAAGGCCTTTTATGAAATGTTGGATTCTTCAAAACGTCCTCTCCATGAGCACACTGAGCTCTGTCAGCTGGATGCAATCGCACAAGTAATGGCTCTGAAGGCTCAGTTCAACTTGGGAAGAGAATGCTACAACGCGATGATGACACTATTTGGACGTTTCCTACCCAAAGGCCATGTCATGCCTGCAAACCTGTACCAGTCGGACAAAATACTTCGTGTACTTAAGATGCCCTATGAGAAGATAGATGCATGTGAGAAAGGATGTGTCTTATTTAGGAAGGAGTATGCACACTTGGACTATTGTCCCAATTGCGAGTCTTGCAGGTATCTTCTGGTAGACAACGGTATGGGTGAGAAGAGGCAGACCAAAATCGCAGTTAGTGTTCTTCGGTATATGCCAATCGTACCAAGACTTCAACGTCTTTTCATGGTCGAAGAGACAGCCAGACAGATGACATGGCACAAATTGGGCAAAAGAACCGAACTAGATGCGGATGGGAATAAGATGATGGTACACACATCGGATGGGGAAGCGTGGAAACATTTCGATGGATTGCATCAGGATAAAACGACAGATCCAAGGAATCCTCGAGTCTGCGCCGCCACGGATGGTTTTAATCCCTTCGGCATGACGGCAACCCAATAGAGTTGTTGGCCTGTATTTGTCATTCCACTCAATCCCCTCCGAGCAGATTATGCAAAGAAAGAACATATTTGTGACGTTGATAATTCCAGGGCCCAATTATCCGGGGAAGAATATGAATGTGTACCTGCAACCGCTTAAGGATGAATTGGAAGAAGCTTGGGAAAATGGGGTCAAGACATACGATGCCGCTAGAAAAGAAAACTTCAAAATGCATGTGTGGTACATGTACTCTATGCATGACTTGCCAGCGTATGCGCTATTCTCTGGATGGTGTGTGCATGGAAGGTTCCCGTGCCCCCAATGCAAGGCAGCTCTTCAGTTTCATTGGTTGCAGGAGGGTCGGAAGTATTCTTGCTTTGACTTGCATCGACAGTTCCTGGATCCTGATCATCAGTTCAGAAAAGACAAGAAGAACTTTACCAAAGGTAAAGTTGTCAAAAACTTGGCACCACCTGCGTTCACAGGCCAACAGATCCTGGATCAGTTAAACGCCCTTGAGCCTGATCCAGAGTGTCCAGGGTATTTCAAGGGGTATAATTCAAAACATTCCTGGACTCACAAGCCATGCTTGTGGGATCTGCCTTACTTCAAAGACCTCCTTCTTCCACACAATATCGACATGATGCACACTGAAAAGAATATCGGGAGGCTATTTTTGGTACATTGTTCGACATAGATGGGAAGACAAAGGATAATATTAAGGCTAGAGTCGATCAAGAGACACTATGTTATAGACCGTTACAAAACATGCGAGAAGGCAAAGGAAAGCAGAAGTGGTCGAAGCCAAAGGCCTGGTTCAATCTTGGAAGGCCAGCTATGAGGGAAATTATCTTGTGGGTCAAAATGCACTTGATGTTCCCTGATGGGTATGCAGCGAATCTAAAGAGGGGAGCGAGTCTTGAAAAATGAAAAATCTTTGGTCTCAAGAGTCATGATTGGCACATATGGCTAGAGCGGGTAATGCCGGTGATGTTACGTGGCTTTATTCCCGAGGATGAATGGCTAGTACTGGCGGAGCTGAGCTATTTCTTCCGTGTTCTTTGTGCGAAAGAATTGTCGCCTGGCGTGGTAGAAGACATGGAGGAGTTTGCACCGGAGTTGTCGTGCAAGTTAGAGAAGATCTTTCCACCGGGCTTCTTTAATCCAATGCAGCATTTGATTTTACATCTACCGACCGAGGCAAGATTGGGTGGGCCCGTGCAAGATCGTTGGTGCTATGCAACTGAGAGGATGCAGAAGACCCTTCGCGCTAAATGTAAAAATAAGCATAGAATTAAAGCATCGATGGCTGAGGCATTCATTACTGAGGAGGTGGCAAACTTTGTGACAGCACACTACGAAGCCAAAAATCATCATTTGCATAATACGAAGCCTCGGAACAATGATGGACACCCTAAAAAAGGTGGGTCCAACCTCAGCCTATTCAAAGGGAAGCTCGCACCAGCCGGTGCTTCGAAACCAATAACGTTGGATATCGAAGAATGGCGGAACATTTCATTGTATATCTTCAACAACCTAACAGAAGTGCGGCCGTACATCGAGTGAGTTCTCAGCACATTTTCCCGTGACTTCTAATTGATTTGAACTGCTCTTATTCCCGGATATTTCAAACAGTCGTTACGTCGTCAAATTCTTGGATGGAGCGGTGATCGAAAATGATTCCGTCGAAGAGTATGAGCTTCTGTCAAAGACAGGAGGCGGCTATCCCGGTTTCATCTCTTGGTTCAGACAAACGGTAATTATCAATAATGGACCATTTCATTCTTGGTCTAACTTGCGGCTAATGCAACAACCGTTTTGTATTAAACTTGTAGGCTAATTCAGAGTCTATGGACGCCGAATTGAGACAATTCGCTAATGGTTTTGACTATAAGGTCCGTTCATTTGAGAAATACAACATCAACGGGTATCTCTTTCGTACCTTTCGCAAAGAGCTATCTATGCCCGACCGGAAATCTAAAAATTGTGGTGTCTCTGCTATCGGCGAAGGTGTTATCGAGTATTATGGAAGAGTTGACGCAACTTATGAACTTCAATTCTACGGTGAAAACCCACCGAACGTCGTAGTCTTCAAATGTTATTGGTTCCAGCCGAAAAAGACTAGAAAGACTCATGAACATATAGGACTAGTCGAAATCAATCCAAACACCCATTTAGATGTTCCCGATGTCTATATTACGGCTCAACAGGCGACCCAAGTTTTCTATCTACCGTGGGCATGCCAAACGGATAACAATCTGGAAGGTTGGTATGTTGTTTATGAAGTGCCGCCACATGTCAGACCACCTCTCCCAAATGAACAGGATTATGAACCTCACATTAACCCAGACACATATGATGGAGAATTCTTCCAAGAAGCACGTCTTTCCAAGAAACGTTTCAAGAACCGCCATGCTTCATCCAAGAACTTGGAAGTAGACAGCGACAATGAATCCGACTCCAGCCCTGAGCCGGAACCAGAAGACCTGGAACTCATAGAGGTTACTGATGCGGATGACCTGTCAATGCTTCAATGATTAAAGGAAGGCCTTTCACAACTTCACGCCGTTGAACCCGATGAGCACGTCATTCATGAAGACATGCGTGATAGTGATGATGATGATGCATTTATTGATGATGATTATTAGTTTGTAAGATTCACAACTTAAATTATATATATTTTAACCTTTATTATTCATGTACATATTATTATTCATGTCGGTCATTCAATTTTTTTATGTTGTACTAATTTCTTTTAATCTTTATCATGGCAGGTGTTGAAAGATGGTGGGCGCGGGTCCAGAGCGCTCGACGGGTTCTTCCCAGGCGCCCCGCATGAGGGGTGGTACTTCCCTTCCACCCTTATCTCTCCGTAGAGCCTTGGGAGACATTCTTTCGACACCAGCCGGGGGTTCTTCTTCGTCGGCGGCATTGCCCACTTGGAGAGGTGCTGGTCGGGTAGGGAGGAAGGGGAAGGGTACAGGGAGAGGTGGTGGCCGCGGAAGATCCAGGAGGACTGTTGAGCCGTCTTCGCCACCACCACCAGCTTATTCACCCGAGCATAGGACTAGTATGGTCGACCCGTTTGCGGAGGAGGCTACGGGGAATCCGGTCCAGGAGCCTGGTGTTCACGGGCATTCGTCCCATGATACTCCGGTCCAGGAGCAGCCTCGGGTCGAGGTGCATTCGGCTCAGGAGCAGCCGGAGGATACTACGGTTCCGGAGGCTTCACCCGACGTGGAGAGGGCCGGATTGGAGCCTTGGCCGGATCGTACCGAGTTGCCGGATTGGACCGAGGGTCCGGGTGGCTCAGGGGGCGGGGATGGCGGGGATGAGCTTGCGGATAGTGAGGGCGATGAGCAGGTGGACGGGGCCACCGTGTACAAGCGTGGTAGTACACGTCTCCCGGTCGCCCCAGCTACCCGCGAGCAGAGGCCGGTGATTAAACCTGAAGGAGATAGGTAAGTACATTTACCCTTTTTTTAGCTTTTGCCATCAAGTTTGTTCAAATATCTAATGCGCTGACCTTATCATACTGCAGGGGATGGGTACACCCTCTTGGAGTCCGCAGGCCGAACTCCATCCTTGGTGTGCTTTGCCGAACGAATTTCCCGGGGTTTGTCACGTTGCCTGGTGAGGGTCAGGTTCCTACACTAGGATTTACCTCGGAGCACTACCAGGCTGCGCAGGCCCCGCCGGAGGAGATTATTAATAGTGTCTTGTGCCACACGAGCGCCGAGATGGTGATCAGGAGCTTTTGGGTAAATTATCCTTTTACAGAATCTAAAATTAACAATATACCTAATTATTGTACTAATTGTTGTTTTCACGTTTGATTGCAGACCTTCTATAGGTGTGAGGATGGATATGAGGAGGAGGCGGCCAGGGTTCTCGAGGTCGAGTGTAGGCGGTTACTACAGGACTTGCGCCACGAGGCTAGGCCGCAGGCTATTCGAGATTACTACGCCACGCGTGGTATTAAGAAGGAGAAGAAGGATTGCCGCGGAAAGTTTCTGAAGAAGGAGCAATACATGAAGGTAATTACCTATTCTTAAGTCCTTCTACGTAGTTTTCTTGATTTCATTCATAGGCGTAGTGCTGAAAATTGTTTCTAATAACTTACAGGTGCCCCCGAGATGGTGTGCGGATAAGATGCATTGTTGGGAGGCGTTGGTTGATGAGTGGTGCACAGGCAGCTGGCGAGCCGTCCACGAGAATGCGAAGGATCGGCGTAGCCAAATTGTTGGTGTGCCACACCATCAAGGCAACGCCAACTTACTTCAGTTTGGACAAAACTGGGTATGTGATTTGCTTCATGATTCATGCAATTCATTCTTGATGCTAATATTTTGTTCCTCTCTTTTAGGCGCATCACAATAAGACTGAGATGCCACACTTGTACGACCTTTATGGCATGGCCCATACTGCCTCATACAAGAAGGCGAAGGCATTCTATGAGTCTGACCTGGATGATCCCAGTAACTTCACCAACATATCATCCCACCAGAAGCTCGTGGCATACAGGGACGCGGGGAAGGCTACGAAAGGGGATGACTTTAACCCTAGCCAGGAACCTTTGGATCCAGAGCTGGTGATGATATCTGGTGGCGGGAGGACCCATGGCTCGATAGCCATTGGAGATGGGATAATACGTTGTCCACTCACTCTTCCGGAGATCAAGGCACGCTAGTCGAGAAGATGTCCTGAGATAACGCCTCGTCCACGACCAGTCGAACTTGCCATCGAGGTTAGTTGTACGGACTAAGAACACTTTCATCCATTTCATTATGTGTGTCACCATAGATCATTACTGTGGTAACGAGGAATGGTTTTTCAGGCTGCTCTTCAGAAAGAGAGAGCGGCAAACCAAGCTGCTCTTCAGGCTGCTCTTGATGAGAGGGACCAGACAACAGCACGATTGCTTGAGGAGGTGAGGGCCCGGAATGAGGCGGGTCAACGGGCCGTGTACGAGCTTTTTGTGGTATGTATTTTTTCACATTAGCCAAATCATGTGTGTAATGTCTGTTTCAATACTAACTAATACGACCCACTATTCAGGGTCTGTGCGAGAAGAGCGGTCAAGTCCCTCCGCCGATGCCCGTCTTCTCTTTGATTGGCACGGTGAGAATTATTATAAACTAGTATTAATAATTGAGTGTCATCATGCTAACTTAGACATTGCAAAATATCTTTTCTGCAGAATAACTCCCGAGCGGCATCGCACGACCCTTCTCCAGGGCAACCGTCTCCAAACGAAGCCGGCGCGAGCAACCGTGGTGTTTCTCCTCCTTGATGACCACTACGGTAAGTTTCTCCTCAAAACTTAGCTTGTTTTCCTCTAAAATGAGATAATTAGCCCATTTAGCTCGAAGAAGACATAATTAGGTAATTTAGCTCCAACAAGAGGACAAGAAATAGGAAAAATGAAAAGAAAGAAGAAGAAGAAGGAGGAGGAGGAGGAGGAGGAGGAGGAGGAGAAGGCCAGAAGGTCCTTGGCCTTCTCCTCCTCCTCCTCCTTCTTGATTTCTTCTTCTTCTTCTCCTCCTCCTCTTTCTTCTCCTCTTTCATATTATCCTTCCTTTAATTAACCCAACAATGACATAATTAGCCCATTTAGCTCCAAAACACCATAATAAGCTCAAAATGGCACAAGAACCTTGGTTAGCTCATTAATATTACATACTTAGCTTGTTTTCCTCTAAAATGACATAATTGGAACATTTAGCTCAAAAAAGACATAATTAGATAATTTAGCTCCAACAAGAGGAGAAGAGGAGAAGAAATAGGCAAAATGAAAAGATAGAAGAAGAAGAAGAAGAGAAGAAGAAGAAGAGAAGAAGGAGAAGGAGGAGGAGGAGGAGGAGGAGGAGGAGGAGAAGGCCAAGGACCTTCTAGTCCTTCTCCTCCTCCTCCTTCTCCTCCTCCTCCTCCTTGATTTCTTCTTCTTCTCCTCCTCCTCCCCTTTCTTCTCCTCTTTCATATTATCCTTGCAATTTCTTTAATTTCCCGAACAATGACATAATTAGTCCATTTAGCTCCAAAATACCATAATAAGCACAAAATGGCATAAGAACCTTGGTTAGCTCATTAATATTATATACTTAGCTTGTTTTCCTCTAAAATGGGATAATTAGCCCATTTAGCTCAAAAAGACATAATTAGGTAATTTAGCTCCAACAAGAGGAGAAGAGGAGAAGAAATAGGCAAAATGAAAAGAAAGAAGAAGAAGAAGAGAAGAAGGAGAAGGAGGAGGAGGAGGAGGAGAAGGCCAAGGACCTTCTAGTCCTTCTCCTCCTCCTCCTTCTCCTCCTCCTCCTCCTTGATTTCTTCTTGTTCTCCTCCTCCTCCCCTTTCTTCTCCTCTTTCATATTATCCTTGCAATTGCTTTAATTTCCCGAACAATGACATAATTAGTCCATTTAGCTCCAAAATACCATAATAAGCTCAAAATGGCATAAGAACCTTGGTTAGCTCATTAATATTATATACTTAGCTTGTTTTCCTCTAAAATGGGATAATTAGCCCATTTACCTCAAAAAGACATAATTAGGTAATTTAGCTCCAACAAGAGGAGAAGAGGAGAAGAAATAGGCAAAATGAAAAGAAAGAAGAAGAAGAAGAGAAGAAGGAGAAGGAGGAGGAGGAGGAGGAGGAGAAGGCCAAGGACCTTCTATCCTTCTCCTCCTCCTCCTTCTTCTTGATTTCTTCTTCTTCTCCTTCTCCTCC
The DNA here is from genome assembly GCF_904849725.1 of Hordeum vulgare subsp. vulgare. Classification (NCBI taxonomy): domain Eukaryota; kingdom Viridiplantae; phylum Streptophyta; class Magnoliopsida; order Poales; family Poaceae; genus Hordeum; species Hordeum vulgare. The sequence goes on from NC_058524.1 coordinate 317,665,419, forward strand.
TCCTCTTTCTTCTCCGCTTTCATATTATCCTTGCTTTAATTAACCCAACAATGACATAATTAGCCCATTTAGCTCCAAAATACCATAATAAGCTCAAAATGGCATAAGAACCTTGGTTAGCTCATGAATATTATATACTTAGCTTGTTTTCCTCTAAAATGGGATAATTAGCCCATTTAGCTAAAAAAGGACATAATTAGGTAATTTAGCTCCAACAAGAGGAGAAGAGGAGAAGAAATAGGCAAAATGAAAAGAAAGAAGAAGAAGAAGAAGAAGAAGAAGAAGAGAAGAAGGAGAAGGAGGAGGAGGAGGAGGAGGAGAAGGCCAAGGACCTTCTATCCTTCTCCTCCTCCTCCTCCTTCTTCTTGATTTCTTCTTCTCCTCCTCCTCCTCCTCCTCTTTATTCTGCTCTTTCATATTATCCTTTCTTTAATTAACCCAACAATGACATAATTAGCCCATTTAGCTCCAAAATACCATAATAAGCTCAAAATGGCATAAGAACCTTGGTTAGCTCATGAATATTATATACTTAGCTTGTTTTCCTCTAAAATGACATAATTGGAATATTTAGCTCAAAAAGACATAATTAGGTAATTTAGCTCCAACTAGAGGAGAAGAGGAGAAGAAATAGGCAAAATGAAAAGATAGAAGAAGAAGAAGAGATGAAGAAGAAGGAGGAGGAGGAGGAGGAGGAGAAGGCCAAGGACCTTCTATCCTTCTCCTCCTCCTCCTTCTCATCCTCCTCCTCCTTCTCCTCCTCCTCCTCCTTCTTCTTGATTTCTTCTTCTTATGCCATTTTATTTATTATCCTCTTTCATATTATCCTTGCTTTAATTAACCCAACAATGACATAATTAGCCCATTTAGCTCCAAAATACCATAATAAGCTCAAAATGGCATAAGAACCTTGGTTAGCTCATTAATATTATATACTTAGCTTGTTTTCCTCTAAAATGAGATAATTAGCCCATTTAGCTCAAAAAAGACATAATTAGGTAATTTAGCTCCAACAAGAGGAGAAGAGGAGAAGAAATAGGCAAAATGAAAAGAAAGAAGAAGAAGAAGAAGAAGAAGAAGAAGAGAAGAAGGAGAAGGAGGAGGAGGAGAAGGCCAAGGACCTTCTATCCTTCTCCTCCTCCTCCTCCTTCTTGATTTCTTCTTCTTCTCCTCCTCCTCCTCCTCTTTATTCTCTGCTTTCATATTATCCTTGCTTTAATTAACCCAACAATGACATAATTAGCCCATTTAGCTCCAAAATACCATATAAGCTCAAAATGGCATAAGAACCTTGGTTAGCTCATGAATATTATATACTTAGCTTGTTTTCCTCTAAAATGGGATAATTACCCATTTAGCTCAAAAAAAACATAATTTGGTAATTTAGCTCCAACAAGAGGAGAAGAGGAGAAGAAATAGGCAAAATGAAAAGAAAGAAGAAGAAGAAGAAGAAGAAGAGAAGAAGGAGAAGGAGGAGGAGGAGGAGGAGGAGGAGAAGGCCGAGGACCTTCTATCCTTCTCCTCCTCCTCCTCCTTCTTCTTGATTTATTCTTCTTCTCCTCCTCCTCCTCCTCTTTATTCTCCTCTTTCATATTATCCTTTCTTTAATTAACCCAACAATGACATAATTAGCCCATTTAGCTCCAAAATACCATAATAAGCTCAAAATGGCATAAGAACCTTGGTTAGCTCATGAATATTATATACTTAGCTTGTCTTCCTCTAAAATGACATAATTGGAATGTTTAGCTCATATTATCCTTCTTCTCCTCCTTCTTCTTCTCTCCTTCTTCTCCTCCTTCTTCTCCTTCGTCTACTCTTCTTTTTTCATCTTCTCCTCCTCCTTCTCCTTCTCCTTCCCCTTCCCCTCCTCCTCCTCCTCCTTCTTGTATTTCTTCTCCCTGTTCTCTTCTTGCTTCTTCTCTTTCTTTTTCAATTGAGCTTATTTTTCATATATATGTTGTTGTTGTTCTTCTTCTGACTTTCTTATTCCCATTTTGCAGATTGGATGTACTACATGCATGGAAGCTGGCGTTGGAGTGCTTTAGTTTCCATTTTTATTTGAGTTGATGAACAATGTGTTGGTTCTTTGTATGTGTTGATGAACAATGTGTTGATGAACAATATATGTGCAACTATATGTATGTATATATATATGGATAAAACTTTGTATGTGTTGGTTCTTTTGATATATGGGATGTACGTTGATGAACAAATGGAATTGATGAGCTTTATATGTATATCATATATTTGTTGTGATCTATTTATGATATATGTGCTATGAATTATATGTATATGTGCTGTGAAATAGAAAAAATAAATAAAAATGTGACAATATAGGCTCTTTGCCGTCTGCCAGCTGATGGCAAAGGCCTTTGCCGTCAGCCAGCCGACGGCAAAGGTGCCACGTGGCGCCCAGCTGTGCAACCTGGGCAGTAGCAGCTGGCCATATAGTATCTTTGCCGTCTGCTCCCTGGGGGGCAGAAGGCAAAGAAGTGGGCACAGAGGACGGGGGAGGAGGAGGCAAACGCCAAAGAGTGGAGAGAGGGGGGGGGAAGGACCCGGCAGACGGCAAAGATTGACGGGGAGGCAGACGACAAAGATGAAGGGGAGGGGGGGAGGAGAAGGCAGACGGCAAAGATTGACGGGGAGGCAGACGGCAAAGATTGACGGGCAGGCAGACGGCAAAGGCTTCGTTAACCCCTAACGGAGGCAACGCCTGTTGGCTGCCGTCTCAAAAGCTTTGCCGACTGCTCCTAATGAAAGCTGACAGCAAAGAACTTTGTCGTCCGCTTTGGGGGGCAGACGGCAAAGAAGGTCCTATGCCGTCGTAGGCTGACGCAGAAATTTTGCCGGCCGTGACAATCTTTGTCGTCTGTGGTATTGTCTTTGCCGTTAGGGATACTGTCTTCGCCGTCTGTGATGGCAGACGGCAAAGAAGGTGATTCCTGTAGTGACTGACGAGACTAGAGCAGGATCTGGAGAGCATTAGTGCGGTCACTTACTTCACTAGTAGGCTAGGATGTCATGATGATTGGTTGTATCAGCGTAACTGTACTTGTCATGATGATTTCCTTTCATATATGAGTCTATGTATAATTATGCTGGAACTTTTATTCATTTGGTTTTCATCGTTTTCTCGGACTTTTGTCACTTGCTTTGCTTCCCTAATTATGGATGTTTCTCATCTCGTACCTCATATTGGGAAACAAAAATAGGATAACAATATACGGTAGCAACAGTCATGGTGGTGACGATGTTCCTGTTCGTCGCTCTGCCCGGCAAGCAGGACATTCCCCCAAACAATATCCACCACCACCTCGTGCATTGTATCCACCCACTACAGAACAGATTATGCGCATGTTCGAGGAAAGAAGAAACCAAGATTTTCTTGAACTATTGCAAAGTGTGCACGCTATGGTTGGGCAGAACCACACTCATAATGGTAGTCGCTCCAAGCTGTTAGATTTCCAAAGAACCAAGCCTCCCAGTTTTAGTCAAGATAGTGATCCAATAGAAGCAGACAATTGGCTGAGAATCATTGAGAAGAAACTATAAATCTCTCATACTGAAGAAGTCGACGAGATTTCATTTGCTACGCACTACCCTGAAGGACCCTCAGCTATATGGTGGGATAATACGTAAGTCATGTGGCTCACACACAATGAGATAACATGGGATTAATTCCATGACAAGTTCCATAAGTACCACATACCCGCTGTCATTATGTAAGTCGTCATTATGAAAGTTGAACAGCTTGGATTCATTGCCCTTATCTAAGGGAACCTCTCAGTAAGTTAGTATTTAAACAAGTTCAACCACCGGGCCCATTATTCCCTCGATGATGTGGCCACCGAAGAAAGGAAGATAGACTGATTCCTTGGAGGACTCAACCAGACCCTCTGATGCACGCTAAGTATGCTAGACTTTCCGGATTTCCAAACATTGGTGAACAAGGCTATCATCGCTGGGATGGAGCACAAGCTCGTTCGTGATAACAATTCAGCTTATGAAGACCGCGACCACAAGTTTGAACCTAAGAAAGATGGAACAATGGTTCAGAAGGCTCTCACCTGGCAACATCCACAGTTTGAGTTCAAGCCAACATGGCAGCAAAATACCAACAACATCGAGAATCATATCAAGAGCTATGTGACCCACCCCGTGAAGAAGGATTGTCACTTTAACAACACATGTTTCACTTGTGGTCAAATTGGACACTACGCAAGGTAGTGCCCCAAGAATAGCAAACTTAATACAACACTCAAGCCACAAGTCAACAACATGGGATCCTCGCAGAGGCTCATCCAAGGACAAATGCACCATATCTCCGTTGAGGAAGACCAACATAACCCCGAAGTACTCATATGTATGTTTCCCATTAATAGCGTACCTCCAAAAAAAACTATTTCACGGAGTTTTGTTGCCCAAAACAAGTTTTATTGCTCTCTTATTGATAAATTTATGGTGGTGCAATCCCCGGGATCCATGCTCAAATTAATTGTGGTATGCCGTGGCTTGGAGATAAACATCCAGGGAGTTATTTTTCCTGCCACTTAGGTGTCAATCGAGTTTGTAAACATGGATGTTATAATAGGAATGGATTGGCTGACAAGACATCAAGCCTTCATAAATTATGCAATCCGAGTAGTCAAGTTAAGAAATCCAGCATGACAAGCAACACGGTTTGTGGCTCACAAAACCATGCCTAATAGGGATATGGTATTCACAGTAATAGCCTCACGCATGGAGTTAATCCGAGTTGTTAGTAAGTTTCCGAATGTATTCCGTGAAGAATTGCAAGGAATGCCACCAAATCGGGAACTCGAATTTGCTATTGACTTCGTCCCCAGGACAACAACTATATGCAAGAGAATGTTACAGAATGTCGTCATCCAAGCTAGACGAGTTGAAGAAACAGCTTGATGAGATGCTCAAGAAGGGATATATCTGCCCTAGCTCCTCACCATGGGTATTGCCAGTAATATTAGTGGACAAGAAGGATGGTAGCTGACGAGGACATGACTACCTTTGATATTATCACAATCATTGCATTTGCATATTTATTTGAGGTGATTTCTGATAAAAATCATGCAATAATTTATTTATGTTATCCGGAACAAAAATACTTCACCTGTTTTTATTTTATGCCTAAATGCAGAATGACCGAACACTTGTATGAATCACGTGTGATGACAAGGAAAGAAGAAATGGTTGGATGCTATTCAAGAGGTCCTCTCATTTCAAAAGAAATAATTAGTTGTTCTTCAAGAAGTTCTCTCACGTCACTTTTAGCCCAAGAGAAGATAGAGTCCAAGTCTTTCACGTTCTCGACTCAGATTCGGACTACACAGACATACCTGACCAAAATGCATTCGACTTTTTCATCCAGACTCCGAATTGCATGATTCTTTTTGGTCTGCAAAGTCGATTGTAGTGGCTTTCAGGCACAATTGGAATCGCCTTCATATCCGTCCGGAGCGTGGAGATCTCGACCAAACAAAATGACGTTGCACCAGAATCCGAGTCAAACAACAAGTCCAAAGGTGTTGCACGACCTCCACTTGGGTCCATAAGCCTTGTACGGTTTAGGGTTAGTTTTAGGCTGCCTTGGGATGTCCTCCCACCTCCTTGGCCGCCACCCCTTGATCCTATATAAGTAGATCAACCTAGTAGCTTTTTGCTAGGGATTTGTTTAGTTAAAAGTTAGCCATTGAAACTTTGTTTACTTTGTTTGTGTCCAGCGACCAGACTAAGACCGCTTTCGGATCCCCACCCTTATCAATACTTCATATATATTCGCAATATTCAGATTGAAATATCATATTCTTGCTTGTTCTTCGATTGCTTGCAGTAATAGACCTGCATGGTCAGGTTGATCGTGCTCCGGCGTGGTCAATAACCTCTTGCAGATTCGTTTAGCGATTGCATCTCTGAATTTATTATTGCTAATCTTTTGCTACCATACATTAAGCCTTCCTAGCTCCCCATATATCTACACCGTGTATATATACGTTTACCTGGTAATATCTTTACTCAATCTTTGGAGATATTGACACCGTCGATTGTCGGTAACCGCGTGCTGCATGGTAAGAATTTGTAAGACATTGATACTTGCTTTACTGGGAGCGTTTTACCACCACATCCTTGTAGTTCATAGGAACAATATTATTGGATTTTTGTTTCTTGTTTCTACTAGTCATGACAGGATCCAGAGTTGTCAGTTCATGGGCTTCTTAGATCGTGGGAGGCGTGCCAGCACAACAACTGTTACGAAAGGTGCAGAGAGATACAAATGCACATCATGAGGTTAATGTTTCTATACCACCATTTAATGGCCGTTTTAGTTTGGTGAGGCGAATATTATCGGTTACACCCTCATTATAGACCTACTACTTGTTATGATTTGAAACTTTCCATGAGACACACATTCGTTCCTACTTATTATACTCGTGGCATGACTAAAATGCTACAACATTTAAAACAAGGTAGTGACACTGTAACAAAATAGTATGATGATTTACAAACAACCTTGTTGCATTCCTCATTAGAGGAAAATGAAGAAGATTTTATGGATAGATTTTGGGGAGGGTTAAACCATGATATTCAGGAGATACTAATTCATTAAAAGTGTTATCCGATGGATCGTTTGTTTCGTCTTGCTTGCAAAGCTGAACAGGAAATAAAACGACGTATTGCCCACAAGGAGAACAAGCGCAAGCTGCTTATTCCAAGAGTTGATATGGTTGTTCCTTCAACTACTTGGCGTACGATGACAACTACATCAATTGTTGTGAGGGATACATCACCTTCACCATGTGACATGTTACCATCGAGAGTGCCTACATCATCAGAGTTGATCATAAGAGGTAATGAAAAAGGTACCTATCTTCCACCTCCACATGAGTATGATAAATGCCTTGTCAATTGCAATGTACCGTGTGATGAGCCACCTATTACTTTGATCACACCACCTATTTTAGCTAACTACGTTCATGATTTGACTTTGTCGTGTGCTCAAACAACTACAATATCAACAATTTTTAGTTCACCCATTAAATTAACTATTGTTGAGAAAGAACCATGTGAAAAAGGAAATAAATCAAATTTGGATCAAATATGTTTGAAAATAATTGTGCCAATGTTTAATCTTTTTGATATGACCTCCAATCTTGGTTATGATTCTATGACAAATGACATGTTGCATGATTGCTTAGTTCAGCCTGTTGTAGCATGTACATTTGAAACAATTCAATTTTCTTCACGAATTTGGGATGGTATAGTGATGAGCATTGTCAACCTTTTGATATAAATACGAGCTTCACTTATATGTGCAAACTGAGTTACAATATTTTCATGCTCTCTACTTCTTGTGATAATATTTTGACTTTATATTTCATAACATATGAAAGTTACTCATGTATACATGTGTCATATGTCCAAAAACCAAGGTAAGTAAAAATTGATGACATATACATATACAACATGTACACCTAGTCTCTTTTGTTAGCCAAACTTCAGATTAAGCAGCGCCGATGACGACTTTATTTTCAAAAAGGGGAGGATGATGAGGACATGACGACCTTTGATATTATCACAATGATTGCATATGCGTATTTATTTGAGGTTATTTCAGATAAAACTCATGCAATAATTTATTTATGTTATCCGGAACAAAAATACTTCGCCTGTTTTTATTTTATGCCTAAATGCAAAATGACCGAACACTTATATGAATCATGTGTGATGACAAGGGAAGAGGAAATGGTTGGATGCTATTCAAGAGGTCCTCTCATGTCAAAGGAAATAATTAGTTGTTGTTCAAGAAGTTCTCTCACGTAACTTTTAGCCCAAGAGAAGATAGGGTCCAAGTCTTTCACGTTCTGGACTCAGATTCGGACTACACAGACATACCTGTACCAAAACGCCTTCAACTTTTTCATCCAGACTACGAATTGCGTGATTCTTTTAGTGCTGCAAATTAGATTTTACGGGTTTTCAGGCCCAATTGGAATCACCTTCAAATTCATCCGGAGCGTCGAGATATCGACCAAACAAAATGACGTTGCACCAGAATCCGAGTCAAACAACAAGTCCAAAGGTGTTGCATCACCTCCACTTGGGTCCATAAGCCTTGTAGGGACTAGGGTTAGTTTTAGGCTCCCTTGGGATGTCCTCCCACCTCCTTGCCCGCCACCCCTTGCTCCTATATAAGTAGATCAACCTAGTAGCTTTTTGCTGGGGATTTGTTTCGTTAAAAGTTAGCCATTGCAACTTCGTGTGCTTCGTTTGTGTTCAACGACCAGGCTAAGACCGCTTTCGGATCCCCACCCTTATCAATACTTCATATATATTCGCAATACTCAGATTGCAATATCATATTATTTCTTGTTATTCGATTGCTTGCAGGAATAGACCTTCATGGTCAGGTTGATCGTTCTCTGGCATGGTCAATAACCTCTTGCAGATTGGTTTAGCGATTGCTAAGGCGCGATGTTGTGCACGTTTGTAGTCGGATCGTCAAAGTCATCTCCACCAAATCAATAGTTATCATCTCACCGAAAGATCGGACACCCTCGCATCTACCAAGATTACATCAGTAGCTTACGAATGTGTGTGGACTTTTGTCAGCTTAATGAAGTCACCATCAAGAACAAGTATCCGCTTCCCCGAATTGATGATTTGTTTGGTTAGCTGAATGGAGCTCAGATATTCTCAAAAATCGATTTGGGCGGGTACTAGCAACTTAAGATCACTAAGGAGGGTATTCACCACTCGTTATGGTATATATGAATATAATGTCTTGTGCTTTGGCGTGACAAATGCCCCAACATTCTTTATGCATATGATGAATAGATTGTTCATGGACTTTTTTGACAAGTTCATGGTGGTCTTCATCGACGACATTCTCTTCTATTCCAAGGGTGAAGAAGAGCATACACAACATCTCCGAGCAGTGTTTCAAAGTTTCCATGATCACCAACTGTATGCAAAATTCAGCTAGTGTGAGTTTTGTCTCAAGCAAGTAGGAATTTTGGTGCATATCCTGTCAGCTAACGAAATAGCAGTGGACCCAAGTAAAGTCAAGGATGTGCTAAAATGGCCAGCACCCACAACTGTGAGCGAGATCCGCAGTTTTCTATGGCTTGTTGGTTATTACTTTCGATTCATTGATTGTTTCTCCAAGAATGTGAAACCAATAACCGAGCAGCTCAAGAAGGGTCAAAAAACATTATGGTCCGAGGATTGCAAAAAGAGATTTAATGAATTGAACAACCGCTTAACTTCAACACCCGTATTGAGGCTTCCTGATATTTATTGAAGCTTCGACGTGTATTGTGACACGTCCCAAAGAGCTATAGGGTTCGTACTCATGCAAGAAGGCAAGGTCGTGTCTTATGCATCTAGACAACTATGACCTCATGAAGAAAACTACCCTACTCATGACTTGGAGTTAGCGGCAATTGCGCTTGCTTTAAAAATCTTGAGGCATTACCTCATCGGCAAGCGATGCCAAATCTTCACTGATTCCAAAAGCCTCAAGTATATATTCACACAACCAGATTTGAATCTTCGGCAAAGAAGATGGCTTGAGTTCGTTAAAGAGTACGACCTTGGTATCAATTACCATCCAGGTAAAGCTAATGTGGTTGTCGATGCCCTTAGCTGCCAACTAGCCACAATAAACGCATTAATATAAGCTTTATCTCTCGATCTACAAGAGGAGATGGCCCTGCTAAACCTGGTTATTGTTGATGTCGACTACACCGCTATGCTAGAAGTCACCCCCACTCTAGAATAAGAGGTCCGCAATGCCCAAGCGAAGGACCCGACATTGCAACAGCATGTCACTCGAGTGCAAGTCGGAAAGACCCTAGATTTCCTGTTAGATGATCAAGGTACTCTGAGATTTCGAGGACAAATTTGCATACCCGACACCTGAGGTCTGAGGCAAAGGATATTGAAGGAGGCACATGAGTCATCATACTTTATGCATCCTGGTGGGACCAAAATGTAAGAAGACCTAAATCAAGCATTTTGGTGGGATGGCATGAAGAAGGATATTGCATATTTTATCACGTGTTGGTAAAGGCGGAACATCAGAAACCCACCGGGCTGCTTCAACCCCTACCCGTTGCATAGTGGAAATGAGATGATGTCGGCATGGATTTTGTCACGGGACTCCCCAAAACTCCTTGAGGAAATAACGTCATATGGGTCTTGGTGGACAGGCTGACCAAGGTAGACCATTTCATTCCAATTAATACCGCGTATCGAGCAGACCAACTTTCTCAACTATATGTGTCCAAAATCATCAGCTTTCATGGAGTTCCAAGAACCATCACCTCCGATCAAGGATCTCTTTTTACCTCAGCATTTTGGTCATGCCTTTAACGGTTTTTGTCTGGCCAACATGATAATTGATCTTACAATCGGAAGAGGTGCTTTGTGATGGGTTCGATCTTGCGGTGCTCAATCTCAGTGATAGGAAGAGACATGACACGCATGTATCATTGCTATCAAGGAGAAAACGACGGTGTCTTTTCCTATATGAATAGATATTTTATACATCATGCACTAGTAGAAAAGAGGGCTTTGGTCCACTTCATGAAATCACATTAGTCCCGGTTCACTCATGAACCGGGACCCATGTGGGCATAGGTCTCGGTTCGTGAGGCGTGGGCGCCGGCCGGGCCTCGTGGGTCATTTGTCCTGGTTCGTTTGTCACCTTCGGTCCCGGTTCCAGACACAAACTGGGACCAATGTGCCTCGCTCCTAGCCCACAACCAGTAGTATCTATTTGTGGCTGGAACCGGGACCTCGGGTTGTCCTTTGGTCGCAGTTCCAGCCACAAACCGGGACCAACGGTTGGCCAACATGTACCCCCGCGAGCAGAGCAGTGCACTGCTCTTCTTTTTAGCCGACCGTGGGAGAGCTTTGTGGTGCTATAGCTCACCTCCTATGCACATGAGGTGTTCGATGAAATGCCCAAGCCACACTTGTGCTTTCTCCTTTAGAAGCTCCTCGTCCAAGCTCCATTTTCATCAAGATTTGTGTAGTTTTTAAAACACTTTGTTATATAACGCACGTAGATGAACCATCAATGGATGTATGGTGACTGACGCACCTTCGAGTATATTAATGGCCTACATAATTTTCTCGAAGCGGCTAAGGCAAACAAGCTTAATGGTTTTATGCATTGTCCATGTACTGTCTATTGGAATACGAAGGAATTCTTCGACTATAAAACCCTTCACTTCCACCTGCTTCAGAAGGGTTTTATGCCACACTATAATGTTTGGACCAAACACATAGAAAGAGGGGTTATGATGGAAGACAACATAGAAGAAGAGGATGATGACCACTACCCGCCCCCTGAATGCGGTAATGCTGCAATGGGGGAAGCTGAAGATCAAGAGGAACCAGACGATGTGCCCGATGATGATCTTCATCGGGTCATTGTTGATGCACATAAAGAATGCGAAAGTGAAAGGGAGAAGTTGAAGTTCGATCGCATGTTAGAGGAGAACAAAAGGGTTGTATCCAAATTGCGAAGATGACAACACAAAGCTCTGTACCACACTGGAATTGCTGCAATGGAAGGCAGACAATGTTGTATCTGACAAGGCATTTAGTTCGCTACTGAAATTAATGAATAAGCTTCCAAAGTACTACAAATTGCCCGGCAGTACGTGCGAAGAAGGTTCTATGCCCTCTAGGATTGGAGGTGCAGAAGATACATGCATGCCCTAATGACAACATCCTCTACCACAGTGCATACAAGGATTTGAACGCATGCCCGGTATGTGGAGCATTGTGGTATAAGATCAGAAGAGATGACCCTGGTGATCTTGAGGGCCAGCGTACCGGGAAGATGGTTCCTGCCAAAGTGATGTCGTATGCTCCTATAATACCACGGTTGAAACGTGTGTTCAGAAACAAAAAGCATGTCGAGTTGATGCAATGGCACATAAAAGACCGTAAGAAAGACGGGAAGTTGAGAGCACCCGCTGACGGGTCGCAGTGGAGAATGATCGAGAGAAAGTGGAGCGACTTTACATGTGACCAAAGGAACATATGGTTTGTTTTAAGTGCAAATGGTGTTAATCCTTTTGAGGAGCAGAGCAACAAGCATAGCACATGGCATGTGACTCTATGTATGTATAACCTTCCTCAGTTGTGCATGAAGCGGAAGTTGATTATGATGCCAGTGCTCATCCAAGGCCCTAGGCAACCCGGCAATGAAATTGATCTGTACCGAAGGCCATTAGTTGATGAACTTTTACAGCTATGGAATGGAAATGGTGTATGTGTGTGGGATGAGAACGATCATGAGTAATTTGACCTACATGCGTTTTGTTTGTAACCATCAACGATTGGCATGCTCTCAGTAACCTTTCAGGACAGACAAACACGGGATACAACGCATGCACACACTATTTAGATGAGACCGACAATATATATTTGGACAAATGCAGGAAGAATGTGTACATGGGGCATCGTCGATTTCTTCCGACCAACCATCAATATCGAAAGAAAGGAAAGCATTTCAAAGGTGAGGCAGATCACCGGAAGAAGCCCGCCCTCTGTACTGGTGATCACATACTTGATATGGTCAATGATTTACAAGTAATCTTTGGAAAGTGTCATGGCGGACTATCTGTTCCGAATGACGATGCGGGACACGCACCCATGTGGAAGAAGAAATCTATATTTTGGGACCTACCCTATTGGAAAGACCTAGAGGCCAGCTCTGCAATCGACGTGATGCACGTGAAGAAGAATCTTTGCATGAACCTGCTAGGCTTCTTGGGAGTGTATGGGTAGACAAAAGATACTCCGGGGGCATAGGAGGAACATCAACGTGTGCATGAAAAAGACGACATGCATCCAGAGCAGTATGAAGGTCCTGCTAGCTATGTCTTACTAAGGAAGAGAAGGAAATCTTCTTTGAATGCTTGCTCAGTATGAAGGCCCTGTCTGGCTTCTCGTCGAATATAAAGGGAATAATAAATATGGAAGAGAAAAAGTTCCAGAAACTAAAGTCTCATGACTACCATGTGATTATGACACAACTGCTTCTGGTTGCATTGAGGGGGCTTCTACCGGAAAACGTTCGATTAGCCATTGTGAAGCTATGTGCATTCCTCAAGGCAATCTCTCAGAAGGTGATCGATCTAGAAATCCTGCCAAGGTTAAGGAGTGATTTGGTGCTATTTCTTGTTACTTTCGAGGTGGTGTTCCCACCATCATTCTTCAATATCATGACACACGTCCTAGTTCATCTAGTCGACGAGATTGTCGTTCTGGGCCCTGTATTTCTACACAATATGTTCCCCTTTGAGAGGTTCATGGGAGTCTTAAGGAAATATGTTCGTAAACGTGCTAAGCCAAAAGGAAGCATCTCCATGCGACATCAAATAGAGGATGTCATTGGATTTTCTATTGACTTCATTCCTGACCTTAAGAAGATTGGTCTCCCTCAATTCCGGTATGGGGGAGACTGATTGGAAAAGGCACACAAGGAGCGGAGTCAATAATGTAGACGGACGGACATTCTTGGTCTCAAGCACACTACGCAGTTCTATAGAATTCTACCTTGGTGACCCCGTATGTCGATGAACACAAGAACATTTTGAGCTCCATGTGTGACAACATTGTTTCTGATGAGGACTTTCAGCAGTTGGTTGCAAAAAGGTCTCATGTGTGACAACATTGTTTCCGATGAGATGTACTCGTTGGCCAGGGGACCATCTTCGACTGTATTGACTTACCAAGGGAATACATTTTACAAGATCACCCAAGATCAAAAGAGCACCAACCAAAATAGCGGTGTCTGCTTTGATGCAGGAACCGAGAGGGGAAAGGACACATATTATGGTTACATAGTGCACATATGAGAATTTCACTATGGACATGATTTGAAGGTCCCTTTGTTTCATTGCAAATGGGTCAATCTGTTAGGAGGCGTGGTACAGATAGACCCATAGTACGGAATGACAACAGTGGATCTGAACAATCTTGCGCACATAGAGGAACCATTCGTCCTAGCCAATGATGTGGCGCAGGTTTTCTATATGAAGGACATGTCTACCAAACCGAGAAAAAGAAAATATAAGGAAGCGAATACATCATACGATGAGCCAAAGCGCCACATAGTTCTTTCAGGAAAAAGAGATATCGTGGGATTGGAGGGTCAGACAGACATGTCTGAAGATTATGAAAAGTTTCATAAAATTCCTCCCTTCAATGTCAAGGGTGATCCAAGCACCCTGTTAAACGATGAAGATTACCCATGGTTATGGTGCAATAATCAAGAAACACAAGCGAAGAAAAAGTGAAGAAATGAAATGCCCTTTGTAACAGATGACCTTTCGTATGAAATCCTCACACTTCGAAAGAGATTGTACGTTTTGTACACGAAGTGTATCTAATTTTTGCCGCAACCCTCTCAACTTTTTAGCACATGCTATGTGGGTGAAATGATGATACCATGCCAACTCTCAACATTTTCAGAGTTCATTTGTTGTGCTTTTCAATTTGAGGGTCATTTAGCTCAAAAAAATTAGTAAATGCATGAAAAATACCAAATGAAGTCAGAAATAGTTAAAAATTGATGATGTGTCTTTGAATGGTGCATTTTGAACAAACAAAAAGTCTGGAGTCCAAATAAGTTCAAAAAAATGAAATCCCTGTGTAACAGATTAGTTTTCGTATGAAACCCTGATACTTCGAAAGAGATTGTTCGTTTTGGACACGAAGTGCATCCAGTTTTTGCCGCAACCATCTCAACTTTTTAGCACATGCTATGTTGGTGAAATGATGATACCATGCAACCTTTCAACCTTTTCAGAGTTCATTTGTAGTGCTTTTCAATTTAAGGGTCAATTAGCTCGAATAAAATCAGTAAAGCATGAAAAATACCAAATGAAGTCAGAAATAGTTAAAAATTGATGATGTCTCTTTGAATGCTGCATTTTGAACACTCAAAAAGTCTGGAGTTCTAATAAGTTCAAAAAAATGAAATCCCTTTGTAACAGATGAGTTATCGTATGAAACTGTGATACTTCGAAAGAGATTGTCTGTTTTGTACACGAAGTGCATCCAGTTTTTTGGCAACCATCTCAACTTTTTAGCACATGCTATGTGGGTGAAATGATGATACCATGCCAACTCTCAACATTTTCAGAGTTCATTTGTTGTGCTTTTCAATTTAAGGGTCATTTAGCTCGAATAAAATCAGTAAATGCATGAAAAATACCAAATGAAGTCAGAAATAGTTAAAAATTGATGATGTGTCTTTGAATGCTCTATTTTGAATACACAAAAAGTCTGGAGTTCTAATAAGTTCAAAAAAATGAAATCCCTTTGTGACAGATGAGTTATCGTATGAAACCGTGATACTTCGAAAGAGATTGTCTATTTTGTACACGAAGTGCATCCAGTTTTTTGGCAACCATCTCAACTTTTTAGCACATGCTATGTGGGTGAAATGATGATACCATGCCAACTCTCAACATTTTGAGAGTTCATTTGTTGTGCTTTTCAATTTAAGGGCCATTTAGCTCAAAAAATTAGTAAATGCATGAAAAATACCAACTAAAGTCGGAAATAGTTAAAAATTGATGATGTGTCTTTGAATGGTGCATTTTGAACAAACAAAAAGTCTGGAGTCCAAATAAGTTCAAAAAAATGAAATCCCTTTGTAACAGATGAGTTTTCGTAAGAAACCCTCATACTTCGAAAGAGATTGTCTGTTTTGTACACGAACTGCATCCAGTTTTTGCCGCAACCATCTCAACTTTTTAGCACATGCTATGTGGGTGAAATGATGATACCATGCCAACTTCAATATTTTTAGAGTTCTTTTGTGGTGCTTTTCAATTTAAGGGTCATTAGGTCAAAACAAATCAGTAAATTCATGAAAAATACCAAATGAAGTGAGAAATAGTTGAAAATTGATGATGTGTCTTTGGATGGTGCATTTTGAAGACACAAAAAGTCTGGAGTTCAAATAAGTTCGAAAAAATGAAATCCCTTTGTAACAGATGAGTTTTTGTATGAAATGTGATACTTCGAAAGAGAATGTCCGTTTTTTACACGAAGTGCATCCAGTTTTTGCCGCAACCCTCTCAATTTGTAGGACATGCTATGTGGGTGAAATGATGATACCATGCCAACTTTCAACATTTTTAGAGTTCGTTTGTAGTGCTTTTCAATTTAAGGGTTATTTAGCTAAATTTTTTTCAGTAAATGCATGAAAAATACCAAATGAAGTCAGAAATAGTTGAAAATTCAGGATGTGTCTTTGAATGGT
This sequence comes from Hordeum vulgare subsp. vulgare, assembly GCF_904849725.1. Taxonomy (NCBI): domain Eukaryota; kingdom Viridiplantae; phylum Streptophyta; class Magnoliopsida; order Poales; family Poaceae; genus Hordeum; species Hordeum vulgare. Next base: position 317,681,737 of record NC_058524.1, read on the forward strand.
GCATTTTTAACACACAAAAAGTCTGGAGTTCAAATAAGTTCAAAAATAAAAATCCTTTTGTAACACATGAGTTTTCGTATGAAACCCTAAAACTTCGAAAGAGATTGTCTCTTTTGTACACGATGTGCATCCAGTTTCTGCCGCAACCCTTTGAACTTTTTAGCACATGCTATGTGCATATAATGATTATACCATGCCAACTGTCAACATTTTTAGAGTTCATTTGTAGTGCTTTTCAATTTAAGGGTCATTTAGCTCAAAACAAAAATCAGTAAATGTATGAAAAATATCAAATGGGCCAACGGACCTTTCTTCCCGGTTCTAGCCACCAACCACTACGAAAGTACTCTTCTTCCCACCCTTTTGGGCCAGCGGAAGTGTGGCTTTGGTCCAGGTTGGTGCCACAAACCGAAACCAAAGGTTTCACATATATTGCGTGTGTTGTCGAAATTGACCTTTAGTCCCGGTTGGTGTAACAACCCGGGACTAAAGGTGTGCTTTGGTCCCGGTTTGGGCCACCAACCAGAAAAAAGGTGTTCGTATATTGCGGGAGTTGTCAAAATTTCCACCAACTTCCATTCCCCCCCCGTTCTCTCTTCGCCTCCGTTGCTCCCGAGCCTGTCACTCCCTGCCCGCTCCTCCTCCACGAGCCCGTCGTCGTCGTCGCCGTCGTTCACGAGCCCGTCGTCGCCCCGAGCCCATCGCCATCGCCATCGCTCCCGAGCCTGTCATCGTCGCCGTCGCCCCCGAGCCCATCATCGTCGTTGTCGTCCCCGAGCGCATCGTCGTCCCCGAGCCCATCATCGTCGCCATCGTCCCCGAGCCCATCACCTTCGCCGTCGCCCCCGAGCCCATTGTCGTCATTGTCGTCACCCATCATCGCCTGTCATCGCCGTCGCCCGTCGCCACCCGTCGTCGCCGTCGCGCCCGAGCCCATCGTCGTCGTCGTCGTCGCCCGTTGTCGTCATCGCCATCGCCCCCGAGCCTATCGCTGTCATCGTCGTTGTCGCCCGTCGCCCGTCAACGTTCTGAAGCCTGCCGTCGTCGCCCGTCGTCGCACCGGTAGCACGTCCTTGATCTCTCCATCTCCCTATTTACGAGTCCATGTGTGTGAGAAGACGTAGTCTAATCGCGAATCCATGTGTGTGTATTACAATCATATTAGAATATGTTGGGTACATTTTTTAACTCCTCAATGTGAGACAAGTTATAAAAATTATAAAAATATTTAGATTAGATTCAGTTTCAATAGCAAATAAAGTTAAAAAAATTATAAAAATATTTAGATTAGATTAACTTACAAATTAAGTTTTTATGTTAATATTTGGGATTATGTATAATGGGCTTCCCCCACTTTCAAATAATTGCAGAAACAATGGATATTCCAAGAGACATGGAAAAAGAAGATATTTTGGGGGATATAATCCACGGCGACGGTAGTAATGTCAATTTTTGCTCAGCGAACTCGGTGACTACCGAATCCCGGAGGAAGGACATTATCATCATGGCTTGGGTGATCGAACAATGGAGAAGGAAGGACATTATCATGGTGACTTTGTTGACTACCGATCCTGGAGGAAGGAGACCATGATGACGACGCTGCGGAGCGAACAGAGAAGGGAGCTGTTGAAAAGTCCGGATCGAGCCAAACTTCGGCAACGAGATGAGGCCCGACGAGAAGGTTGGGCAAGGATCAGAAGTTCACGATCACAAAACTGTCGGACGCTGGCAACCGATTGATCCCAAGCGGACCAGGGACGCATTTTCTGCTTAGTGTCGAGCTATTGTCAGGGACAACATCCCGATCAATATCAAGCAATGGAATAAGCCTAAGGGCGACAATATCCATGAAGGTGATTATGTCACCGATAGGCTGAAAGATGATCTTTGGACTGCGTTGAAGGAAAATTTCACCCAACCGCCTGAGGAGGATCCGAATAAGCCAGTTATAGAGCCACTAGTCAAGGCATGTGCTCTTAAGAAGATGGCAGAACTATTCAGGAGGTGGAAGAAAGAGTTGAAATCAAAGTATGTCGACAAAGGGAACACTACAGAATTCTTCGACCGATTTGAGAAGATTAGAGATCACTGGACCGCATTTGTGGCCTACAAGTCATCGGAGAAGAGTAAGGAAATGTCTGAGAGAAACAAGAACAATGTTACAAAGAAGCAGTATCACCATCACCCGGGGTCGGGTGTCTACCTCAAAGGCCGTCCGTTGTGGGACAAAGCTGAGAAACACCTGATTGCTAAAGGGGTCCAACCACAGACATTGAACTGGCCCGACCGTTCAAGGAATTTGTTCTTCAGAGTTGGGGGAACTTTGGACCCTGAGACAGGGGAGTGTCGTTGGACGGACGAGCAACTTGCAACACCCATCACCAAGTTTCAGCAGTGTATCACAACACCGTAGGAAGGGGCGTTCTTTCCCGAAAGAGAGAAGGACGAGCTGAGTGAGGCCCTAGGGAATGCTGAGCACCCCGGACGAACACGAGGCACACCAGGCTCCGTTGCATGGAAGGTTGGGTTTCCTGGCGCAGCCTGTTACAAAAGCCGAGTGATAAAAAGGAAAGCGTACCTGAGCGACATGCAGAAGAACAATGCAAGACTACAAATTCTAGAGGAACTTCAGAGCCAGCGAGCCGTCGACCAACCATCTCAGCGGCACGAAACTACCCCAGAATTTACCCTGCCATCTCAGTGGAGAAGCAGCATGCCTTCCACGGAGCTCGTTCAGCGTGACTTCACGGCTCCTAGCTGCCCTGTGGATACTATCATGGAGTCTCAACCTTGCGACCTTTTGACGAAATGCCGGAACCTCACTGTCAAGGCCGCTATCGGCGTTGTTGCACCCCCTCAATCCAACGGAACTTTTCACCACCGTCCGATTCGACGTGGTTATGCTATTGTGATGGTGGATGAAGTAAATAAGAATTTTGAGCAGCTCGAGCTTGACCACCCTATAGGTGAAGATATGCATAATAAGCTGGTTCATGCTTTGAGGAGTTCATGTCTATGGTCGAAGGAGTACATCAATCTTCCAAACTGGACGCCTCCTCCTCCTCCTCCTCCGGCGAGTGATCAGGGCACTCCTCATCTTCTTCCAGCGACTGATCAGGACACTCCTCATTCTCCTCCGGCGAATGATCTTGGCACTCCGGCTCCTCCGACGCGTGAGGGCACTCCTGCTTCTTCTTCGGCTCCTCCTTCGGCGCGTGAGGGCAATCCGCCTCCTTCTTCTACTCCTCGTCCGGCGTGTCGGAGCAGTCCATCTCCTTCTTCGGCTCCTTCTCCGGCGCTTCGGAGATCTCCGCCTCCTTCTTCGGCTACTCCTCCAGCGCGCCAGAGCAGTCCTCCTCCTTCGGCTCCTCCTTCGGCGCGTCGGAGCACTCCGCCTCCTTCTTCGGATCCTCCTCCAGCGTGTCGGAGCAGCCCGTCTCCTTCTTCGGCTCCTCCTCCGGCGCGTCGGAGTACTCCGCCTCCTTCTTCGGCTCCTACTCCAGCGCGTCGGAGGAGTCCTCCTCCTTCGGCTCCTCCTCAGGCGCGTCGGAGCAGTCTGCCTCCTCCGCAACAGCGGAAGACAGACATCATCGCTCCTTCGCCAAAAATTACACAAGTAAGAAAGATGGCGCCTCCTCCTCCTTCTCTCAAGCAGAAGACAGACTCAGCCGCCGCTCTGGCAGCTAGCAGTGATGCAATGTTAGCAAAATTGCTAAATGAAGAAGTGGGAAAACAATTCCCCAGCTCGGCCAACAGAAGAAGCAATCGTGCCCCCCGCTCAAGGTGTCTAGAGATATCGTCGTCGCTACTAATTTGGGGTTGCTGCCGGGTACCAATCCTGGTGATTACGTGAGTGATTCAGTAATTTTTAAGATGGTGGAGGTCACAAATGAAGAAAAATATAAATTTGTGCTCGGGAAGCCTCTCGTCAGACCTGGTCATCCTCCTCTAACACCGAGGATGCACGAATTGCATGAGTTGTACATGAACATCTTCAGGGAGAAAACGGTTGTGAGAGTGAAAAAAGATCGCGAATTCATTGGAGCTGCAGTGGTGCTTGTTGAATTTGAGGAGTTATTTCAGTTATACAATGACCTGGACATCGACAAACAACTCCTGACTTCCTACTGTTTGTAAGTATTACTTCTATAGTTAAGTCTCTAGCTCAGCTCGTTCATTGCATGTATCTATAATTATCCTCACTACATATATTATGCATATTGAAGATCGTCGAATTAGAAAAAGCTGGAATCTTCGACGTTGGGTTCATTAGCCCAGAATCGGCAAATGTATTGTCGATAAGAAATGAAACCAAAGATATTGAGGTTAAGTTGCTAAATTCGTTGCTTGTAAATCAAAAAAAAGGGAAATACTCTTTCCTTACAACTTCTGGTGAGTGTTGTTGTCTTCTCTCTATACTCGGTTTCTTTTACTCGAGGTTAATTAGTAAATGCAATTGATGAGTTCTATATGCGTGCGCAGTTACCACTGGATTCTGCTATCCATTTAGGTGGGCCTGAAAAATGTGCATTCTGCGTATGCGAGTTCATTCGCCTCTCGACCTCTGGGCGGGGCATCTCTGACAAACAATTTGAAGTACGTAAATATTATCACAATTTTGTTTTATATATTACCATCAATTGTGTTGAGTTTTATTCATATATATGCATGTATTGACCCCCTTCTTTAAATTAGATTTGGAAGAAGCGGATGAACCCCTATCAGATGATGACATACGAGAAATTAAAGAGGAATTGGCGGGATTCCTTCTTGACCATGTCATATCTAGTGACGGAGAATACCATCTGAACTATTTGTCATTGGATCTTAGGTAGATGATGTTAGGCATTGTAAAAGATGTTATATTGTAAAATATGTTAAGTATTGTAAATGGTTTCCATCATTTTCTTATTAGCTAGCGTCATGTTCTCTCTATATGTATAGTAGCTAGCGTCGACCAAGCACGGAGAAAGAAAGGCCACTTCTCTCTATTATCTAGCTAAATAATATGAAACCACTAGATTAACCCTCCAACCCCCCCCCTGATCAAAAAAACAAAAACCCCAGCTCTGGGCATATGCCGACGCGTGCATGCGATGTTGTCCCGGTTGGTGTGACCAACCGGGACTAAAGAACCTCCTGCATGGGCTCGCCGCAGCGGCCACGTGGAGACCATTCGGTTCTGGTTCGTAAGCGAACAGAGACTCAAGGTTTTGGGCTTTAGTCCCGACCATTTATTCCCGGTTCAAGAACCGGGGCTAATGGGCCTTTGGAACCGGCAAAAATGGGCCATTTGCTACTAGTGATGTCATCGTTCTGAAGGCATTACTCTGTTTCTCCATGAACTCAATATACTAGATGCATGCTCGATAGCGGTCGATGTGTGGAGTAATAGAAGTATATTCAGACAAGGAACAACTTCTTGAGAAGAATATTATTAGGAATTACAAACTGGCATGGTATTATTGAGGAAAATTATGCTATGCTTGCATGTTTTACGGCTGGATTAAATAGAGATATTCGGACAATTTTACAGTATAAGGAGTAAAACACTATCACTCGTTTATTCCATCTTCCTTGCAAAGCAGAATGTGAAGTGGAGGATCAACACACAATGGACAAAACTAATTTTTCTATAGGTCGCACTTCATCATGGACTCCATATACCTCATCTACTTCCACATGTCCTGGTGCAATGCTGCCTACATCAGCCACCAACTCCAACCGAGATACCAGGAAACATGCCCCTGCCCCACCATGTGCCAAGATCACACTTTCTGGTCCTGCACAGATCTCCTCTTCATCCATTACATCCACAGGGCTAACACATGAGGTATATGTCGTCGTTGCACGGGTAGAGGTCACAATGCGAGGGAATGTCCACCCAAGCGTTAGATGATTGTTACTAAGGATGGTGGATATGACTCCGCTAGTGATGAGGTTGAGGAGACTAAACAAGAGACATGATACATGGCTGCTGACTATGCCAAAAGTATGAAAGTTTAGTTTCTCAATGTGTTTTAAGTGTGTAGTTAACACAGGCTGAGCAAAATCAGAGGCACAACTTGTTCCATACAAAGGGAGTTGGGAAGTGTCGTGGTTTTGTCATGGCAGGTGTCCTCGTGAACGGACTTAGTGGTGAAGCCATTGTTGCGGTGTGGCTACTCGAAGGGGTTGATTGGGGACGAGAGACAGAGTTACCCTCGTTTGGTCCCTCCAATGGAGGTAAAAGCATACGTCCTACTTTTGTGTATATATTGATGGAGATCTCGATTATAAGGATGCAGAATCGCTAACCTAGCTCTCAAGAGTTTCTTACTTATCTTTCTGGCTCAAGGGATCTTATTTATATATAGGTAGAGGTCTCGAGTTTATAACAAAGTCCAGGCGGAATAAGCACCCGTGACTTACTACAATTATAATTTATCTTTCTTCCCAAGTTAGGATAACTCCTCGCGTCCCCTGCCTAGTGGGCCTTGAGTCGCCGTCTTCTATTGTTGGGCCATCAGGTAGCTTACTGGATAAGTCTTTTGGCCCATCCTCTTATCTTGTCTTACGATTTGACACGGCCCAATATGGATGGTTATATCGCAGGGTAATATCCCCTACATTAGGCCCCAGATTGATTTGAAAAACTTGTTCATGTCAAGCTTCCTTAATTAAACTATCAGCCGACATACTTCTGCCCTTCATATGTGAAAATAAACTTGAATCCAGGTTAAAATGATGTGAGGTCATCCCTCCTTACTGGAGACTTAGTGTTTCTCAGGTTATATTCAGATGACGTGATCATGTTGACCGTTGTCTTCCAAGTCATCATAGCATATATTTTCAAAAGACAACGTTAAATCCGGCCTGGCTTGATTATCCAGGCGTAAACCTATCCACTAATTTCATGTGACTATTATATTTCACTCCCCTTCATTTCCTTATAAATAGGCACGCGAACCCCTGCGTCATCCTTTCCTGTCTTCTTCTTCATCATGCTCTTCCCAATTGCAGCACATGCCAGATCTTCGAGAACGACAACGGGACCTTCCCGAGCATCTCACATATGCATTGGTTTTTCTTCGTCTTCGTCAGGCTACTCACGCTCGCCATCTTTCTCCTTCAACCGGAAACAGGTACACATTTTTCCCTTCCAAGGGCGTGTTGATTTATCAGTATGTTCTACCGATGTTCATATTGCGTTCATCAAATCTCCGAAGAACCATCCCATAGATCTACAAATCTCTCTTCGTTGGTGCATCCACTGGTCCGTCACGGTCTTATCATACATCTTTATTGAATAGATCCAGAACGAAACACTTTAGGAGACCCTTGTATGAAAACTGCGAGTATCCGTTACTCCGTCATTTTAGAACACATATTTCCCCTATTTTCTGCTCATACTTAGATCCATCACGACAGATGTCACTTGTCGCACTCTGTTTGCGAATAATTTTCTCCTAAGTCCCTCAGGGAGCTTGACATCAAAAAATCTTTTGCTTGTAGTTGTTGGCTTAAACAACCGATTATAGCATTGACGGCTTTAGAACATTGTTGTGCAACAGTTTTTGGTGACTTAAACACTCCTTGATGTAAAGATCAGTTGGCTGCTAATATCTCATGCATAACTTATTCCCGTTTATTATCTTTAATAGTTGTTTCAAGCTATCCAATGGCTCCCAAGAACTCCAAGTATTGCAGCTGGGCCAGGTCCCAAGAATCAAAGCTTACCTTGGAAAACCTTGTGAGTCAAGGATTTCTACCACCTCGGAAAGAGATAAGCTGGCGGTCTCCCATAGAAGAACCTTATTCGCAGCCTCGACAAGGGGAAGTTGTCATTTTTGCTGATCATTTACGAAGAGGCTTTCGACCTCCTGGCTCAAAATTATTTACGCATCTTCTGCACTTCTTCGATCTCGCACCCCAAGATGTTGCTCCTAATTCCATGACCAACATATGCAAGTTTCAAGTTCTGTGCAAAGGGTAACTCCAAATTGAGTCGTTAGTGACTCTATTCAAGGAGTTCTTCTATGCCAACCACGAGAGTGAGGTAAAAAATGGTCCTTCCTATGAACTTCGCAGAATCTCCTTCTAGAAAATTGGCGAGTCATCCTAAAGGATGGTATAAGAGCTGGTTTTACTATAGGAACAATGCTCGTGCAGATGAAACCCCATTGCCGGGTCATAGATTAGAGAGGATCAGCAACAATGTGGTGCTCCTGGGTTGGCCAACGGAGGGGGAGAGGGATGCAATAGCCCATGTTCGTACAAAGTTGAGGGCCTTGGTTGCCCATGGACTTACTGGGATTGATTTGGTTTGCTACTAGTTAAAGTGGCAAATCCAACCTGTCAGCATAAGGCCTGGCTTATTGTGTGAATATTTAGTCGACTCATATGATGTCCAACGCTTGTCCACTGAGGATCTATCTGACGCCGCTCTTAAAAAAGATCTTCTCTAACTCAAAAGAAAGATGCAATACTATAGGCTTAGGCCCATATTTTCTGATAAATCCTTCGCCTTTCGTACTCATTTCTCCTTGTTTTAAATATATTCAGTTCCTCTGTTGGTTTGGTTTTGACCCGCCATCTTTATCATACTCCTTTGTTTGCAGGAGAGTTCTAGTTTTTGGAACATCACACCTCAAATGCCAGTTTCCTCCATGAACCAAGGGAAAGATCCGGCTCAGGGTGACCCGACTCTTGGTTCATCTTCATAAGAACAATCTTAGGAAGAACTCGACTCACTTGGCCTCTTGTTTACTGGTCACGCTCACATGCCTTCTCCTCAGAGTGACTCTGAATCCGGCAAGGCCAACGATGTTGACGTAATTCAAATTTCTTCCAGTTCTTCAAAAAATAATGTTGCAATAAGGACTAGGCAAGCCATCCAAAAAGTAAAGATGTCGAATCAAGCCGCTCATTTAGATACCAAATTTCTCTTGACGAAAACAAAACCTGTTGGTCAATCTAAGCGCAAGACCCGGAGTGACGTGGGCGCCTTGGACCCAGGCTTGTCAAATGCTCCATCGGCTCGCAAGATCCGTGTCGAGGAAATAATTTTTCCAGCTCTTATTTTCAAGATGATATTTTTTCTTTCAAAGTAGACTCTCAATCTTTAACTTTTATTTAATTCAGGAATCTTCCCCATCTTGGGGCGCCTCATCGGCAACTCAACTTCCCACTTTCAATATCAATCGTTGGTAAGTTCCTGATCATAACTTGATTGCATGTCTTATATGTCTTAATATACTACTAGACTTCTGAATTGTGGAGGACCAAGGCTACTTTATCCAGTCGCGTTGTCGGGTCATGTTCTGGTGTTGAGAAACAAAATATTTTAGATTCTCAAACCGAAAAGATCACCGCTGAAGTTGACACTCCTGAAGAACATATTCCGGATGCTTCGTTTGATGTAGCAACCGTCGTTGAAATAACCCCAATGAATGAGACAATTTTAATGGACGAACCAGTAAAAACTATGGGTCCCTTAACTACCCCTCCTACTAATCCGACGAACCCGGCTCGAGATCCTAGACTGGTAACTCATGTGGATGATCCGAATCCGCTGGCTGATCAAAGTGCTCCAGAGGTTGTTTGGGTTAAGGAACAATTTTGAGCTCCCATTGCTTCCACCACTCTTGCCAAGATTGTGGCTAAGGAAGAGATAGTGAATCTTGACAAAGAGAAAACCCAGCTGGAACTTCCAAATATATCTTTGTTGGGTGTTGAAGATGTCCGCCGATGATACTTGACCCGATTATCTTAAAACCGGGATACTAAAGCCGATATGATTCACATTATTAAGGAAAAATACGAGGTAACGACTCCTACTTACTTGTTTCCAATATCAATTCTGGTCTCTCTTTTCTATATATCAGGTGTAGACCCCAAGGTCCAGCTCATCTTCGTGAGATGATTCGGGTCTTAAATATTTTGAAGATGAATTCAACCTGTAGCCCCCTAGGGCCGACTCATCTTCTTGAGATGAGTCGGGTCTATTATATGTTACTTAAAGAATTGACATGCATTAGCCCCCAAGTGCCAAGTGTATTGCTTGCAATCTACTTAGGAGTTGCTTATATTGTTCATTATTTATCTTTGCCTTGCCTGCGTCTTATCGTCACTTTTCTATTGTGTACAATGAACTTCCTATTTCTGCCACAGGCTTGTCGGAGATGCCGAATCCACGGATGCAGACCTACAAAGGCGTCTTAAGTAAGAAAGGGGGCTTGGAAGTGAGGTCGAATACATGGTGGATCTTTTTCAAAAATCTATTTGTCAGGCACAAGTTCGTCTTGAGCAAGCCATGAAGAACTCTAAAATAGATAAACTTGCTCTTTTGACCCATGGTGAGAAAGTCGAAGGGAAACTTGGCCATTTGAAAGAAAATCACGACACTTTGGCGAAGCAACTCAAAGAGATGCTGACTGCCATCTTTGGTGAGCTTTTCGTGATCTTTATCTCTTTACGTTTCTTCAACTTTGACATATAAGGGTGATTGAAAGTATATACTTGTCCTGCAGGCCGAACAGATCAGTTCCAGGTGCAACTGCCCTTGATGAAGTTAAAAGCATTTTTTCCTATGTGGAAAAGCTATACCCCGGGTATGTTTAGCCTATCATGGCTACAAAGAATCCAAAGTATCCACCACAAACTATCAAATACATGCTAAAAGAACTCTTCACCGTGCCGCAATGGGTCACAGAGACCCGGAAATCAGCAGCTCTTGGCGGGGCAAACTTGGCTCTCGCACGTGCCAAATCATATGTACGAGAGCTTCATTTGGTGGCTTTGAAGGATGTGTTTCCGGAGTATAGATTGGATGGATCTAAAAAAATAGAAGACTTTTCTCTAGTAATTAAGGAAACCCGGCCGCTAGCGACTCTTCTTGGAGAGCAGGTCGACACATCTCATTATTATGCAGCCTATACTGCTGATAATGAACGCGGTCAAATACCAAAAGATGACCCCTCTGAGCTAATCCCGCCTCATTACAAGAAAATTTTTGCAACTAATGTTGTTGCTTCTACTTCAACTACAAGAACTTCAAACTTTGAGTCATTGAGGTCAATCTAGTGGATTCAACAAATCCAGTAAGACATTAGTGATGAAGATGAGCCGGAAAAATAAGATACTGAATCAGCCGGAGAAGAAAACTGAGGGCGGGTAAAAGTGCCTCGCCTAGTAGAACAATTGGTCCCATGTATTCCTATATTAAAACATCTTTGAAATTTTATCAACTCCTAATGCGAGTTTGTAATAGGGGTAGTAAAAATTCTAGAATGATTTTGGTTCTGCCATCGAGCATGCTTGTCTTTGGTTTTTAGCTTGGAGCAGAAGACTTTCTTGTGATATTCCTTTATCCTCGTTTTCCAGGATGAGCCGGCTAATATGGCTTGTTCCTGAAAAAGTTTGTAACGCTTTGGAAGAATTAGATATCTTTAATAGCCCGGTTCAGTGAAACATGGTAAAGAGGTAGGACTTTTTAAGCCGGCAATGAGGTTGATCTCCACAGCCTGCCCCCTTTTTTGAAATATCTCACTACATTGTTGTAAGAGAGGAGCAATTTTTGAACCGATCGTAATATGCTTAAAATTGCAATAACTGACTATTAATGATAACCTTTAGATAGTATCCTTTTGCTGAAAAAAATTGACATAAAAATCACACACGAGATTAAACATGATTCATAAGCGGGCTGAGTGAGACGCGGTAAAAAAAGGAGACTGGCTTTAAAGGCTCAAGTCTTGCTTAAGTGAAGCGGCTATGATAGCCCATGGTTTATCATTACTTTTTGTATGATGGATCTAACGTGACAAACCAATGTTTTAACCTTGCTAATTCAGGGTCCGTAGTGGATTGCATAGTCAAGAGTACATGGAGTCACCTGATCGGAGTCGCGTCAAACATAACGACATGTTTAACCATTTTGTGGCTTCTTTGCCGAGCAAGAGGGTGAGAAAGATAAACTCAATGAGTTGGAAGCTCCCAGGAAACATAAGATCAATAAAAAGGCCCATCATAGGATTGGATAAGACAATGCTATTACTGCTAAATTAGTGGGGACTAGTGGCCCCCAGATAAGCCGGCTTAATTATATTGATCATGATAATTTATTTGGACTTGTTAAGGCTAGAAGATGAGTTTTATTGGATTCAAAATATCATGATCAGGTTAAGGCTAGAAGATGAGTTTTGTTGGATTCAAAATATGATAGAAGTATGTACATAATTTGGGGGTCAATACAAAGATAACGAGCCGATGGCTCTTAGTATGATAGGGCAAAAAAATTTGGTCGAGTTGACTTGCTCGACCAACCATTACTTGAGGGGCTCTTTACAAGCATCGTTTGTGAGAGACTTTAACTTTTGAGGGCGCAAGCTGACTAAGCATAAGCCGCATCTCCTTCCTCGCATTCCTGGGCTATTTTTTTGTTGCCTCCTACCATTATCGTTCCTTTCGGACTCGACATCTTCACTTTGAGGTATATATAACAAGGACGAGCCATGAAACGAGCATAAGACGACCTTCCAAAGAGAGTGTGATAAGGGCTTCTTATCTTCACCACCATAAACATTAAGGGTTCACATATGAAATTATGCCCATCCCCAAAAGCAACATTAAGCTTAATCCGCCCTATCAAATATGCTGAATTTCCACGAACGATGCCATGAAAAACCATCGACGAAGTTTGTAAACTGTTGTCGTGCAGGTTCATCCGCTGGAAAGTGTGATAGTATAGAATGTTGATGCTACTCTCTCCATCCATAAGAACCTTCGTGTGGGTATAACCACCAACCTGAGGTGCTACCACCAATGCTAGATCTCGCGGGTTATTAACCTGGTGAGGGTGACCCTCTCTGCTCTAGATAATTGGTTGTTCAGACCAATTGAGATATTTGGGGACCGCCGGCTCAATCATGCTTATGGATTTCCACTTATGCTTCATGTCCTCTTTGCAACTGTTGTTAGTGAAAATGTGGTAATGACCATTATTCAGTTGCTTATGATTGTTTTAAAATCCAGATTGATTGCTATTTCGTTGATTGCCTTGATTAGAATGTTGCCTATGACCAGTGTTCTCTTGACGATAGTGTGACCTCAAGCCACTTGGCTCAGTAAACCCTAACTCTAGGAAGACTCCAGATGGCCCGCCTTGTGAACCGAGTTGGCTGTACTGACCGGATGTCCACCATTAGCCCCCTCTTGGCCCTGGAAAGCTTGATTCCAAAATTCCTGCATGATATTATAGTTCTCCCATGAGTGATTAGATGGCTTGTCCTAAGTACTATGTTTGGGCAGGGTGCTTTGAGTGGTTCCTCATAATTGCGCGGCTTACTCCCATTATAAGGTACCCGGGAACGGCACTGATTCTTGAACCCAATGTTGGTATCGGCCACAAACTCTGATCCGTCCTCAGTCTTTTCTCGTTTATTATTTTGGTTTCTCTAGTTTCCACTTGGCTGGTTACCCTTACCAGCTTCTTTTTCCTTGTTTTTGCTGGCTTTCTCCTCATCTGAGACGAGATCCTTCGTGTCATCTGATTTAGCGTATCTTTTCAGCATCCATCAAATTGCCCATATCTTGAGTCTTCCACTTTAGGCGACCATATTTCAGAACTACCGTCTGGAAGTGATAAATTTCTCCAAGATTACAACGGCTTCTGAGGCCGTAATACTATCCGATGAGCGGATGATTTCTGCAACCCCGACGAGTCCAATGATAGACCGACTCGCCCATGCGCTTAACACAATGTTGGGGATCCATAATTGTCATCGGACGTTTGCATGTTCCTTGGAAATTTTTTATGAATCTTTTCTTCAGCTCTGTCCAAGTGTTAATCGAATTGGGTGGAAGGTTTTTCAACCAAGTTCGAGCCGGTCCTCCTAACATCATTGTCTGATATTTCACACATACCATGTTGCTGACATCGAGCATATCCATAGCTAGCTGGTAACTTTCAAACCATGCTACCGGCTCGAGATCTGCTATGTAATTTGGCACCTTGCGAGGTCCTTTGAAATCCTTAGGCATGGGCTCGCTGCGAGGATCCGAGGATAAGCAAGGAATGTCGATTGTTCTAGTGCTATTTCTGGCTCGCTGTGTGGCTAATTGGGGTTCCACCGCATGCGGTTGAGCCACCCTCCTTGCGGCTGCTTCCACCTCGACCTATCGTGAACCTCTTACTGCTTCAACTAAATCTTAGGCATTCTATAATCCTGGTCGGGTGTGGGAAACCTGGTGCTTCTCTTAGCGCCCATTACTGGAAACAGCCAGCGACTCTTCACGACGGCTAATATAGGGAGTAGAGTGCATCCGATCCAGACTGTACAAGAATTGCGCTTGCTAGGACACTGCTGTCTTCAGCATATCAAGGGTGTTTCTACCTTCAATCTCGATCGGGGTGTTTCCGTGTATGGGGAGCGCCTTCGAGTTGCGCGTTGCAGCCAACATATTGTCAACAGGGTTGGAAAAATAACCCTACGGTGTCTGAAAATGTTGTGGTGACGCGTGAGCCGGAGGAGGTTGGGCCGATGGTGGCTGAGCTAGATCTACCTATCCAGGTGGTGGATTTTGCGCAACGCTAGGTGCGCCAGGTGTGTGCGGACTGGCGAACAAGCGAGTCGGCGTTTGACTTTGCGACAACCGGGACGGATGCCTCATGTGATCAACTACCTCATGAGCGTTGTGTCGAAGCCCTAGCCGCCAGGCGTTTGTTCTTAAATGATCCGACTCATCTTGGATTCGAGCCTGCAACTCTGCCATTTGGGTATTCGTGGTGCCTATCTCTCGCTAGACCATGACCATCTCCGCATGAAGTTTTTCTAGTTCCACGTTATGCTCCTCCTGGTTTTCTAGAGTGACATGACCCTCAAGAAGTTTGGCCACCTTAGCCACCAGTTCCCTCATATCCTGCGCCGGTGTTTTTCCCGACACGTCGGTGACATTGGTGGCTCCTTCTGGAGATGGGCCCAGAGCCAGCGTGGTCCAGCCATGTGGACCGTGACTTGACGAGGTGGCTCATCGGGCCCCTCAGAAGGGTCTACGACTTCTACTTCCGGAGGGCCCCCAAATCCATCACAGAGAGGAAGGATGGATCCAGTGTCCCCTATGGATGACTTACCGTCATGGTTGTTGAGTATATCCTCGCTGCTCAACAGCTCATTTGTAAGGGTGAGTCCCTCGGTGAATTCAACGAAGACGTGTCGACAATCCACTTGCTGTCGATCGGTTTGGGCACACCGAGCCTGCTCGAGGGTAGGGTTGTAGTTGTTCGACCCGGGTGCTGAGGCATAGATCTGGTCGAAGGGGGCTTGCTGCTTATACTTGGCTAATTCGGCCTCGGGATCCCAGCCTGGATAGGTGGTGTAGAGATCGATGTGGTGATTGTTGATCATCATGGCAACCGCGTAAATCTCGAAGCCTGGGCGGGTTCCCTCCGGAAACTTAATTCGACCTTGTGATAGCCCCACGGTGGGCGCCAACTGTCGTGGTTTTGTCCTCGTGAACAGACTTAGTGGTGAGGCCATCGTCGCGGTTGGCGACTCTAAGAGGTTGATTGGGAACGATAGACAGATTTACCCAGGTTTGGCCCCTCCAATGGAGGTAAAAGCCTATGTCCTGCTTTTGTGTCTATATTGATGGAAATCTCGATTAAAAGGATGCAGAATCGCTAACCTAGATCTCGAGGGTTTCTTACTTGATATTTCTGGCTCGAGGGATCTCCTTTATATATAGATAGAGGTCTTGATTTTACAATAGAGTCCGGGCGGAATAAGCACCCGTGACTTACTGCAATTATACTATATCTTTCTTCCCAAGTTAGGAGAATCCTAGCGTCGCCTGTCTTGTGGGCCTTGATTCGGCGTCTTCTGTTGTTGGGCCGCCAGGCGGCTTACTCGATAAGTCTTTTGGTCCATCCTCTTGTCTTCTCTTACGGTTTGACCGGCCCCAATATGGCGGGTTATATCTCGGGGTAATATCCCCGACACGAAGCAACATCTTGTCCGCATCATCATTGATGGAGGGCTTTGCAACAACTCGGATAGTATGGAGATGGCGGATAAGTTGTCCCTCACCACGAGATCACATCCTCATCCTTATTACACACCGTGGTTTAACAATAGTGGCAAGGTTAAGGTAACATGTATCGTTCGTGTGCATTTTAGCATTGCTATATATTCTGATCATGTTCATTGTGATGTGGTACCCATGCAAGCATGCTCTGGTTTACTTGGTAGACCATGGCAATTTGATATAAAAATTGCACACCATAGTACGAAAAATCAGTAAACTCTTGTTCATAAGGATCAAAATATTACTTTTCTTCCAATGTCTCTTGAACATATTATGAAAGATGGCATTGCTAGAGCTAGTAAAGCAGAACAAGAGCTAAATAAGAGTGAAAATCAGATTGTGGAAAAGGAGTTTGAGCCACACAATAAGCCTAATAAATCATC
The DNA here is from genome assembly GCF_904849725.1 of Hordeum vulgare subsp. vulgare. Lineage (NCBI taxonomy): Eukaryota > Viridiplantae > Streptophyta > Magnoliopsida > Poales > Poaceae > Hordeum > Hordeum vulgare. The sequence continues at coordinate 317,698,185 of NC_058524.1, forward strand.
ATCTAGTGTTGCATCTGCAATAAAATTGAAGAGAGGATGTTTACTTGCTACTAACTCTGATATTACTTATCTAGGATTTTACTACATTTGTATGCTATGCGTTTGTGTGGAAAGAGGTACTATTGTCATTCGAGGACATGCCTCCCAATTTTCTTCCTGTTGTCACTAACATTTTGCAGGGGTTTGTCGATGTCTTTCCGCGAGACGTGTCCTCGGGATTACCACCTATTAGAAGGATTCAACATCACATTGACTTAATTCTCGGTGCATTGCTATCCAACCGCCAATCGAAAGGAGGCGAAGGAGATTATGCATCAAGTACACGAGTTGCTCGACAAAGGTTATATACGTGAATCCCTTAGTTAGTGTGATGTTCGTGTTATTCTAGTGCCGTAAATCAGGTATGTCTGTGGATTGTAGAGGCATTAATAATATTATTTTTTCTTCTCATTCCTAGGCTAGATGATATGCTTGATGAATTAAGTGGCTCTAAAATTTTCTCCAAAGTTCATTTGCATAGTGGATACCATCAATTCGTATGAAATAGGGAGATGAATGGAAAACAACATTTAAAACTAAATTTGGATTATATGAGTGGTTAGTCATGCCTGTTGTGCGAACTAATGCATCTAGTACTTTCATGAGATTAATGAATGAGGTTTTACGTGATTTCATTGGACGATTTCTGGTAGTCTATTTTGATGATATACTATTCGTATTAGATCCTTGGATGAACTCTTGGAACATTTACATGTTGTTTTTATTGCTCTACATGATGCACGTTTGTTTGGTGACCTTTGGAAGTGCATGTTTTGCATCGACCAAGTATCTTTTCTTGGTTATGTTGTTACTCCATCGGGAATTGAAGTTGATAAATCCAGAATTGAAGCTATTAGGAGTTGGCGGCAGCCCACAATGGTCAAACAAGTGAGGAGTTTTCTGGCCCTCACTGGTTTCTATAGGCATTTTGTGAGAGATTTCGGCACCATTGTTGCACCTCTAAATGAGATTACAAAGAAGGATGCACCTTTTTCTTGGGGTAACACACAGGAAGAAGCCTCCTCGGTGTTGAAACATAAGTTAATGCATGCTCCTTTACTCCAACTTCCTGATTTTAATAAGACTTTCGAGCTTGAATGTGAAGCTAGTGTTGTTGGATTATGAGGTGTGTTATTATAAGATGGCAAACCTCTTGCTTAGTTTTCTAAAAAATTGAGTGGGCCTAGTCTATATTATTCTAGTTATGATAAGGAATTATAAGCTCTTGTTTGGATTTTGGAAACATGGCAACATTGTTTATGGCCCATAGAATTTGTTATACATTCTGATCATGAATCTTTGAAACATATTCAAAGTCAAGCAAAAGTAAATCGTAGAAATGTTAAATGGCTTCAATTCATTGAAACTTTCCCTTATGTCATTAAAAACAAGAGGGCGAAAGAAAATGTTATTGCTGATGCATTGTCTCATCGCTATACTATGCTTGCACAACTTGACTTTAAAATATTTTGTTCGGATACCATCAAAGATCAATATGTGCATGATGTTGAATTTAAAGATCTACTGCAGAATTGTAAAGAAGGGAGAACATGGAACAAGTTCATCATTAATGATGGATTTGTGTTCTGTGCTAAGAAGCTATGCATTCTAGCTAGCTCCTTTCTTCTTTTGCTGTTGTAGAAGGCGCATGGAGGAGGATTGATGGGACACATTGGTGTGAAGAATATGGAGGACGTACTTACTACACATTTTTTTGGAAAAAGATGAGACAGGATGTTGAGTGTTTTGTTGCTCACTTCATGACATGTCAAAAAGCTAAGTCACGACTCAATCCTCATGGTTTATATATACCTTTGCGTGTATCTAGTGTTCCTTGGGAGGACATATCTATTGACTTTGTTTTAGGTTTACCTCGAACAAAGAAGGGGAGGGATACCATATTTGTTGTCATGGATAGATTTTCAAAGATGGCACACTTTATACCATTTCATAAAATTGATGATGCTACTAATGTTGCTAATTTGTTCTTTCATGAAATTATTCGCTTGCATGGTGTGCCAAATACAATTGTTTCAGATCGTGCTATTAAATATCTTGGCCACTTTTGGAGATGTTTATGAGATAAGTTGGGGACTAAACTGCTTTTGAGTACTACATGTCACCCGCAAACTGATAGATAAACTGAAGTAGTCAATAGATCATTGTCTACTATGCTTAGGGCTGTTTTGAAGAATGACTTGAAAATGTCGGAAGAATGCTTACCGCAGATTGAATTTTCTTATAGTCGTTCATTGCATTCCACTACTAAAATGTGCCGTTTTGAAATTGTGTATGGTTTCCTACCTTGTGCAGCTATTGATTTGTTACCTCTTCCATTATTGGATAAGGTTGATTTTGATGCTAAACAACATGCTAAATTGATCTTAAAAATGTGTGAGATAACTAATGAAAATATTGAGCGACTGAGTGCGAAACACAAACTTGCTCGAGATAAGGGTAGAAAACATGTTGTCTTTCCACCTGGAGATCTTGTTTGGTTACATTGGCATAAGGATAGATTTCCTGATTTGTGCAAGTCAAAGCTAATGCCACGTGATGCGGATTGGTTTAAGGTGTTAGATACAATAAGTGATAATACACATAAAGTTGAGCTTCCTGCATATTTTTGTTAGTCCCACTTTTAAAATTGAAGATTTGAAGCCTTATTTGCGTGAAGAAGCTAAGCTTATGTCGAGGAAAACTTCATTTCATGAAGGGGAGTATGATGAGTGATAGAGGTGAAGTTGTCCCTATCTTTTCGTGACATGTGACTATCATTTATGGTGGAGTAGACTATAAAGATCTCAATACGAACATGTGAGGACGTTGCGCCTTAGAAATCACTAAACCAAGTCCGAGAAGTTATTGACCACACCGAAGCACAATCAACCTCACCATGAGGGTCAATTTCGTCCACGCAAACAAAGAAAAAACAAGAAACTGAAATTGCAATTATGATATTGCTAATATAAGAGGAAATATTTATTGTTGAAAGTTGGGTTATGCGACGTCTTTGTCTGGTCATAGAACACAAATGAAGGACGCGAAGTTGCCGCTATGGTGAACTATTAATCTAAACAAAACCCAATTTGAAACGATGCCTAAGGGCTCTAAAAATAAAGTGGCACAACATCTATAATAGAGGGTAATTTTGTGACTGCTTGGAGGAGGGGTCAAAAACTAGCCCTAAATCAATTTCCTCACACATACAGACTCTAAATATAACCTATAATGTGGTATTTCGAAATTACATGGGCATGGCCCAAAAATAAGGTGGCACAACACCTATAGTAGCTTGTGTACAAAATTTATGAAGTGGCATCTTGTATATTTCTTCCAAGCCTTCATGCTTTCCTTAGGGTGGCTTAAAAATCTAAAAATCACCACTAGAAACTCATTTGTTCTTTCTAGTGTGTGCACCTTCTTCTCCATGCTTGATCTAGATCCAATGTCCATACTTATTATCCATGCTAGGTCCTTCATCCGTAAGTAAAACAAAAGCATGTAAGTTAGGCAGGATCATATGTTCATGAACATTAGTAGGATTTCGAAGAAACTACAGTACCTAGTAATTCAATTGGTGTGCATGAGCTGGTGTAATTGGTATAGTATGTATAGAAACATGGGCTATGGTGTAACAATGGTATTGATATCCTCAGCATCCTCCTCTTCTTGAAGTGAAATTGTCCTCGTGGAAGTTCATCTTCCTCACCCAAAGAAGTCTTCCAATATGCAATGTTACAAGTAGGACTAACCCCAAATTCTGTAGGCAGCTCAAGGTTATATGCATTAACAATTATATTATCTAACACCTTAAAAGGACCATCATCATGTACCATTATCTTTGACTTGAGCAAATTAGGAAATATATCCTTACACAAATACAACCAAACAAGATCTTGAGGTGCAAAGACAACATTTTTTATACCCTTATCTCGAGCAAGTTTGAATTTAGCATTCATATGCTCAATTCTTTCCTTAGTTACCTCATGCATTTTTAATAGCAATTCAACATATTGTTTCGCATCAAAATTGACCTTCTCTAAAGATGGAAGAGGCAACAAATCAATAGATGCACGAGGTATGAAACCATATATAATTTCAAAAGGGCACATCTTAGTAGTAGAATGCAATGAAGGATTATAAACAAATTCAATATGAGGCAAGCATTCTTCCAACATTTAAAGTTATTCTTCAAAACAACCGTAAGTATAGTAGACAATGATGTATTGACTACTTCAGTCTATCCATCAGTTTGGGGTTATGATAAAGGGCACGCCCGTGTGTGGCGGTCTTTCACGAATTGGAGGGGGGTTCCTTAAGAACACGAAGAACACGGGGAAGAACGAGGAGAAATCAGAGGCGAAACACTCAAGAACAAGACCTATGACAAATCCACTAGACTCACCACACACAAGATCCACAAGGGTACATGAACAACTACGGTGCACAAGTAATGTGGCCCGACAATTCTCAACTCGCTAGTCTCAATGGGTAAGGTACGCAATAGGCTTGGAGCGATCAAAGCAATGGCTAGTAAATATACAATGAGTGTCGTCGAGGTTACCGTCCTTGCTTGCGGTTGGGTTGCCAAAAGGCGAAGTGCCCGATGTCGACGTCGAGACTGAGGCAATGATGAGCTGCGGTGTTTTCATTGTAGAACTGTCCCTAATTAGACTAAACACCTTGGGAAACGTCAACCACAACTCAAAATCTCAAACAAAATTTGGTTATGTTTGCGGAAGAGTATGGTGGGGAAACTATGCGGAAGTTATGGTGTAGACCTAGGAAAAGATGGTAAAATGCAAAACACTTGATGGAGTCAAATTGTGTTAAAACCATGATGAGGTTCTCGGTCACATCAATAGCTTCAAAACTAGCCAAAGAACACTCAAAATGGAGTTTGGGAGTAGAAGTTATGGCCAAAATGGTGAAAAGGATGAAGGTGAAACTGTGCACACAATCTCGTTAGGCCGGAAGTTCCGGGCTCCCGAAGTTCCGAGCGGGGTTTCGGAAGTTCCGGGGGTCGCGATTTTTCTTCTGGGATGAACTCCAATTTTCATATCTGAAAACGGGGGCCGAAAAACTCGATTTCCAGGGTCAAAATTATTTGGGGAAAAAATAGGGGGAAATTTGTGGAGGGGAAGCTAGATCTACTTGCTAAACACGAATTCCATGGATAAAAATCAAGAAAATCTCACAAGAACCAACAAATCACAAAAAAATTGGTATGGCTATTTTTTGTATGCATTTTTTAATTGGGATGAAAATAGACAAAATTATAGCTATAAAACAAAGGGAGGGACTCCAAATTCATGAGAAACGTGGCTCTTGATACCAATATGATACGACGCACGCCCGTGTGTGTTGATCTTTCACGAATTGGTGGAGTATTCCTCAAGAACACGAAGAACACGGGGAAGAATGAGGAGAAATTACAAGGGAAACACTCAATAACAAGACCAATGACACATCCATTAGAATCACCACACACAAGATCCACAAGGGTGCATGAACAACAAAGGGAAAATGAGATACATGGTAGAGTTCATCCCAAATCCCATGGGTAGATAGGGCTTTGAATCCACTAGGGGATCTTCCCTCAAAAGGGGCCTTGACATCCACTACGTGGTCTTATCACATGGAGGAATCTCCATGAGAGGAGCTAGTAGATGGAGCTATGCTCAACAAATGATATGCATAAGCTTAACTAACCCTAAAGCGGAGGTGGGAGAGGAGTATTTATAGTCTAAGGCACGAAGGGGTAAGTGAGAGGGGGAGAGGTATACATGGGCCTCGTGCCCACGTGGCTACACGCAGGCAGGACGGAGGTTCCGGGCAAGTTCCGGGGTGTCCCGCATGATGTCACAGTTCGAGGCGTTGCGGCTGAGCAGGGGGTGGAGGTTTCGGGCAGGCCGGAACTTCCGGGTAGGGTCCGGGCTAACCACAAAGATGTCACGTGTGGGAGCTTCCCTGGTCACTGTGGCCTGGAAGTTCCGGGGTATGGAGTTTTCGGAAAGACCGGAGGTTCTGGGTAGACCGGAAGTTCTGGTGTCCTTCTTCTTCCTTCTCTTCCAAGCATCCCTCGCGGATGGTGTACTCGTACACAGGTGCTGGCACTCCTCCTTGTCATCCATGAATCTCTGGCAATACCGATGCATGCACACGGGACGAGTATCAAGCAGTATACCATCCTCGAAGGGCACAAGTTGATACGTGTAAAGGAGAAGATTCACCTTTGTATGTATGAAGTAGATGTAGCACGTGTAACTTGGCAAAGGGGCTCTTGCCATGGTGATGTCTGTGGGATGCTCTGTATCAGGTTACATGTAATGCTAAAAAGATGATTAGTCCCCAACTTAGACCATAAACATCTTCAAAAGTGGCTAAGTAATTTAGCATCACGATTGGAAAGAATTGTATTTGGCACACCACACAAGCGAATAATTTCACAAAAGAACAAAACAACAACATTCGAAGCATCATCACTTTTATGAGATGGAATAAAGTGTGTCATTTTAGAAAATCTATACACGGGAGCAAATATGCTATCCATCCACTTCTTTGTTCGAGGTAAATCTAAACAAAGTCCATAGTTGTATCATGCCAAGGAACACCAGGTATAGCCAAATGCATATATAAATCGTGAGGATTGAGTCATGACTTAGCTTTCTGACATGTAGTGCAACGAACAATTAAACACTCAACATCACGTCTCATCATTTTCCAAAACAATGTGTAGCAAGTATGTCGTTGGTCTTCTTCATGCCAAAGTGTCCCATTAATCCTCCTCCATGCAACTCCTGGAACAACTACGAATGGAGCTAGCTGGAATGTGTAGCTTGTTACCACAAAACACAAATCCATCATTATTGACGAACTTATTCCATGTTCTCCCTTCTTTACAATTCTTCAACACATCTTTAAATTCAACATCATGCACATATTGATCTTTGATGGTCTCCAAACCAAATATTTTGAAGTCAACTTTTGAAAGCATAGTGTAACTACGAGACAATGACTCAACTATAACATTTTCTTTACCATTCCTGTGTTTAATGACATAAGGGAAAGTCTTAATGAATTCAACCCATTTAGCATGTCTATATTTCAGTTTTGCTTGACTTTTAATATTTTTCAAAGATTCATGATAGGAATGTATAACAAATTCTTTGGGCCATAAATAATATTGCCATATTTCCAAAGTCCGAACAAGAGCGTATAGTTCCTTATGAGAAATTGAATAATTTAGACTAGGCCCACTCAACTTTTTGAAAATTATGCATCATGTTTACCATCTTGTAATAACACACATCCCAATCTAGTTCCACTAGCATCACATTCAAGTTTGAGTTAAGGATCATGTGTTAAGTTATCTTTCTATATTTAGAAGGCTTTTTCACGTGCGGTATCCCGAACAAAAGGGACATCCTTCTTTATAAGCTCATTGAGAGGTGCAACAGTGGTGCTGAAAACTCCTCACTAGTGTAACCGTTATGGGTAGTGGTCAATTCTCAATAGCTTCAATCTTCGCTTTATCAACTTCAATTCCGTGTGCAGTACAAACATAGCCAAGAAAAGGTACTCGGTTGGTGCAAAAGGTGCACTTCACAAGGTTACCAAACAAACGTGCATCTCGTAGAGCAATAAATATAGAATGTAAATGTTCCAAGTGTTCTTCCAAGGATTGACTATTAATCAGTTTATCATCAAAATAGACTACCACAAATCATCCAATGAAAGCATGTATAACCTTGTTCATTAATCTCATGAAAGAACTAAGTTCTTTAGTTACCCAAAAGGCATGATTAGCCACTCATATAATCCAAACTTAGTTTTAAATATCGTTTTCCATTCATCTCCCAAATTTATATGAATTTATAGTAACCACTAAGCAAATCAATTTTGGCGAAAATTGTAGATCCACTTAATTCATCAAGCATATCATCTATCCTAGGAACAGGATGAAGATAATGAGCAGTAATATTATTAATGTCTCTATAGTGAACACACATATGCGATGTACCATCCTTTTCTGGCACTAGAACAATAGGAACAACGCAAGGGTTAAGTGATTCACACATATAACCATTGTCGAGCAGCTCCTATACTTGACACATAATCTCTTTTGTCTCCTCGGGATTGGTACGGTATGGCGCACGGTTGGCTAGTGACGAACCGGGAATTAAGTCAATATGAAGCTCAATCCCTTTAATACGTGGTGATCCCGATGGCACGTCCTATGGAAACATGTCAACGAACTCCTGCAAGATGCTATTGAGACCAGGAGGCAAATATAGAGGCACGTCCTTGAATGAAAATAATACTCTCTGCACACAAAAGCATAAAAAATAAATGTAGTAAAATCAAGATTTGTAATATCAAATTTGGTGGCAACTAAACATCCACTCTTCAATTTTATTCTAGATGCAACACTAGATGACGGTTTATTAGGTTATTGTGTTGGTCAAATTCCTTTAACACAATTCATTTTCACTGTTACGTTGCTCCTATTTGATTTTGTAGCTCTAGCAGTGTCATCTTTCATAAGATGTTCAAGAGTATAATGGTTTTTCTTACCATGGTGTACATAATTTTTATCAAATTGCCATGGTCTACCAAGTAAAATGGAGCATGCTTGCATGGCTACCACATCACAATCAACATAAATTGAATATTTGGCAATGCTGAAATGCACACAAACAATATGTGTTTCCTTAGCCATGCCTTTGTTGTTGAACCATTGGAAGTAATTAGCATAAGGACGTGGTCTGGTGGTGAGAGATAGCTTCTCCACCATCTCCATGCTAGCCAAGTTCTTGCAACTCCCTCCATCGCTGATGACATGAATAGAACGGTCCTTCCCAACTCCTTTAGTATGGAACAAATTGTGCATCTCATTTTGCTCAGTCTGTGTTACATGCACACTTAAAACATGTTAAGCAATTAAACTTCCATACATGTGCGTGTAGTGAGCTGCCATATATTATGTCTCTTGTTCAATATCATGTACACGTTGTTCTTCACTTGCAATAGGAGCCAGAGTCTCCTCATCATAATTACAAGCGGGGTCATATTAACTCTCCTCAGTAACAATCATCACACGCTTGGATGAGAATTCTCTCGCATAGTGAGCTCCACCCTTGCAACGACGACATATAACCTCATGTGTTTGCCACATGAATGTGATGGATGAAGAAGAGTTGTATGCAGGCTAGGAACGTGTGCTCTTGGCGGAGGGTGGGGTAGGGCCTTGTTTACTAGTATCTCGGTTGGAGTTGGTGGCTGATGTAGGTGGTGTTGTAGCAGGACATGTAGAAGTAGATGAGGTACATGGTTTCCATGATGAAGTGTGACCTATTGAATAATTAGTTATGTCCAATGCTTGTCGATCCTGCATTTCGTGTTCAGCTTTGTAAGCAAGATGGAATAAACAAGTTAGTGTTATACTCCTTATACTCTAAAATAGTATGAATATCTCTATTTACTCCAACAACAAACGTGCAAGCCTAGCTTCATTTTGCTCAAGAATACCACATCTAACCGTGCTAGTTTGTAACTCCTGATAATATTCTTCTAGATGACTTTTTTCTTTTCTTAACGCTCGAATTTTTGAAGTAATTCAGGTTGATAATATGGTGGAACCCAATGACTATGCATAGTAGTTTCCAAAGAAGCTCAAGTTGTTCGGCTATTAGCAGGTTTTATTCTGCAATTTTTAGATCACCAAACACAAGAAAAACTAGTGAAAGCACGAACATCAACAACAGCACATCGATTCTCAGGAAATTGTAAGCATGTCAAATGTTGTTCTGTTTCTGAATCCCAAGTAACATATATATCAGACACATATCTACCATCAAATGGCGGAATATTCAATTTAATTTTAGGGAGATAGTCATAATCCTGCACCTCACGGGGTGGAGCAGCCCTACCATTGCGATTATATCGATGCGGACGGCCTAATGCTTGTTCTGGTGGTTGCCCCGGCCTACCTGTCCCTGAGAATCATAATCACCATCATAATCCTCATTCTTCTCAATGATACTAGCAGCAGTAGCCACAGAAGATGCAATAGTAGCAGAAATAACAACGACACCAAAATTTTGTTCTTGGTCGATACGCACGCATCGCGCTCTTCCCACAAAATTTGGGCCTTGTTGGTGTTGTTCTTGGTGTTGTTCGAGATGGATCGTAGTTGCAGCTGGTGGTGGTAGACAGACAAGAACCTCATTAAGTTTGGTGTCCATCTTGATCTTAAATCTCTTCTACAAACCATCTAGCTTCTCCATGGCCTCTCCAAGTCTGGGCACGAAGTCTTGCACTTAGTCACCTATCATTTGCTGAAACTTATCATGGAGCTCCTTGTTGGTCAGGCCATCCCAGTTGATCTTGTTGGCTTGTGATCCTCGCATGGTTAGCAGCAATAGGAACACACAATAATATGAACCTACATACTACTAATAAGTGGTGGTGGTGTGTCACAAATCTGTCAAGCAATTCTCAATTTCTTACACGTTCTTACCAAGCAACAGGTGGTGATCGAGAACCGTTGTAGTCAAAACTCTCAAAGCTTGGATAAAGCGATTGCCACGTGGTGTCACACACACTAAGTAGATGTATGTCGAGCTGGGAAGGTTTATAATATGGTGGCAAAAAGGGTCGGCAATAATCAGTTTATAGATGCAAAGTTGAAAAGACACTGAACGATAGTACCGTGTTGGTCCTAGGCTAGATCGTGCTAGAGTATGACACCTTCATTTCCCCCCTTTTTCTTATCTTTGTTTCTTATTGAATATTTAATTTGAAATTGAGTTTTCCAATCATCTCATGGGGATTTTCACTTGGGCATTCTTTTGATCTTCACCCATGTGACTCCTAGTTCTCTCAAACCATCTTGAGACATCATCTCACCCATGATATTATCATTTAAATATTTTTCTTATAAGCATAATATTCTTTTTCTCCTTAAAAATGAGTATTTCTCTCCTATGCTCCAAAGCAAACTCATTTTTCTTGCCCAGAAAAATCTGAATGAATTACATGGTATTCTTCAGGTCATGCCTCAAATTCATGTCAGGAATTTTGGCTCAATAAAATATTTCCTTTTTTGGACAAAGAGGTCACTTTGTGAAGGAAGTGCACTTTTTACTTCTCCATTCCAGCTGAAAGTTTTCTAGCATGGCGACCTTCCAACCCAAACCTTGGCCTCCAAGTTTCAACTCTTATATCTTTCTAAATTTTTCTCAGTTTGATGGTATAGAGTTCTATCCAGCAACTTGACAGCTCTCTCATTTCTTGTCCAACTAGTCTCGGGATGAACCAAGACCACAAATGGTACTGCCCTTGAAGGGACTTGAGCCTAGAAATGGTCTGGGAGCCCCGGCGCGCGCGTAACGCCAATGCATGTGGTGACCGCATGGCACGAAGGTGTTGGACAAACATTTAGCATGTTCTGCACGACGGTCAACACTTTGTCTCACCCGTCAGCATGCCCCGTGACGCCCCGACATGTCTCCACTCTCTTTGTGCTTCGACACATTCCTCCTCATCCCTCTCTGTCACTCCCCAATGTCGGCGACAGGCTCAGTAGACATGCACACGGCGGCGCATGGAGAATAGTCCCTCCGTGATTGATTTGTCTTGTCCGCGCATCATATGCTTGGCCCGGTGTTGCCATAGTGTTTGGAGGGTCTCACCTAACATCTCCCATCCGTCTAAGCCCCGTTCGTCGCCTCTTGATGCTCTAGAAAGCTCACCGACGATCGAGAGCTTTGCCCTGTCCTACCTTATAAATAGGACACCTCCCGAGCCATTCTAGCTACCCACTCACCTCCTCTGGCTCAAAACCTCTAGAAAAGCATCGAAGCAAGGCCGAGTGGGTCTCCAGCCGCCGATCATCGCTAGAGTTGGCCGCAGATACCCTTTGCATTGATAGCTCACTCATGTGCTCTCTGCTATTCTCCATCGCCTCACGCATGTTCATGACCTTCTTTGGAGCGTGACGATGCTACTGGACTCCCTCAACCTCGTCGAAGTCCCCAGTTCCGAGGAGCTCTGCCACTCACCGTCTATAGAGAAGAACATTGTGATGCCATCTGATCGGCTATGCTCGATTTACTGGTACGTACATGCTCGCTGTGATGAGTTGTGTCCATTCCCCTCCTCGCCGACGGTAGGCGCGCCCCTTCACCACAAAATCATCCCCGACCAATTTGCCATCCATGTTCCCTCTCTCTCTTTTATAAACCTCACAAGGGGCCCCCTCTGTCAGTCTCTCCCCTTTCTTCTCAAACGGAATAAGTGGAGGCGCATTCTGAGAATATGCCTTTGATGTGGCCCTGTCTGGAATTTCCTATTTCCTATTTAATTCAAATATTTTGTCTAAAACTTTGACCAACTATAATTCCTAAACCATAAGTCCAAATGAGATGATTCTTTCTGCAACAATTTATGTATTAAGAAACTCTGTAAGCATGAAAAATTTGAGATTTTTCCTTGTTTTAGATATTTTCTCTTGCATTAAAATGCTTTATGTGACATTTTCCTTTCTGTATTTTGATTATTTTCAGAACGTTCAACTTTCCTTGAAGAGGAACAGGAGTTTTGTGATCCTCCTCTGAACTAAGGAAAACCATCACATACATTTCAAGGATGACTTGCAATGAGTATGATTTTTTGCTTGAACTTAAATTCATATATGTCATATAATCAATTAAAATTGCATCCCTTGTGCTAACTTCGATTTCTTGATATTCCTATTAGTATGACAGAAGTAAGGTGGTTACTTGGTTAACGGTATGGAGTAGAGTAGTTTCATCATAATGTTACTTATGTTAGTAGTGTCATTCGATCAAGTTAGTGCATATGCATATGATGACATTTTCATGACATACTATGGCTCAAGTAAATTTTAAGTTTAGATTAAAAATGTCAATAATGCAACTTGAACATGTTGTTGATCGAGTCATGGTTCCAACGAATCGAGCTTCCCAGTGCAACCACATTTTCCTTTATAGGAAGCACTTTATTTGGTGTGTTGACATCCCTCTCGCCGGTGCCTCTATTAAGGAAAGGTTATGCGCTTGTGCTACCTAGGCCTGGTAGGTAGGTATGGAATTGTATGTCCATAGTTGTTTTGGTACCGTTGTCATTTGGGACTATTTTTTTTGCCACGACGGTGGCTTGGTGATGTCCAGAGTGGCATGCGGGGCCAACTATGACTTAGCCCAAAGGTGAGTTGGTCGGAGTGGCCGGGAGATTGTCATGCAATATATTGGTATTCTCGGAACGCCATTAGTCCACCCGAATGGGAACACGTGTCCCTGGGTTTTGTTGTGTAGGTACATTGTACTAACGACTGCGTAGTGTGTATATGATCTATCGATAGCCGCATCCTTGGTCATGGACACAGTTCGTAGTAGGTCACACCATGGATCAACAAAAATAATTAAAGTGAACATTAATGATATAATCATGGCACATGTTATATGGTTTACGAGATTAATGAGATGGTTTATTTTGTGATCCGAAAGTGATCACCGTGGTAAGATGACGGATATGGTCACGCGGTAACCATAATGGTAAGAGAGACCCTAAGTGGCTAGCACTAGCACTTGATGAGTAGCTTATCATATCTTGTATATAACCTGCTTAAATATCATATCCTTTTTTTCATTATTGTATTGTTTGTTGTGAGCTTGTGGGGGCATTCAAGGTACTCACCTGGTGTGTCATGCTAGTTTTGGGAGAAGCCTTACCTGGAGTCTGAGTTGCATCCTCACAGTCTAGGCGGTGTCCCAACAGTGTCCGTGTGAGATGGAATTTTGTTACATCATCTTTCCGCTGCCAAGTAGTTGTGTCGTGATCATCTCCATGCTTTCCTACTAAATAATGTACATATTGTTTAGCCGCATTGTGTGTGCCACCGGGTCTCAACTCTTTATGTAATCCTGAACCTATGTATCCACTAGAGATCAATAAAGCGGTTGTATTACTGTACCAAGTTTCTTTGTTTTGCTAGAAGACATGATCCCCAGGCTAGCAATGCAAGGTAACCGTTTTCTCTGACCTTGGGTGCCACAACGCTTGGTATCAGAGCCACGCTCACTATAGGTCTCCCTAGAAACTCGACGTGTTAGATAAACGATATTTAGTAGTAGTGAGTGTCAAAAGTATGTTTATGCATTTGGTTGTTGCATTGCATGCATATAGATTATTTTTATCACTAACGGACTAATGGTTGAAGATGGTCGTATCAAATTCCCTTTCGTTGACCCGGCATGTGATCTCTCTTGTAGCCACCTTTCCCATTACATAATGGCTAGTTATCTTTTGACTTTCAACTAGGCTGAGGAGATGACTCGTACTCGTGCACCTCTAGCCACCGCTAGATAAGCTTTTGCCCCTCCCTCACACGGCTTTGCCCTGTTCGCTGCCCAGTTTCCACCTCTCTACCCTCTCCGACTACCCCTTAGAGTAACCCGGACACGACAACAGTGACTCCTGGTGAGTCTCCTTCTGACTAAGCTTTGCTTCTTGCTACGACTACCGCCCCTATGCTTCAGTCTCGCTCAGCACCTGCCCCTGAGGGAGGGCCCTCGAGGCACCGACATTGCGTTTCCTTTGATCTGGAGGTTTTCGTTCGCATCATCAGCTTAGAGACTAAGTCCGAGACTGACGAGACTACATCAGGATCTAGAGAGAATTAGTGCGGTCACTTTCTTCACTAGTAGTTGAGGTTGTCATGATGATTTGTTGTATCAGCGTAACTGTACTTGCCATGATGATTTCCTTTCATGTATGAGTCTATGTATAATTATGCTAGAACTTTTATTGATTTCGTTTTCATCATTTCCTTGGACTTTTGTCACTTGCTTTGCTTCCCTAGTTATGGATGTTGCTCATCTCGGTACCTCATATTGGGAAACAAAAATAGGATGACAAGATACGGTAGCAGCAGTCATGGTGGTGACGATGTTCCTATTCGTCGCTCCGCCCGGCAAGTAGGACATTCCCCCAAACAATATCCACCACCACCTCCTGCACCGTATCCACCCACTACAGAACAGATTATGCGCATGTTCGAGGAAAGAAGAAACCAAGATTTTCTTGAATTGTTGAAAAGTGTGCACGCTATGGTTGGGCAGAACCACACTCATAATGGTAGTCGCTCCAAGCTGTTAGATTTCCAAAGAACCAAGCAGACGATTGGCTGAGAACCATTGATAAGAAACTAGAAATCTCTCGTACTGAAGAAGTCGACAAGGTTTCATTTGCTACGCACTACCCTGAAGGACCCGCTACTATATGGTGGGATAATATGAAAGTCATGTGGCTCACAGACGATGAGATCACATGGGATTAATTCAAGGACAAGTTCCGCAAGTACCACATTCCCGCTGTCATTATGAAAATTGTCATTATGAAAGTCGAACAGCTTGGGTTCCTTGCCCTTATCCAAGGGAACCTATTAGTAAGTCAGTATTTAAACAAGTTTGACCACTGGGCCCGTTATTCCCTCCATGATGTGGCCACCGAAGAAAGGAAGATAGAACGATTCCTTGGAGGACTCAACCAGACCCTTTGATGCACACTAAGTATGCTAGACTTTCTGGATTTCCAAACTTCGGTGAACAAGGCTATCATCGCTCGGAGTGAGCACAAGCTCGTTCATGATAATAAGTCAGCTTATGAAGAATGCGACCACAAGTTTGAACCTAAGAAAGATGGACCAATGGTTCAGAAGGTTCTCACCTGGCAGCATCCACAGTTTGAGTTCAAGCCAACATGGCAGCAAAATACCAACAACACTGAGAATCGCATGAAGAGCTCTGTAACCACCCCCCCCCCCCCCCCGTGAAGAAGGATTGTCACTTTAACAACACATGTTTCACTTGTGGTTAGACTGTACACTACACAAGGTAGTGCCCCAAGAATAGCAAACCTAATACAACACTCAAGCCACAAGTCAACAACATGCGATCCTCGCAGAGGCTCATCCAAGGACAAATGCACCATATCTCCATTGAGGAAGACCAAGAAAACCCCAAAGTAGTCATATGTATGTTTCCCATTAATAGCGTACCTCCAAAGAAACTATTTCACGGAGTTTTGTTGCCCAAAACAAGTTTTCTTGCTCTCTTATTGAGAAATTTATGGTGGGGCAATCCCCGGGATCCATGCTCAAATCCAATGTGGTATGCCAAGGCTTGGAGATAAACATTCAGGGAGTTATTTTTCCTGCCACTTAGGTGTCAATCGAGTATGTAAAGATGGATGTTATAATAGGAATGGATTGGCTGGCAAGACATCAAGTCTGCATAAATTATGCAATCCTTGTAGTCAAGTTAAGAAATCCAGCATGACAAGCAACATGGTTTGTGGCTCACAAAACCATGCCTACCAGGGATATGGTATTCACAGCAATAGCCTCAGGGATGGAGTTAATCCGAGTTGTTAGTGATTTTCCGGATGTACACGGCGAAGAATTGCCAGGAATGCCACCAGGTCGGGAACTCGAATTTGCTATTGACTTCCTCCCTGGGACAACACCTATATGCAAGAAATGTTACAAAATGTCGTCATCCAAGCTAGTCGAGTTGACGAAACAACTTGATGAGATGCTCAAGAAGGGATATATCAGCCCTAGATCCCCACCATGGGGATCACTTGTAATATTAGTGGACAAGAAGTATGGTATCTTACGAATGTGTGTGGACTATTGTCAGCTTAATGAAGTCACCATCAAGAACAAGTATCCGCTTCCCCGAATTGATGATTTGTTTGATCAGTTGAATGGAGCGTAGATATTTTTAAAAATCGATTTGGGAACCGGGTACCATCAACTTAAGATCAATAAGGAGGATATTCCCAAGACTGCATTCACCACTCGTTATGGTTTATATGAATATAATGACATTTCGTTTGGCGTGACAAATGCCCCAAGATTCCTTATGCATATGATGAATAGATTGTTCATGGACTTCTTTGACAAGTTCGTGGTGGTCTTCATCGACGACATTCTCTTCTATTCCAAGGGAGAAGAAGAGCATACACAACATCTATGAGTAGTGTTTCAAAGGTTCCATGATCACCAACTGTATGCAAAATTCAGCAAGTGTGAGTTTTGTCTCAAGCAAGTAGGAATTTTGGTGCATATCCTCTCAGCTAACGAAATAGCAGTGGACCCAAGTAAAGTCAAGGATGTGCGAAAATAGCCAGCACCCATAACTGTGAGCGAGATCCGGAATTTTCTATGGCTTGCTGGTTATTACCGTCGATTCATTGATTGTTTCTCCAAGATTGTGAAACCAATAACCGAGCAGCTCAAGAAGGATCAAAAAAATTATGGTCCGAGGATTGCAAAAGGAGCTTTAATGAATTGAACAACCGCTTAACTTCAACACCCGTATTAACGCTTCCTTATATTTATTGAAGCTTCGACGTGTATAGTGACACAGCCCAAAGAGCTATAGGGTGCGTACTCATGCAAGAAGGCAAGGTCGTGGCTTATGCATCTAGACAACTATGACCTCATGAAGAAAACTACACTACTCATGACTTGGAGTTAGCGGCAGTTGCGCATGCTTTAAAAATCTGGAGGCATTACCTCATCGACAATCGATGCCAAATCTTCACTGATTACAAAAGCCTCAAGTACATATTCACACAACCAGATTTGAATCTTCGGCAAAGAAGATGGCTTGAATTCGTTAAAGAGTACGACCTTGGTATCAATTACCATTCGGGTAAAGCTAATGTGGTTGTCGATGCCCTTAGCTCCAACTAGTCACAATAAACGCATTAATAGAAGCTTTATCTCTTGAGCTACAAGAGGACATGGCCCTGCTAAACCTGGTTATTGTTGATGTCGACTGCATCGCTATGCTAGAAGTCACCCCCACTCAAGAATAAGAGGTCTGCAATGCCCAAGTGAAGGACCCGATATTGCAACAGCATGTCACTCGAGTGAAAGTCAGCAAGACTCTATATTTCCTGTTAGATGATCAAGGTACTCTGAGATTTCGAGGACAAATTTGCATACCAGACACCTGAGGTCTGAGACAAAGGACATTGAAGGAGGCACATGATTCATCATACTCTATCCATCCTGTGGGACCAAAATCTAAGAAGACCTAAATCAAGCATTTTGGTGCGATGGCATGAAGAAGGATATTGCATATTTTATCACGTGTTGTGACATATGCAACAGTGTAAAGTCGGAACATCAGAAACCTACCGGGCTACTTCAACCCCTACCCGTTCCACAGTGAAAATGGGATGATGTCGGCATGGATTTTGTCACGGGACTCCCCAAAACTCCTTGAGGAAATAATGTCATATGGGTCTTGGTGGACATGCTGACCAAGGTAGCCCATTTCATTCCAATTAATACCACGTATCGAGCAGACCAACTTTCTCAACTATATGTGTCTAGAATCATCAGCTTGCATGGAGTTCCAAGAACCATCACCTACGATCAAGGATCTCTTTTTACCTAAGAATTTTGGTCATGCCTTTCACGGTTTTTGTCTGGCCAACATGATAATTTATCTTACAATGGGAAGAGGTGCTTTCTGATGGGTTTGATCTTGCGGTGCTCAATATCAGTGACAAAAAGAGACATGACACGCATGTATCATTACTATCAAGGATAATACAACGGGGACTTTTGCTACATGAATAGATCTTTTATACATCATACAATAGTATAAAAGAGGGCTTTGGTCCACTTGATGAAATCACATTAGTCCCGGTTCACTCACGAACCGGGACCCATGTGGGCATAGGTCTAGGCTCATGAGGCCTGGGTGTTGGCCGAGCCTCGTGGGTCATTTGTCCTAGTTCGTTTGTCACCTTTGGTCCTGGTTGCAGACACAAAACGGGACCAATGTGCCTAGCTCCTAGCCCACAACCAGTAGTCTCGGTTTGTGGCTGGAACCGGGACTTCAGGTTGTCCTTTGATCTCAGTTCCAACCACAAACTGGGACCAACGGTTGGCCAAAATATACCCCCACGAGCAGAGCAGTGCAGTGCACTGCTCTGCTTTTCAGCCGACCGTGGGAGAGCTTTGTGGTGCTCTAGCTCACCTCCAATGCACATGAGCTGTTAGATGAAATGCCCGAGCCACACTTAAGCTTTCTCCTTTAGAAGCTCATTGTCCAAGCTCCATTTTCATCAAGATTTGTGTAGTTTTTAATACACTTTATTATATAATGCACGCAGATGAACCGTCAATGGATGTACGGTGACGGACTCACCTCCGAGTATATTAATGGCCTGCATAATTTTCTTGGAGCAGCTAAGGCAAACAAGCTTAATGGTTTTATGCATTGTCCATGTATTGTCTGTGGGAATACGAAGGAATTCTTTGACTATAAAACCCTTCACTTCCACCTGCTTCAGAAGGGTTTTATGCCACAATATAATGTTTGGGCCAAACACAGAGAAAGAGGGGTTATGATGGAAGACAACATAGAAGAAGAGGATGATGAAAACTACCCGCCCCCTGAATACGGTGATGCTGCAATGGGGGAAGCTGAAGATCAAGAGGAACCAGACGATGTGCCTGATGATGATCTTCGTCGGGTCATTGTTGACGCACATAGAGAATGCGAAAGTGAAAGGGAGAAGTTGAAGTTCGATCGCATGTTAGAGGATAAAAAAAAGGTTGTATCCGAATTGCGAAGATGACAACACAAAGCTCATTACCACACTGGAATTGCTGCAATGGAAGGCAGACAATGTTGTATCTGACAAGGCATTTAGTTCGCTACTGAAATTAAGGAAGAAGAAGATTCCAAAGGATAACGATTTGCCCGGCAGTACTTCGAAGAAGGTTTTGTGCCCTCTAGGATTGGAGGTGCAGAAGATACATGCCTGCCCTAATGACAGCATCCTCTACCGCGGTGCATATGAGGATTTCAACGCATGCCCGATATGCGGCACATTACGGTATATGATCAGAAGAGATGACCCTGGTGATGTTGAGGGCCGATGAGGTGGTATGCTCCTATAATACCACGGTTGAAACATCAGTTCAGAAACAAAAAGCATGTCGAGTTGATGCAATGTCACATAAAATACCGTAAGAAAGACGGGAAGTTGAGAGCACCCGCTCGCGGGTCGCAGTGGAGAAACACCGAGAGAAAGTGGAGCGATTTTACACGTGACCCAAGGAATGTATGGTTTGTTTTAAGTGCAGATGGCGTTAATCCTTTTGGGAAGCAGAGCAGCAAGGATAGCACATGGCTTGTGACTCTATGTATGTATAACCTTCCTCCTTAGTTGTGCATGAAGCGAAAGTTCATTATGATGCTAGTGCTCATCCAAGGCCCTAGGCAACCCGACAATGATATTGATGTGTACCTAAGGTCATTAGTTGATGAAATTTTACACCTATGGAATGGAAATGGTGTATGTGTGTGGGATGAGAACGAAAAGGAGGAATTTGATCTACATGCTTTGTTGTTTGTAACCATCAACGATTGGCCTGCTCTCAGTAACCTTTCAGGACAAACAAACAAGGGATACAACGCATGCACACACTATTTAGATGAGACCGACAATATATATTTGGACAAATGCAGGAAGAATGTGTACAAGGGGCATCGTCGATTTCTTCCGACCAACCATCAATGTGAAAGAAAGGAATGCATTTCAAAGGTGAGGCAGATCACCGGAATAAGCCCGCCCTCCGTACTGGTGATCACATAATTGATATGGTCAATGATTTACAAGTAATTTTTGGAAAGTGTCCTGGCAGACTATTTGTTCCGAATGACGATCCGGGACACGCACCCATGTTGAAGAAGAAATCTATATTTTGGGACCTACCCTATTGGAAAGACCTAGAGGTCCGCTCTGCAATCGACGTGATGCACGTGACGAAGAATCTTTGCGTGAACCTTCTAGGCTTCTTGGGAGTGTATGGAAGACAAAAGATACACCGGAGGCATGGGAGGAACATCAACGTGTGCATGAAAAAGACGGCATGCATCCACAGCAGTATGAAGGTCGTGCCAGCTACGTCTTTCCAAGGAAGAAAAGGAAATCTTCATTGAATGCCTGCTCAGTATGAAGGTCCCGTATGGCTTCTCGTCGAATATAATGGAAATAATAAATATGGCAGAGAATAAGTTCCAGAACCTAAAATCTCATGACTGCCATGTGATTATGACACAACTGCTTCCGATTGCATTGAGGGGGCTTCTATCGGAAAATGTTCGATTAGCCACTGTGAAGCTATGTGCATTCCTCAATGCAATCTCTCAGAAGGTGATCGATCCAGAAATCCTGCCAAGGTTAAGGAGTGATTTGGTGCAATGTCTTGTTACTTTCGAGTTGGTGTTCCCACCATCCTTCTTCAATATCATGACGCACATCCTAGTTCATCTAGTCAACGAGATTGTCGTTCTGGGCCCTGTATTTCTACACAATATGTTCCCCTTTGAGAGGTTCATGGGAGTCTTAAAGAACTATGTTCGTAACCGCTCTAAGCCAGAAGGAAGCATCTCCATGGGCCATCAAATAGAGGATGTCATTGGATTTTGTGTTGACTTCATTCCTGACCTTAAGAAAATTGGTCTCCCTCAATTCTGGTATGAGGGGAGACTGACTGGAAAAGGCACACTAGGAGCGTAGTCAATAACGTGTAAGGACGGGCATTCTTGGTCTCAAGCACACTACAGAGTTCTACAGAATTCTACCTTGGTGACTCCGTATGTCGATGACCACAATAACATTTTGAGATCCATACACCCGGAGCAGTGTGACGAATGCATTACATTTGAACATATTAGGACTTTCAGCAGTTGGTTTAAAAAAATGTCTCATGTGTCACAACACTATTTCTGATGAGCTGTACTCGTTGGATAGGGGACCAACTTCGGCTTTATTGACTTACCAAGGGTACAAGATAAATGGGAATACATTTTACACGATCACCCAAGATCAAAAGAGCACCAACCAAAACAGCGGTGTCCGTTTTGATGCAACGACCGAGAGGGGAAAAGACACATATTATGGTTACATAGTGGACATATGGGAACTTAACTATGGACATGATTTGAAGGTCCCTTAGTTTCATTGCAAATGGGTCAATCTGTCATGAGGCGCGGTACAGATAGACCCACCGTACGGAATGACAATAGTGGATCTGAACAATCTTGCGCACACAGAGGAACCATTCGTCCTAGCCAATGATGTGGCGCAGGTTTTATATATGAAGGACATGTATACCAAACCGAGAAAAAGAAAATATAAGGAAGCGAATACATCATACGATGAGCCAAAGCACCACATAGTTCTTTCAGGAAAAAGAGACATCGTGGGATTGCAGGGTAAGACAGACATGTGTGAAGATTATGAAAAGTTTCATGAAATTCCTCCCTTCAAAGTAAAGGGTGACCCAAGCACCCTGTTAAGCGATGAAGATTATCCATGGTTACGGTGCAATAAGCAAGGAACACAAGAGAAGAAAAAGTGAAGAAATGAAATGCCCTTTGTAAAAGATGAGTTTTCGTATGAAATCCTCATACTTCGAAAGAGATTCTCCGTTTTGTACACGAAGTGCATCCAGTTTTTGCCGCAACCCTCTCAACTTTTTAGCACATGTTATGTGGGTGAAATGATGATACAATGCCAACTTTCAACCTTTTCAGAGTTCATTTGTAGTGCTTTTCAATTTAAGAGTTATTTAGCTCAAACAAAATCACTAAATGTATGAAAATACCAAATTAAGTCAGAAATAGTTAAAAAATTATGATTTGTCTTTGAGTGGTGCATTTTGAACACACAAAAATTCTGGAGTTCAAATAAGTTCAAAAAAATGAAATCCCTTTGTAATACATGAGTTTTCGTACGAAACCTTGATACTTCGAAAGAGGTTGTCCGTTTTGTACACGAAGTGCATCCAATTTTTTCCGCAACCCTCTCAACCTTTTAACACATGCTATGTGGGTGAAATGATGATACCATGCCAACTTTCAACCTTTTCAGAGTTCACTTGTAGTGCTTTTCAATTTAAGTGTCATTTAGCTCAAAAAACACTAAATACATGAAAAATACCAAATGAAGTCAGAAATAGTTAAAAATTGATGATGTGTCTTTGAATGGTGCATTTTGAACACACACAAAGTCTGGAGTTCAAATAAGTTCAAAAAATGAAATCCCTTTGTAATACATGAGTTTTCGTATGAAGCCCTAAAGCTCCGAAAGGGATTCTCTATTTTGTACACGATGTGCATCTAGTTTTTGCCGCAACCCTCTCAACTTTTTAGCACATGCTATTTGTGTGAAATGATTATACCATGCCAACTTTCAACATTTTTAGAGTTCATTTGTGGTGCTTTTCAATTTAAGGGTCATTTAGCTCAAAACAAAAATCAGTAAATGTATGAAAAATATCAAATGGGCCGACGGACTGTTTGTCCCGGTTCTAGCACCAACCAGTACGAAAGTACTCTTCTTCCCGCCCTTTGGGCCAGCGGAAGTGTGTCTTTGGTCCTAGTTGGTGCCACAAACCGAAACGAAAGGTTTCGCATATAGTGCGGGAGTTGTCGAAATTGACCTTTACTCCCAGTTGGTGTAACAACCCAGGACTAATGGTGTGCTTTCGTCCCGGTTTGGGCCACCAACCGCAACAAAGGTGTTCTTATATTGCGGGAGTAGTCGAAATTTACACCAACTTCCATTCCCTCATGTTCTCTCTTCGCCGCCGACGCACCCGAGCCCGTCGCCGTCGGCCCGCGCCTCCTCCATGAGCCTGTCGTCGTTGTCTCCGTCGCTCACAAGCCTATCATCGCCCCGAGCCCATCACCGTCGCCGTCGCTCCTGTGCCCGTCATCGTCGCTGTGGCCGTTGCCGTCGCACCCTAGCCCATCGTTGCCGCCATCGTCCCCGAGCCCATCGTCATCGCCGTCGTCCCCGAGCCTATCACCGTCGCCATCGCCCTGAGCCCATTGCCATCGTCGTCGTCGCCCGTCCCTGCCCGTCATCGCCATCGCCTGTCACCTCACGTCGTCGCCGTCGCCCCCGAGACCGTCGCCGTCGTCGTCGTCGCCCGTCGTCACCGTCGCCCCCGAGCCCATCATCGTCATCGTCGTCGTTGTTCTGAAGCCCGCCCTCGCCCCCCGTCGACGCACCGGTAGCACGTCCATCGATCTCTCCATCTCCCTATTTGCGAATCCATGTGTGTGAGAAGACGTAGCCTAATTGCGAATCCATGTGTGTGTATTACAGTCATATTTCAATATGTTGGGTACATTTTTGAACTCCTCAATGTGACGCAAGTTATAAAAATTATAAAAATATTTAGATTAGATTCAGTTTCAATAGCAAATAAAGTTATAAAAATTATAAAAATATTCACGTTAGATTATGTTTTTATGTTAATATTTGGGATTATGTATAAAGGGCTTCCCCCACTTTGAAATATTTGCAGAAACAATGGATATTCCAAGAGACATGGAAAAAGAAGAAATTTTGGGGGATATAATCCATGGCGATGGTAGTAATGTCGATTTTTTGCTCAGCGAACTCAGTGACTACAGAATCCCGGTGGAAGGACATTATCATGATGGCTTGGGTGATCGAACAATGGAGGAAGAAGGACATTATCATGAAGGCTTCAATGACTACCGAATCCCGGAGGAAGGAGACCATGATGATGGATCCGGTGACCGAACGGAGAAGGGAGCTATTGAAAAGTCTGGATCGAGCCAAACTTAAGCAACGAGACGAGGCCTGACGAGAAGGTTGGGCAAGGATCAAAAGTTCACGATCACAGAACTGTCAAACGATGGCCAACCGATTGAACCCAAGCAGACCAGGGATGCATTTTCTTCTCAGTGCAAAGCTATTGTCAGGGACAACATCCTGATCAGCATCAAGCAATGGAATAAGCCTAAGGGCGACAACATCCCTGAAGGTGATTATGTCACCGATAGGCTGAAAGATGATCTTTGGACCGCGTTGAAGGAAAATTTCACCCTACCACCAGAGGAGGATCCGAATAAGCCAGTTATAGAGCCACTGGTCAAGGCTTGTGCTCTTAAGAAGATGGCAGAACTATTCAGGAGGTGGAAGAAAGAGTTGAAATCAAAGTATGTCGACAAAGGGAAGACTCCAGAATTCGTCGGCCGATTTGAGAATTTTAGATATCACTGGCCCGCATTTGTGGCCTACAAGTCATCGGACAAGAGTAAGGAAATGTGAGAGAGAAACAAGAACAATGTTACAAAGAAGCAGTATCACCATCACCCGGGGTCGGGTGTCTACCTCAAAGGCCGTCCGTTGTGGGACAAAGCTAAGAAAGACCTGATTGCTAAAGGGGTCCAACCACAGACATTGAACTGGCCCGACCGTTCAAGGAATTGGTTCTTCGGAGTTGGGGGAACTTTGGACCCTGAAACAGGGGATTTTCGTTGGACGGACGAGCAACTTGCAACACCCATCAACAAGCTTCAACAGTGTATCACGGCAGCACAAGAAGGGGCGTTCTTTCCCGAAAGAGGGAAGGACGAGCTGACTGAGGCCCTAGGGAATGCTGAGCACCCTGGACGAACACGAGGCACACTAGGATCCGTTGCGTGGAAGGTTGGGTTTCCCGGCGCAGCCAGTTACAAAATCCAAGTGAGAAAAAGGAGAACGGAGTTGAGCGACATGCAGAAGAACAATGCAAGACTACAAATTCTAGAGGAACTTCAGAGCCAGCGAGCTGTCGACCAACCATCTTAGCGGCACGAAACTACCCCAGAAACCCCGCCATCTCAGTGGAGAAGCAGCGTGGCTTCCACGGAGCTCGTTCAGCCTGACTGCATGGCTCCTAGCTACCCCGTGGATACTACGATGGAGTCTCAACTTTGCGAGCTTTTGACGAAATGTCGGAACCTCACTTTCAAGGTTGTTATCGGCATTGTTGCACCTCCTCAATCCGACGGAACTTTTCACCGCCATCCGATTCGACGTGGTTATGCTCTTGCGATGGTGGATGAAGTAAATAAGGATTTTGAGCAGCTCGAGCTTGACCACCCTACAGGTGAAGATGAGAATAATAAGCTGGTTCATGCTTTCAGGAGTTCATGTCTATGGTCAAAGGAGTACATCAATCTTCCAAACTGTACGGCTCCTCCTCTTCCTCCTCCGGCGAGTGATCAGGGCACTCCTCATCCTCCGCCGGCGACTACTCAGGGCACTCTTCATCCTCCCCCGGTGAACGATCAGGGCACTCGTGCTCCTCCGACGCGTGAGGGCACTCCGCCTTCTTCTTCGGCTCCTCCTCCGGCGCGTGAGGGCACTCCACCTCCTTCTTTGACTCCTCCTCCGGTGCTTCAGAGCAGTCCGCCTCCTTCTTCGGCTCCTCCTGTGGCGCGTCGGAGCACTCTACCTCCTTCTTCGGCTCCTCCTCCAGCACGTCGGAGCAATCCTCCTCCTCCGGCGCGTTGGAGCACTCCGCCTCCTTCTTTGGATCCTCCTCCAGCATGTCGGAGCAGTTCGCCTCCTTCTTCGGCTCCTCCTCCAGTGCGTCGGAGCACTCCGCCTCCTTCTTCAGCTCCTCCTCCAGTGCGTCGGAGCAGTACTCCTCCTTCGGCTCCTCCTCAAGCGCGTCGGAGCAGTCCGCTTCCTCCGCAACAGCAGAAGACAGACGTCGTCGCTCCTCCGCCGAAAATTTCACAAGTAAGAAAGATGTCGCCTCATCCTCCTTCTCTCAAGCAGAAGACAGACTCAGCCGCCGCTCTAGCGGCTAGCAGTGATGCAATGTTAGCAAAACAATGAAGTGGGAAAACAATTCCCTAGCTCGGCCAACAGAAGAAGCAATCGTTAATTTGGAAGAAGTTCATGAGGATTATGCGGATTTGGAAGAAGTTCATGAATAAGGTTCGCGGTATACCCAAAGAGTTGCAATTTACGCACCCCGATTAAGTAGTACTAGCTAGATAGTTCCGCGCATCTCTAATTGATTCAAATTTTCATCAATATATTATTACCATGCTTGCTTATTAGTTTGATTGAACTCTATATATTCTCATAAAGTGCTTGTACCAGGTAGGTGGGACTGAAAAATGTGCATTATGTGTATGCGAGTTCATTCTCCTCTCGACCTCTGGGCGGGGCATTTCAGACGAACAATTTGAAGTACTTAAATAATATTCACAATTTTATTTTATATATTACCATCAATTGTGTTCAGTTTTATTCATATATATGCATGTATTGACCCCCTTCTTTAAATTAGATCTGGAAGAAGTGGGATGAACCCCTATCAGATGATGGCATACGAGCAATTAAAGAGGAATTGGCGGGATTCCTTCTTGACCACGTCAAATCTAGTGACGGAGAATACCATGTGAGCTATTTTTCATTGGATCTTAGTTAGATGATGTTAGGCATTGTAAAAGATGTTATATTGTAAAAGATGTTAAGTATTGTAAATGGTTTCCTTCATTTTCTTATTAGCTAGCCTCATGTTCTCTCTATATGTATAGTAGCTAGCGTCCACCAAGCACGGAGAAAGAGAGGACACTTCTCTCTATTATCTAGCTAAACAATATGAAACCGCTAGATTAACCCTCCAACAACCCCCCCCCCCCCGATCAAAACAAAAAACAAAACCCCCAGCTCTAGCCACATGCTGACGCGTGGATTCCAAGATGTCCCTGTTGGTGTGACCAACCGGGACTAAAGAACCTCCTGCACGGGCTCGCCGCCGCGGCCACGTGGAGATCATTCGGTCCCGATTCGTAAGCGAACTGGGACTAAAGGTTTCGGGCTTTAGTCTCGACCATTTAGTCCCGGTTCAAGAACCAGGGCTAATGGGCCTCTGGAACCGGGACAAATGGGCCATTTTCTACTAGTGATGTCATCGATCTGAAGGCATTACTCTGTTTCTCCATGAACTCAATACACTAGATGCATGCTCGATAGCGGTCGATGTGTGGAGTAATAGAAGTATATGTAGGCACAAGTCGGTCTACTTGTCCCGGACATGACGTCTATATACATGATCGTTGTCTTGGATATCGTCACAATTATTCTATGTTCTATCAATTGCCCAAGAGTAATTTCTCTACCTGCTATTTTCTCGAGAAAAGAAACTAGTGAAAACTACGCCCCCGGGATCTATTTCACATCATCTATTTGCAATATCTACTTTGCTATTCGCATTTGTATTTTATTTACTATCTTATTTTCAGATCTATATTATCAAAACCCCCAAAATACCTTACTGCATTTTATTTGCTATCACTTTTATTTGCATCTACCAATCTATCTTTTCCTACCCAACCGGTGCATCACTACCCATCTAGTGCAGCGGAACCGAACCGTGCACCACACCGTACCATTCGAGAGGAGAAGAAGGAGATTATGCATCAAGTACAGGAGTTGGTCGACAAAGGTTATATATGTGAATCCCTTAGTTAGTGTGATGTTCATGTTATTCCAGTCGCAATAAAAGATGTTACATCACATATGTCTGTGGATTGTAGAGCCATTGATAATGTTTTACTATTCATTATCGTCATCCTATTCCTAGGGTAGATGATAGGCTTGATGAATTAAGTGGCTCTCAAATTTTCTCAAAAGTTGATATGCATAGTGGATACCACCAAATTCGTATGAAACTGGGAGATGAATGGAAAACAACATTTAAAACTAAATTTGATTCTATGAGTGGTTGGTCATGCCATTTGTCTAAACTAATGCACCTAGTACTTCCATGAGATCAATGGACGAGGTTTTACGTGATTTCATTGGAAGCTTTGTGGTAGTCTATTTTGATGATATACTATTTATAGTAGATCCTCAGAGGAACACTTGCAACATTTACATGTTGTTTTTATTGCTCTACATGATGCATGTTTGTTTGGTAATCTTTGGAAGTGCACCTTTTGCATCGATCGAGTATCTTTTCTTGGCTATGTTGTTACTCCATAGGGAATTTAAGTTGATAACGCCACAATCGAAGCTATTAAGAGTTTGCAGCAGCCCACAATGGTCACACAAGTGAGGAGTTTCCTGGTCCTCACTGGTTTCGATAAGCGTTTTGTGAGAGATTTTAGCACCATTGTTGCACCACTCAGTGAGATTACAAAGAAGGATGTGCCTTTTTCTTGGGGTAACGCACGGGAAGAAGCATCCACGGTGTTGAAAGATAAGTTAACACGTGCCTCTTTACTAAAACTTCCTGATTTTAATAAGACTTTCGAGCTTGAATGTGATGCTAGTGGAATTGGATTATGAGGTGTGTTATTACGAGATGGCAAACTTGTTGCATAATTTTCTGAAAAATAGAACGGGCTAGCCTAAATTATTTTACTTATCATAAGTAATTATATGCTCTTGTTTGGACTGTGTAAATATGGCAACATTATTGATGGACCAAATATTTTTTTATACATTCTAATCATTATTAATGGACCAAACATTATTGGCAACATTATTGAAGCATACTAAAAGTCAAGCAAAACTGAATCATAGACATGTTCAATGGCTTTAATTCATTAAAACTTTCCCTTATGTCGTCAAACACAAGAAGGCGAAAGAAAATTTTATTGCTGATGCATTGTCTCATTGTTATACTATGCTGTCACAACTTGACTTTAAAATATTTGGTTTGGAGACCATCGAATATCAATATGTGCATGAAGTTAAATTAAAGATGTTTTGCAGAATTGTGAAGAAGAGAGAACATGGAACAAGTTCGTCATTAATGATGGATTTCTGTTATGTGCTGACAAGCTATGCATTCTAGCTAGCTCTGTTCGTATTTTATTGTTAAAGGAGGTGCATGGAGGAGGATTAATGCGACACTTTAGTGTGAAGAATACGGAGGACGTACTTGCAACACATTGTTTTGGCAAAAGATGAGACGGGATGTTGACGTTTTGTTGCTCGCTACAAGACATGCCAAAAAGCTAAGTCATGACTCTATCATGATGGTTTATATATGCCTTCTCCTGTATCTAGTATTCCTTGAGAGGATACATCAATGGACTTTGTTTTAGGTAGACCTTGAATAAACTAGGGGAGGGATATCATAGTTGTTGTCGTGGATAGATTATCAAAAATGGCACACTTTATACCACGTCATAAAAGTGATGATGCTACTAATGTTGCTAATTTTTCCTTCGTGAAATTATTCGCTTGCATGGTGTGCCAAATACAACTATTTCAGATCATGTTGCTAAATATCTTAGCCACTTTTTGAGATGTTTATGGGCCGAGTTGGGGACTAAACTGCTTTTGAATACTACATGTCACCACCAAACTGATGGATAAACTGCAGTAGTCAATATATCATTGTCTACTATGGTTAGAGCTGTTTTGAAGAATGACTTGAAAATGTGGGAAGAATGCTTGCCGCATATTGAATTTTCTTAAAATCTTTCATTGCATTCTACCACTAAGATGTGCCGTTTTGAAATTGTGTATGGTTTCCTACCTCGTGCACCTATTGATTTTGTTGCCTCTTCCATCTTCGGAGAAGGTTAATTTTGATGTTAAACAACATGCTGAATTGATCTTAAAAATGCATGAGATAACTAACGAAAATATCGGTTGTATGAATGCAAAATACAAACTTGCTGGAGATAAGGGTAGAAAACATGATTTCCTTGCACCTGGACATGTTTTTTGCTTACATTTGCGTAAGGATGGATTTCCTGATTTGCGCAAGTGAAAGCTACTGCCACGTGATGAGGATCATTTTAAGTTGTTGGAGAAAATAAATGATAATCATATAAAATTGAGTTGCCTGGAGATTTTTATGGTTAGCCCCACTTTTAACATTGAAGATTTGAAGCCTTATTTTGGTGAAGAAGCTGAGATTCCACCGAGGACAACTTCATTTCAAGAAGGGGAGGATGAACAAAAGCATGTAATTTAAGCAACATCATATGTGCATGAACATTAGAAGTATTTCCAAGAAACTAAAGTACGCAGTAATTCAATTCGTGTTCATGAGGTCTAGTAATTTTTCAAGTACGTATAGCAAGAGGGGCGATGGTGTAACAATGGTATTGATATCCTCAGCATCGTCCCCTTCTTGAAATGAAGCCATCCTCGCGGAAGCTCATCTTCCTCACCCAAAGAAGGCTTCCAATGTGCAATGTTAAAAGTGGGACTAACCCCTAACTCTGTAGGCAGCTCAAGTTTATATGCATTAACATTTATATTCTCTAACATCTTAAAAGGACCATCAGCATGTATCATTATCTTTGACTTGCCCAAATCTGGAAATCTATCCTGACGCAACCAAACAAGATATCAAGGTGGAAAGGAAACATGTTTTATACCCTTATCTAGAGCAAGTTTGTATTTAGCATTCATATGCTCAATGTTTTCCTTAGTTACCTCGTCATTTTTAATATCAATTGAGCCCATTGTTTATCATCAAAATTCACCTTCTCTGAAGATGGAAGAGGCACCAAATCAATAGGTGCATGTGGTATGAAAATATATATAATTTCAAAGGGACAAATCTTAGTAGTAGAATGCAATGAATTTTTTTTAAAAAGTTCAATATGAGGCAAGAATTCTTCCCACATTTTAGTTTATCCTTCAAAACAACCCTAAGCATAGTAGACAATGATGTATTAATTACTTCAGTCTATCCATCAGTTTGGGGTTACATGTAGTGCTAAAAACAAGTTTAGTCCCCAACTTAGGCCATAAACATATCCCAAAGTGGATAACAAATTAAGCATCATGATCTGAAATAGTTGTATTTGGCACATCCCACAAGCAAATAATTTCACGAAAGAACACATTAGCAACATTTGCAACATCATCACTTTTATGACATGGTGTAAAGTGTGCTATTTTTGAAAATCTATCCACAACAACAAATGTGCTATCCACCCCCTTCTTTGTACGAGGTAAACCTAAACAAAGACCATAGATATATCCTCCCAAGGAACACTAGGTACAGGAAAATGCATATATAAACCATGAGGATTGAGTCGCAACCTAGCTTTCTGACATGTAGTGCAGCGAGAAACTAAACGCTCAACATCCGTTCTCATTTTGGCCAAAAGCAATGTTTAGCAAGGACATCCTCCATGTTCTTCATGCCAAATTGTCCCATTAATCCTCCTCAATGCACCTCCTGCAACAACAAAAGATGAACGGAGCTAGCTGGAATGCATAGCTTCTTACCAAACCACAAATCCATCATTAATGACAAACTTGTTCGATGTTATCTCTTCTTTAGAATTCTGCAACACATCATGAACATATTGATCTTTTATGGTCTCCAAACCAAATATTTTGAAGTCAATTTGTGAAAGCATAGTATAACGACGAGACAATGCATCAGTAATACCATTTCTTTAACCTTCTTGTGTTTAATGACATAAGGGAGAGTGTCAATGAATTCAACCCATTTAGCATGTCTATGGTTCAGTTTTTCTTGACCTTTCATATGTTTCATAGATTCAGGATTAGAATGTATAACAAATTCTTTGGGCCATAAATAATGTTGCCATGTTTCCAAAGTCCGAACAAGAAAATGTAATTCCTGAAGATAAGTAGAATAATTTAGTGTAGGCCCACTCAATTTTTCCGAAAAGTGTGCACCATTTTACGATCTTCTAATAACACACCTCCTATTCCAGTTCAACTAGCATCACATTCAAGTTCCAGTTAAGTAGCATGTCTTAACTTATCTTGCAATACTATGAAGGCTTCTTCGTGTGTGGTACCCAAAACAAAATGCACATCCTCTTTATAGGCTCACTAAGAGCTGTAGCAGTGGTGATGAAATATCTCACAAAACGCCTATAAAAACTAGCGAGCCAAGAAATCTCCTCACTTGTGTGACCGTTTTGGGTTGCGGCCAATTCTTAGTAGCTTCAATCTTCACTTTATGAACTTCAATTCTGTGTCGAGTAACAACATAGCCAAGAAAACATACTCGGTCGATGCAAAAGGTGCACTTCCCAAGGTTACCAATTAAACGTGCATCACGTAGAGCAATAAATACAACATGTAAATGTTACAAGTGTTCCTTCAAGGATCGACTATTAATCAGTATATCATCAAAATATACTACCACAAATCATCCAATGAAAGCACGTAAAACGTCGTTCATTAATCTCATGAAAGTACTAGGTTCATTAGTTAACCCAAAAGGAATGATTAACCACTCATATAATCCAAACTTAGTTTTAAATGTCATTTTCCATTCATCTCCCAATTTTATATGAATTTGATTGTAACCACTACGCAAATCAATTTTGGAGAAAATTGTAGAGCTACTTAATTCATCAAGCATATCATAAATCCTAGGAATAGGATGATGATAATGAATAGTAATATTATTAATGCATCTATAGTCAACACACATATCCGATGTACCATCCTTTTTAGGCACTCGAACAATAGGAACAATGCAAGGATTAAGTGGTTCACGCATATAACCTTTGTTGAGCAGCTCCTATACTTGACGCATAATCTCTTTTGTCCCCTCGAGATTGGTACGGCATGGCGCATGGTTGGGTACCTATGAATTGGGAATTAAGTCAATCTTAAGCTCAATCCCTCTAATAGGTGGTAATTCCGATGGCACGTCTTGCGGAAAGGTGTTAGCGAAAACCTGCAAGATGTTAGTGACAGTAGGAGGCAAACATGGAGGCACGTCCTTGAATGAAAATAATACCTCTCTGCAGAGAAAAGCGTAGGAAAAAAATGTAGTAAAATCCAGATTAGTAATATCAAATTTAGTGGCAAGTAAACATCCACTCTACAATTTTATTCCATATGCAACACTAGGTGATGGTTTATTAGGCTATTGTGTTGCTCGAATTCCTTTTCCAAAATCTCATTTTCACTATTAGGTTGCTCCTGTTTTGCTTTATTGGCTCTAGAAGTGTCATTTTTCATAATATGTTTAGGAGACATAGGAAGAAAAGCTATATTTTGATCCTTGTCAACAAGAGTATAATGGTTTGTCCTACCACGGTGTACATAATTTTTATCAATTCTTCATAGTCTACCAAGTAAAATGGAGCATGCTTGCATGGGTACCACATCACAATCAACATAATAAGAATATGTAGCAATGCTAAAATGCACACGAACAAATGTGTTACCTTAAGCTTCCCGCTGTTGTTGAATCATTGGATGTAATAAATATAGGGATGTGGTTTGGTGGTGAGAGATAGCTTCTCCGCCATCTCCATGCTAACCAAGTTGTTGCAACTCCCTCCATCGATTGATGACGTGAATAGAACGTTCCCTCAGAACTCCCTTACAATGGAACAAATTGTGCCTCTGATTTTGCTTAGCCTGTGTTACCTGCACACTTAAAACATGTTAAGTAACTAAACTTTTATACATGTGGGCGTAATCAGCAGCCATGTATTATGTATCCTATTCAGTATCATCTACATGTTGGTCTTCACTTGCAATAAGAGCCACAGTCTCCTTATCATAGTCACTAGTGGAGTCATATCCACCCTCCTCGGTAACAATCATCACACGCTTGGATGGGCATTCTCTCGCATAGTGACCTCCACCCTTGCAACAACAACATATGACCTCATGTATTTTCCCGGTGGATGAGATGGATGAAGAAGAGCTATGTGCAGGCCTGGAAGGTGTTCTCTTGGCGTAGGGTGGGGCAAGGGCCTGTTTAGTGGTATCTCGGTTGGAGTTGGTAGCTGAAGTAGCTGGTGCTGTAGGAGCACATGTAGAAGTAGATGAGGTATGTGGTGTCCATGATGAAGTGCGACCTATAGAAAAATTAGTTTTGGCCAATGCTTGTCGATCATGCACTTCATGTTTAGCTTTGTAAGCAAGATGGAATAAACGAGTGAGTATTATACTCCTTATACTCTAAAATAGTATGAATATCTCTATTTAATGCACCCATCAAATGTGCAAGCATAGGTTAATTTTCCTGAACAATACCACATTTAATCAGTCCTGTTTGTAATTCCTGATAATATTCGTCTACATAATTTTTCTGCTTGTCTGAAACGCTGCAATTTTTGAAGTAATTCACGTTGATAATATGGTGGAATCCAATAAGTACGTATAGCAGTTTTCAAAGCAGTCTAAGTTGCTCGAATATTGGAATTGTGGATTCTACAATGTTTGGACCACCAAACACAAGAAAAACTAATGAAAGCACAAACATCAACAACAACACGTCGATCCTTAGCAAATTGTAAGCATGTAAAATGTTGTTCTGTTTGTAACTCCCAAGTAACATATATATCAGGCACATATCAACCATAATATATATTAGGGAGATGGTCATGATGCTGCACCTTAGGGGGTAGAGCAGCCCTACCATTGCGATTGTATCCATGCGGACAGCCCAATGCTCTTGGTGGTTGTTGCCCCGGGTGCTGATTTGGAGCAACCTCACCCTCATCATCATAATCACCATCATAATCCTGATTCTCCTCAATGATAGTAGTAGGACTAACAACGACACTAGAATTCTATTCTTTGTCGATAGGCACACGTCGCGCTCTTCCCACAAAATTCGGGCCTTGTTAGTGTTGTTGGAGAAGGACTGTAGCCGTAGCTGGTGGTGGTAGACAGGCAAGAACCTCATTCAATTTGGCATCCACCTCGGTGTCAAGTGTCTTTTACAAACCATCTAGCTTCTCCATGGCCTCTCCAATGATGGTCACGAAGTCTTGCACCTGGTCACCTATCATTTGCTAAAATTTCACATGGAGCTCCATGTTGATCAGGCCATCCTAGTCGATCTCGTTGGCTTGTGATCCTGGCATGGTTAGCAGCAATACTAACACACAAGAATATGAACCTACAGACTACTAGGAAGTTGTGGTGGTGGTGGTGGTGGTGGTGTGTTATAAATCTGTCAAGAAAATCTCAATTTCTTACCTATTCTTACCAAGTAAGAGGTGGTGATCGACAATTGTTGTAGTCCAAACTCTCAAATCTTGGATAAAGCGATTGCCACGTGGTGTCAAACACACTAAGTAGATGGATGTGGAGCTGGGAAGGCTTATAATATGGTAGCAAAAAGGTCGGCAGTGATCAGTTCAGAGATACAAAGTTGAAAAGACACTGAACGACAGTACTGTGCTAGTCCTAGGCTATACCGTGCTAGAGTGGGACACCCTTGCTTTTGCCCCTTTTATTTGTCCTTGATTTCTATTGAATATTTGATTTGAAATTGAGTTTTTGAATCATCTCATGAGGATTTTCACTTGGGCATTCTTTTGATCTTCACCCAAGTGACTCCTAGTTCTCTCAAACCATCTTTAGATATTGCCATTTAAATATTTTTCTTTCAATCATACTATTCATTTTCTCCCTAAAACTGAGTATTTCACTCTTATGCTCCAAAGCAACCCTCATTTTTCTTGCACTGAAAAATCTGAATAAATTCACTAGAATTTTGTATGTCATGCCTCATTTTTCTATGCAAAAATATGTCATAGTCATGTGACGAATTTTGGCTCTAGAAAATATTTTGTTTTCTGGACACTAAGGTCACATTATGAACGAAGTACACTTTTTCTTGCTCCATTTGAGGTGCAAATTTTCTAGTATGGCTACCTTCGAAACCAAATCTTGGCCTCCAACTTTCAGCTCTTATATCTTTCTAAATATTTCTCAATTTGTTGCTACAGTTCTGTCCACAAACTTGCCGGCTCTCTCATTTCTTGTCCAAGCAGTCTAGGGATGAACCAGGACCACAAATGGGACTTCTCTTGAATGGACATGAGCCTAGACATGGTCTGGCAGCCTCGGCGCATGCGTAGCACCAATGCACGTGGTGACCACATGGCACCAAGGTGTTCGACAAGCGTTTAGCACGCTCTGCGTGTCGGACAACACTCTGTCTTGCCCGTGCGCGTGCCCCATGAGGCCCTAGAATGTCTCCACCCTCCTTGTGCTTCGTCCCATTCCTCCTCATCCCTCTTTGTCGCTAGCCGACACCAGCAATAGGCTCAGTATAAGCGGACACAGTGGCGCAGGGAGAACAGTGCCCCGTGCAGCCACCGGTTTTCAGGAAAAATAATTTCCACACAACAGACATTTGTGTTAACCAACCCTCGGACTACTATTAGCTGGTGGACACTCACTTGATACAGAAATCCCAAGAAAAATACAATATATGGGTTACAATATGATGAAGGTCCACAGATTTGGACAAAAGTGTGAGGGTGACGGTGGAAGCGATTCAAGGAATCTCTAGTGTCCATGGGAATCCATTCACACACGAATAGCTGGCTTGGACAAATTCCTATTTCACAAGACTGCTATCGTCGACTTCTAGATTCCGGGGTTGATGGCATCGTGCTCCTCCCCGAAAGCAATATGTCCAAGACATAAGCCAGGGACAAGCCAGTGAGTACTTTGAATGTACTCGCAAAAACATTAAGAAAACAGATAAGTTAAAGCAGGTGAGATACATGCATAATTCACTTATTAACTCTATCATACCATAAGATTCAATTCACGGATGCATTCATGCAGA
This sequence comes from Hordeum vulgare subsp. vulgare, assembly GCF_904849725.1. Classification (NCBI taxonomy): domain Eukaryota; kingdom Viridiplantae; phylum Streptophyta; class Magnoliopsida; order Poales; family Poaceae; genus Hordeum; species Hordeum vulgare. The sequence continues at coordinate 317,735,695 of NC_058524.1, forward strand.
TAAACCGTTTCCACCAATGATGTATAAGCCAACATGGAAAATTAGCTGTCAATTATAAGCTTGTCGATCGGGCGTTTGAGGTGACACCTTGGAAGGACAAGCAATACAAGCCACAATCACGCGTCTTAGCGACGCTGCATAAAGGGCCTTGTTAACGGAATATTACTAAACATGCCACAGTTGGGCGTCTGGACACCATATAAAGGGCCTTGTTAACGGAATATTACTAAACATGCCATAGGTTGACACCATATAAAGGGATCATATGAAAGTAATAACAGATGCCATTGTCGGGCGTCTAAGCGACACCATAGAAAGGGCTTATATGAAAGTAATAAGAGTGGACACAGTCGGGCGTCTAAGAGACACCACAAAAAGGGCTTATATAATATCAACACCGAGTATCTAGGAGGTAGAACCGTCCCAAGGATACTCTAACAAATCCATATACCACACATGACTAGTCCACAACAGAATTCATAATAATAATAGCACTTATCATCCCGGTTCATAGGTATCATCATGTTTCAATTTAGTTATTCCGAAGACCGACACTTAGACTGACACTTGACTAGTCAACCAGTCGTCCTTGACCGTGGCCATGGCTACTCGAATAGTTTCGACTCTGTAGAGGGTGTACTCTTTACCCATAGCCCATGGGTTTCAATAGTCACTCGGGCTAATCCCGTGTACCGTATCTCAGAAGTAAACACTCAGAGCGACCACACACACATTTTTCCCACACGAAGACCGGCCTCACCAGGACTACACTGCTAGGAAAAAACCATAAGATGGGGATGCCCCAACCTCGATTACCATGGGATCGAATTTATACCGCGTGCTACAAGGGGAGAGCTCTTCCCCTCTCGGACCCAGAACTGAAACACCCATGCCTCCTGACAGGATGACTGGATTTATTCCAGGGCCATGGATACCTTCATCTCGGCCCCTCCACATGGTGTGTACATGATTATAGGTTTAGGACCTACTGAATTGTATTCCTTTTCGACAAGACCTATGGCAGCACGAAAGGTAATGTGACACACTAAGAATACTCGATCTACGATCAACTTAGGAGGTCTAAGTTTTCCTGCAAGGGTTAGTATCACACAATTTTTCTGAAGGATATACCTTAGTGTTACCACCATCAGACCTTGGTATTCTCTCATTGACCACTCTCGTCCCACAAGATGTCAGTCCCATCGTCTCATAATTACTATGACAAACCTCCCTCCGAGGTTGTCCAGACCAGCATGGTATAGGAGGCCTGAGGTTGTACCCACTCACCATTTGCATCACATATAATCAACAAAATACCCATCTCATGCACTCATGGAAGATATGATTTTATGTGGGGGTTGTTACGAACATAACCAAAATCACACATTCAATGCACCACAACAAATATCACACAACTAAATACAAATCAGAGTTCAAGATGCTTGCCTTTGGAGTTGAGGAGGGTGGTGTGCACCCCAAAAATCTTGAAGGAAGTTTCCTCTCTCCAAATTCCTATTTTGAACATATTTGAATTAACACACAATTTCAAAAAGCATATAAAAGTTGTTTGACATTTTTTAAATAAAACTTAAAATAAGCTAGATGAAATTTGAGAGAGCAAGGGAAAAAAATCATTTCATTTGGAGTTCTATTTAAAAAGATATGGCTGGTCAAATTTTTGTCAAAGCTGGATTTTTAAGTAAAATAGAAAACAGAAAACGTTTAAGTAGAAGTGCCTTTTCAGAAAGGTGGACGCGCACTTACAAGAGTGTGCTTCCTCAGTAGGAAAGCGCAGCTGTAGTGCTGTGCCACTTGGCAACGACTAGCTCATCGACAGGCAGGGCCCTCTTGTCAGGTTTGTACTCTAACTCCCGCGGCAAAACCATGGTGGCGCTCCTATGCTCCTCGTCGGTGACTAGCTGCAGATCTCACGTGCTAAGACACGGGGATGGATCCAGGAGGTCCTAGCGGTCCACCCGGTGGTCTCCAGGGGTGCGGGAGTGACGGGAGTCGCCGGAGCCTGCGGGCCTACGGACGACGGTCCCCGGCACTTGTGGCTAAGGGGGAATGACATACTGGCCGCTAGGGGGCTGGAGGAGGAGGAGGCTGGCGCGGCGAGGTATAGCTGCAACGAATTTGACCGGAGAGGCTACGGCGGCCAGGCTGCCGGAGGTGAGCAAGATGACCATCTCCGGTCAAATTGCTGCTACACGGGGCTTGCTACAGTTGAGAAAGAGGCGATGGAGCACACTGCAACTCTGGAAGGGCTATTTATAGCCTGGTAGAGGAAGTTCTGCGGCAGCCCAAGAATAAGAATGCTGACGACATTTCCGATGGTTGCACAAGGGTGGAAGGAATGGTTGGCAGGGCTGGCAGCGAGCGAACGATGCAGGGGAGGTGGTCCAAGGGCAGCTAGCATGCTGAGGCTGCTTGGGCGGCACCGGCTAGTGCTGGGGCGTGCTATTGCCGTTGGAAGGCTGCCAGAGCTGCTAGGGCTGAAGCGCTGCACGACACACGGGGCAGTGACCACTAGTCGGGGCTTGGCTCGTTATTGTGCGGCTCTGGAAACTAGCCAAGGGGCATAGGCAGGTGGACGCGGCAGAACGCGCGCGCATGTGCAAAATGTGCGCTCTGACCACACCCAGAGCACGCACGACACCTACTCGACGAACTGTCTAGCATAGCCAAATGTATTAGGTGCTCTCCAAACTTACCAGGGGAGGGCTGGTAGCTAAGACAAGCTTCCTCGACATTCTGCTTTGGGGATTGGGGGCAACTCCACAATGTAGACTAAAACCATGCCTTATGTGTCCATGCACTACACATGCTTGATAAAATGCCTGAGGCCATTAGGAGATTTTTTGGCATCCAAACTTTCTAGAGTGATGTCTCCTTAGACACTATGAAGAGTGGTCTGGTTAGTTTGGCAAAAATCAAAACTAGCTAATGCAAAGTTTTGAGAAAAACAATTCTGGACAACAAGTTGAGGCTATTAATTCATTCATTTAAAATAATCCAATGGGGCTTGAATCTTGGACTTAAGGGTTTGGTAGGGTGAACTACCAGCAGTAAAAATCTCAAGGTCATTTGAGCAATTAAAATTGGTGTTGTAGTACAAAACATCAATTTGGACCAGAATTGAAAAAGGGTTGTTAGGCTAAATTATTCCAAAACACATAATTGGGTTTTTGCATAAAAGTGAATCTCATGCATGCCTTGACATCTCCACATTTTTGTGGAAAAGAATTGAAAAAGGGTTTATAAAAGGGTTTATAAAAGGGTTGAAGTGAAAAAGGGGTCCTTTAAGGAATTAAAAAGCCATTTTTGAACCAACGAAACTTGGCAAAGTATTTATAAAAAGGTCTCCGCTCAATTTATCAAAAGGAAATAAATGTTTTTATGCAAGCCCCCAAGTTCCAACATAGTTTTCAAAAACTTGTACTAGGAGGAGAAATCTTATAATTAAAAGACATGAATGATTGTGTAATCAATAGAATATCCAGAAAAATAACAATTAAACAAACATAGCCAAGTTTTAGTACATCCCCATTAAATTAAATAAATAATTTAAAATGATCTGAAATACTAAATGATCTTCGAAATGCTACTTGATAAGAAAAGTTTTTGGAAAGAGGCTTCGAAAAGAGCCATGATGCAATTTATTTTTCAAAAAAATTGTTCTAGGCAATATTTTAATGTATAAAAATATGATTAAATTTTTAGGGTGTGACACCCCACTTGCTCGATTCCTCTCGCCTGCTCATCCTATGCTTGGCCCAATGTTTCCACTGTGTTTGGAGGGTCGTCCCATAAAAATATGATTAAATGTTTCCAATGTTCCCATGACCTCTCCCATCCGTTTGAGCCCCATTCATCGCCTCTCGGCACTCTAGAAAGCTCATCGGTGGACGAGAGCTCTGCCTTGTCCTGCCTTATAAATAGGACCCCTCCCAAGCTATTATGGCCACCCCACTCACATCCTATCGCCTCGAAACCTCTTGAAAAGCACAACGGCAAAGCTAGACAGGCTACCAACTGTCGATCATCGTCGGAGTTGGCCGGGGATCCCCTTTCCTTTGATAGCTCGCTCCGGTGCTCTCCTCCATTATTCATTCCCTCAGGCATGTTTGTGACCTTCCGTGGAGCATGACGGAGCTGCTCGACCCCCTCAACCTCGCCAAAATCGCCAACTCTGATGAACTCCATTGCCCGCCGTCTCTGGAGAGAACATTGCGATCCCATCCAACTACCTATGCTCGATTTCTGGGTACGTACATGCTCACCGTTATGAGATGCGTCGATTCCCCTCCTCGCCGATGACATCCATGCCCCTTCACCGAAGAAACATCGTCGGCCGAGCCGTTGTCCCTGTTCTCTCTCTCTCTCTCTCTCTCTCTCTCTCTCTCTCTCTCGCTCGCTCTCTCTCTCTCTCTCTCTTATAAACCGGATAGGGGGCTCCCTCTGTTATTCTTTCCCCTCTCTCCCGAAGCGGTATAAGTGGAGGCGCATTCTAAGAATACGCCTTCGACGTGGCCCTCTCTAGAGTTTCCAATTTTTTGTTTAATTCTACTATTTTGACTGAAACTTTGACCTGCTATAATTCCTAAATAATAAGTCCAAATGAGATGATTCTTTTTGCAACAGTTTTGTATTAAGGTTTTGTGTCAACATGAAAAAGTTGAGATTTTTCCTTGTTGTATATATTTTTCTCACATTAAATGCTTTATGTGACATTTTCCTTTTTGTACTTTGATTATTCTCAGAAGGTTCAACTTTCCTTGAACAAGATCGAGAGTTTTTTAACCCTTCTCTGAACTAAGGCAAGACATCACAGACATTTCAAGGATGACATGCAATGACTATGTTTTTCGCATGAACTAAAATTCATATATGGCATATAATCAATTAAAATTGCATCACTTATGCTAAAATTTCATGATATTCCGGGTAGTATGATAGACGTAAGGTGCTTACTTGGTTAAGGTTATGAAGTAGAGTAGTTTCATCATAATGTTACTTATGTTAGTAGAGTCATTCGGTCTAGTTAGTGCATATGCATATCATGGCATATTCATGACATACTATGGCTTGAGTAAATTGTTTATATATTAAAAATGTTAATAATACAGATTGAACATGTTCTTGATTGAGTCATGGTGCCACAGAATCAAGCTTTCTAGTGAAACCACATTTGCCTTTATGGAAGGCCCTTATTCGGTCTGCTAACATGCCTCTCGCTGGTGCATCCAACGAGGGAAGGTTATGTGTCTGCACTACCCTGGCCCGGTAGGAAGGTATAGCCTTGTGTTCCCATTGTTGTTTTGGTACAATTGTCCTCGTTTGGGAGTATTTTGTTTTCCCACAACGGTGGCCGGGTGATGTCCAGACTGGCATCCGGGCCAACCCATGACTTAGCCCAAAGGGAAGTTGGTCAGAGTTGTTGGGAGAGTGTCATGTAGTAGACTGGTTCAGTCAGAACGTCGTTGGTCCACATGAATGGGAACACGAGGCCATGGGTTCTATGGTGTGGGTATAGTGTACTAACCTCTGCAGAGTGTGTAGGTGATCTATCGATAGTCGCTTCCTCGGTCATGGACACAGTTCGTAGTAGGTTACACCGTGGATCAAAAAAATAATTAACATGTACATTAATGATATGATATTGGCAAATGTCATATAGTTTACGAGATCAATGAGATGGTTTATTTTGTGATCCTAAGGTGGTCACCGTGGTAAGATGATGGATATGGTCATGCGATAACCATAAAGGTAATAGAGACCCTAAGTGACTACCACTTGCACTTCATGAGTGGATTATCATATCTTGCATATAACCTGCTTAAATATCATATCCTTGTTTGTCGTTATTGTATTGTTTGTTGTAAGCTTGTGAGTACATTAAAAGTACTCACACGGCGTGTCATGCCAGTTTCAAGAGAAGCTCTACCTGGAAACTGAGTTACATCATTGCAGTGTAGGTCGTGTCCTAGAAGTGTCCCTATGAGATGTTGTTCCGCTACGTTGTTTTTCCGCTCCCAAGTAGTTGTGTCGTGATCGTCGAGGCCCCATGCTTGTCTTTATCCACTAGAGATCAGTAAAGTAGTTGTATTTTTGTAACAAGTTGTTGTGTGTTGCCAGAAGACATGATCCATGGGCTGGCAATGCAAGGTAAATTAGTTGTTGTGAGGCAGCGTGCCACATTGCTTGGTATTAGAGCCATGCTGACTGCAGGATGCCCTAGATCCCCGACGTGTTAGATAAACGGTAGTTAGTGGTCCTGTGTGTCCCAAGTATGGTTATGCATCTGGTCATTGCATTGCATGCATATGGATTATTTTTTATCACTAATATACTAATGGTTGTGAGTGTAGATGGCCCCAGTGATGTACTCGTACCACTCTGAGCAAGAACCCCTCACCTCTCTGCACCTTCTTTGGAACGTGTGGCGGCGAATCTACCCCGACGGCAATGACCCTGTGTACTAGGTGTACTAGGAGCGGGTGGCATACTTGGTGTATGACTACCACGCGGAGGTCACTATGCACAACATTTCTCTAACCGGCACCTACACCCATTCTTCTCGGAGTGGTTTGTGTCGACCCCGACCAGGTAATTTAGTTTGTTGCATTGAAGCTTTCGTGGACCTGCGGTACAATGAACTGCGGATGCAGATGTACCCAGGTTTCTATTTCTATATATCCCTGTTCGAAGATGGTCATATCAGATTCCCTTCAATTGAGCTGGTGTGTGACCGCTCTTCTAGCCAACTTCCCATTACATAACGGTTAGTTATCTTTTGATTTTTAACTTGGCCCAAGAGCTGACTCATACTCGTGCAATTCTGGCCACCGCTAGATCAGCTTTCGCCCCTCCCTCACTCGGCTTTTCCCCATTCACCACCCCTGTTTCCACCCCTCCACCCACTCCGGTTACCCCTCGAACTAACTCAAACACATCGACAGTGAGTCCGTGCGAGTTTCCTGCCAAGTTAGCTTTTCTTCTTGCTACTCCCATCGCCCCTATGCTTCAGCCCCACTCAGGACATGTCGCTGAGGGAGAGCCATCGAGGCAGCGGTGTCGCGTTTCCTTTGATATAAAGGTTTTTGTTCGCGTCGTCAGCTCAGGGACTGAGTCCAAGACTGAGGAGACTCCAGGAGGATGTGCAAAAGCATCAGTGCTTTCAGTTTCTTCAGGAGTAGTCGAGGTTTTCATGATGCTTGGTTGTATGGGTGTAACCGTACTTGCCATCATGACTTCCTTTCGTGTATGAGCCTATGTAAAATTATGTTGGAACTTTTATTCGCTTTGGTTTTCATCGTTTTCTTAGACTTTTGTCACTTGCTTTGCTTCCCTAATTATGGATGTTGCTCATCTCGGTACCTCATATTGGGAAACAAAAATAGGATGACAAGATATGATAGCAGCAGTCATGGTGGTGATGATGTTCCTGTTCGTTGCTCTACCCGGTAAGTAGGACATTTCCCCGAACGATATCCACCATCACCTCCTCCACCGCATCCACCCAATACAGAACAGATTATGCGCATGTTCGAGGAAAGAATAAAGCAAGATATGCTTGAAGTACTGAAAAGTGTGCAGACTATGGTTGCACAAAACCACACTCATAACGGTAATCACTCTAAGCCATCAGATTTTCAAAGAACGAGGCGTCCCAGTTTCAGTCAAGTTATTGATCTAATAGAAGCACACGATTGGCTGAGAACAATTGAGAAGAAACTAGAAATCCCTCGTACCGAAGAAGTGACAAGGTTCCATTTGCTACTCACAATCTTGAAGACCCGCTGCTATATGGTGGGATAATACGAAAGTCATGTCGCCAGCAGACGACGAGATCACGTGGGATAAATTCAAGGACAAGCTCCGTAATTACCATATTCCCACCGGCATTATGAAAGTCAAACAAGTGAGTTCCTTGCCCTCATACAAGGGAAACTTTCACTATGTGGGTATTTAAACAAGTTCAACCACCTGGACCATTATTACCTCCATGATGTGGCCACCAAAGAAAGGAAGATAGACCGATTCCTTGGAGGACTCAACCACACACTCCGATGCATGCTAATTATGCTATACTTTTTGGATTTCTAGACTTTGGTCAACAAGTCTCTCATCGTTGAGATGGAGCACGAGCTCGTTCATGATAACAAGCCAGCTTATGAAGACCGCGAACACAAGTTTGAACATAAGAAAGATGGACCAATTGTTCAAAAGGCTCGCACCTGGCAGCAACCATAGTTTGAGTTGAAGCCAACATGGTAGCATAATACCAACAACACCGAGAATCGCATCAAGAGCTATGTGACCCACCGTGTGAAGGAGGACTGTCAGCGTAACAACGCGTGTTTTACTTATGGTCAGACTGGACACTATGCAAGGTAGTGCCCGAGGAATAGTAAGCCTAATACAACACTTAAGCCACAAGTCAACAACATGGGATCCTTGGATAGGCTCATCCTGAGGCAACTGCACCATCTGTACGTTGAGGAAGACAAAGAGAATTCTCAAATAGTCATCGGTATGTTTCCCATTAATAGGAGACCTGCAACAATTTTATTTGACTCTAGGTCTTCCCATTCTTTTATTTCGCGGAGTTTGTTGCCTAGAACAAATTTTCTTGCTCTCTTCTTGACAAATTTATGGTGGTGCAGTCCCCGAGATCCATGCTCAAATCCTATGTGGTATGTCTAGGTTTGGAGATTCACATCTAGGGAGTTATTTCCCCTGCCACTTTTGTATCAATTGAGTATGCAAAGATGGATGTTATACTAGGAATGTATTGGCTGACAGGACATCAAGTCTGCATAAATTGCGCAACTCGAGTAGTCACGTTAAGAAATCTAGCACGACAAGCAGCACAATTTGAAAGCACAATTTCTCACTAAGGTGGTTTTAGTAATTAATAACAACATACGCATCATTGGACTAATGAGTTTATTCAGGTATATTTCAGAAAAGTTCAAAGAGTCTTTGGCTGTAGGATTGTGAGGAGATGCCCCTTGATGCAAGGAAGGAAAAGGATTGGCTCAAGTTTCAATCAAGAAGACTCTTCATTTTATACTTTGTGAGAAATCACTTCTTGTCCGTAGGAAAGCCAATACTATTAAAATGTACTTAGTGGCAGCCCTGAAAAATACTCAACCATTCTCCCATAGAATATCTCTGTCCAAACCCTTATCCGCAAAATTTGTGCCACCAACAATTTACTTTCGGCCCTATCAATTTTACACAATACAAAACCTATGCCAAACCCTTCCATCTTGGTACCACCAACATTCCTATCGGTGCCACCGAGATTCAGTGACCAACTTTCTATTTGGAAGATTTCACAAATCGGAATTTCTGAGTTTTAAATCGGTCTCAATGAGATTGTGAAAGTGGTCTAGGTCATCATATCAGTACTACCAAGATTCCTATACCGGTGTCACCGAGAAATCAAGAGTTGCCACATTTAGTGCAACTCGGTAACGCCGAGATTCTTTTTGGTGTCACTGAGTTGGACAATAATGTTGTAAGGGTTGGATTTCAGGATATGCTTCTATATACCCCTCCATGTACCTCTCATTCATAGAGGAAGCACAGAAACACACTTACACTTACCAGATCTATTTTTCTGAGAGAGAGCCACCTACTCATGTGTTGAGATAAAGAGATTCCATTTTAACCATTTGAACCTTGATTTCTAGCCACCCCAAGTTGCTTTCCACATAATCAATCTCTCCTAGCCCTCCCAAATGTGTGAGAGGTGGAGTGATTGAGTGTTGAGAAGACTATCTTTAGAAGCACAAGAGCAAGGAGTTCATCGTTCTACCACATCTAGTACCTTTTGTAGGGCGGTGCCGCTTGGTAGCCTCCTACTTCGTGTTTGGGAGATGAACTAAGAACTTTGTAAGAGCAAGGAGATCGCCTACTTCGTGAAGATCTACCGAGAGTGAGGCTAGGCATGTGTGCACGGAAGCCGTGGTGGAATAGACAAGGCCGCATCTTCGTGGACCCCTTATGGGTGGAGCCCTTCGTGGACTCTCGTAGCCCTTAGCCTTCTTGGGTTGAAGTCTCCTATAATGTGGACGTACGATAGAGCCACCTATCCGAACCATGCAAAAAATCACCATGTCAACCTTCGCATTTGATCTGACTACCTTACCCTCTACTTTATACTTGCATGTTTTACTTTCCGCTTCTATACTCTTAGATGTGCATGTGTAGGGTGTACTTGACTAGTCATAATTTCTAAAACTGACCCACTCTTAAAATTGGGAAAATGCTAAGTTTTTATCTTGTCAAGTAGTCTAATCACCCGCCTCTAGACATAATTTCGATCCTACAATTGGTATTGGAGCTTTGGTCTCCTTTGCATTAGTCTCACAACCTTGGAGAGTATGGCGTCTAGTAAGGGAAATTATCAATGTACAGGTGCATATTTCGATGGCACTAATTTTGCTAGTTGGAAGCATAAGATGAAAATGCATAGTCTTGGTCATAATCTTGCCATTTGGGCTTGTTCGTGTTGGTGTGCAACATGATTTCTTTGGAGAAGGAAAAGAATCGGATTAATGCGACAGCAGAAGAAGTGAAGATGTTGCAATTTAATGCTCAAGCCTTTGATATCCTGTTAAACTGCTTGTGTCCCAAATAATTCAACAAAATCAGTCGCCATGAGAATGCAAAGGAAATTTGGGATACTTTGATTGATATGCACGAAAGGATTGATTTTGTGAGGGAATCTAAGTTGGATGTGCTTCAAAGTCAGCTTGAAAAGTTCACGATGAAAGATGGTGAATGAGTCGCTAAGATGTAATCTGGGCTAGCTCTCATCACAAATGAGATTACCGGCTTAGGAAGTGAAGAGATGACCGACAAATTCATCATAAAGAAGATATTTAGAGCCTTGGATGGAAGATACGACACTGCGTGCACATTAATTCAAATGATGCCAAACTACAAGGATCTTTGGCAAACTGATGTTGTTGGAAGGATTGTTGCTCATGAAATGTGTCTCGCGGACAAAGATGAGCTACACAATAAGTGAAGTGGTGCTTACAAAGCATCAGTTGATGCTCCCGCTAATTCAAGTGACAACCTTGTTGCCAATGAAGAGATCAACCTCATGGTCAGAAAATTCAACAAGTTCTACAAGAGTAGAGACAAAGAGAGAAGCTCAAGCTCAATATATGATGAGAAGCGTTCATCTAGTCGTGACCGAAACTGCTACAACTGTCGAAAGCCTGAACACTTTTCAAATGAGTGCTCTGCTCTCCACAAATGAAGAGAAGAGTCACCTAGAAGATGAAGCTCTAGAGATGAGTCACCTCACATAGAGAGATGGAATAGAGAATATCATTATGAACGAAGACACTCCCGGTGAGGCAAAGAATTGGAGAAGAAGGACAGTTACACCAAGAGTAGTTCAAGAAGAAGACATCAAGCTCACGTTGGTGAATGAGTTTCCGGTTCCGAGTTTGACAACCAATCCGAGAGAAGCTATTACTCCAACTCCGGCTATAGTCAAGATGAAGGTGTTGTTGGCATTGCACTTGTTTCCTCAGACTCCTACGACTTATTTGATTCACCAAATGAAGCACTTGCAAACTGCTTCATGGCAAATGATCACACACCGAGTACTTTGACTTTGATAGTGATGAGGGTGACTTGTTAGGAGATGATGACTTGGTCTTTGTTAAGACTAGTGATAACATTGAAAATGAACTTGAAAATATTTTTGCTAGTCAAGAGAAATCAAATGATGATGATAAGAAAGTAATTGAACAACTAACTAAAGAATTAAATACTCTGAAGTTAGGTCATGAAACTACTCTAGAAGATCATGTAGAGATTGCAGGAACTCATGAGAAGCTACGCTTCGAGAAGATAAATTTAGAGCAAGAACATGAGTTTCTAAAAGCAATCAATGATGATATTTGAAAGAAGAGTCCTTCTTATCGAGCCAAACAATTACTCTTGTCTACTTTTGTTCCACAAGTTAAAGCTAAGAACACTAGTAACAAAGGCAAGAAATTTCTTCATCTAGTAACAACAATGCTAAAGCTAGATCAAATGATGTTCTTGCTAGTAGCTCTCTTGATTCCACTAATGGTTCTCTTAGCCAAGTTACATTTGAGAAAGAAAAGGATATATTGGAAGGGATTATGGAGAGAGGTCTCTTCAAGAGTCTTGCCAGAAGTAAGCAATTCGAGGAAATTGCGCGCAAGCAAGGAGGTAACCCCACTTGTGCTTAATCGATGAGTATGACCAATGATCAAGTATTCCTACTTGGATCCTAAGTCAATATGCTCATATATAGATGACTTCGTCATCGCCAAAGTGCTTGTTAGATGCTACCATGTTTGTGGAGTTCACCATGTTTTATTTGACATCTTATTGTGTGAGCATGTTGCTATGCATATTTTACTCATTCGAGGATATCCAATTGTTGTTATTTGGCTTTCTATTCCTTTTTTCCAATTGGATATATAAGAATGCCTAAGCACCCTCCTCTTGCTATCTATGCTTTCTCGTCACAAATTTTGTTCATGCTACATCACAAAATTTGATCCGACACTTTAGGAACACTGTGTGAGGAGCACTCGGAGATCCGTCTCGACAAGGGCTGAATTCCAAAACCACCCAAAGTGCATCTCGGTATGACCAACCTCAAAATTTCGGTCCCACCGAAGCCTAGGGTTGATCATGTTTCATCATCTTGTTTTAAACGGGTTCAGATTTTCGGCCTCACCGAGTTTCACTGTCTGCTGACAGTTATGGAACTCGATGGCACCAAAAATCTCAACTCGGTGTCACTGACACCTAAGGGATATAAATATCCAGCGGAACCCGACAGTTGGAAAGTTCTTCAAACGTCAAACGCCGCACCCTGTTGCTGCCACTCCCTAGTCACCGAACATCCACTTGGTTCTCCCTTGCGCCTTCGCCACGAGTCCTCGCCGCCGATGGATGCTTTACGGCCTTCACCGCCATAGAGAATCCACACAAACTTATGGTATGGATTCGATCTCCTATTGCACTCCAATCTAACTCTTTGCGCAATTATGCACTGCCATTATCCTCCCATGATTGCAACTATTTCTATCGTGTAGAAAAATTCCTTAGATTAGCTAGCAAAGATAATTTCTAGGGTTAGCTGTCGGCAACATTGAATCTCGGTGTCACTGAGTTGCAAAAATCGGTCTTACCAATTTTGGTTTTAGGGTTACTGAGAATGTTCTCGTTGGAACCGAGTTCTCCATTTTGGTGAAACTGAAACGGGTGCCAAGTTTCTGTTAAAGAGAACATGTGTCTCGGTGGCTCCGAAATTTCTGACTCGATGGACCCGAAATCCTATTTTCCTGAAAGTTAAAACTAAATTTGTAGAGTTCAAGTTTGGCAAAACTTTTGTAATGTTTTGATGCATATCTTTTCAAGCTTGTCGATATATTTTCATAGGGTATGCTTGTCTGCGAGTCTCCTTGTGTGCTTGATTGTGAAAGATGTCAGGTTCTGAGGATAGTCAGAACAACTTCAGTGAGCCCCATGCTGAAACTGACTTAGACATTAGTCCTGACAGGACCCCTGCTGACCCAGGTACTCCTATCTCCCATGGCATCCCAAAGGCAGCTACAAGGACCAGAAGGAAGCTTAATTCTGATGAAGAAGATGTTGATTTCACCCTTGAAGAATCTGCTCCCCAAAAGCAGAAGGAGAAGACCACAGTTATGATGACTGTGAGGAAGGAGTATGCTAAAACTTCAGACACTAGAGCTCCAAAGGCTAGGCTTGGCAAGAAGCCAGGTGTGAAGAGAGACAGGAACAGGATTGCCATGTTGTTGGTAAGCAAACCTCAATGTATGAAGATCCAGCAGAAACTACTGATGCTAATGATGAGGAAAAGATTTGAGCTGCAGTTCCTCCTCCAAAGAAGACTAAGCTCATGGCTGACGCTGTGCCAAAGAAGCCTTCTGCTCCCAAGAAGTCTTCTGCTCCTAAGAAACCTGTAGTTCCCAAGAGGACTACAAAAGATATTCGTGCAGCTGAGAAAAACAATGGCTCTGTGTCCAGAGATTTTGCCGCTGAGGAAGATGAGGATGCCCCTGTTCTTATGAAGTTGAGACCTCATCTGTCAACTCATGATGCATCTCACCTCGTTGCTAAGGACATGTAAAATAGGAAAGATGGAGGGTTGAGGAAGTGGAATTTGTTGATCCATATGCTATGATCAGGAAAACTATTGTTGATCCCCGCTTTCACATAAGCGAACAACAAGATTTCTATGAGATAATCTTGCTTGACAAGAATGCCGCAGTCAGCGACATGGTATATGTCGATTGGGAATACATCGAGTCCAATGAACACTATTTTCCTCATGTGAGAGAAAGCTTGAGCATGTTGATATTGAAGATTTTTGGCAAAGAGATGACTGCATGGAATGATGAGATGATCATGCAATTCTATTCCACCGCTCATTTCTATTATGATGGAAGAATTGTTTGGATGACTGAGGGTCACCGGTATGAAGCCATAGTTGATGAATGGTCCACTATCGTTGGTGATCCTAAAGCACGAGAAGAAGACTTGGATGTGTATTCATAGCTCAAAATGAATCACAACTCCATGACCGACATGTACAAGACTGTGCCCGATGATTATCAGGCATCTCACAAATTTGTCTTTGTCTACTTTTTGCAAGCAGGATACCCACTACAAACACTATCATGAGACACACACTGATGCCCAAATTAGGTGATGACAAGTTGATTACAGGTTATTCCATCAACATGTTGCACCATCTAGACACCCACACCCAGTTCCGAGTGATGACCTTAATGGTTGAGACTGTCAAGAGGACTGCACCTAATCAGAAGAGATCTTGTGGATATGATCCATACATTCAGATGCTCATCAATGCCAAGATTGGCAAGCATGCATATCAACTTGATCGTCCCCACCTGCCTCTTCAACCTCATTTTGAAGATAATGAAGTTGTGATGGATGATACACATCCCAGCTCAGCTACTGCTAGAGACGCGGGAGAGACAGCAGCTACAGAGGCCGCAAGCAATGCTCAAGCTCAACCCCCACCGCTGAAAACCAGAGATGAGCAGATGTGATTCTTGGTTAACACCATCCAAAGGTTGTAGAAGAAAGTTTTTGAGATCTTCCTGAACCAAAAGAGCCTAGAGAGCATCATGGAGATAAAATTCCATGACCTGGAAGTTAAGGTCACGGGTTTAACCACCACTGTTGTGCAGCTTCAGCATGAAGTTGACTCAGTAAAGATTCCACGCTCCAACAGTGACGATGATGATGATTCGCCTCTTCCTACTACCACTCAGTTCAGGAACCAGACCAGGTCAGCAGCTGTGCTAGTACCGGAAGCAAGACCATCTTCGTTAGCTCAAGGTTTAGCTCCTTCTCCTTCTCCTCTAGTGTCTACACCAATAGCTCAAGAGACAGTTGCAGAAGCCTTCGTCGATGCTCTCTTGTCCACTCCATCTTCAGCTACCGGAGGAGATAGTGCCCATACAGATGCTTAGTTATGTACCTTTGAACTTTTTGGTAACTTGATTCCAAAGGAGGAGAAGTGTCTAAATCAATATGGCTTCAAGAGGGAGAGCTTTGCACTTTATTTTCTCTCATTTGTTTTTTCAAAACTTTTGGTCTTTTGGATGACTTTATCTGTGTGTTTGATCATACGCTATGGTTATTGGATGCTACCACGTTATTACTTATGAGCTATCTACATGTTGATCATTCATGACTTGTTTGGTGTTATGTGCATTACTATTCATTATTATCATTTATGCGCACCACCAAGTTGCATGTGACATGGAAGAGTAAACCATAACCATAATCGATTGTGCATTTGCATTCATACGCAAATTTAAAATAATGCACAAATTTAGGGGAGGTATTGGTTTTCACATACCTCTCAAAGTGTCGACACTAATAATTGATTATATCTTTTGTCGAAGCTTTGATCCATTTGTTGTCATCAGTTACCAAAAATGGGGAGCTTGAAAGCACAATTGCTCCCTGAGGTGGTTTTGGTAATTCATCAAAACATATGCATCATTGGACTAATGAGTTTATTCAAGTATATTTCAGAAAAGTTCAAAGATGCTTTGGCTATAGGATTGTGAGGAGATGCCGCTTGATGCAAGGAAGGAATAGTAATGGCTCAAGCTTCAAGCAACAAGACTCTTCATTTTATACTTTGTGAGAAATCACTTTGTGTCCATAGGAAAGCCAATACTATTATTAGGGGGTGAGGTATTATGATGAATTGGTTGCTCAAGTGCTTAGAGGTAGCCACGAAAAATACTCATCCATTCCCCACAAAATATCTCTGTCCAAACCCATATTAGCAAAATTGGTGCCACCAACAATTTCCATTCGTCCGTACCAATTTTACACTTGACAGAACCTATGCCAAACCCTTCCATATCGGTACCACCAAGATTCCTATCAGTGCCATCGATATTCTCGGACAAACTTTCTGTTGAGAAGATTTTACAAATCAGAATTTCCTATTCTGAAATCGATCTCACCGAGATTTGGAAACTGGTCTAGGTCATCGTATTGGTACCACCGAGATTCCTATAACGATCTTACCGAGAATTCAAAATTTTCCACATTTAGTGCCACTCGGTAACACAGAGATTCTTTTCGGTGTCATCGAGTTGGGCAATAATGTTTCAGGAGATGCCTATATATACCCCTCCACCTATGTTGGGGATATTATCTGTTGATAACCCGCCCTAGTTGGGCCGGGTCACCAAATCTGGCGATTCATCTAAAATATGGTTCGAGCCTTGGCCTGGAGGACCGAAGGTTGTATGGCGGTTTACAACTTCCGGAAGGAGTCCATGACAGAGAAGGTTTCCAAGCTTTGGAAAGGTGGTGACTTAGAGGTCGTAAGAGTTACGATTGGTAAAAAGGAAAGGACCCTTGTAAACCCTAGGGACTCGACCTGTATATGAAGGCGAGTCCCAGGGAAGAAGAGGGGAGGTTAGAAATCATCGAGTGCTAGGTCTGGCGAGTTACGCCCTCCTTGTAATCAAAACTCCATCAATACAACACAAAGCAGGACGTAGGCTTTTACCTCCTGACGAGGGGCCGAACCTGGGTAAATCGCCATCTCACTCTCGTTCAACCCCTTTGAGTCGCCACCAAGGTGCGATGGCTCCAATAACAAGTCCTTTCACGAGGACATCTGCCGTGACAAAACCACGATAGTTGGCGCCCACAGTGGGGCCTGCACACGGTGGAGTTGAGTTCTCAAAGGGATTCCTACCAGGGTTTGGGAGCTATGCGACTGGGCTCATGACTCGGAGCCGACGTGGGAAGTACTACATCAACAAGCTGCTATGGGGGCCCGAGGGGGATTCGATCGAATCTGGTTACAGGGTCCCCTTCGGCAAGATCAGCCTCTTCATCGGCATGATTGGATCGTCCGTGCCTGAGCCGGACATCTCCTCCGACATCGTCGAGCCGGCCAGGTACGTTCGCCCGGTGGTGACGCCAAATCTAACTCGCCCGGTCTTTGATGGATTCACGCTGGGATCTGAGGAACCAGAACACTCGGCGACCCAGGAAACCATGCCGGTCAACACTGACGATGAATCGTCCATGGGCGATTCGGATTCAATCCAGTCTCTACATGGGGATTGTCTTGGGGGCTTGTCGCTGTCCATGGACCCCGATGTTCTTGACCGAACCCGCCGTCAGATCGCCGTTTACATGGCTGGGAAGACTCAACCCTCGCCAAACCCGGCAGGCGGAGATGGAACTGGCGAGACGTCTAGAAGCCCGGTCGCTGTCTTGGTGGAATTAGCAACGGAAATTACAAGGCTCATGGCGACCCCCATCACACCGGAAAACCAGGAGGCACTAAACACGAAATTGACGAAACTAAGAGAAGTAGTGGCAAAGGCTCAGCGGGATGCCGAGGTGGAGTCCGCCAGGATCGAGACCCGGCAAGCTCAAATTACCGCTGAGATAACTCGCTTAAATACTGACAACTGGCGGCTCGAAAGGCACCAGCGCGCATCTGACGCCGTCCATCAGCGGAGGCACCAGGGTCGCCTTCCCCCTTATCTCAACCCATCCCGCCTGTTCGACACTCCGCGAACTACCGGGGCGGGAGCCGCCCCGGGGGGAGGGCCGGGCCAGCCGCCTAACCCGCCGGTCCAGCCAGTTGTGGATCGCGCCCCCCAATTCCGGACACCTCAAGGTCACTTTCCCAACCCGGTGGACAACGTCCTTGCTGCGACTCGCCATTTGGAATCCCTTCCGATTCACGGAAATACTCCTACCGAGATAGAGGCAAGGAACACCATTGAGATGTTGAAGACGGCGGTGGTTCAAAACGCCCAGTTCTAACATAGCCTAGATAGGCTGCATTCCACTCCCTAGGCAAGCCGCACTAAGAGTCGGCCAGAGGACCAACCTGCTGTAAACAGCGGACCGCGGCTCATCCCCCAGGACAACCTGCCTGATCATCAAGACCCGCCAGGCCGGGGTTTTCCGGACATCCAAGTCGCCCCAGCCCCTCTTGTCGGGAGCGGCGGACGAGTGGGGGTGCTGTGCTTGGCCCCCGCCCTTCGCAACAAACAAATGCCCAAGGATTTTAAAGGACCAGGAAAGGTGCCTAACTACACTCTGGACCTTGAGCCGATGTCATGGGTCGAGAGTTATGAAATCGCCATGGACATGCTCGACGTAAACGAAGCAGTTTGCGCCAGATACTTCATAATGATGCTCGAAGGGACAGCGCGTACTTGGTTAAAAAACATACCTCCCAACTCCATCCAGACCTGGGCTGAATTGACAGAGCGCTTCATCAAAAACTTCCGAGGAACCTGCAAACATCCAATGACGATTGTCGATCTGCAGCACTGCGTTCAGCGCCCCGATGAGTCGGCCCACCACTGGTCACGGCGGGTCACGGAAATCATTCACTCGTCAGATGGTATTACAGCGGCTCAGGCCGTGCTGATCCTCGAGCAGAATTGTCACTACGAACCTCTGGTGCAGAAGTTGGGGCGACTCAAACGAAAGGTCCAAGACATGGGGGAGCTAATGGATACCCTCACTAGGTACGCTGAGGCAGACGGCACCAAGGATCCCGGTGAGGATGGTAAAGCTAACTCGCCGAGGAAGGGCGAGTCATCCAAAAATCATACCCGGTTTCAGTGACGCGCCCGCCACAATCAGGGAGTGAATAGCAAGAGAAGGCAGCAGGAAGAGTCTTCGGACTTAATCGCTAATACCAACACCAACAATGGCAACCAACGCTAGAAGAAAAGCACGGCATATAGTGGTAAAAAGCCGCGCAACTATAATGAGTTACTCAAGGGCCCCTGCCCGCACCACGCCATGGCAGACGGACCAGCGACTCATTCCTGTGAAGATTGTTACGTGATGCGGGACTTTCGGGCAGAGGCAATCAAAAAGGGGCAAAGCGGTGACCCGGACCAACGGCAGGAACAGTTCGGCGCGCCCAATCAATGTCAGAACCCCTTCGGCGGTTTCCCCGAACCGGGGGCTCAGGGTGGCTCGCAGCCGAACAACGGCCAATATCCGGTGCATCACCAGCGACGGAACCCGCCCGGAGCGTTTCAACAACCACCCCCGCAGGGGGCTTGACTGGGGCAGGATGATAATGGCGGCTTCCGCAACAATCCCAAGCAGTTAAGCAATGGGCAGTACCACGTTTTCACCACCAATGCTTGCAGGCGCGATAAAAAGGTGAGTCATCGAGCGTACAGTGTTTCTGAGCCGGTACTCCCTAGATACCTCCACTGGTCCGAGCAGAACATATCATGGAGTAGGGACGACCACCCGCCAAGAGTTGACAATCCCGACGACTTAGCGTTGGTCGTGGCTCCCCAATTTGGGGGGTATACCTTGTCGAAAGTACTGATGGATGGTGGCAGCAGCATCAATATTCTGTATTTTGACACTTTCCAAAGGATGAACCTGTTGGAAAAGGATTTGATGCCTTCAACCACGGTATTCCATGGAATCGTCCCAGGCAAATCGGCGTACCCCATAGGCCGAGTCAGGCTCACAGTTGCATTTGGAACAGCATCTAACTACAGGAGTGAGTCGCTGATGTTTGAGGTTGTCAAATTAAAAAGCCCCTACCATGCGCTATTTGGGCGGCCGGCTTACGCCCGGTTCATGGCTCGCCCATGCTATGTTTACCTTCAAATAAAGATGCCTGGTCCCAAAGGACCCATCACGGTTGATGGTGATAGAAGGATTGCAAGAGAATGTGAAGAAGGGGACGCGGCTTACGCGGAAGTCGTGTGCGCTGCGGAGGAGCTCAAATATCATCAGGCCAATGTTGATCCGGCTGATATGTCGCCCTTAAAAAAGCCAACGACAGATGTTGAGCCGCCCCTCAAGTTCAAACCAACAGATGACACAAAAACGTTTGATTTTGTCCCTCGCGACTCAACCAAGCAATTCACCATTGGGACGGGTTTGGATCCCAAATAGGAAAGCACGCTCATCGAATTCATCCGTGAGAATCGGGACATCTTCGCTTGGAAACCTTCTGACATGCCTGGTGTGGCGAGAGAATTCGCTGAGCAGCATCTTAATGTTGACCCAAAGGCAAAACCCATTCAGCAGTATCTTCGCAGGTTTAATGAGGAACGACGCAAGGCAATCGGGGAAGAGGTTGCCCGTCTCTTGGCCGCCGGATTCATCGTAGAGATTTTCCAACCCAAATGGTTGGCTAACCTGGTCTTGGTGCTCAAGAAGAATGGTACCTTCCGTATGTGCATTGATTACATGGACCTCAACAGAGCTTGTCCTAAAGATCCTTTCGCTCTTCCCCGCATCGACCAGGTTATTGACTCGGCGGCGGGATGTGAACATTTGTGCTTCCTGGACGCTTACTCTGGATATCACCAAATCAAGATGGCCGTGGAGAATCAAGAGAAAACAACTTTTATAACCCCCTTTTTGGCTTTTTGCTATGTGTCCATGCCATTTGGACTCAAGAGTGCAGGGGCGACTTATCAGCGCTGCATCCAGAATTGCCTCCGTGGCCAAATCGGACGCAACGTTCATGCCTATGTCGATGACATTGTGATTAAAACCCGCCAGGAGGAGACACTATTGGAAGATCTCAAGGAAACTTTTGATAATCTGCAAGTATATCAGATGAAGCTAAATCCCACCAAGTGTGTTTTTGGTGTTCCTGCAGGAAAATTGTTGGGCTTCTTGGTGTTTGAGCGCGGCATCGAAGCTAACCCGGACAAAATCGAAGCGGTTACTTCCCTTGGGAAGCCAGCAAATTTTAACCAAGTCCAACGGATGGCGGGTCGTATTGCGGCCTTAAGTCGTTTCATAAGCCGCTTGGGAGAAAAGGCGATTCCCCTTTATCAATTGCTAAAGAAATCTGACCATTTTTTTTGAACAGATGAAGCTGATGAAGCTTCAAAAGCCTTGAAACGGCAACTGGTCAACCCGCCGGTCTTGGCCGCCCCGACTGAAAAAGATCCCATGCTTTTATATATTGCGGCTAACTCTAAAGCAGTAAGTGTGGCGGTGGTCATTGAAAGGAAGGAGGAAGGAAAGGAATACCCTGTGCAGCGCCCGGTGTATTTTACCAGCGAAGTGCTAACTCTTTCCAAGCAACGATACCCACATTGGCAGAAATTAGTGTATGGGGTGTTTATGGCGAGTCGGAAGCTTAAACATTATTTTCAAGAACATCCCATCACGGTGGTGAGTTCCGTCCCCCTCGGGGACATCATTCAGAATCGGGAGGCAATGGGGCGGATTTCCAAGTGGGCGATTGAACTTGGACCGCATCACGTACAATACACCCCTCGCACGGCCATCAAATCTCAAGCCTTGGTTGATTTCGTCAATGATTGGACCGAGTTACAGGCCCTAGAAGACATGCCTGATCTTACGTACTGGACTATTTATTTTGACGGATCCAGACAGTTGGAAGGCTCGGGGGCTGGCATGGTACTGGTATCTCCTCAAGGAGACAAATTCTGTTATGTTCTCTGACTCATCTTTCTGTGCACCAACAATGCTGCAGAATATGAAGCTTTACTTCACAGCTTGGGACTCGCCAAGGAGATGAACCTTACGCAGGTCAGATGTTTTGGCGACTCAGATCTGGTGGCTCACCAATTTCAGGCACTTGGGACTCCCGAGACCCCGTGATGGCGGCTTACAGGAGGGTTGTGTCTGACGTGGCGGGTCATTTCCATGGCTATTAGGTTGATCACATTGATCGGCGCCTTAACGAGGCGGCTCATGCCCTTTCGCGTCTCGGTTCCCAACGAAAGCCAGTTCCCCCCAATGTTTTTCTGGATACTTTGCATAATCCCTCCATGAGTTTGCCATCAGAGGAGGAGTTGGCGATACCAGATCCTGAGTCCCAGTTCGTGGCGGCTCTCCATGTTACGCCGGATTGGGTTCTTCCCTATCTGGCCTATCTCGCCCGAGGCGAGTTACCTACAGATGAAGTTTTGGCCCGCCAAATTGTTTGGCGAAGCAAATCCATGGTGATCATCAACGGCGAATTATATAAGCGAAGTACCTCCGGGGTTTTTCAACAATGTGTTTCCTTCGAAGAAGGGTGCATAATTCTAAATGACATTCATTCCGGAGATTGTGGGTATCACGTCGGGTCACGTTCTTTGGTTTCGAAGGCATTCCGTCATGGTTTCTTTTGGTTGACGGCTCATGCTGATGCAGAGGAGATAGTTCGTCGATGCGGTGGATGCCTGCATTATGGGCAACAGGCTTATGTGTCGGCTCAATAACTAAGGATGATTCCCATCACTTGGCCTTTCGCGGTCTGGGGGTTAGACATGGTTGGCCCCTTTAAGATGTCATCCAACAAGAAAACCCATTTGCTGGTGGCGGTTGATAAATTCACCAAGTGGGTTGAGGCAGAGCCTGTTCGAGCTTGCGATGCGGAGACGGCGGTCATATTCTTGAAAAAGTTGATCATCCGGTTTGGATATCCGCACAGTATCATTACTGACAATGGCACTGATCTGTCTCAAGGGGCGATGCAGGAGTTTTGCCGTCGAGAACATATCCGGCTTGATGTTTCTGCGGTTGCTCACCCACAATCTAATGGACAGGCAGAGGGGGCGAACCAGGAAGTTTTACGGGGAATCAAGCCCCGACTCATGGTTCCCTTGGAAAGAACCCCGGGGTGTTGGGTTGAGGAGTTGCCTTCGGTGCTATGGAGCATCCGGACCACCCTGAACCGGTCCACGGGTTTTACACCTTTCTTTCTGGTCTACGGAGCAGAAGTTGTTCTTCCCGCTGACATAAGGCATGACTCACCTAGAGTCGCCGCTTATGTGGAACATGACAACGAACTGGTGTGTCAAGACTCTTTGGACGCCTTAGAGGAGGTGCGTGATTTGGCTGCAGCCCGATCGACCATTTATCAGCAGGACTTACGGCGTTATCACAGCCGCCGGGTCAAGAGCCGAACCTTTCAGGAAGGCGACTTAGTGCTTCGGCTGATACAAGATTGAGCTGGCATGTATAAGTTATCACCACCATGGGAAGGACCGTTCGTCGTCAGCAAAAATCTTCACAATGGGTCTTACTATCTGGTGGATCTCCGGCCTAACCGGCCAACCACGGAGGCTGAGTCGACTCGCCCCTGGAATATTGCCCACTTGCGGCCTTATTACACTTGAGCTCTTTAGCTCTACATTTTGTAAGTTTTTCATTTCTTATAAAGCAATAAAAATAAGCGCCTCCCGACTTGGGGCTTCCTCTCACTAAGATCAGTTTTATTACCCATTTGGCCTGCGAAAAATTACTGCATTACAAATGGTTATACTGGACTGTGTGTTGGCCAAATCGCCATATGGATCCATGAACTCTTGGCGAGTTATTCCGCTAATGGACCCTGAATTTACTTTGGTTAAAACATGTTGGGTACCGGCAAGCGCCTCACATGGAAAATAGAGAAACCATTGGTTCATTGAACCCGCTTCACTAAAGCTTGACTTGTGCCTAATCATCCGGTCTAAATACTTGGGCTTTTGATACAAAAGTGTCCCTTGGGTGGCGCTTGAGCTTGTTTGACTCGCCCTATCCTGTCGCGACCTTATAAGCCGACGAAATTATTACCTTGGGTGGCGCTTGAGCTTGTTTGACTCGCCCTATCCTGTCGCGACCTTATGAGCCGACGAAATTATTACCTTCGGTGGCGCTTGAGCTTGTTTGACTCGCCCTATCCTGTCGCGACCTTATGAGCCGACAAAATTATTATCTTGGGTGGCGCTTGAGCTTGTTTGACTCGCCCTATCCTGTTGCGACCTTATGAGCCGACGAAATTCTTATCTTGGGTGGCGCTTGAGCTTGTTTGACTCGCCCTATCCTGTCGCGACCTTATGAGCCGACGAAGTTGCTATTTTTTGCCTCCCTGGCACTGCCACAAGGTTTTTCAGAATTTTTTCTGAATCACCTCAAAATATCTTGGGGTGATTGCTATTTGTTATCACCTATTACTCACTGAGATGGTTTGATATATGTGTTCAAGCTGAGAATAGGTTGATGATCAAAATCATTCTAGCCATGGCGGATTAAGCATCATAAAAACGCCTCAATGACGGGTCAAGTATTATGATAAAAAGCCTCAAACGGCAGATCAAGCATTTCAAAACGCCTTAAGGGTGACATGAGGGTTTTTTAAGGTGTCACAGAAGCAGTTTTGATTCCTAAAGAGACCTATTGCATGGCTCTCATGGCCAAATCGATGAAATATCATTCTGCTGATGCCCTTGGATCAGCCTGCTGCGAGCTTTGGCCGACTTCAATTTGCAAGTCGCCCAGTACCCAGTTACACTTGGATAATGCGGCAAACTCATCTTCATCAGTCATGACTGATGAGAGATCCGCGTCCAAGTCAAAAGGATTCTTGGGTCGACGCGGAGTTAAGCTGGTCGTCACAAAGGTTGGCGGGTTAACCTTCTTGTTCTTGTTGTCATAGGCGGCTTGGTATTTTGATAAGTCCAGGCTTGCAGCAAGCTGAGTCGCTGCCAAACGGGAGTCCTTGACAACACGCTGGTAGTCCTCTTCAGTGAATTCTGACCCATCATCCTTGAGTTAAGGAAAGCCCGCCACTACTTCTTCTAGGTTTATCTCTGGAGCATATGCTAAGCACCGACTCAGTGTAGTCAGCGCTCCTTTCCGGGCGGCTGACCGAGTTAACTCGCCAATTTGGGGAGGAAGAGTGGATAAGCAGCCAAGCATCTTCTTTATTGATGTAATAGGTTCCTTGGCGCCCATCACTGCTTTCACAGTCAGCACACTCCCGGTATATAGCTGCTCCATCAACGTGTAAATCGCCTTCAACATCTAGACGCAATCATCCTGAGGTTGGCGGCTCTTGGACCTGTTTAAGAGATAATGATTGTCAACGATTTATATAAAGCTATTTGTTTACAAAGGTCAAGATTTGGTTTTTACCGAAGACGGCTTGCGCCATGTTTGAGATATGTCACTTTAAGCCGGACAGCTCGTGTTGCACAGTATCCAACTTGGCTTCAGCTCTTTCTGCTCGCTTTGTTAAAGCATCTTGATCAGCTTGAGCCCTTTTTAAGTCGTCTTTTAGCTTCTCCATCTCAGATAAGATCAGTTGATACTTCTCTTCTGATTTGGCCCGGGCATCCTGTTGGTCGGATAAGTTTTTCTTCAAGACGCCAAGTGTTGATTCAGTTTGGATAAGTGATTCCTGTTGAAGCATATAGTTAAGGGGCAAGTCTTAGAATTATTGCAAGCAACATCCCTGACACTTGGGGGCTAATGTATAATTTTTTAGACAAAATCCCTGACACTTGGGGTTACAGGTCGAAAGTTTTTCAAATTATCAAGACCCGGCTCATCTTTTTACTGATGACCCGGCCCTTGGGGATTACAGGTCGAAATTTTTTCAAATCATCAAGACCGGGCTCATCTTTTTACTGATGACCCGGCCCTTGGGGTTAATGAGGATAATAGAAATGTACAACAAAATGTACCTCATGTTTGTTCTTGAGCATCCAAAGCAGGCTCTTCTCCATCTCGTAACTCGCCTCCAGGTGACTTGCAAAGCCAGAGCAAAGTTCTTTGAATTCTAGATTTGCATATTGGGAGAGCTTAGCCTTGGAAAGTTCATGCTCAAGAATAGGTTGAGTTGGTGATGATACATGCTTAGATAAAACCGCTGTGGCCGGTTTAGAGAAGCGAGTACCGGTGATAACCACAGCGTCCGGGTCTTCTGCTGTTGTCAATGGACTTGGCGAGTTAGGTGCATCCATGTCTTCCTTGGGAGAGCTGGGGAGATCCACTTGGTCTTTAGGTTTGTCTTGGTCCGGGTTATACTAGATCGGCGCCGACTTTCCGATAGGCTCCGAAGTTGTAATGGGAGTTGACTCGCCAGTTTTTCTTTTCTTCGCCTGTGCCCTGAAAGGAGAGGGGGTGCGCTTAAAGGATTGAAAATTTATCACCATCAGACCAAAAGTAAAGATTATCAAAGGTTTACCCAGGGACACGGATCATCGGTGGAAGTGCTGACACTACTGAGTCGGTAGATGTAGGAGAACTCTGCAAAAAGTTATACTTCGAAGATATGAGCGAGTTACAAATACGATCCAAAAAGACCTGAAGAAGTGTTATTAAAAGATACCTCATTTGGCCTTTTCTTGTTTCTTGCTGGTAAACCGGACACCAGATCGCCAGAATGACTTCGAGTTTTCCGATTTGAGGTATGTTGCGCTTTCTTCATAAGAAAATTGGGATCCAAACAAGAATTTGGGTGCGAGAAGGGAACTTTCCCACAAATTCGCCTGGCCGGCTTAGGTGGAGAAGGAGATGAGTCGGAGGAAAGAGAAATTACCTCTACAGAATCCTCCTGGCTTTCATTGTCTTCATTCTATGCAAGAGACGCAGCGGTGTAAATACAAAGTTATCGGTAATGGATGACGAGTTAAAAGAGGATAGGTTTTTTACCTCCGAAGGTGCGTCGCCGACTTGGGATTCATCGGCCTCAGATGGTTCAGTAATAGCAGCTTTGCCCTTGCCCTTGGATTTCTTCTTTGGAGGCGGCCTAGCCTGCTTCATGACTGACTTTTTTGGCCTCTTGGACCAAAATTTATCACCTTTCTGAAATAGCATATTTTATAAGAGGTCATAGTTCGAATAAGACGTAAGGAGTAAAAGACAAATGGCGGGTTAAAGTTATTTACCTTTGGTGTTAGGTTAATCTTGTAGAAAGGTTTAAGACCTATTTGGCCGCATTTTCCCGCGGGCTCGCTGGTCAGCTTCTTGATGATGGTTACAATGTCATTTTCCGTCAGAGCCGTGAGGAAGTAGCATTGAGGATGATCTAGGGTGCCGTCGAATTCACACGTTAACCCGTCCCAGCGACTTAAAGGGAGGATTCGCCATTTGACCCACCAGCGGATCAAGTCAACTCCAGTAAGGCTGTTGTTTCTCAAAGATCTTAACTCGGAGAATACTGGGATAAAGTCTGACTCCTCCTCTTCCGTGAGATTGTCTAGGAGTTTGAAATTTGTCGGAAGGCGATCTTCCCTATAACCCAGAAGTTTGTTCTCGCCCTCAGGCGAAGTCTCGTGGCAATAGAACCAAGAATCGCCCCAACCTTTGGGGTGGCTTGGCATGGCGAGTGAAGGAAATGGGCTATTCCTGTGGTGCTCAACATTGACACCACCGAGTTCCAGGCTGGGGCCATTGTGAAATTATGTTTGGCGATTTAAGTGGAAGAAGTACCAGAATAAGCGAACTGAGGGCTCCATCCACAGGTAAGCCTCGCAAAACACTTGGAACTGGCATAGATTGCTTATCGAGTTGGGCCCTAGATCTTGGAGGCGGACATTCATAAAAGACATGGCGTCTCTGAGGAATTTCGATCCAGGCGGCTTAAAACCCCGCTCGAGGTGTTCAACAAAAACAACTATTTCCCCTTCCTTGGGATTGGGGATTTCTTCTCCTAACCCGGTGCGCCAACCGATAATCTCCTGAGGGTCCAAATTTCCCATTTTCACATAATCATCTAGTATGGCATCATTAA